>NC_039246.1:5456232-6656232 GCF_003368295.1 Carassius auratus
TACAATGTTTGCCCATTTGTATCCGTTTACAAAGTGAATGCAATCTCGCGTAACACTGCGTGTGTCCGAGAGTAATTTGAATGGGAGTGTTTTAAAAGCTTGATCAAGTAAATTTTAACTGTGTACCAACAGCGAAGGAAACTTTTATGTTTGTGTCCAGAAAAAACTGGCACGGAGATCAAATTGCTGAGATTGATATACTGTGTTCCTTTAACTACAGCAGGAAGCTGCTATTTGAATTAAGATAAATTTAACTCTATACAAACTGAGAGTTTAAGTGCCACATCGCAAAACCAACTGAAAGGCGGTGTTGTTATTTGTACAGTGTTGAAATGAGCCGACATTTCATGTAACATGCTTAACTGTATTTGCAACAATGCAACGATTCATGTGCTAATCCACTAGAATGTGTTTTGGTTGCCATAGTGACGACCGTGACCCGGAAGCCTAACGTACTTCCGGAGCAACTCTGAACTGTGCACGCGCAGCGCACAAACTCCGCGGTGTCGCTAAGCTAACGAAACCATTGCATTTACATTGAAGTCTATACTAAAGCCACTAGCCTCAAAGGTTAGCCGTTAGCATTACCATCCAGTGGTAGAATAATGTGTGTTTGGGCAACGCTGACGTGATTTAACCATTTTAAACATCTTAACTAACACTTGTTAGTCTCTTTCTTTATCGCTCTCTTTCTCACTAGACCACTTATTTTCATTTTACTAGAAAGGGAAATACTGACTCACAATTATTAATTGTCAAATTGAAATTTAATTGAAACATTTTATTTTGAATCATTTAAAATTCCCTCTCAGATCATTTCATATGATCTTTTATTTCTAGTATTCTCTTTTGTCTAATTATTTTAGGAATGAATAAGCCTTGAACTTTGGAAGTTAAAGTAAACTTATTCTTCCTAATTTATTTATTACCCATCTGAATATATGCTATTCAGACCTTTACTTATTTGAATGCGTTTTACCCCTCTTCCTGTTTTGGTTATACACTTAACCACTATTGTTTTACGTATTGATTTCCTTTTTTTAATTTCATTTTTGCATATTTTGCCCATTTATTATTTTTTTTATTTTCCTATTTCTTACCATTTCTTTTGTGTATCCTAGCCTGGGAACGACAAACCTGAGCCCTAAAAGGAGACATTGTTATCCCTCACTACGAGTTCAAATAAATTAGAAAGACAACTCTCTTTCACTTAAAGTTTATTTTGTTTGATTAGTTGTGCAGCAACTAACACAACGCTCTCCTTGTAGTTGAGATAACCGCTACTGAGACTTACCATCTCCGTCCTCTCTCTCCTTTACTTTCCTCTTCTCTTTTTACATTTGTAGGACATGTAAGAACCATCAATCAATTCTAAGTGAAGTAAATACACAATCGTGCCAAAGACGACGAATCATCCTTATGAATTTGATTGTAATCATCCTCTCATTTGTTCTTCCTAACCTCCCTACATTTGGAAACGCAATCCAAGTTTTAGCATCTCATCCAACGTTGAGATCAATTTAATAGAGATACGTGTTGAGCAACTGTCGCCTTCGCTGACTCCCTGGTGAGCGGTCCAACTGAAAGGTGTACGGTGTCAATCCTGTCAGACTAAGAAAAGAGATATCAGAATTATTATTGTATTCTTTTGTCCAAAGCAAGAAATATAATAATATTGTTTACGTTTTTGATAACATTTAATTGGAAAAAATAATTTTCCTCATTTGAAAAACAGAAATTTTGCTTGTCATTTGAATTTGTTTTTCACCTCTGTCTCTCTTTTCCTCTTCCTCATTAGAGTGACAAAGTCTTCGCATCTCTAGTCTACTTAGACACCCTGAGACCAACACAGTCATCACCACATTTCACTAGTGGTTCACAATCACTGATACAACACTTAGTTGTCCCACCACACATAGGCTTTTACTCCACACAGATCTGTGTCAGTCTCTCTTCTCCCAGCGTGCCAACATGCCGCAGACTGCAGACCCCATTTCCCATGGGGAAGATGTGAACACTTCTGAGAGGCATGACAGACAGCCTCACTCCAAAGACATTTGAACTCTTATTATTTTTAATAATAATCCTAATCCTGAGAAGATTCCTGACACAAGATTCAAGCCAGAACAACCAACCACGAGGAGCTATCAAGATCACAAGCTCACTAAGCTATGCCTTCACAACCCAGCTGAAACTGAGCGACAAGCACGTCACCCACCTTCAAGAGGAGCTGATACGTGCTCAACGTCGCATAGACAAGCTGGAAGTGGAAAGGTTCAAGATCAACTCAAAGCACCCAGCGAGAGGGAGCAGGAAACAACAGAACAAGTTATGAAGCTCCAAGCAGCCCTGGCAGCAGCTCAGCTCGACCAGCAACATGCAACGGCTGCTCAGAAAGACCTGGTAAACAGACTCCAGTATGCCGAACAGCTACTAGAGAAAGCCAAGATAGACATCAGAAACAAGAACTCTGAAATCAGTGCTTTGAAAGACCACCTTGAAAGGTACAAAACTGAAATGGACAATCTGACCCAACAACTAGACGATACCAACGATGAGCTCTACATGGTCAGAAAAGAACTCCAAAATGCTTACAAGCACAAACTAGAGCCAAGGAAAGAGAAACATCTCTTAACCTCATCATTGCTGAGCAGAGCAGAGTCCCACGTCCAAGAACTGGCATATGACGAAAGGAGCGAAGGGGCCACAACCCAAAACCTCACCTGCCTTCGCCACACAACCCTTTCCTGCCAACGAAAGAAAACCTCCCGTCCAAGGCCTTGAAGCTGCACACGGGATGACAATCAAAGACCTCAACAAGCTGTCTAAAAACATCAGCAGGTTCAACCCGTACTCCACAGAGAGCCCCGACATCCAAGCTTACCTGCGAGATATCGAATTTCACCTGGAAGTGAGACCTCATGTGACTGACAGAGACTGGTTATACCTCCTTAGAGCCACGTCCAGTCCCGAGGTACGAAACTTTCTAGATCGACAGCCCAGTCAAACCAAGTCAAACTACCAGCGACTTTGTGAGGTCCTGATTAAAGAGTTTACAGACCCAGAGTCTGAACACGGACTGTTAACTGCCTTGGAAACCAAACAAGGTCGTCAAGAGACTCCACAAGCTTACTACAACCGACTCCGACAAGCCTACTTTGGTGCACACAACAACTCTGACCTTGAAGAGGATGTGAACTTCAAAAACCCTCTTCCTAAAGAATCTGCACCCTGGAGTCAGTCACCATCTAGGTGTCATGGCCTGTCCGAACTCCATGACCATCCAACAGTTGCGTGACATAACACAGAAGGCCTATAACAAGCAGAAGATGGCCTCAAAGAAAGGTAACAGAACCTCCACACTCTTGAACTCTGTCAACAAAGACTCAAGCCTTGCACTGGACGACACCCAGTGGCATCACAACACCAGAGTCTTCCATCAAGAGCACAGAGAACGTGATGCCCATATCCACGACCACTTTCAGCCCAACTGCTGGAAAAATTCATGGGACCAGCCACGCTTCTCAAGAAACCAAAAGGATAAGAACATCTGGAAACCTAACCAGATATCCAAAAGTAATCAGCTGACTCATCCAAGAGCAACTCGTGTGGGTAAGCGACAACAAAACCCACCTCAGCACCACTCAGACACCACAGAGTATGCACAAGAACATAACCGCTTACCATTAGAAGACACGGAACAAGTCATGGAACAACTAAGAGAGTTCCTTCAAGACAATTTACATGCAGGTGACCACAAAGTTGAGTCATGCTCGCTGTGACCAGCGACAGAACGGAAGGCCGCTGATCACCTGGTGCACCGCATCAGAGATGACAAGCACCTGTTCAACAACAACCCAGAACGAACAAGTCTTTCACGGCCAACTGTTGATGAAAAATCTGAGGTACTAAAGGACATCACCTCAGTCACTAACAAACTGTCAAATTAACTCCAAGTACCACATTCCCTGTCTGTGCAACAGCAACCACCAGAGCACAGAAGGTCAGAAAGTCTGCTACAGCCAGAAGGCATCACAAGAAGAATGCAACATAGGAGACAAGTTTTGCAACTCAGCTTCACACAGCCATGCCAAACTGCCTCCGACTGTCTGCCAAAGAACTTCCTGCCTTGCTGGACTGACCCCTCATTAGACCATGGACACGCCCTCATCCAAGCCAAGGATGCTGAGAGCCAGTCTTCAGTGACATGCTAGAAAAAGGGGAGACAACACAGACTTGAACAGATCTGACCACACATGCACTACACCAGTAACACACAACATTACCTACACCCAGAGGTAAACACATCTACTGATAACACAGTCAACAAAGATATTCTTCCCACAGGTAGAATATCCAACTTTTAGCGTAACAAAGTTACACATACCCACCATGAAGAAACGTGCAGCCATCCTCACAACAGGTAGAACACCTGACACTAAGTTAAGGTTCACGACACACTAGCTGCACCTGACATCCTATCTCAATAGTAGTTGTAACACATGCTAGGAAAACCCACAGCAGCCTTGTTTTGTTTTGTTCTTCTTTTACCTATCCTTCTCCTTCCCCTCTTTCCTGAGTAGGTGAAACGCCTAGACACCCTGCGAGCGTCGAAGGTCTGATATTAGGATTGACTCGCAACACCTAATATCCGCCAGCCACTCTAAACTGAATGGAAGACGGAGAGCTCCATGCATGATAGGTCAATTCATTGAATTGAAAATGAAATTACTAGAAAACTAATGGTAAACATGTAAAGCAAGACAACCTAGAAGAACGAAACAAAGTTAACCACAAATTTGATTGATGAATCAAAATAAAAACAATTTCCAAGACGATCTAAACTGTCCTCAATGTGCTAAACTACATTGACTAATTGAACTTAACCACGTGTACCTAAATAACCTGATGCCTGCACCAGTACAGTAACTCTCATGGAGGTGTTGTCTTGTTTGCTGTGTTTGTCTGCTTCTTCTGCCTTTGTTTCTCCAGCGATCGACGATGTCTTCACCTAAACACCTCGCCGATCGAAAGGGGGATATATGTAGCAGAAATGAGTCGAATCAGACAAATCAAAGAGTCTATCAGAGCTGTGTGCATTGAAACGAGAGCTGAATTCCTCAGGAAGTCATAAATCAGTTCTAGTGCCACAAGAACCAAGCAAGATAACCAACCAACCAACTTGTTCACACAACAGCTTTCAACATTAACACCAATAGAACAATTATTAACAATTTTAATTCGAAGAAGAGATTGAGATCAAATTTATTGTTCGTGATTGAAATGCAACGCTGGACATCACATGTAAACCCAGGAGATCAAGTTAAATACTTGCATTGACTTCCCCCACCCAGAAGAACCAGACTGAAATTCCTAAGGGGGAAGGGCTTTAAACCTTTGTCTTCACAGAAAAGTCCTTTGCCAGAGAATGGCAAAGAAACCCTTTTTATACATTATATATGGACCAGAATGAACTCAAAAAAGACTTATGAATGAATCATTCCATTGCTTAACTCCATATTCATTTATGTGTAACCCACACATTTGACTATCATGTATAAACACTTATTGTGTATGTCTTTTGATAACTATAGGATACATAGTCATGTCTAGTATTGAAATAATCGCATTTTCTTGCTTGATTTTGTCCTGACAATCATTTATTTGTAAAATATATCATAATCGAGTTATAGGAACCATGTCCAAAATTAGACCCTGTGAGGCAAGAACCCCATGCTTGGTAAGATAAACAAATGATTTATGACCCCAGACCCCAGACCATATCTGATTGGTCAAGGCAACATTTGAGGGGTGGCCAACAAGGAAGTTTAAAAACTTTGGACACGATTAAATTCTGCTTTTAGTCTGCTTTTAGTTCTAGTCTAGCGGCTGCTATTAGCCATGTCTGCTTTTAGTTCTAGTCTAGCTGCTGCTATTAGCCATGTCTGCTTTTAGTTCCAGCCTTGCTCGTGCTATCAGTCATGCCTGCTCTTAGCTCTTAGCTTGTAGCTTTGCTACCTAGCTTTAGCTTGTAGCATCTAGCCATGCGGTTAGTCATCATGGTTCTTTGAGCGCGGTTCCAGCGTGCCTGCCTGCTGCTACTTATGCCACAATGAGAAGGAACACAACCTAGTCTCGTCAAACTTTATTTCTTTTCTTTTCCGTTGAGAGTTTCGTGTTCTGAGTTAAGTTTTGTTACGTCGACCTCGTCTGCGCGTTTGAACTCCGACCAGCCACACAACTCCAGCTTCAGCCAACGCCCAAGCACGGGCTCCCCAAGACGTCACTTCAGCCAACTGAACTTCCAGCCAATCAGCGACACCGGGATACCCCTTTCAACTGGAGTCCCTTTCACAGCAAACGAAGGCAACGTATTCCCAGATATTTGTTGTGCTGGTGTATCTAATATAATTTTAACCCCATTGAGGAACTCAATGCGAGCGCTAATTACGTGATTGATGGTTGTTCATGTTTATGCAATTTAACGTATTGCTGTGAACTTGGGATTCCATATTTCCATTCTCTTAAACCCATCTTTCCCTAACTTTCGACCTTCCTGCAACTTGTGTGAATGTGTGTGTGCGTGCGTTTATGTGTTAGATTAGTTTACATGTCTTAGATTTATCTAATAAAGCATTATTCATATTGAAAAGAGAAGTATCTTGTGTTTTGTGCTTACAAGTTAATGTCTTAAACTGCCGATCTTGTTACTGTGCTAATTGATAGTGTTTCACTATACTTTGGATATTAATATCCAGCGCAGATTTGATGTTACCGGCTCGTTCACTGAACCGCAGCGCGTCTCCGTGAACAGCCGTGAAACAGTGATTCTGTTCAAATTCCCTTTAAAATCTTAAATGATTCCCTTTGAGCTAAATTGACCTGTTTCCCTTACACATATCAGGAAAATATGGGAAAATCTCTAAACCATCTCTAAATATCTCTTACCAGCAACACATTAGGTGAGCATCTAACTTGATCAGCTGTGATAAAGCAATGCAAAAATAGACACACGGGTATTTATTTATCTGCAGGTTACATGTCCTTTAAACTACCCATTTGTAAACTCGGGTAATACTTTACTATTTTCAAAAGATAATAAAGATAACGTTAGCGATTTTCTTACCTCATTTTGCCAGGATGTTTTCAGGACCTCGCAGAACACCTGACCCTTCTTGTGTTCACAGTTTTTGTTCTCCATTGACATGTCACGACTCAAATTCGCTCAAAATAAATAAAAAATGTACAGGCAAATATGAAATAATTCGGGACCGATAGAGCAGTCAGTTATAACGAGCAGCAGCTCACAGTTAGCCGCCTCACTCACAGAAAGACGACAATAACGGTCATATTTTTAAATGTAGAAAAGCGCGAACCGATTAATTTTCCAGTTTCCTGAATGACAGCCAGATTAACCAATCATGATAGAAGTAATAAAATAAAACTACCAATGGGAGTTGTTTCAGTGTGATAAAGCAGCAAAATGTATATAGTTTTATTGTTGTTAATGATGATAATATTTAACATATACCTTTAGATTTTAGAATAGGTATCATGACTAAAATATTTTAAAATGCTATTAAAATAATTAATTAATTAATTTAAATAATTTAATATAAATAATTTAAAAGCTTGTTAACCTTTTTCTACCATTTAGCATTAAACATTTTTAACGTTGTTTCATTAAAACAACTGACCTTATTTCAGCCATATTTCAATGTTGAAAGTTGGTCATGTGCTGGAAGTTTTTCAACAGTTCATCTTTAAACGTTGAATCAACGTTGTTTCAACGTTGAAACCACAACTGACCTTATTTCAACCATATTTCAACATTGAAAGTTGGTCATGTGCTGGTTGTTTTTCAACCATTCAGCTTTAAACGTTGAATCAACGTTGTTTCATGTTGAAACCACAACTGACCTTATTTCAACCATATTTCAACATTGAAAGTTGGTCATGTGCTGGATGTTTTTCAACCATTCAGCTTTAAACGTTGAATCAACGTTGTTTCAACGTTGAAACCACAACTGACCTTATTTCAACCATATTTCAACGTTAAAGGTCGGTCATGTGCCGGCTGGGTATTATCTGTCACAAGCCTCGTCTCGAGAGTTTTTCTCACGTTGCCTATCATAAAAGAATATAGCCTAATAATGTTTTTTTGTTCGGGAGCTTTTATAAAAATAGAGATATTATCATTCATTCTAAATATGACGGCTACTGTGGCAAATAAACATAAACAGACTTGACTGAATAAGCACGCTATTTTCATGAGCGTTAAAAATAAATAAATAAAATAGAAATAAGTGTATTTATGTGTGATTAATTTTGAGTCCTGATAAATTAAATCAATATGATCAATGTATCATGTATTCTATAGTTAAAACATTGATGCTTTTGAATTTGAATATATATAACAAAGCATGCAAACAAACTGCCGCTTTTATCATGTTCGTTTTGTGATCGCACATGTTCCAGTGACTTATTTCTTAATTTTCTGATAACTTCTCTTTGATGGTGAAATTTTGAGGTTGCATGGCGTTGTTCTGAGAGGCGTGTACAGGGCGTGTTTTAGTGACATGCAGCGGTGCTTCAAGCTCCACTGTGGAAACCCTGCGCTATTCTGGCCTCGTGCTACTGGCCCGACAGTGGAATAGCGGCTATTGTGTCTGCCACTCAGCTCATGCCCATCCCCCACTCTCACACACACACACACACTCAGTCAGCACACATACATTCCTCAGAGGGACAGTGAGTTGAGATGTCTGACAGTTTTTTAATTTTCTTTTAATCATACAGTGTTGTAAAGTCATGAAACTATGCATATGTCCTCAGAATGATTTGATCTCTGTAATACATTTTTTTAAGTGTTTTGAAGCTGCAATTTAAAAATACAAGACAATTAATGATTCCCTTTTTACTGTCATTTCAAAAAAATCACCATGACAAAACGGTTCAAGCTAACCAAAATCCGTTCGCAATTTAAGTTCCTAAATTTTTTTGCAACATGTAGACAAAGTTTGGTGAGTATAGTGAACATTTCCTCTGAGGAGTATGCATTAAATCACAGCTCAATAAAAAAAAAAAAAAAAACATATTCAAATCAAAATAGCCGACTTCCTGTTGGTCGTAGCTGATGACTGTGAATTAGAAAGTTGTCCGTCTTGATAAGAACAATTTATGTACCAAGTTTGGTGTCTGTAGCTAAAACTAACCCCCCCACTTTTGACAAAAGGTGGCGCTATAGCGTGCTTCCTTCACGCCCTTTTAAAAGCTTTTGCCATTGTCTAGCTATCACTAATACTGATATGTGTTTTGAGTTTCATGTAAATCTGAGGTTGTTGTCTGCCTCAAACTCACCATAACAGAACATTCAAGTTTGACACGTTGCCATGGCAACGCCATATTAGATATCAATTTCCTCACAACAGATTTACATCGGCCGTGTTTTGTCATTATTCTGATGAAGTTTTATGTAAATCAAGTAAAAATAAGATGCTGAATTCAAAACATTTTGAAAATGACTCACTTCCTGCTGCCAGTTGGTGGCGCTATAACGTTGACTCTTAATAGTCACATATATACGATCGGTATCATACAACGAACAAACCAATGAAGTTTGATCAAATTCAGGAAATGTATGTGGATGTTATTAGACATTTCCTGTTTCTCATTTCTCGCCATAATTTCCACGCCTCGCCATGGGCAAACCGTTCGAGATATCAAAAATCCCCTCACAATTTTTCATCCCCAATGTCTTGAAATCATGTTCACCGAGTTTCGTGGCGAACGGGTTGAAAACCTCAGAGGAGTATTTCAAATTCCAGAGTATGCTTTTTTTAAACAGCCCTGAATAGCTGACTTCCTGTTGGGCGGAGCCTATGACATAAAGTGTGAAAGTTGTTCGGCTCAATAAGATCTATAAGTGTAACGAATTTCATATAAATACATGCAAGTGTGTGTGAGCTATGGTTCAAGATTTCTGAAGGTGTTCCAGGGGGCGCTGTAGAGTCCCTGTGCCACGCCCGGGTCCCAGCCTCTGAAGCGTCCTGATGGCCGCAGATACGATGGTGACTTGTTCCCTGGTACAGTCACACAGGTGAATTTAATTTCAAGATTTCTGTTAATGTGTGAATATTTCTTAGTTACATTACATTATAGTACATGCTGTCCTGCCAAAATGTGTAGAGGCTATACAAATGTTTTTAAAACAGATTGCTGAAGGGCAGTATGAAGTCGACACCATGAATTGTGCAGGGGAGAACCGCTTCTATATACCAAGCATCAGATTTCCAGGAGAAAGGGTCTGGTACTATCGTCAGGACATACTGGACATAATCCCAGAACCACTTCCTGTTACCTCCTCTGCTAGACATTTCTGCATTTTACCTGACATATGGGCAAAACACAAGAAATGCTCATGAATGAGTTACAGTTGAGGGAAAACGTGATTGGTACAGAGCAGTCATTCCAGTTGTTTGTTCTAGTTGTTTGACCAACTCAAATCGAGTTGCTGCTATTCAAGTTCTTCACATTAAATTATTCTCAGAAAAAGTTTGTGTGGTTCAATGTCAGGACCAAATTGTTTTAGCTAAACTAAATTCTTTTTACAAGAGCACATGATGCTGTTACATTTAAATGTTTCTCAGGACCACATGATGATATGTTACATTGAAAAAGTTCTCATCACATGGTTGTATGTTTAACTAGAATGATAAAATGTATACTAATGGTTGTATAATTGTTAGTACTACAGTGTAGGCTACATGACATGATTACAATAAATGAGAAAATGAAACACTGTTTATGAAATAAATGTTCTTTTAAATATTGTATGAGTTTTAAATATGTAGTATAGGGTTAGGCATCAAACCCCTTTGTCAACAGTGAATGTGTGAGCTAAATATAATTTCCGAAACATTGATCCTCATTACCGAAATGGCATTTTCATTACCGCAACATGTATATTTTTTACAAATTAAGCAATAATTAGATCATCATAATTTGTTTTAAAATGCATATGCATATTATACAACACTGCTTATTTAAAGTCTGCTATGTGTATGGTATCTTTTAGTAAAACAATTAAATAAAAGAAATTGTAAATCATCGCGCATGTTTCGGTAATGAGAGAAAATAAGGAAATTACAAAAAATAATAAATATGAAAAAGTAATATCTCCAGAGTTTTACATAGCTTTGAGCATGAGTAATAAGGGTCTACTTAAACATTAAATACGAATTTTTAACCATATATTTAATGTAATGTCATGTCGCGGTAATGATAATTTTTTATGGACTTCATCTAAAAAATTAAAAGATTATATAGGAAATATTTTTTTAAATTTTCTAAAAATAATGGTTATAGTAAGATCAGACCTCAATCTTATATGTGCAAAAAGAAAATTGGCTTCAAGGGCATTTTAAAAATTCTAATGCTAGACACCTGCTATATCTGGATTTCATGAGAATCACCCAAATCTAGCAAATACAGTCTTTATAAGCTTTCCATTGAAAAACAGCAATCTGTCGTTGATGCTTGAGGCTTAGATCTTTATAATGATACATAGTTTGTCAAGATTAAATTTGTCCTGTTTCATTTAATCTATTCATAATCACTGACACGTGCGAGTGGTGAGGCTTTGAGGACGAGGGCGTCGGTGTGCAGGTTAACCGGTTTAACCCAACAATAGCGGGGTCAGTTAATTTTTTTGAAGTGGGCTGCGCAAACATATGTGTGTGGTTGTGTGGGCCGCGAGCTGAAATAGGTTGGGAACCACTGATTTAGGAGATTCGTTTACATGATCCTAAAAGATGATGAGGATTTAGATCTTTCACTGCATATAAAAGTGGATGAGTGGATGATTATGTCGTTTATGTTACCACGGACAAGATGAAGTGCTTTAAATGCGGATTAGTGGGCCACTTGATCCGTGCCTGTCCTGGTAAAAATACGGCTCAGCGGCTGTTGACATTAATGTTAGTGAGCCGGTCGAGGTGAGTGAGCTGGTACGTCAGACGCGGTTTGGCCGGCGACAGAGACGGGTGCGGCGGGGACAGGTGCGACAGAGACAGGTGCGGCGGAGGACAGAGCTGCACAGAATCTGCCCGCGGCCGAGAGTGCGGCGATCCAGGTAAATGAACCTGAAAATGTGGTTGAGGAAAATACGACGGGTGATGTTGAAACATTGAATACAGTAAAAAGTTATAATTTACCTAATGTTTTACTGCTCGATTCATTTTGTGATGGCATTGAAATGGAGACAGAGCAGATTGATTTCAAAGTTCCGTCGATAAGGAAAACATCTGAAAAGTTTCAGACGGTTAGAGCTAAGAAAGCTGACGTGAATGCTTGTTGTGTTGAAAGTGACAGTGAATCTTCTGATTCTCTCTCAGAGTGACTTCTCTAGTCGAGGTTGTGAAGTGGAAGACATTAAACTGTTTTTAAAAGCTACTAAAAACAAGAGATGGGTCTGTGTAGCTGATTATTTTCCTGACACAAAGCAGTTGGTTGATAAAACCAGGTTTTTTATGTCGGAGAGTTTGTTTACAAACAAGGAGTTATATCGACTAAAAAAAGATTGTGAGAAAACTCACTTCTTGACAATGCCAATGATGGTAGTGAGAAAGTATAGCAGTCTGGCTAGTAACGTGGTGTGTGTGTATGGAGTGCTAATTTGTTTCTTAGTCTCTTTCATTTCTCCAAGCATGAGTGAAGTGAATATTGCAAGAAACGCATGTGACTTGATGAATGCATCTGATTCGGCTGAGGAGTGGGACGGGGTCTCTGTGTTGAGCCACAACACCTCAGTTAGCGAGGGGTGGTTATTCTTTTTTCTAAGGCTTTTAATCCAACTTCTTATCAGGTTTATGAAGTAGTTAAGGGCAGGCTCTTAAAAGTAAGAGCTATTTTTGAGAATTGTATTTTTTTTTTACTGTATATTACAACTGCACCAATAGAAAGAATGCTATTTTTAAATACTTTGTGTTAGGTCTTACAAAAATGCTGTGTAGAAGAATATTTATTCGTGGGTGGTGACTTTAACTGTACACTGTCAAACTTGGACAGGAACCATATTGAACCTCACTTGCCGTCTCGTAATCGTTTGATCCAGTTTGTCAAAACCCCTGAGCTATGTGATATTTGGAGACAGCTTAATGGGGCACAAAAACAGTATACTTGGACTCATGTTCGTGACAGTGGGATTTCGCTGGCAAGATTGGATCGGTTTTATGTTTTTAAGCATCACTGTAATATTGTAAAGAAATGTTTAATTACCCCAGTGAGTTTTTCCGATCACAGTATGGTGCTGTGTTCTGTGTTTTTAAACTCCATTAAACCAGAAATGCATACTGGAAGCTAAACACTACTTTAAGTGACAGGTACTTTAAGAACATGTTTAAATTGTTTTGGGATGAGTTCAGTACCACAAAGGGTTCTTTTAAGTCTCTACGACAGTGGTGGGATTTTGGGAAAGCCCAAATAAAACAATTCTGTTTGCAGTATACTCAAAATGTCACTAGAGAGACAAGTTTGATTATGAAAACCTTGGAGACTGACATTTTAAAACTTCTAGAATTAGCTAAGTGGACTGATGGCCGGAGGTATTTAGATTCATTGTCAAAGAAAAGGACACAGTTGGCTGATTTATTGAACATCAAAACATAGGGGGCTCTGGTCAGGTCAAGATTCCAGAGTGTGGACCAAATGGATGCTCCATCCAAGTTCTTTTTTAACCTGGAGAAAAAGAACGGTCAGAGCAGAGTCATCCATGCTCTGAGTCTGGAGGTTTATTGACAGACTTTGCGGACATTCGCAAGAGAGCAGTTGAGTTCTATGAAAACCTGTATAAAAATGAACTTGGGCCAGAATACAGGAGTGACGGCAATTTTTATTCAGGGACTTGCCTGGTCTGAACGGGCGCCTTGTTTGATTCATCATGACGACACTCGACGATCACCTCTTATCATTCTGATCACAGTCTCTTTCAGAGCGTTCGCGCTCGATCGTCCACATTCTGGGCCTCGAGCGCCCACTCACAGACTAATTTCAGGCGGATTCTGAGCCCAACCTCCTTGCTCTCCGTCAGTGAGATCCGCAGGCTGAATTCACCATCTTCATTAGCGCGGTGAATGCCGAAACTGAATTCCCGCTCCCGTCGCGGCCGCTCGCTCACGCTTCCTCAGCGCTCTCATTGCACGTCTTCTAGAATCCAGAGCCGAGGACAACTGAACCACGGGTCGCCTTCAACACGCCCTTAAATCAAAGGTATCCAGTTCAATCGTGCAGATAACAAACAGTTATTTCAACTATATTGAGTTCAATTAAACTTCTGTCATGACAAACTTTGAGCCCCCAGCACTTCCGGCAACTCTACTGTCAGTCACACGTGACGTCACGGGAATTCTCCACCACAGCATCAAAACACAGCGCCCCCTAGCGGCAGGCAAGACGTAATTCCACCTGCACTCATCCAACCGATCTCTCTTCTCTATGCTCACATTTCGTTCATAACTCCTCTCACAAACATCCCAACATCCATTCCTATACCCTTCCTTTCAGCTGATTACAGCAATACGGCTCACAGCCCAAAGACATGCAGGCTGGTCAAATTGAACAGTCTAAATTGTTCCCCCCTTGACTCGTATGTATTAAAGACTTGTGCACTGATTGATTTTATGTATTAACTGATTTTGCAATGACATATAGCCTCATATGCTGGTATGGCTTAATAAGTAAATAGAAACTATCAGAAATACGGCTCCATGTTTTCTAATAATTTTCTACAGCTACTTCTAAATTCCAGATGCCCATTCACCGTCCCTCATGCCACCCAAAACTAAAGGAGTGACACGTCTTCTGTATTCTTTATTCTTTGCTCATGTAGACCAGCCGGTCTCCCTTCAACCTCCAATTCTATTTAAATCTTCTTTTCATTCTCTACCTCCCAACCTCCCTCCCTCCCCGAATCTTACAACACGCCCCACTCACAAACATCTTTTCATCCCAACATCCTTTTTTCCACCCTAACTTCAGCTGTTTACACACTCTTTAAACTTACTTAAAAAATTACTCTTTAAATTTACTTAAGTCAATTATGGTATTGTGTTTTGATAACATTAATGGAATTTTTGAATCTATGCAAAATCCTTGTGTTGTGACAACACAATTGAATGAGGTAGAAACTATGTGAAATAGTAATGTCCAACCAAATCAATTTATTCACTTTGCTTCAACTTAAACCGGTTAAGTTTAGTGGACATTCTTTTATTTATTTAAAACTGGCCAAATAGGTTTCATTCAATCAACACAAGATGATTTCTTTCAAATAACTCAATTAAATTATGGACAGTGGTTCCATCCAATTAGGTTTTGTTACTTTAACTCAATGATTTCTATTTAAAGTAACTCCCTTCAAAGCAGCATTTGTTTGTGTGTGATTGTCTTGTAGAGTCAAAAAAAAAAGACAAGATCTGTAACAAATTAACAAACTGTATTTGCCAAACTGTTGAAATAACCAGTTTTAAACAGCCTGCTGCATCATAACATTTAATAAACTTGGGCAAATGCTGTAACATTATCTAAAATTACTTTTACAGACCGTTTGAGTCAAAAGACTTCTGAAAACTCAAAGTGAAAGTTAAAACTTGGTTAAAGAGAACTATAAATTAAATTTACAAAAAAGAGAAATCCTACATGCAACCAAAAGGTCCAATATGGTATGGTGTTTAACAATGTATAACAATTTATCAAATTCCATATCACTGCTAAATTATATTAGACATCTTTTATGGAAAATAACATATGCACTAAGCACCAAATCGGCAGCTTCAAAGTGTAACAATTTAGAACATGTACAAGAACAAGTGACCTGCAATCGAAAAATCAATATACTGCCTTTTTTTTTTTTTACATTAACATATTGGCATTCCAGGAACAGTCCTTAAACACAGAAGAGCTTGTTTTTCATTGTTTGCACTTTATTGGATAACTTACTGCCATCAAGCTCCAGAATCAACTTTTGCAGTGCTTCAAAAGTATACCTCAAAAGTATAACATGGCTGCTGCAAATGGGACACTGCCAAGGTCTTGAAGAACCATTTGCCCCTCCAACACCACTCCAACATCTGCTAGGCTTTCTTCTATGTCTGCACCTTCCAGTCTTGTGACAAAAATCCCCATTACAGTGTCCTGGATAGCCTCCTGTGCAGTGGCATTGTCTGTATCCTAGAGTGGATATTTAAAAAACACAGTACTCTTAAATTTCTGTGTATTAACTTTAACAAAGCATTTAGAATCCTCATTTTTAAAGCACCAACTCACCATAAACTCCAAAATCAGTCTACTAGGTTCTTCATTCAGGTAGGCACAAAGAGATTTGAGTATGCACTCTCTCTTCACTTCGATGTCATCAGTCTAAAGATGCAAATAAGAACATTAAACAAATATATCTGTAGCATCTGGACCAGACACACAATTATTCCATTTATTTAATGAATAATACACTAACTTTAGTTTAAAGACTCTTGATCTGATCAACTGAAAGGCATCAACATCATTGCACCTTATGATACCCAGAAAGGTAGTTAAAAACATGTTTAAAATAGCCCATATGACTTCAGTGATTAATCTTAAATGGATAGTGCACCTAAAATAGAAAATTCTGTCATCATTTACTCCAAGTTGTTCCAAATCTATATACATTTTTAGTTTGAATATACACAAATAAAGATATTTGGAAGAATGTTTGTAACCAAGCAGATCTTGCCTTCCTTTGACTACCATAGTAGGAAAAAAAAATACTATGGCAATCAATGGTGGGCGACATCTGCTTATTCTTCCAAATATCATAAATTGTGTACAGCAGGACTAAGAAACATATATGTTTGAAAAAAAATTGAGGGGGATTAAATGACAGATTTTTCATTGTTGGGTAACTACCCTTTTATGTTATGAAGCGATGAATACCATTTTGTGCAAAAACAAAACAAAAATAATGACTTTATTTAACAATTTTTATCATTGTCATACATGGTGAACTCAGTGCAGACTTCCTTGTTTACGTCCGAATGCCAACTCAGTATTATCACATACATGTGATGCTGACGCACGTCCTGATTTTGCCAAGTCCGATGTGTTCCTAGGTCAACATATTTTGTTGACCCTGGAACAACATTTTACTCCAAAAATATATTCTTAACCATATCCCTACACCTAAACCTAACCTTAACCATGAGTAATCCCTAAAATCAGAGGAAATGATAGATGAATGACACTGATGTACAAGCACCAAACACTGATTTTAAGCATAAACTTCACAAAATCTATAAACTGGTTCTTCAAATCTGATTGGTTAATCACAATGTTGTTCCAGGGTCAACAACGATGTTGTCCCAGGAACATGTCTCACTTGGTAAAATCAGGTTAGGCGATGCTGACACAGGAGCAGGCCAATAATGAGCCAGTATTCAGGCTGCAGTCACGTTGATTTATTTAAGCCATGTTTTTTTAACTACCTTTCTGGATGTCAAAAGGTGCAATGAAGTTGCTGTCTATGAGTGCTGTCTACATTTTTCTCATTGTTCTTCTTTTTAACTTCAATCTGAAGTGTTTTTCTGACTTCCTCAAGAGTTTCTTCAGTTTCCCCTTGTGGATGGCTATGCAGGTATGCAGGACTAGATATACCATCTGGCTTGTGCTTCACTGAATTGACAGTGACTTCTGTGCAGCCAAGATTTCTCAATTTCGTTCTATAGTTGCCTAGTTTATATTTTAAACTGGCTTTCCATCCACTGTATCCAGTTACAGAACCTCTCTCTTTCAAGCAAGGGTGCTTTTGAATAAGTGTAGCCGCTACCTGATCGTATTCTGCATCAGTAGGGTACACTTTGTACTTAACCATTTCTTCTGCAAGTCCATCTAAGATGGAAATTTTTAGTTTTGGATCCGGAATGAGAAAAATGCCCTGATTTTTGAAAGCTGCATTACCTCTTTTCAGTTTCAGTTCTGCGTCATATGTAAAACGAGGTACCATGAAAACAGCAGGCCATGCTGAGTACTTCATGCTAGAAGATAATTCAGAAGAAAAACTCTCAGAAGGTACAGAGTTTGTTGAAGTAGATGAAGATGAACGTATAAGAGCATCACAGGATGAGGTTGTCTGAGCTGGTGAAGAGCATGCACTTCCACTTTGAGATGAGTCCTCATGAGGTGAGTCATTATGGTCACTTGATGTTGTCAGAAATACCACTTTTAGGGCGCTTTTGTCTTGGATTTCGGATGTGGACATGAGATTCATGAACTCATTGTCAAAGTCTTGGTCCATGAATTGCAATCTAAAATTTCCATTGATATTACATTGCTTTGCAATTTCCTTTGTTAGATCACAAACAGAAGTAGGCATGCCATCCTGAAGGACCACTCTGAGAGTTGTTCTCTCCAAGAATAATTCTTAGCCGGATTGAAGTCGTCATTGTGGGAATTCTGTAAAAAAAAAAAAAAAAAAAAAAAAAAAATTATTGGTTAAAAAAAATTATCAATTTGTTGTAAGTTATAATTTAAAAAATGCAACAAAAGTAATGATTTAAAGGAAACAGACATTAGCAGTTTTTTAATACATGTAAATACAGCACGTCACCTTTTATGTGTGCACTTGTCTTTTCAAAGTCACCATACGCATTGGACCAACCATGTAGTCAGCCAAAGGATAATCGTCAGCTAAATCCCCATGTTCAACAAAGAACATCTCTCTTGTTGGTGATGCACTAAGCTCAAAAGCCCTGAAGTGTTCCCTGTACCAACCATACAATCGTCTCATTATGAAGCACAATGTCTTTTGAACTATACAAATCTGAACAACTTCTCCAAAGTCAGGGAGGCCACTTGTAGTTCCATGTGCAAGGATCATACCACTTCTGAAGTTCAAGCCCTTGTTAGACACACTCCTAGCCAAATGGACCTCTGATACATTTGGGTATTTATCTTTTATCATCTGAGCAATCTCTGTCTGCAAAACATCAAGAGGAACCGTTGAGGCAGTCGAAACTTCCAGTGTATGTTTTTCCTGAGTACTTTTCAAGTGGTAGGAAATCATCAGCTGATGTTTTACAGCGAGTGAGTAGGGAATATTTTTGAAGCAACTTGTGTGTCGAGCAACCTGCTTAATACAGCTGTGTTTGGCTTCAAATCGCATAGGCCATACACTGACAAAAGGACCAAACAATTTTATCATCTCAGGGTAATGTTCCAAAGAGTGGTGCTTTGGCAGAAGTTTGACGTTGGGGAAAAAGTCTTGGTACCTATGCCTGCGTTCAGAAATTTTCATCTGAAGGTAGGATATAGATTAATCTGTGTGTACAGGGGAAACCACCCACTCAACAATATCCTTCAGGTCCATTAGCACCTGCCATGCAGGCTCAACTTCAGGCACCACATGCCCAATCAGAAATGGAAGCAATCTGATCAAAGTCCAATTTTCATGGCCATTCCCTCCAATTGTTTTATTCCGTGAAAATGTAGAAGGAATTGCATGAGGCTTGTTCTTTTTGTCTTCTCACTTGTAGGGAAACTGGTGAATTGTTTTATTGAGGCTTTCCAAAGAAAAGTATTTCTTCAATATCAGCAAAGCCAAGCAATGTGCAAGTTCTACAGGCACTACACCCTCAAAGACATCATGAAGCACATCTGGTGGATAAGCAGATAGCACATTGAAATGAGAGAGGTGCTTAGTAAAAACACATTCTCTTTTCACTCCACAACAGCTTGTGCCATTCTCCAATGCATTATTTACATGACCTTTATGAAGATCTTTATCTCTGACGTTGAATGCACCGGACCAAACTTCTTTTGTCTGCACATCAGAACTCTTTCCCAGACAAAATCGACAAAAGAACTCTGCTGAAAAGCTTTCAAGAAAGCCAGCAAGACCATGTGCTGCCAAGTTGTCTGCCACCGCACAATAAACAGTACCTTTAAGAAAGGTTCCAAGAAGATGAATGAATATGCCTTCTTTTTCTAGAGCTGAAAGGTCACGCAGAAGAGGATCAAGGACTTTCTCATACCCATACTGCTTCAGATCCTCACTTTTACACAGGAGAGCCAAATAAATCGAGGAGAGAGATAAATTGGAGCATGGGGGTAAATTGCTCAAAATCCAGTAAACAGCAAAAAGCTTGAGTTTCTTTCTGGACGTCCCAAGTGGGTTACACACTTCAAAATCATCTGAATATAAAGTCAAAGAAACAGTTAAATCTTCCCCAGACAAGAAGATGGGTACCATCCTGAAATGACTTGTAACAATGGTTGTCACAACTTGCTGGACTAGCTCTTGATCTATGGTTTTCCACAACTTTGTCGACAATTTCCTGCTTAGCCAAAAGCAGCTGCAAAGATTTCAAAATTGGAACGTACTGAAAGGTGTTAGCTTGTTGTTCATCAAGACAATATTCAATAGGTTCCACAACATTAAAGCTGTCTTTGTAAAACTGTTTGCACTTATAGGTTGTACTTAAGGAACCACTTCTGTCTATTGCAGAGTGTAATGGGTTAGATGCAGAGATGGTAGTGGCTATTTCCTTTATGACCGATTCATCAGCACAAAGTTTATGTTTCTCAAACACCTGTTGTACTGCAGCAACTGTGAGAGGCACTGACACAGAATTTAACAGGTAATGTAGTTCTTCCAAAAAATCATCAATGGCTACAGAAGGAACATGTACAAGATGTTCAAGTTTTAATAGCATTGCTGCTAAATTTTGAACAACAACACCAGGAAAGTCAACAGCCACTTCACTGTAGTCATCATTCAAACAGGCATCACTGGTTTCACTACTGCCATCTTGAACCTCATTAGGCTCTTGTAATTGTTCAGCGATGGTAACTACGCCAGGCTTGAAATCAGTCAGTGAATGTGGGTTGTGTTTTCTGTGTTTGTGTGACTTAAAAGTTCCACAAACATTTGACTGGAAATTACAACCAGAAAACATGCAATGGACAGTTTCATTTCTCTTTAAATGACTATTTATATGAATAAAGTAATCTCTTTCTGATGTGAGGTTCCTGCATGCACACAAATGACAAGTGAAGGTGGATATTTGTCTGTCATTTATTCCAGAGTGTGCAGCATGGTTTCTACTCTAATGAATAAGTAGAGCATTCCATGTCTTGAATGTACATGGACAGTCTGTATATGTGCATGGATATCTCTGATTACGACCATAATGTCTGTGCTGCAATCTTTGGTGTTTTAGTAATTTAGACCTTGCAGAAACTGCAAGACCACAAATTTTACATTTCCACATTTCTGAAAGAGAAAAGAAAATGCACACAAAATAAATCTCAAGATAGACTGAAACAGTTACAGTACATTCACAAGGGGCGTCTGCGTTAATGCTTGTCATTTACTTTGAATGGGTAACATCATGTGTTAGCAAATTGAAATGTGGGTTCCGTCGCTTTAATCGCATTGATCATGGCAGAAAAGGACAATTTCTCAACTTTAAGTGCCAACGCATGCATTAGCCAATCAGATCACAGGTACAGGCAAATTGCATTCATGCGACACCAGAAAGTAATGTGATTGGCTGACGGACGCACCAGCACACGCTTCAGATACGCCCTCCATCAAGCGTTGTGGCAGGCGCCACATGTAAATACAGCCTTACTAAAGATGCAAAACATGTTAACACTACACTGATTAAAATGTCAGAACATAATTTTTTTGCACAAAAATTCAATGCATTAACCCTTCTTTTAAAATGTGTTTGTCTTACCCTGATTCACTATTTACTGCCCATTATAAGTATTTATATGTCAAACTTAGTAGGACCGTTTTCATGAGCAAGTACATCACTTGCCCGTACAAGCAAGTAAACAACACTGCAGTGACGCTGCTGATGTACAATGCTGCTGACGTGTTATCTTTGTTATTGGGCACACCAGAAAACAGCATCGTACGTCAGCAGCATCACTGCATTGTTTTGAACTCTCTCTCACAACAGACACGGAAGAGAAGACAATACTGAATAAAGTCATAATTTTTGCTATTTCTGGACCAAACTGTATTTTCGATGATTAAAAAAAATTTAACTGACCCTCTGATGTCACATGGACTACTGTGATGATGTTTTTCTTACCTTTCTGGACATGGACAGTATACCATACATACATTGTCATTGGAGTTACAGAAAGCTCTCGGAGTAAATCTAAAATATCTTAAACTGTGTTCCAAAGATAAACGGAGGTCCCACGGGTTTGAAACGACATGAAGGTGAGTTATTAATTACATAATTTAGATTTTTGGGTGAACTAACCCTTTAAGCCCTTGATCATTTGAAAATTGATATGAAACTGATTTATAAATTTGTTTTCTTATGAATTTAATAATTGGTTAAATTAAATAGATTTTGTTTTCACAACCATCATTTTCACATTTATGGACACTGTTTTCTGCAGTGCACTTACTGGTAAATAAACAGAACAGCATGCGTCTTGTGGAAGAACATTGTAGCCGGAACTGCTACTTTCTGTTTATGTTTATGACAAGTCAGGCAGGTACTGTGCTACTCTGCAGTGATACGACCCAACCCAGTTTAAAATACTCTAATATGAACAGTTTTCAGGATAAGACAAAAACAAGATTTGGAAATGGATTCCAATTTTTTTTTTGGAAAAAAAAAAGTAGTTTTGGGGTTTTGAAAAAAACAACAGCGATAGCGGTTTTATCATGTCAATCCGTTTGGTGTTTTAACAATAGTTGACAATATTACTTCTATTAATAAAATCTAAAAAGACAATATACAGTGCTTCACTTACCTTACCAAAAATGCTGTTTTCTCAAGTCAAAGTTACGGCAATCCTTTTGTTTCACCAAAGACAGTGACAAACTGCAAAAACCAGGAGTAAAAACATTGACCCCCCCCCCCCCCCCCAAAAAAAAGAATATCAGATAAAATGTCAAAATACATGCTTCTGCAAGGTGTACTGATATACCTAATTGTACTGATATATCTTAATATGTCGATGCCATTGTTTTTTTCACACGATGCACACCAGTCATGTTTTCCCCTCCTAGTATACGTTTATATAAAAGCTTCAATGCCCTAATTGAAATAAGGCCTAATCCCAGTTCAGCCTAAACTGTGTCTGTGAATCCAGCGCTTAATGGACTGTGATATTAAAGATCAAACTTAAACAACACATAAAAGCAGATAAGCCCAAAATATGAATGCAATGAGTTTAATTACAGGTTAAGTGTTTTCCTCCCAGGTTTTAAATGCTTAACCCTTAAAGACCTAGAACATTTTTGGGGCGCCTGAGACACCTACACTTTTCTTTGTTTTTCAGACCTATTCATTATAGACAGGAGGACTTAGTTTAAGTTTAACTAATTAAAAGTCTCAATTTAAAAAAAAAATTTCCTAAAAAGAAAAATGCAAACAACAGTTGGGTGTTTTTTACAGTGTACTCAAACAGAAACTCCTAAAGTTTGGATATATTTTTTTAGGAAGTTGTGTCTGGGTGTTTTACACTTCCAAATACTATTTTGTTTAGATATACCATTCCCCACACTGTAAAAAAAAAAGTCCGTAAAAATACAGTACAATATACCGTAATAATTTAAAGAAATTGTCCATATTTTCTTTTTACAGTCGTTTCTCCGTTATTTTTTAATTACGCTTTGCATTGTGGGTACAAGAAACGTCTACAATCGACGCGAAACCAGTGCTTTCGCAGGCGCCATTATTCACGGAGATAGCTCTGTCAAAATCTCATTTTAAAGTCGGATTTAGGATTTTGAGAATGGTTCCTACACTTCCTTTGTAAATTATTTTTTGTTAAATGTAACAAACTGTATCATTAACTTTGTTGCTGCCTGGCTTGTTTGGCAAATGAATGTCGGAGCCGTTGCATTTAACATTTTCAGCATACCGTCACATCTTTACGTTAATTTACTCGACGTGGAGGTACATGTTGCAGTGGTTGCAGTGCACTCTTTTAGTTTTATAAATAAAGGTTTATTACCTTTTTGTTGTTGATGCGGTGTAACGTGTTTGTTAATGAGCGTGTCGTAAAGCATCAGGCATATTAATGTTTCTGAGGTGATATTGAGCAGCTGTGATCACGTTAAATCTGAATTGCGGTACAACTGTGTTTAGAGGGCTTTATGCCTTCAACAGGAGCAGGCAGAGTAATTGTCAAGAAAAGAAGACACCATGAACGTTACAAATTTTTATTTAAAAGAGATTATGAGCAGAAGATCTGACATCACGGAGTTCTTCAAGGATAACACACATTTTCTGCCAAACGAGGTAGGTTTAGACATTTCATCGGCTTGTTTATGTTAAACACACACACACACACGATAAGTTAATTCTGTAACTTTACTGGCACCCTGTCTGTGAACGCACACGTCATGCACGCACAGAGAATGGTGCTTCATACAAGTTCTCTCACTCTTACACAGACAAAAGCACGCACAAAATGAACATTTTTGGCGAGTGAGAGTCTCAAATAAGTTAATAAGTCTTTACTGATGCAAAGATTAAGGATGTGTCAAATGTCCGTCGATGTGAGTCATGTTTAAAAGGGACAGTAGTTCATGACATTGATGGTGTTTCTGTTTCTTTTCGTTTTCTTTTCTAATGGCAGGTCATATTGCTGCTGTACTTTGCATCCCAAGCCCCTGCATTGTTATCACGGGTTTGTATTATGTTTTATTTATTAAGTTTTTATTAATGAAAGCTTATGTGTAGCAAAATTCAGTTAGAAATGTAATATGCAAAATGGCAATGCAATATGTAAACAGCAATGTGTTTCTGTATTTTAATGTACATTTTCCCTACATGTCCAATATTTAGTGCAAAATGAAAATGAAAAAAACTATTATATCATTTACATTTGCTATTTCCTACAATAATTGTAATATGCAAAATAAAAACATATTTTAATGCTTTATAAGTTGCAAAATTCAAATGAACATATATTACACAAATTGACTAGATTTGTTTAATATGTCCAAGCAAAAACTGTAGTAAAATTATCATTTAAATGCTGTTTTTCCTAAACAAATTTTGACTTGCATTTTCATCATAATACAGCATGATAATTGTAGCAAATTACAGTGAGAATTTCAGAATGCATTCTGAGCCAAAGGTGCTGCAAAGTGGTGGTTTAAATTTATATTATTCTTAGTGCATTGAAGAAGTGGATGGACACTTACAAGATGTTTCAGTTGCATTTTCACTTAATACCTCGCGATGAATATAAAGTCAGTGTGGATTTGAAATGCATTTGGAAATGCATCACGCCCCTGACCTGTCAATCGTTAGGCTACATCAAGGACACACAATATGTCAATATTCACTCAACCAAACGCTTTCCACACTGACTTAAACTAAATTCATCGCTGGGTATTAAATGAAAATGGTATTGAAACGTATTATATGTAAGAGTCAATGCATTTAAAAAAAAAAAAGATTTAAATCACCATTTTGCTGCACATTTGGCTCAGAATGCATTGTGCAATTCTCACTGCATTTTTGCTACAATTTCATGAGGTATTATGATGAAAATGCAATCCCAAGTGTCCTAACCCCAAGTCTAAATGCACTTAGGAAAAACGGCAATTAATAATAATTTAGCTAGATTTTTTGCTTGGATGTTAAAAACATCTAATAAATTTGGGTAATACATTTTCACTGTAATTTTGCAACTTATAAAGTGTTAAAATGTTTTTAATTTGCATATTAAAACTAGTGTAGAAAACGGCAAATATAAATTATATAACTGAGTTTTTATTTTGCACTAAATTTGACACATGTATGGTAAAATGTTAATTAAAATACAAAACTACATTGGCATTTTATGTATTGCATTGCCATTTTGCACATTTCAAATTGAATTTTGCTATCCATATGGTTCCATATTTATTTACCATTAGGGATATTCAACGCTGACAAGAAATTAGTCATGGAGTCGTTTAGTCAGTTAACAGAAAGATTTAATCAATGTTTGGAGTGGCTTTCAGAATTTACAATGTGTTGTTTATAATTTCTTTGTTTATTGTTATTGGTGATTCCAGATTGCTGTCACACAAGTTACCATTTCCTCCCCCGTTGTGGCCGGCTGAGCTACACATTCTCTTTGTTTTATTTTAAACATAAAAAATCCAGAGGAGAATGGCACCTACGCTGGAATTCATTCAAATGTAAGGAACATATCTAATGTAACTGTGTATAAAGCATTTTGTTATGTTGCCATTTAGTTGAAAATAATAAGGGTTAGTTCACTCAAAAGCAAAAATTCTGTCATTAATTCCTCACCCTCTTGTTTTTTCGAACCTGTAAGACCTTCATTTATCTTCAGAACACAAATTAAGATATTTTTGATGGAATCTGAGAGCTTTCTGACCCTCCATAGACAGCAAGTGCCCTACCACGATCAAGGCACAGAAATATAGTATATTGTGTAAATGGTGCATGTGACATCAGTAGTTCAACTGTAATTTTACGTTAATTTTGAGTTCTGAAGATAATTGAATGACTTACGGGTTAAAAACGACATGAAGATGAGTGATTAATGACAGTTTTCATTTTTATGTGAACTAATGATCTCTTTAAGTATTTCATAAAACATTCTTGACAAGATCATGTGACTGATGCAATTGGAGACCACTGGAAATGCAAGTTTAGCATTTTATAAGCAATGCTTAAAATGGAACTTGATAATTCAATCTCAACCTGTTCTGCACATTACTCTGTACTTCACTTTCATTCATTTTCATTTCTTGTCATTAACAGTCTTCCTGTTAAGAAATCCTGACCGAGCGTCAAAGGTTCAGATGAAGGGAATCTACACTTCCAAGACTCATGTATGAACTAATTCTAGATTCCAAGGTTTTTTTCTTTTTTTCAAATCTCAATTTAGGACTTGGACTGAACATGGCAAGAGATACTAAAAGCACAAAACACTTGGACCCCTAATCTTAATTTAGATTGTATATTTCTCTTGGTTTAACATTAAAATGTCAGGAATGAGTGCATAAATCTTTATTTATTTTCAAATGCTGTACAAGCTCAATGTCAATTGTAGATGCAGATAATTTAGCATGAATAAAAGGTAAGTTATTCTAACTAGGTATAGTTCACCCATAATATTATATGAAAAATCTCATTCCAATCCTATTAGACTTTTGTTCATTTTTGGAACACTAATGAAGATCCATTTTAATGAAATCTGACAGCTATACTGTATTAGACCTTGAAATGGTAGTTGCATATGCTGTCAATGCAGAGATTTCATAAAAATACTCTTCATTTGTGTTTCAAAGATGAATGGATTAGGAATGGTATGAGGGAAAGTAACTGATGTCAGAATTCACATGTTGTGCTTTTAAATAATGTGTTCTATAGGAAAATGATGTAATTTCACTTGACTATTGACTATTAGTCTGTAGCAATTGTTAATAATGACAGCCCTGTCTTTGTATTAATTTTTACCCCATGTATTTGAAAATCTTTATCTTTGTGACCATTATTTGGTGCAACACCAATATTGTACAGATACCTGCTCATATTTTATTTTAATTTTGTACGGAATTAAACATTTTAGGATGACTAAAGTGTCCGTTAATGGTATGGATTGAGTACTTTAATAATATGGAATATTACATTTTAGGTTTGATGGAAGTGTCCGTAAATAGTAAAGAAAAAGTCTGGTAAATCTACGGAAATATATGTTATAGGGTTTACGGAATTGTCCGTACAATAACGTAAAAATTTACGGAAAATACAGAATTTTCCATTTTAAGGTTTTACGGAAGTGCCCGTACAATAACGGAAAAAGTGCTGGTAATTAATTACCAGTACTTTTTCCGTTTTTTAACGAACTTTTTTTAACAGTGCAAGCAAGTTATAGCCATTTATTACAATATTGTTATCAGTAAAAAAAAAACAGGCCTATTTCGTTAACTAACAATAGAGATGTGTCCAAAAACATTTTAAAGAGTAAAGAAAATGGAAAGAGTTTTATTTTATAACAAAACAAAAAAAGTTTTTTTCTTCTTTTAAGAAATTTGAGTTTGACCAATAAACAGAAACTATGCAGCATAGTTAAAACAATTGCACAAATTGTTTTCAACAATACACTGTAAATTATTCACAAACAACACACAAAATGAGTGAGAGTGAGAGGGCTGTGCGATAAATCGAAATAAAATCGCGATTTGAGTGTGCGCGATTTCTAAATCGCTTTATAGCACGATTTTCTGCGGCCCTGACCTCCCGCAGTATGTTATCTGAACCAATCAGGATGCAGCGCACCTGAGTGGAGCGCGAGAGCAGAGCACTGAGAGCAGACTGCGCATATGCCTCACACTGTGTGATGCGCAGCCTTTTTGTTTTTCGCGCCATTTTAACGGATCAGAACGTTCACACTGCATGCGGTAAAAAGATGAGAACAGAAAAGGTTATAAATAGAAAGGTGCAAAAATATTTAATATCTTGCGCTTGAGCACAGAGAGAGTTGTGAGTGCACAGGACACAGGTTGAATGAGAGGAGACACGTTGTAAGGCAGCATATATCTGAGCCTTATACAGTCAATGATCTGAGCACGCGCATCTAGTTTTGTTGACAGAGCAAATGAAATCTGTGTGCGAGTCAGTGATTGCGCGGGTTGATCCAAAATGAGCGGTGCCCGCGGTTACGAGTCATTCAAAAATATTTTTAATGATATTCGGCCAGCTGTCGGTCGGATCCTTTGAAATAAAAATACCAATTAAACCTTTGTCATTTATATAGAACTAGACACATTTTTGCAATACATAGGCCTACACTTTATTGGCTGAATAACTGGCATTAAGATGATGCACGAGCTCAGTCTGCACGTAGGAGGCGGCAAAGAAGACTGCATGGGGAGCAACAGCGCTGTTTTTGGTAAAACATGATTTTGACGACTTCATTAAGTTTTGTTTTATAGAAAACTTTTTTTTTAAAAGATTTTCGTTTTGTATAAATTGTATCTTAATTTTGATCAATGTTTTATCAATCATTTGCTCGTATTTAATAAATAATTATTTTTTTTATTTTTACGTGACCCTTTTGGAGCATGGAGGGAAAAAAAAGAAAAAAGAGAGAAAAAAAAAGATCCCTGAACACGGTTTTATTTTATTTTATTTTTTATTTTTTTCCATATGTCTAGACATTTTGTTTGACATCTTTACTTAGTGATTATTTTTACTTCTGTCTGTTCTAGAGACATTTGATAAAGCTCTTATTGGTTTTCTTTTGGAAATATGTTTAACATTTATACTGAATGCATTTATGACTGTAAAGCATGTCTTTGTTTGTGAAAATCGTGATTAAAATCGAAATCGCAAAATTGATCAAGAAATCGTGATAGGTTTTTTTTTTGTCAATATCGCACAGCCCTAGGGAGATATTCAGAGTGCAACAGAAAAAAATAATGCAAACTATCTTTTTGATGTATTTACTTATAATTAACTAATCATAATAAACATAGTATAAATGATAGATTTGCTGACTTCAATCTGCTTCAGAGTCGATTTCACCGGAACATCGCCAATCAACGAAAGACCTAAATCCCAGTGCTTTATCAGATATGTACTACTGTTTCATCATTGGTATTGATTTGTTTTATGTCAAAGTTTTCTGTCGTGTGTTTTTTTTTTAAATGCTTTTTCAGAGTTTTCTCATGCAAATGTGTTATTTTGTGTTTTTTATCCATGCACTTGCCACAGACTTCACTTTCACTTTGTGTTCGTTCATATTTCAAAAGACATATGTTAAGTAGTAGTTCAAAAGACTACTTGTTGGTTGAATATGGGACAGCTTGAACCAATCTGGGCTCGGGGGTGGGACTACGCGTCAACAATCATTTCTGTTTGGCTCAGAGGAACGAAATGCAAAGTTTTTTTCTAAGGAATCAATGTTGTCAAAATGTGATGACGTAATCAAGCGTTCTACGTGATTCTCTATCCAAACGAGAAAAATAGGATATCTCTAAAACATGGAGAATCTCTGCTTTACATTACTTTTTAAAGCATTCAGATTGCATTAGCGGTTCAAAAGTCATTAAACATAAAGAAACAACAGTTTTAGCCGCGGGCGCCTGTCTCGGTCTTTGAGATTTAACGTGGCTATTAATACGGAGACAGTAATATAAAATACCAAATTCTGTACACAAACCTCGTTAATATCCTAAACCACACGCTATTCGAACAGATAACGTCAAGCAGATTAAACCAGAATATGAACGAAACGCTTAATGTGTAGTCTAATAATAATAATATTTAATAATTCCTTACATTTATATAGCGCTTTTCTAGGCACTCAAAGCGCTTTATGTGTAGCATTCATGTGCTAGATCTGCATGTTTGGTTTATTAAAAAGGTGCGTAACATTACCGAGTTTTGTCTTTTAATATCACTGTCTTAGAGCATTAAGCCACATTTTTCACTGTTAGGCGTTTGAGAATGCCCCTGTTAGTAATGGCTCATTTCATTACTTCGACTGAAAACTAATTTTAATGTTAATACATTATAAAATATAAAATATATTGTACTTGTACGGTACAAGTACAATAAAATCGCATCTTTCAAACACATGAAATAATCCATTAATGACGCAATTAACTAATTTCACACAATATTCAACAGTTAATATATTAAAAGTATACCAGAACAGAGTTTTCGTAACACTAATAGAAATTTAAGACTTTGCCTTTAGATTAACATTGTATTTTCTTACCTCGCTGTTACTTCCAGGTCAGATGCAGTTCACCTTCCCATCTCCTTCTTGCCGTCTTCATCAAATACGTTGGAAATCGTCACATCTGGTTTTTTGAATTGCGAAAGTAAACCATTTAAATTTAAATTTTTAGTTTAATGACTGATAATTAAGTATGGTGGAAACTAACACACTTTAAGTTAATTAAACGTAATACAATAGTGTTTTGGTGGGGAAAGAAATGTATGTGTGTTATTTTAACAAAACATATTGGGGTAAAATCAACAGTAACGCAAAACCATTTTTTTGAGTGCAGGAATATGACCCTGTGTTTCTAATTATCTAACTAATCTGACAAGCACCGTGTCATAATGTTGTTACTTCTGCCCAAATAGCATTATTAAATCTGCAGCTATCACCACCACCACCACCACCACAGCGGTACCTCAGGTGGATGACCTCACAACTAACAACAGCACCACCTCTACAGTGCCCAGCGGTCGAGCCTGCAGTTAACAACAGCACCACCAGAAGCGCCTCAGGTGAAATGATCATACAGCTACAACAGCACCACCAGCAGCGTCTCAGGTGAAATGATCATACAGCTACAACAGCACCACCAGCAGCACCTCAGGTGAAATGATCATACAGCTACAACAGCACCACCAGCAGCGCCTCAGGCGAAATGATCATACAGCTACAACAGCACCACCAGCAGCACCTCAGGTGAAACGATCATACAGCTACAACAGCACCACCAGCAGCACCTCAGGTGAAATGATCATACAGCTACAACAGCACCACCAGCAGCGCCTCAGGTGAAATGATCATACAGCTACAACAGCACCACCAGCAGCGCCTCAGGCGAAATGATCATACAGCTACATCAGCACCGCCATCAGTGCCTCAGGCGGAACAATCATACAGTTCCAACAGCACCGCCATCAGCGCCTCAGGTGGAACGATCATACAGCTACAACACCACCGCCATCAGCGCCTCAGGTGGAACGATCATACAGCTACAACAGCACCGCCAGCAGCGCCTCAGGTGAAATGATCATTCAGCTACAACAGCACCGCCAGTAGCGCCTCAGGTGAAACGATCATACAGCTACAACAGCACCGCCATCAGCGCCTCAGGTGAAACGATCATATAGCTACAACAGCACCACCAGCAGCGCCTCAGGTGAAACGATCATACAGCTACAACAGCACCACCAGCAGCGCCTCAGGGGAAACGATCACTCAGCTACAAAAGCACCGCCAGCAGCGCCCCAGGAGGAACGATAATTCGGCTACAACAGCACCGCCAGCAGTTCCTCAGGTGAAATTATCATACAGCAACTACAGCTCTGCCAGCAGTGCCTCGGGTGAAATGATCATACAGCTACAGCAGCACCGCCACCAGCGCCTTAGGTGAAACGATCATACAGCTTCAACAGCAGCGCCAGCAGTGCCTTAGGCGAAACGATCATACAGCTACAACAGCAGCGCCTCATGTAAAACGATCATTCCGCTACAGCAGCAACACCACCACCACAGCAGAGCCTCAGGTGAACGATCACACAGTTAACAACCGCTCCACCTAGACCTCAGCGGAAGGGCCCGCAGCCATCTGCACCACCTCAGCAGCGCCTCAAGTGGACATACATGCTCCTAACAACAGCATTGTTACCTTATTCAGTCAGTCAGTGAGATCAGTCAGTGAGAGCGCACAGTCCTAAGTGCATGTGTAAGACTGCTGACTGTTTCTATAGCAACCAGGAAGCTTCTAATAGCAACTCAAGTGACGTGCAGTGTTTGGCTCTTTCATTCAGAAGGTGGGGCTTCCTGTGATTTTAGCGACCTATTGAGCATTGCATGTTCTATACTGTTGCTTACACAGACCAGCCGGTCTCCTTCAACCTCCAATTCTATTTCCAAACCTCTTTCCATTTCAACCTCTCCCTGCATCTTGCAACACACCCCACTCACAAACATCCTTTCATCCCAACATCCCTTCTTCCACCCTTCCTCTCTCCCTACCTTCCCTACCTCCTCCCCCTCCTATCCTCTCATCCCAACATCCCTTCTTCCACCCTTCCTCTCTCCCTACCTTCCCTACCCCCTCCCCGTCCCATACCCTCCATCCTCAACCCCTCCCCCACTCAAGACATCCTTTCATCCCATCATCCTTTCTTCAGCCACCTCCACACCTGTGCATTCCGTGATGGAGCCACGTGAAACTCCTGCTCTCATAACCCTACGATACCAGCAGACTGACTTGCAAAGCACCTCCGCACTCCTATCAAGAACCTGACATAGCCGACAGGCCACTAGCTAGAAGAGCTGTATACGGATGCAATACCCTAAGTAGACTTCAGCAGTTAATATGGTGGTTGCCCTGTTGATTCTGAACAGCCTCCGGAATTCAGTTCCTACAATTCGCAGTCAAGAGCAGTCTCCACAGCATTATGAAATGTGTCCCATAGTCACAATATAACATCCTTGGGGGTTTGAATAGTCCGATTCAACTCATCTGCTCAGACGATGCAGTAGAAATTGGAAACATAAACAAGGGACGATTATGTTTGGCAGTAATTCATTTCATCTATAGGCCAACTTAATCTACTCAACAACAACTCCTCCTCCGAGCAACTCCTATACCACGACTCCTTAATCTCGTAAACCGACTCTCGTCTCATTTCCCATTCCAGAAGTTAGACTTGGCTCCGGAATAAACATGCATCTCTCGCCGGTCATACCACTGACCAAACACCAAATAGGCTTCCCAAGAAGCCATTCTTAATCGCCTTGCTCCAAGCATGATCTTCACGATACCTCTCCGGCCGGAACTGTCTCAAAGCTTCCTTCCCATCAACCGACCCACTGTATATCTTCAACTTAACATCTCACTCTCATTCCTTCCTCAGATCCCCACGTGCATTTAAACCCACTTGAGGGATCAACTATTCCTTCGAATAACCACTGGCTGCGATTGCCGACCTTCTCTCTTTCCAACACATTCATATTTAAAGGCTTTCGAAAAACAGAAACCCACGTTAACCATCTAACGCCTGAACTAATCAGCCTCTGCATCCTCTCCGTACAAACAGGCATACTGAGCTCACATATCTCAACTCTTCCCAACTTTGGGGGTCCCCATTGTCTGGCCTAAATATACGCTAGAGACGGTGCCCCCACCCCGAGTCTCCCTGAGCCATCAATTCAAGATGCCTTGATCAACCTGACCATCATCCCATTCCCTCGACCCCTTCATCCTCTTTATACTCTTCCCCAGTTGCATAGCTGGTTTGTAGCGTGGTCCTAGCTAGTGAAGTTCCTTTGATTCTGGATATTTTAGAGCTCTCCAAGATGGTGAATCTAGATTGTGGGTTAATCTCATTGGACCAGGAGAAAGCATTTCTTGTGTTGAACATCGCTATTTGTGGAGAGTTTTAGAGGCTTTTGTCAATTTTTTTTTTAATTGTATTAAAGTTCTTTACAGTGCCGTTGAGAGTATTCTGAAAGTGAACGGTGGTTTATGTGATCCTTTTAAAGTTCATAGAGGTGTCAGGCAGGGGTGTTCATTGTCTGGCATGCTCTACTCTTTGGCAATAGAGCCACTTTTACAGCAAATACGGGTCAAACTTTAAGGTTTATGTTTGCCAAACTGTAAAGAATCTTACATTGCCAGCTTATGCCGACGATGTCATAATTATGATTAGTAGGCAAAGTGACATCCAAGTTTGGTCAGGTTTACTTAAAACTTTTAAATGGTTGTCTTCTGCCAGTGTAAACTGGAGTAAAAGTGAAACCTTACTTTTAGGTGAGTGGGTAGGTGGGAAACCACATCTCCCTAAAGGGTTAGTTTGGGGAAAATAAGGTGTTAAATACCTAGGAGTGTATACTGGTGATGAGTTATCAGTGCAAAATAATTGGGAAGGGCTCATTGAAAGAATGAAAGGTCACCTGGATAAATGGAGATGGTTAATTCCAAAAATGTCATATAGAGGACATATATTAATTATAAATAATTTAGTTGCTTCTTCACTATAGCATAGGGTTGCATGTATTGATCCTCCATCACATCTGTTAGTAAAAATCCAGGCAATTTTAGTAGACTTCTTCTGGGATAAATTGCATTGGATCCCACAGAATGTGTTATTCTTGCCTAAGGAGGAGGGTGGACAGGGCTTAATACGTCTTCAAAGCAGAGTAGCAACTTTTCAGTTGCAATTCATTCAAAAACTTCTTCTTGGTTCAGTTGAATTTAGATGGTGTGCTGTTGCATATGTGATTTTACGTAAACTTGAGAATCTGGGACTAGATAAAACTCCTTTTTTACTCGACCCACTGAAATTGAACACTTCTGGATTACCAGTTTTTTATAGGAACCTCTTTAAGGTGTGGAGTCTTTTTGTTTAAAAAAAAAACAGAGGATTCAGAGTCACTTCATTGGCTGTTAGAAGAGCCTTTAATCCGTGGAGCACGTCTGGATTTGTCTGCCAGTGGACTGTACCCAGGACTTAACAAGACACTCACTGACCGTAAAATCATCTGCTCAGATGCTCCTTAATGCAACGGAAAGACTTTTGTTGACTGAGTATGGTGATTGTCGCTGTGAACCAGATCCTGAAGACTCTTTTCCTTGTCTGTTTCTTTCACTGAATCTAGAAGAGGTTTCTGGAGTGTTTTTAAAAACTGTTTAAAAACTATTGCGTTGATATTTTTAACAAAAGATTGTTAAGTTAGAAAATTGATACTCCATGGCATGATTTTTTTTAAATTGAATGTAGACAGAAAACCTGAGTGGAGAGCTCTTTATAAACCACCGCTGACAGTGGAGAATTCTTCATGATGCTGTCGCCATCAATGCTTTTATTTCGGTTTTAAATACTGAAGTTGATGCTCAATGTCCTTTTTGCACTAAGAGAGAAACCATCTTTCATGCTTTTGTAAAATGTGCAAGATTAGAGACTTTATTTTTGCTTTTAGGAGTCATTTTTCAGAGGTGTATTGAAACTTTTTCTACTGTGTTATTTTGTTTTGGGTTTTAAATATGTGTTGAAATACAGATTTGTGTGTCATTTGTTAAATTGTGTTTTAGGCCAAGCAAAATTGGCTATTTATATAAGTAGAAAAAAGAAAGTTGAGCAAAATTTGGGACAGAATGTAGTAGCAATGTTTTCAAACATAGTGAAAGCAAGAATATTGATTGATTTTGCGTATTACAAGCATATGGATGATCTCATAACCTTTGAAGGTATTTGGTGTTGCAACGAGGCTTTGTGTTCTGTATCTGAATGTGTGTTTTTTTTTACACTTTTATTGTGAGTTGAGGTTGCTCTTAATATTTATGCAGATTGTAATTTAATTGTACTGTGAAATGTATTTGTAATAAAAGTTTTGTTAAAAAAAAAAAATCTCTCTCACACACACACATCCACAAAAACAAAAAACAAACAAACATTGAAACCTACTGCCAACTAGTGGCTATTGATATTTTATTGATATTATATTGATAAGTTGATATCTATATACCATCATGAGCCACCAGATATCACCCAGTCACCTTTTTTTTATTACTTACTGGAATTTTAAAATAAATATTAAATATAACATAAAATAAACATATGTATATAAAAAGATGGTACTTTTAAAGGTTAATAAAAAACAGAAAAAAAATCATAAATTGATAGATTTTATTTGATCAAAGGTGGTAATATGACATTTCAAATATAAAATAAATAAAATTGGAATCACACCAGAGACCTTCCTGCCCAAATTAGGGCTGTTATGCGAAGGATGCTGGAGGGTTATAATCCAGTTTTATAGATGGAAAAACTTCAGAAACCTATTACAGTTCATCCTGGCATCATTTCAGATTTGATGCTCTGAAGACTGTTTCTGGCAGATGTTTTCCATGAAATTAATCAATAATCCATTCATAGATAATCAAATTCATTTGCAATTAATTCCCTCATTGGTTTTTAATAATTACTTATTATTTGGTGACATGGACACAGTAGCAGAAACATGGATAAATGGGTGATTGTTCAAAATGTTGAAATTAAAAAAACTTCCAGAATCATAATGCAATCATTTAAAAATAACCCATAGATTCTAAATGGTTACATTTAAATTGGTGACACTTAAAATTAAGTCACGGTGCTGACAGGTGCTGCCACAGAAATGCTAATATCTTCTTCCATGCGTCCTCTTGTGCATACGCGTGCGGTTTAGTTTGTCCACCCCACAGCATGACAACTGCAGCAACAATAACAACACACATTCACAAGTAAAATACACAATCCTAAGTAAAGACTAAACATTAAATTAGAACTGACATTGAGTGGGCTTATAAACAACAACAAGAATTGTGAGAGTAGATCATGCATTCATACTTGTCTCATTCGTCTCCTGTAGTTTATATTTCGTTGCACGGAAGTGAGGTGAGTACGGAGGTTCAATAAGATGACCTGCACCAGGATAAGTCAGGATTTCCAACAAGTGCCGATTTCCTGCTTTCTCCATCATCATCGCCATCTGGGTTTAAAAGGTCTATAGTCAATATCCAAATAATTTATGAGAATACATTACATTTCTTTTTTTAACTTTGTTTAAGGAAAAGTGAAGTGAAGTGAAGTGACATTCAGCCAAGTATGGTGACCCATACTCAGAATTTGTGCTCTGCATTTAACCCATGCGAAATGCACACACACAGAGCAGTGAACACACACACACCCGGAGCAGTGGGCAGCCATTTATGCTGCAGCGCCCAGGGAGCAGTTGGGGGTTCGATGCCTTGCTCAAGTCTTAACCTAAGTCGTGTTATTGAAGGTGGAGAGAGAGCTGTTCATGCAATACCCCCACCCACAATTCCGTCCAGCCTGAGACTAGAACTCACAACCCTTCGATTAGGAGTCCAACCCTCTAACCATTAGGCCACGACTTCCCCCCAAAAAGCGGAGGAAAAGCCCCTCCTCCACTGAAGATCAATGCCTACTTCGGCATCACTGCCTGTTTAGCCCCACCCACCGATTTGTGCATGTAGTGTATTAATAACTAGAGAGGTTAATATGTAGATCTATGCATAAATCAAATGATAAAGATGGCTCTGAAGACAACAAGATACTGTACAGTGTCAAGCTGTGGAAAAACACAGTCGTTGCATTGTCTTCCTTCTGATCCCAACTTTAGGAAAGAGTGAATTAACTTTATTTTTAATAAAGTTCCAGAATGCATCATTGAGAACTTGATTATTTGTTCACTTTTTAGTGGAGATTTCTTTGTAAAAAAGGCACGGAAAGATTGAAATTAAGACTGTTAAAAGCTGTGCTGACTAAATTGAATCCAATAGTATTTTCTCATTGTCTGTTATTACAGATCGTTTGATATTTACTGAGTATTTATGCATCCATCTGTCAAACATACACAAGTGTTAGCCAGTCATAGCAGTGGGCATTTACTACATAGTCTACAATCTGCCACACCTATTCAAAAAGAGTGTTCTGATGAAGGGGGTCAAAAACAGGACAGAAAATAGCCTATTACTTCTAAATTATGTTTTTTGATGTAAAAATCTTAAAGGGGGGTGAAATGCTATTTCATGCATACTGAGTTTTTTTTACACTGTTAAAGAGTTGGATTCCCATGCGAAACATGGACAAAGTTTCAAAAATTAAGTTGTATGTTTAAAGGAGTATTTTTGTTCCAAAAATACTCCTTCCGGTTTGTCACAAGTTTCGGAAAGTTTTTTTCGAGTATGGCTCTGTGTGACGTTAGATGGAGCGGAATTTCCTTACATGGGTCCTAAGGGCACGTCTGCCGGAAGAGTGCGCGCTCCCGTATAGCAGAGCACTGAGAGCACAGACATTCACTGATCAGAGCGAGAACGTCACGAAATGTCACAAAAGAAGTGCCTTTTTGGTTGCCAGGGCAAGACAACCCTGCACAGATTACCAAAAAAAAAACAGCATTAAGGGACCAGTGGATGGAGTTTATTTTTACAGAGCATCAACAGAGTTGTGCAAGTGTTTTTGTTTGTTCCCTGCATTTCGAAGATGCTTGTTTTACAAACAAGGCCCAGTTTGACGCCGGATTTGCATATCGTTTATTTCTTAAGGATAATGCAGTCCCAACGAAAAAGGGTCACGAACCACATGTGGTGAGTAAAACTGTTTCAAATATCTCTGTTGTTAACTTAGCTATCGGCGCGTAAGCACATCAAGTAAACAACATGCAATGTTTTCATCAAACTGCACTTTCCACATGTACAGCTTAAAAAAAAAGACGACATAAAGTGGAACTTAGTCATTTTCCAAAACCGCTAAGCAAATATATACAGTTTCAGTACATACCACATAGAGACGTCATTGCTGATGCTGCTCTTGTTAAATTTCAGCCTCTGGATCTGATTCTGGATCATAAATATATGCTGAATCTGACTGTTAGCCATGGTTTGTTTTGGATGTTTTTTTCCCTCACGGTAATGTCACAGCTTCCAAACGCTCTCAACGCAAAAGCCTACTCGCGCTCGTGATTCTTTAGCTCCACCCACACGTCACGCCTCCAGCCGGTCGTGTTTTTCCGGGAAAAATCGGTACAGACTATCTTTCTCTTATGAATATAATAAAACTAAAGACTTTTAGGAGTTATGAAGGATGCAGTACTACTCTATAGGTACTCAAGATTAACAGGATATTGAGTGAAAACGAGCATTTCACCCCCCCTTTAATAACATTATAAGTAGACCTCAGAGAACAGTACAAAATAATAAAAAGCCAGTCCGTGGCCCTTTTAAATAAACTAACATTACTAAGCAGATAGTTCCTATCCTTGATTATGATTGGTTGAGCCATGCCCAAAGCTGTTGTAACTTAATCTTGGAACACACACCGGTGAACTCATTGTGCCTAAAGTATTTGTTGCTGAACTACTATACGTTGCTTGATAAAAGAATAATATATTTTATCAATATCATTAAGGCTAATTACTTTTTATGTATGATATGTATGAATAACATGATCAAAATGGTCTTGTAATGTGCGCTAAGAATGTAAATAGGGTAAAGATTGATTTCATGCAGACTTTGGGTATGTTTATATACAACAGTGGGCTAAAAATAGAAAATGTTTTCCTTTCATCTTTTAAAAGTTTTGTGTACGTATGAGTGATGACAATGTTGTCAGAATGATCATGATCCCTGTTCATACTGATGACTAAAAACGCTGTATTATTCATGTCAGGCTAGTATTTGGTATTCCCTTTGTTAAGATACACTACATTCCAGCACACATATCTATAGACTGAACACATAATACACATGCACAATGTCACTTATTTCTGAATTGATCAGTTACACTTTATTTTGATAGTCCACCTTAGACATTCTACTATCTACAAGTAACTTTGCAACTACATGTCAACTAATTCTCATTCATTTGCTAAGTGTCTACTATTTGTCAGAGTAGACTGTTAGGTTAGGTTCATCTTTAGAAAAAAAATTATAATATTTTGATGAAATCTGAGATTGGCCTGCATCTGATCCTCCATAGAAATAAAGGGTACTACTGTGGTCAAGGCACAGAAACGCAGTGAAGACATAGTCCATGGGGGAGTAGTGGTTCAACCGTAATTTTACAAAGTTACAAGAATACTTTTTGTGTGCAAAGAAAACAAAAAGAATGACTTTTTGAATTGAACAATTATTCTCCTCTGCGTCACTATATAGCACCTTTATGGAGAGTACCATGATGCATGCGTGTACTTTCCTACGCACTTAAGGCGAAGTGCATACATATTCAAAGTCAACAGCACTTCACGCATCCAATATGGCATATATTCCCAATGACTATGAAAGGTATTTTCTAACAATTTTTAAATAAATCAATTAAATTTTTAAATGAAAATTAAATCAAGAAAATACCTTCAATACATGACTGCTATAAATGTAATGCACAGCCATGTACATTTGCGTATACATATGTGTACCGAGTCAGAAATGTACTATTATCTGTTGTATTTAAAATAAAATGTAGAAGGCTGATTTTGGGATGTTGATATTAGCTATTTGATGGCTTATAATTAAGGATCAGTAAAGAATGCAGATTCAACCAGTTTAATCTGCAAAAAAAAGCGCTGATTAATGCCAATATAGACATGAGGTTATGAATAATTAAGCAAAGCATCTTCTCATAAGATAAGGACATAATAGATAAGGAATAATAGTTATTTAATATTTAGGAGAAACATGAAAAATTAATAATTAGGAGAATAATTGAATATTAATAATTATGAGAAACAACACATCATTAAATTACTAAAGAGAATGTGAAGCTGAAGTCATGCCATGTGTTCTGGGTAACTGCTTTGTTTAGAAGCCACACCATGTCACACCATGTGGTTTAGATTCAATTGTGGTTTTTCAAAATGTATTACACGTTCACATTCACCCCTCATAAAGTGAATTTGAGGTGTAAAATAGCAACTCATTTATATGAGTGCTATTTCCTTTATCTTTCTTTCTTTCTTTTTTTGCAAGTGATTTTTTTAGTGAGTAATATAACAGTTATGGTGCTTTGTTTCCTCTGCAGTATTCCCAATCATTCTTTTAAAAATAAATGAATAAACTATGAAGTAAGTGAACCCACCAAATGTGTTCCTGCTGGCAAATCAAAATCCCCAATCACACATTTTACAAATCAATGAACCTCTCAGTTAATCTTCACCAGACTTGCAAATCACTGTCTAGTGTGGAAGAGCACAACTAAGGCCAGAGTAAATGCGCCAGGAGTGGAACAAAATGCAGGTATAGAACCTGATAAAATAAACAGAGTGGACATCACATACCGCGTACCGATCCTGCGAAGAACCATACATGCAAGTACTCTAGCACTGAACCAACTGGGCATTTAACTGGGTCGAGCTGGCAGTTGCCGAAATCAAGAAGTGAAGGTTCAGTTCAAGGAGTACAGTTTCCTTGTAGAGGGATCTCTCGACTGGAATATGGTCTAAACAATCTTTGTTGATAGACTGGAATCTTTGAGCCATAACCCCCTTAGGGGCCACACCCACAGTTCCAAAACTCTGGGCAATGGGAAGGTCCCATCTGAGAGAATAGATCCCTTTTGATGAGAATATCCCACAGAGAGCCTCTATGGCTCCTCCCTCATCTCTACCCTGGACTCTGTTTGGTGTTCTCCTCCCAGGTGTCTGTCCTCCACCTGAAACTCCTCCTGTAATGTCTACCTGCCTTCCTGCCATCCCATCACCGGTCACCATCCCACATCTGCTCCTTTGTCCTCGTCCTAAATCCCCCTCCATCCCTCCCTTCATCTCCACTGCACAAGGACGTGCCCTCCAGGAGGGGGGTGATCTGTCACACTCCATTGGACTTTTTGTTGCGTTTTCATTCCCCATGCGTGCTCTGTGACCTAGTTTCCTGTCAGTGTCAGATTTATTATTTTTTCATCGGGCCCTGCACAAGCTCCTGTTTAAGATGTTGACGCAGAAACCCATTATCAAATGCGTTCAGCCCCAGGACTGGTTTGCAGCGATTGACCTGAAAGACTCATACTTTCATCTCTAGATCTTCCCTCGCCACAGACCGTTTTTGCATTTTGCATTCATGGAATTCATGGGAAGTGGGCATCAGGATCCTCAACTATCTCGACGACTGGCACATTATGGCCTGGTCCCGAGAGAAGATGAGCGATCATAGGGTCTTGGTGCTCCGGCACCTCAGTCAGCTGGGGCTTCAGGTCAACTGAGAGAAGAGCAAGCTCTCCCCTGTGCAGAGAATCTCTCATCTCGGTATGAAGTTAGACTCGGTGAGTATGATGGCACGGCTCACCAGCGTGTATGCCCAGTCAGTGCTGAACTGCCTGAGTTCCTTCAGAGGCAGGATAGTGGTACCACTCAAACACTACAGAGGCTGGTGGGGCACATGGCATCCACAGCCACACCGCTCGGGTTGCTCCATATGTGGCCACATCAGCACTGGTTGCACTCCCGAGTCCCGAGATGGGCATGGTGATGTGGTTAACATTGTGTCACCATCACACCGATGTGTTGCCACCTATTCAGCCCTGGTCGGACCATGCCTTTCTATGGGCCAGCATGCCCTTAGAACAAGTGTCCTGGCATGTTGTTGTCACAACAGACAACAGTTGTTGTTGTCCTCCTTTTGAGTCAGACGCGGCTCAAGTCGCTGCGCGCTATCCACATCGAGTTCAATAATGCAGCCAACACGTCCTCACGACAGCTCACCTTTCCCGGGGAATGGTGACTCCATACCCAGATGGTCCAGCTGATATGGAGTCGATTCGGGTAAGCCCAGGTAGACTGGTTTGGTTCCCACGAGTCCTCCCACTGCCAGCTGTACTATGCACTGGCACACAGCTGGCCTCGGGCTCTACGCAAGTAGAGTTTCCCCCAGTGAGCCTGCTCGCACAGATGCTATTCAAGGTCAGGGAGGATGAGGAACAGGTCCTGTTGGTTGCGCCTCACTGGCCTACCCGGACCTGGTTTTCAGAACTCGTGCTCCTCATGACAGCACCTCCCTGGCACATCCCCCTGAGGAGGGACATCCTCTCTCGGGTTGGGCACCATTGGGCACCTTTCCACCATGGGCGTCCAGATCTTTGGTACCTCCATGTGTGGCTTCTGGAAGTGATCTGCCACCAGCGGTGGTAGAAACTATCACTCAGCCTAGAGCCCCCTCTACGAGGCAGCCCTATGCCCTTAAGTGGAGTCTGTTCACGAGGTCAGCAGAAGGGGAAGTCTTGTTCTTAAATTAAGCTTTTAATGTGATTAAAAACTTTAAAAGTACATTAAAATATTTAAAAAAAAATATTCAACATGGAAAGCAATAAAAAATGAAGTAAATAAGTAATTTCCCTAGATAATGGTTTCATAGCATGCTGGGATACGTTGAGGAAAATGTATGAAAGTATAATGAAATAATATAAATGAATAATATAATGATATAAAATGAAAGTAAATGTAAAAGTAAAATGTTTATTTTTTATTTTTTTATGTTTCAGTTGTCTCGATGACGCTGGAGCCTGTTGTACACATATTCCAGCAATTCAAACTTATATCGCAGTCTGTTCATTATCAAAATAAAGCAGCCAACTGAACATTTAAAAGGTTACACTAGTCAGTAAATAGACCGCAGTATACCGGTTTACTCTGCTGTTATGCCAAGGACGTTTTTGCTCATGTGAAGAGGATGGTCTTTTCCATTGTTATGTGAATGCGTGTAATATACAAGCCTAGTTTACATTATAAATAGTTTAACATTCAGATACATTGCAAATATGGAAACATTTGTATTTGTGCCGAGTGAGATGTGAGCAATAACCTGCAAATAAATTTAGCCAAAGTCATGCTCACTCGTCCTCGTATATGCACGCACGCATGCATTAAATGATCATAATCACATCTATTCATTTTATAATCCTGCTACTAGTATTTTATTCAGACCAAAACCCCTTTAATTTAATTTAAACCATTTTGTATGTGTGTGTGGTCATGCAATTGTAATGACGCGGAGGCGGCGTTAGAATCCATGTGCAGTTTAATAACTTACACAGCAGACAAATCCAAACAGTAGGCAGGGAATCGTAATCGTAGGAGGCAGAGAATCATACACAGATAGGCAGTCCAATCCAAACAACAAGACAATGGGCAAATCCAAAGACAGAGACAGGGAAACCAGGCAAAGATCATACACAAGAAGGCAAACTATGGCAATGGGAAAAACGCTCGGTAAGGCAGACAGGCTGGCAATACTTCGCAACGTGACAGTGGTGGCGGCCATGCTTATATATAGCACAAAAAGGAAGTACAGTGAAGCAGAGGGAGTGGATCACAGTCAGTACTCGGGAGAGGGCTCCCTCTGCTGGCGTGGCATTAAAGAATCCCCCCCCCCACGAGCGCCTCCTGGCGCTCTACGAGGACGTCCCCGTGGTCGTGGTGCTGAACGATCGGGTCTGGCCCGATGAAATTCCTGAATTAACGAGGGATCCAGTATGTCGTGGGCGGCTACCCAAGATCTCTCCTCTGGACCGTATCCCTCCCAGTCCACCAAGTATTGAAGCTGACCCCCTCTTCGTCTGGAGTCCAACAACTCCTTTACCGCGTAAGCCGGAGTTCCATCAATGTCCAGCGGTGGAGGTGGCTCCCGGTTCTCGACTTGGGGTCAGCATTCGGGTGGAACGGTTTCAGGAGGGAAACATGGAAGGAGGGAGAGATACGGTAGTTAACAGGCAGCTCCAGTTCATAAGTGACCGCATTAATCTGTCTCAAGACTTTGAATGGGCTTACGTACAGTGGGCTGAGTTTCTTGCTGGGCAACTGCAGCTTGAGGTCCCAAGTGGAGAGCCAGACCCTTTGTCCCGGTTGATAGGGGGGATTTGGATGACGTCTTCGATTGACCTGAATTTCCTGATTCCTGATGGCCCTTTGTAGACGCACGAGCACTGTCCCATACCCTCTCGCTCCGATGAATCCAATCGTCAACTGCAGGTACAAGCGACGGTTCTCCAGACCACGGGAACATGGGGGGTTGGTATCCTAGCACACACTGGAACGGAGTAAGGCCTGTGGATGAATGTCTTAAAGAGTTCTGAGCGTACTCTGCCCATGGAAGGAACTCTGACCATCGATGCTGCTCACGTCCACAGTAGGATCTAAGGTATCTGCCGATCTCTTGATTCAATCTCTCCACTTGTCCATTTGATTGAGGGTGGTAACCTGAAGTTAAACTGACATTGATATCGAGTTGTTTACAGAAAGCTCTCCATACCTGGGACGTGAATTGTGTTGCACGGTCTGAGACAATATCCTCGGGGATACCGTAAATCCTGAAGACATGGTGGAACATCGCTTGAGCTGTATCCATGGCTGTGGGAAGACCTTTCAGCGGTACAAGTCTGCATGCCTTAGAGAAGCGGTCAATGATTACAAGGATAGCGGTGAAACATTCAGATGGGGGGAGATCGGTGACAAAGTCAATAGATAGGCGTGACCATGGTCTCTGTGGTATCGGTAAGGGTTGCAGCAAACCTGATGGGAGTTCCTTGGGGGTTTTAGACTGTGCACACACAGGACATGACTTGACAAAAGTTGCTACATCCTTGACCATAGCAGGCCACCAAAAGGAGTTCTGCGTGAGGTGTAGTGTGCAAGAGATACCCACTGTAAGACTCGTGGTCGAATCCTGGATGGCACATAGTGTCGACTGGCAGGAAAGCCCTGTGGTGTAGGTTCGTTATGCTGTTCCCTTTGAATCTCCTCCATTATGTCCCACGTGACTGGTGCGATGATGATGGACGATGGTAGGATAGATTCGGGTTGATGATCGTTCAATGGGTGGTCATGCCTTCTGGACAGGGCATCAGCCTTACTATTCTTACTGCCAGGGCGGTACGTCACTGCAAATTGGAACCTGGTAAAAAACAAAGACCAACGAGCCTGGCGAGGATTTAATCTTTTCGCACTCTTGATGTATTCAAGGTTCTTATGATCAGTGATTACCTGGAAGGGGTGAGTGGAACCCTCTAACCAGTGCCTCCATTCCTCAATGGCTGCCTTCATAGCCAATAGCTCCTTGTTTCCGACATCATAGTTTCGTTCAGCATCTGTGAGTTTTCTGGAAAAGTAAGCACAGGGGAAGAGCTTGCCTGGTTGTCCGTGGCGTTGAGAGAGCACTGCACCGATCCCACAATCGGAGGCATCAACTTCCAGTATGAATGGTAAGTCGGGGTCAGGGTGTTTCAGGATAGGCGCAGTGGAAAAGCTGTTCTTGAGGTTAGCGAATGCCTGTGTAGCTTGATCAGTCCATTTTAACTTGGATGGCTTCCCCTTCAATAATGATGTCATAGGTGCGGCTGTGATACTGTAGTTCCTTATGAAACTTCGGTAGAAGTTTGCGAATCCTAGAAAGCGTTGAAGTTCCTTCACGGTGGTGGGTTGTGGCCATTCAGTGACTGCCTTGATCTTAGACTGATCCACTTCTACACCCTGATGGTTGACGTTATAGCCTAGAAAGGAGGTTCTTGACACATGGAATTCACATTTCTCTGCCTTGACGTAGAGCTGATTCTCTAACAATCTGGTAAGTACCGTTCTGACATGATTCTTGTGTTCCTCTTCAGACTTAGAGTAAATTAGGATGTCATCGATGTAGACTACAAACAAATTTGTTCAAGAGGTCCCTGAAAATCTCGTTCATGAATGACTGGAATACCGCTGGTGCATTTGCTAGTCCATACGGCGTAACTTGGTACTCATAGTGCCCCCTAGTGATCAGAAATGCCGTCTTCCATTCATCACCCTCTCTGATCCTGATGAGATTATATGCACTTCTCAAATCTAGTTTGGTGTAGATTTTGGCCTCCCTGAGTTGTTCAAGTGCTGCAGGAACAAGTGGCAGTGGATATCGGAACTTGACAGTAATATTGTTCAAACCTCTATAGTCGATGCAGGGGCGTAGACCTCCATCCTTTTTCTCCGCGAAGAAGAATCCTGCTGCAGCTGGGGATGTGGATGGACGGATGAATCCTGAACTGAGAGCTTCCTCAACATAAGCATCCATAGCCTGACTCTCCGGAAGTGACAGTGGATAGATCTTACTCTTGGGTGGCATGGCGTTACGTAGTAGTTCTATGGCACAATCCCAATGACGATGAGGTGGTAGTTGAGTGGCCTTGGTTTTACTGAAGACTTCCTGAAGATCCTGATAAGAGGATGGAATGGTGACAGGCTTACATTCTGGACTCTTGACGCTGGTGGTGAGACAAGGTTTAGACGGGACATTATTCAGACAGGTAGAGAAACAGAATTGTGACCAACATTTTATCTCACCACTCTGCCAGGAAATGGCTGGGTCATGGACAGATAACCAGGGATATCCAAGTATAACTTCATGGCATGGGGAATCGATGACATAGAAAGTAATGGTTTCCTGGTGAAATAGTCCTATCTGCATTTTTACAGGTTGGGTTTGTTGAGTGATGCCACTTCCAATGGGTTTATTGTTAACAGCTTTTACTTCAATAGGAGGATCACATGGTAGAACGGGAATGTGGTATGTATCCGCAAGATCTCGATGAATGAGGTTTAATGCCGAGCCAGAGTCAATCAGCGCTGTGAATTCAAACGAATCGTTTCGAATCGTATAGCCAACGTAATATAATCAGAAAAGGAATAGTCCTCACCTTTACGAGCGAGCTCTGCCTGTAACTCCAGGTTTAAACTGCGACGAAACATGTCCTTAAGTGCAACATCGTTCCATCCACTCTGAGCAGCAATAGTTCTAAACTCGATGGCATGATCGGCGGCTGATTTGCGGCCTTGAGTGAGTTGCATTAGTTGAGTGGAAACATCCTTGCCCCCTGCTGGGTATTCAAACACATCTCGGAGTTGTTTAATGAAATACGGGAAAGATGTTTGTAACATGCGGTCGGTTTCCCAAACTACTGCGGCCCACTCGATCGCTTTGCCTTTGCTTAGCAAGGACATGAGGAACGCAGACTTCTTCTCATCAGAGTCAAAGCTCTCCTCTTGATACATAAAAAAGATCTCAACTTGACGAATGAAACCTTTACATTGTTCCGCGGAACCGTTGAATTTATCAGAGAGAGCAAAATGTACCTTTGCGGGCTTGGGTGGTGGTAGCGATCGCAGGTACTGTGTGAGATAGTCATTAGCCACTTGAGCTTTAGCCAGTTGGTCGCGGTACTCCATGAGAACATTGTTCTGATAAGTCAACGCAGCCTGTAGATCTGTTACCTCTGCTGGATTCTTCGGAGGCGAAGTATTATGTAATGACGTGGAGGCGGCGTTAGAATCCATGTCCAGTTTAATAACTTACACAGCAGACAAATCCAAACAGTAGGCAGGGAATCGTAATCGTAGGAGGCAGAGAATCATACACAGATAGGCAGTCCAATCCAAACAACAAGACAATGGGCAAATCCAAAGACAGAGACAGGGAAACCAGGCAAAGATCATACACAAGAAAGCAAACTATGGCAATGGGAAAAACGCTCGGTAAGGCAGACAGGCTGGCAATACTTCGCAACGTGACAGTGGTGGCGGCCATGCTTATATATAGCACAAACAGGAAGTACAGGCGAAGCAGAGGGAGCGGATCACAGTCAGTACTCGGGAGAGGGCTCCCTCTGCTTGCGTGGCGTTACAGCAATAGACGCATTTTGCAGCATTAAGGTTAACGATTAATCGAATAATTGATCGTTAATTGAAATGACGATCGATCATGGAAATGATCTAAATGGACATCCCTAGTAAATGATTATGCTTCTTCAGCCTTGATCGATTTCTCTCAGAGTTGTTTTAGGCCCCAGTTCTCGCCTTGGGCTCCAATCAACCATAAATCTCTGTTGATACATTTCTGATAAGGGTTTTGCTACCAATGATTTGTCAAGTCAGTTCTTTGAGCAGGATTATTCAGAACCAGTGGTAGCCTGCCTGGGTGGCAGGCCATGGTCTGTTTTTAGACACCTGGCCATATCCCCTTTAAGGAATCTCTTTCTTCTGATGTCAAGCCTTGAGCTATGCCCTAGGCTTGGGCTTTCTAGACCAGCCCTTAACAAGTAAGCTATTTTAGGGTATGCAGCTCAGGCAAAGGAGATAATGTCATGGACAGCCATCAAGACGTCCTTTTGGGCAACTCCCATGGATATGGTAGAGTTGGTACTTTGTGCTCACTGGGGTTTCTGGCATACAATCCCCTCAGCATGGAAGCATGGGTATACTATTCCCCATGGAAACATTTTGAAATCGAATCGATCTGGAAAATCTGAATCTATTCCGCATAGCAACCCCTAGAGGACACAGTTCAAAGTTCCCTTGGAAGGGAACATCTCATGTTACATCTGTAATCATGGTTCCATGAAAAGGGAATTAGACACTGCGTCCCCTAGTTCCATTGTCATGCTTTGGATGTAAGCTTCAGATAAAGTGGATGATGTGTTCTCCTGGAAACCTTTTGCACTGAGGTTGTGCTGGGAGGATGACGTCACAGGCTGTCGCTGGCCAATGTTATTGTCATGTTTAGATGTATGCTTCAGACACTGGTCAAGCTGAAGGCATTCCCCATAGTGACCCTAGAGGATGAAGTGTCTCATTCCCTGCTCAGGGCACCATAGTTTAATACTAGGGCTGGGTATTGATTCAGATTTTCCAGATCGAATCGATTTCAAAATGTTTCCATTTGCTTGAACTTCTTCAAGTGAGTTGCAAAAGTTTTGTGTGTGTGTGTTCAGCATATGGGCTGCATTTGAATTTGTGACGGGCGTGGGTTGGGGAACCACTGCTTAAATCTGAATGAATGAATGACAGGTTCGTTGGTAACATTGCACTAGGCACATAAGAGGGTGGCATCTAGTGGAGCAGATTTGTAATTAGATTAATGCTACGTTCAATGTCTGTGGAAATAAATATGGAAAAAATTTATTCATGGCATTCGAGAATCGATTTTGAATCAACCACATTTTAAAAAACGATTAATCGAAAAAGCAATTTAATACGTAACATACAGCATTTTCTTATACAATTAAAATTAACAGATGCTAACCTCTGCAATTATGTGCAACACAAACACCTCAATTAAATATCAGACAATTTTATTTAGTGTTTCATGAACTTTTAATTAAGTTTTAATAAAGTTTGCTTTGTTTTATGTCACAGTAGAAAGCAATGTTTAGAAATAAGCTTAATGTGACAGATCCTGAAAAATATGTAACTCACGTCTTCAGCGGATTCCACTGCAGGGAAAGTCTGATCATCGTCACCATTCACCAACAGAAGAGGACACTTTATTCTCCCAACCTGTGTGCATTTTAATAGATGACTGACATTAATGGAAAGCAAAATATTAAAAATAGACATAAAACTAGACAAAAAAACATCAACAAATCCATACTGATATATACTCACGTCAACTTTGCCAGATTCACAGGAAATCGCTAAATGCAGATTTCTGTAGATAACCTGGTTGTCCTCATTCACACGTAGCTTATCTGCATGGCTGGAATTAACATTTTATTATTAGTATTTTTATTATTAGTGTTATTACCATTAGTAAAATATTCACAATGGACATATTTACTCTTTTATTTTAATTGTAATATTACAGTTTTTAATAGTGCGGAAAAAAACAATCTCATTGTTTTATCATGTTCTCATAATATATTTAGACATTTAAGTGTGGGGGTGATGCATGGGGAAAAAGTGTGTGGGGGGGGGGGGGGGGGGCGGGGGGGTAAGAGAGTTCAGCTTCCTGACTGCCTGATGAATGGCCTGGAAACTCTGCAGTCTCCTCCCTGATGGCAGCAGACTGATGATGCTCTGTTTCGGATAGATGGGATAACCTGCAATGCAGAGAGCTTTACGGGTGAGACAGGTATCGTAAATCTCCTGGAGGGAGGGGAGGGAGACACCAATAATCTTCTCATCTACTCTCAATATGCATTGACAGGTCTTCCGGCAGGACACGTTGCATGCGCCATACCACACAGTTATGAAGCTAGTTAGGATGCTCTCGATGGTGCCTCTGTAGAAGGTGCACATGAGGGCGGCTGGGGCTCTGGCTCTTTTCAGTTTGCAGAAGAAGTAGAGACGCTGCAGTGCTTTTTGGCCAGTGCTGGAGTGTTGTCAGTCCAGAAGAGGTCCTCTGTGATGTGCACACCAGAAGCTTGGTGCTACTCACCCTAACCACACAGTCACACAATTGATGGTCAGAGGAGCATACTGAGTGTGCACTCTCTTGAAGTCAACAATAATCTCCTTCATCTTCTCTACATTCAAAGAGAGACTGTTGTCACTGCACCACCCAGCCAGGTGGCTCACCTCACTCCTGTAGCTTGTCTCATCTCTATTGCTAATGAGACCCACAACAGTCTTGTCATCCGCAGTGTAATGGTGTGCAGTCATGGGTCAACAGAGTGAAGAGGAGGGGGCTCAGCACTCATCCTTGGGGGCCACAGTGTTCAGTGTGATGGTACTGGATGTGTTGCTGCTGACATGTACTGCCTGAGGTCTACCAGTCAGAAAGTCCAAAGCCAGTTGCACAGCGAAGCGTTGAGCCCCAGCTCGACCAGTTTATGAATGAGCTGTTGAGGGATGATGGTACTGAATGCTGAACTGAAGTCTATGAACAGCATTCTGATGTACAAGTCTTTTTCTGTCTAGATGTGTGAGCAGTGGCGATGGCATCGTTGGTCGAGCCGTTGGACTGATATGCAAACTGGAAGGGATCCAGGGACGGGGGAGGGGGGCAGACATGATTGGTGTATGACTAGCCATTCAAAGCACTTCACGAGAATAGGAATATGTGCAATTGGATAGTAGTCATTGAAACAGCATGGAGATGGCTTCCTTGGGACTGGAATGATGATGGTAGCTTTGAAGCATGTGGGAACAACAGCCTGACTAAGTGAGATGTTCCACTGGACAGTATCTCAGTACATGCACAGGAGTGTTGTCATGACCCAGAGCTTTGTGTGCATTGATCCTGCTGAAGTATCTTCTCACACTGTCTGGGATCAGCGCCATCACCTATGCGCTGGGAGGAGGTGGAGTCTTCTGTGCAGTGGTGATGTTTTGTGCCTCAAAGTGAGCAAAGAAGGAGTTCAGCTCATTCAGCAGGAGGATGGTGCTGTCACAGGTCCGCGGTGGGGGCTTGTAGTCTGTAATAGTCTGTTTACCCTGCCATAGGCTCTGAGTGTCTCTGCTGTCACAGAAACAATGGGTTATTCTCCTGGAATACGGCCTCTTAGCCTCCCTGATGCCACAGGATAGGTTGGCCCTAGCTGTCCTCAGGCCCACCTCATCTCCAGCTCAGAAGGCAGCGTTCTGCGTCTTCAGGAGTCTGTAGACCTCCTGTCAACCACGACTTCTGGTTTGCATGGACAGTGATGATCTTTGTGACTGTTACATCAAAAATACAGTTGTTGAAGTATGCAGTGAAAGTCTCAGAGTACTTTAACGAGCGGGCTGTATGCAGGCATTAGCATGATAGTGATGTGTTCTGAGGCGCCAAGGTGGGGGAATGGGAGGTCTTCGTGAGCTACTTTCTGTGTCATGTAAACAAAGTCCAAAGTGTTTTTACCTTGTGTTGGTGTATTTTTGGGAACACAGTCTTTAAGTCTGCATGGTTAAAATCCCCAGCTATGATGAGAAAAGCACCAGGGTGGACGGTCTGCTGCTCACTGATGTGCCGATACAGTTAATTTGGTGCCTCACTCCTGGTGTTGTTGTTGTTGGAGCTGGGATGGATGTATATAGCAAAGAGCAGTATGGCTAAATATTCCCTTGGTACATAGAATGGCTGGCACTTAATAATCATAAACTACACCAGGGGTGAGCAGTGTTTGCAGGTCACAACAGCATCGTGGCACCACACATTACTGATGTAAACACAAAGCCTGCCGCCACATGATTTACCTCTCACGACGAGGACTCGGCCCACTCGGTAGCATGTCAGCTGATCAAGCTGAATAGTGCAGAATTATATACATATATATATATATATATTTATGTGTGTGCTCTTGTTTTGTGACATATCAGGACACAACTCTCTATAATGACATGGGTGTAACACAGGTATTACAAGGAGAGACTTATGAGGACATAACCCATGTTCCCATTTTTCAAAACGCTTATAAATCATACAGAATGAGTTTTTTTTTTTTTTTTTTTTTTTTTTGACAAAGTAAAAATGCACAAAGTTTCCTGTGAGGGTTAGGTGTAGGGTTGGTGTAGGGCGATAGAAAATACAGTTTCTACAGTACAAAAAACATTACGCCTATGGGATGTACCCACTTATCACAAAAACAAATGTGTGTGTGTGTGTGTGTGTGTGTGTGTGTGTGTGTGTGTGTGTGTGTTTGTGTGTGTGTGTATAAATAGTTAAAAAAAATATAAAGTCACACTTACATCTTCATATTACAATTAACATTTATATTGTCAGAATTATAACTACATTAAAGATTTCCATATATTAGACTTATAACTATATATTTTGACTTACATTTATATTTTTCAGATTTATAAATATATGTTCTGATTTACTTCTATACATATTCAGACTTAAAACTGTATATTCAATTTTACTTCTATATATTTACAGTTTACATTTATATAATTTCTATATTCAGATTTTATGTAATTATTTTCTGTTTGGTGCTTCATACCTTTTTTAATACACACACACACACACACACACACACACACACTTAACTGTGAATTAAGTGATCAAATGATTGTGGGGGCACTCTGTTTAATTAAAATTAAGATAACTGCTAAACAATTGTAATGCCATAACATCCTCTTCCTAAAATCCTCATGGTTTCTGTGTCTCACTTTTTCAGCTGCTCAAAGAGTTCAAAGAGGGATTTATTAACAGGCACCAGATGACTTCCACTTATGCACACACAGCACTTGGGCTGCAAAATAAAAAACACACAAAAATCTGGAATGTAATACAAATAATATGCATTTAAAATGTAGATACACGTGTTTACATGTGCCAAGCAAACCTTAATGACTTTGGAGTAGGACACCATATTGAGTGTGATGACACTTCCTATACTAAGCCCAAGAACAGCCAAATTATCCTTCTTTACCATTGGATGATTATTCAGGATCTGGTATGCTCTCTACAGGAAACATATACACAAACATAAACGTGCACATCAAGGGTGCTGAAATAGTTCCTCTGGAACTATAGGCAGGTATTTACAATGCCAAACTACATCAACTACCATGTAACTACCATCAACTACATTATTAAACCAAAAGTTCTGAATTACCTCAAAGTAAGAAGCATCAGTGTCTTCCAGTCTCAGGTCTTCTGGGCCAAGGTACTCAAGTGCCATGGATGCAAAGCCATGAGATGCAAGTATGGCAGAACGGTACTCAACCAAACCACCACCTCCTCCCCACAGGTCCAGCACTGCTGGGTATGGCCCGGAGCCTAAAAACATATGGCAAATAATTTAAGCAATTTACATGACTTCTTTAACTTAAAATTGAATATAAATCAACATCCTGGGAAACCGGGGAATATGAATCAATGTCACAACTGAACTTGAATGGTTTTGGGTGATTAGAAATCTAATATGGATATTTGTACCTGGAGGCAGGAATAATGTTCCTCGTAAATTTTTCTCCCTGATGTTGACCCTCTTCACACCTGGTGCGATGTACCAGCGCTCACTGACACTGGTTGCCAAGGGTGTTTGCTGGCTGAAGCCTTGAGATATATGCCCACTGTATACTGAAATGCAAACTTCCATTGGTCTGAAAGTGTCTCTCTTACGTAACCTGGCATAAAGACCAGTAGTTAGGTGACTTCTTGCTTCCAAACTCTTCACATAAAAATCAAACCTATATTTAAAAATGGTAATTAAAAGCCCACACCATCACATTTTTCTAGTCAAAGCTACCTGATTCCATGTCGACTTCCTGATGTGGGCCTCATGCTCCAAAGCAACCCCATTGGCTCTGTGCCTTCAAAAGTGCCTCCCAAACTTTCATCTTTGAACCCTAAATTACACATGAGAGCATACATCCACAACATGTACTTGCAAATTGTAACAAAGTTTTAGTTTATTTCTGAATCAATATAGAAGTGGCAACTTATTATAATACCAGAAAAATGATCAGAGGAATCTACAATCTATCTTGTCTGAAACATATCAAAATGACCAGTTTTAAAGTTTTTTTTTTTTAATCTGGATATCCTTGCTGAAAATCTGTAGGTAATTTGTTTTGGAATATGTACAGTTTTCATAAAAAATAAGTAATTTGACTTGGAATGTGTGCTCTACATTTGAACGAAGTGCACACACAGAGTAGTGAGTACTGAGTAATGAACACACATACACACACCCGGAGCTATGGGCAGCAATTTTTGCTGTGTCACCCTGAGAGAAGTTGTGAGTTTGATGCATTACTCGAGGTTCTCACCTCAGTCATGGTATTGAAGGTGAATCTGAATAGAATTTTTTTTAGTTTCTATCTAGTTTAAGTAGGACCTAGCTGTAAGTCAATAATTTTATGTAATTAATGGACATAAGCTTGTTCAATCAGTTGGTTGATGGTTAACCTGGCTAAAAGCTGGCTAGTACTTTGTAATTTCCACTTTAATCCAAAACAAGGCTTAAGCTCCTTATGCTGTTATAAGGAACTTGTATAAAGGACCATCAGCTTTGTTAGGATGGAGTTCCTTGTAATCCAACTGGGGGCTGAAATACTAATGCCAAATGGAACAGTATGAAACATTGGAGAAGTGTTTCATGAGCAGCTGAGCTTTGGCACCAGCATTTCAACAATGGTTTATGTGCATTCAGGCAAATTTACTCTTTATAACACTGGGAAAACAGATCTTTCTTGTCAGAAAACACTGCACAGCTCCTCTACCAAGCTCTTGTCATTTAATAATAGACTACTACAGTGCCCTGCTGACCAGCTTGACTAAGTATCTACAGATGAGCCAGAATCCAGCAGCTCCTCAATCAATCAAAGAGAACCCATGTCACATTTCTCCTGATCTCACTCCACTTGCTTCCAATAAATGATGGAATCAAATGATGCATTAGACTGTACTACGCACCTGTCACTGATCCATGTTCATCACTGACATAGTGACCAAATGCCTCCCAGAAGTCCTTGTCATCTGATTGATGCAGAGAATGTAGTGTCACTTTTTGATTTGGTGGTAAATTTGTTACCACAAACTTAAACTTCTCATCCACCAATCCACGAATGGGCTGAACAGAGAGCAAAGGGCATGTCCTCTTCTGAGTGCTCACAGACCTATACAGAGAATACATGTGAAAATAACTTATCTTAAATAATAGCAATTGTGTTAAGGAATATGTATGGTAGACTGAAGACATCCTATTCAGAGTGTCCAAATATCAGTAATTGTAAAAAATTATTCTAGCTCCAGACCAAACTACAGAACTTACCCAACACATATCAATTCTCTATTTCAAGATTAAATATGGGGTTAAACCAACCTGTCCTCCAACCAATACGCTTGTATAGGTCGTTTGTCCAAATCCCTGAAATACGACCCATCAGAGCGTATACTACAATTGTGCCCCTATCGGCAAAAGGTTGTTTTCATATTAATGTTTTGTACTCTTTTATTTGCACTCTGGTTTGCGTTTCGTATAGCTCAGTTAGTAGATTATTGCGTTATACAGTATTGTTCAAAATAATAGCAGTACAATGTGACTAACCAGAATAATCAAGGTTTTTCGTATATTTTTTTTATTGCTACGTGGCAAACAAGTTACCAGTAGGTTCAGTAGATTGTCAGAAAACAAATGAGACCCAGCATTCATGATATGCACGCTCTTAAGGCTGTGCAATTGGGCAATTAGTTGAATTAGTTGAAAGGGGTGTGTTCAAAAAAATAGCAGTGTGGCATTCAATCACTGAGGTCATCAATTTTGTGAAGAAACAGGTGTGAATCAGGTGGCCCCTATTTAAGGATGAAGCCAACACTTGTTGAACATGCATTTGAAAGCTGAGGAAAATGGGTCGTTCAAGACATTGTTCAGAAGAACAGCGTACTTTGATTAAAAAGTTGATTAGAGAGGGGAAAACCTATAAAGAGGTGCAAAAAATGATAGGCTGTTCAGCTAAAATGATCTCCAGTGCCTTAAAATGGAGAGCAAAACCAGAGAGACGTGGAAGAAAACGGAAGACAACCATCAAAATGGATAGAAGAATAACCAGAATGGCAAAGGCTCAGCCAATGATCACCTCCAGGATGATCAAAGACAGTCTGGAGTTACCTGTAAGTACGGTGACAGTTAGAAGACGTCTGTGTGAAGCTAATCTATTTTCAAGAATCCCCCACAAAGTCCCTCTGTTAAAAAAAAAGGCATGTGCAGAAGAAGTTACAATTTGCCAAAGAACACATCAACTGGCCTAAAGAGAAATGGAGGAACATTTTGTGGACTGATGAGAGTAAAATTGTTCTTTTTGGGTCCAAGGGCCACAGGCAGTTTGTGAGACGACCCCCAAACTCTGAATTCAAGCCACAGTACACAGTGAAGACAGTGAAGCATGGAGGTGCAAGCATCATGATATGGGCATGTTTCTCCTACTATGGTGTTGGGCCTATTTATCGCATACCAGGGATCATGGATCAGTTTGCATATGTTAAAATACTTGAAGAGGTCATGTTGCCCTATGCTGAAGAGGACATGCCCTTGAAATGGTTGTTTCAACAAGACAATGACCCAAAACACACTAGTAAACGGGCAAAGTCTTGGTTCCAAACCAACAAAATTAATGTTATGGAGTGGCCAGCCCAATCTCCAGACCTTAATCCAATTGAGAACTTGTGGGGTGATATCAAAAATGCTGTTTCTGAAGCAAAACCAAGAAATGTGAATGAATTGTGGAATGTTGTTAAAGAATCATGGAGTGGAATAACAGCTGAGAGGTGCCACAAGTTGGTTGACTCCATGCCACACAGATGTCAAGCAGTTTTAAAAAACTGTGGTCATACAACTAAATATTAGTTTAGTGATTCACAGGATTGCTAAATCCCAGAAAAAAAAATGTTTGTACAAAAATAGTTTTGAGTTTGTACAGTCAAAGGTAGACACTGCTATTTTTTTGAACACACCCCTTTCAACTAATTGCCCAATTGCACAGCCCTAAGAGCGTGCATATCATGAATGCTGGGTCTTGTTTGTTTTCTGACAATCTACTGAACCTACTGGTAACTTGTTTGCCACGTAGCAATAAAAAATATACTAAAAACCTTGATTATTCTGGTTAGTCACATTGTACTGCTATTATTTTGAACAATACTGTACCTTGATATGTAATCATGCTATCATGGATTCGATCCCAGGGAACAGACGTGCACGAAAATGTATATGCTCATTTATAGCATGTATATGCTATAAATCATAATTTAGCATGATTTCTGTGAGGGTTAGGTTTAGGGGTGGGGTTAGGTGTGATCATTCGAATGAATAAGCCACATACAGTAGTAAAATATGAAGGAAATACTGTGAGATCGGTGTAAAATGCCCACACATTGCATTTAAATAAATGTGCATTTTGATTGGTAATGATGTTATATGTCAATTCATGACGACAGATGCAACGCGATACTGTCATTATTTTTACGCCCGCTAGAGGGCGCGTAACTTTAAAACGTAAACATAGGTCATAATAAATGCTTACACAAACAACCTAAATGTGTGCGAATATTGAAGACATAGTGAGGCGCAGCACTGGGGGTTATGTGACAAGGATAGTCTCTTGTTTCAAAGGTGGAATTGTCAAAGATGACTTTTAGAATTAGACTCTGTAAGCTACTGTAGGCTAGTATTCTGTTCCCACCCCGGCGAGGGTAAGGGGAGATGGCCAATGTTTAAAAGTTTCCAGCTAGGTGGTTTTATTGCCTGCTGAATTTCAGAACCTTTACAAAGAAACATTGCAGTTACTGCCAGGAAAGCTAGAGAGAACTTTTACGAAAGAACTGTACTGGTTAATTTACATATATTGTAATTGGTCACAATTTATTTTAAGTTTTTTAAGTTTCAATTCTCACTATCAACAGACCATTACAGTTTTTTTTACAGATGCTAGGACACATTTCTCAATACTTAGGTCACTTTTGCAAAAAACTCTTCACACAGTGAGCACAACAGAAGTCTATTTGGGCTAAACTGAGGATCGATTATCATTGCTTTGGCACAAAATGCATTCAATGACTACATCTCTCAAATTTCATGAATTCTTTTCTCAGTCAGACACAACAACTGCTAAAAACCTTTGTACGTACAAGTCAATTTGCACATGCTTACATACTGTTTTCAAAACTGTTAAACTCATGTTCAAAACAATAACATAATACAAAACTGAATAAGACAGTAATTTGCTACATTTCTACAGTAATATTTGAATGAAATATATTTTAAATCTTAAAATTAATGCTATAATAACAATTGGACAATTAGTAGTTAGCATTACTATTGTATCACTATCAGTGGATGGTGTGTATACAATTTCTTCTATTTTGGAATTACTCAGTGCAAAAAAATAAAAATAAATAAACAACGTAAAATATTGACAAATTCTGCATCATGTCTGATTAATTCCAGTAACATATATTGCAGTGAATTATAAACAGAGATGTGTCCTTGTTTTACACAACAAATCACTGTATAATGCTACATGTTGTTAGTGTTTTTTAGGTCATTGTTTTGTGGATGACAAAGTGTGTTTGTCGACTGACGACCTTTGCTAGTGTTCTGGAAGAAAGAGTTGATTTGAGACCTGAATAAAGTGTTTTGGTAGTTGTAGTGCATTTTGAATGTGAAATGAACTGCTTTGCCAAGCTGAAAGTTGGTTAGGAGAACTGTGTGAAGAGTTTTGCAAAAGTGACCTAAGTATTGAGAAATGTGTCCTAGCGTCTGTAAAAAACTGTAACTACAGGGGGTCGTACTTCATATATGTTCTTTGTGATTTTAATCCTGTCCAAATCTGCCATGCCTGTTTTTCTTCTCACACAACCTCTGTAATAATTCCAGAGCAAATTGTCTACTGTTTTTCAGCAAACTCAGTGATCCTCTGAGAAAACTAATCCTGTCGGAATGCGAATGTCTGTGATTGCCCGTAATATTTTTTTCCACAACGCATTTCCTTGTGTGTTTTGGCCAACGTGAATTACTGTTTATGCTCTTTACCATGCACATGTTTGATATATTTGCTTCTCGACAAAGAAAAAAAAAACAATAATAAAATCAAAAATAGTAATGGTAATTATCTGAATGACTGTATACAATGTATGCATACAAAATGCATGATCTCTGTGACAACCAGATCTAGAAAACATACCCTCCCACCTCTGTAATAAACATGGAGATGTTAGTTCCATCCAAATTGTTACATGAAAATCGCAGATGTCATTTGGTAAGAACTGAAACTCAAACATAGTTTAAACTAGTCCCGTCTGAATAGGGCTTATGGCTTCTTCCTCAAGAAACTCTTAATTCACTGCTTATCAATAGTTAGTAATAGGTATTGGGGATGATTGGAGAAGTAGAATATGGTCATGCAGAATACGTGCTTTATGTTAATAGTAGGTATGATAATAAGAAACTAGTTAATAGTGAGAATTGTTCCCTATACTAAAGTGTTAATATGTAATTGTAAAATGTGTGTGTGTGTGTGTGTGTGTGTGTGTGTGTGTGTGTGTGAAGAGTTCAGATGCAAAAGCCTCTAAGTGCCATCTGAAAAATTAATCTAAAATGAGGATTTTTCTCAAGCTCCAATCATCCTCAATAAAATATTTATATTCTTATGTAACATAATTATAATACCAATTTAACGACTCTCTGGTAGGAATATAAATAAATGAGGAATTTATGGTGAATGTAACATTTTATATTTTTAATTTAAACATTTTTAAACATTTGAACATTTAGTCAAGTCAAGTCATCTTTATTTTTATAGCGCTTTAAACAAAATACATTGCGTCAAAGCAACTGAACAACATTCATTAGTAAAACAGTGTGTCAATAATGTAAAATGATAGTTAAAAGTAGTTCATCATTGAATTCAGTGATGTCATCTCTGTTCAGTTAAATAGTGTCTGTGCATTTATTTGCAATCAAGTCAACGATATCGCTGTAGATGAAGTGCCCCCATTTAATAAAAAGAAATGTGGCTATCAAAATATTTTTATATCATTTATCAACCTAAAGCAAACTGATTATACAAGTCAAATGGCTTACCTTAATGAAATCAGGTTGTTCACATGGTTTATTTGTTTTAATATCTTTAAATGTGCTCCACACCTAAGTTTAGAATTAAAAAATGCTGCTTTCAAATAATACATTATTGTATATGTTTGTGCAGGTGCAGGCAATGAGAAAGATAATGACTCAGGAACAGAGTTTTATGGGCTTTTTATTTAGGTAAAAAAAAAATAAAAAATTACCCTGAGGTGACAACTGAGAACATTGAGGTTAGGCAGCAACACATGGGGCATGGCCCACAGGTATGATGGCTTGCAGGCAGAACACCCTGCTCACATAGCATACATAGACATGAGAGTGCATGGAAAGACAAACAAACCTAAAAACTCACACTCACATTAAGTTGGTCACACAAAACACAACATGTCAACAGAAGTCATGGCAGGATTGTTCTGAACTTGTTCTGAACTCCCAATAAAGGAACCACCCCACATAATATACAGATTTTATTTTGGGGATTTTAAATATCTTATAAACTTGTATTTTCATCCACCCAGGGAATGTACAGATGTGGAAATTACATATGACTTTATAGGTAACTTAAATGGCAAAGTCACTCTTAAAATAGTATTGAAATACAAATTTTGATAACCATTTAAATAAAAAATTTAATTAAAAAAGAATCAACAAAGCCGTTTGCTTTCCTGTCTGAAACTATCTTAAATAAAAAATGGACATTTGGAATTGCTGAAGACACGGGTGCTGACAATAAAAAGTAATGCAAAAGGAACATATTGCATTACTTTCCATAAAAAGTAACTAAGTAATGCAAATACTTTTTATGGAGTAATACAATATTTTAATAGATTAATTTTTAAAGTAACTTCCCCCAACACTGCTAGGGAGAAACACACACTTGAATCACATATCATGTTACATATCATGTTTTTTAGTGTGCAATAATAGTAAAAGACCAAGACAATTTTAAATGAAATATGTGACCCTGGACCACAAAACCAGTCTTAAGTCACTGGGGTACAGTATATATATATATATATATATATATATATATATATATATATATATATATATATATATATATGTATATATATATACATATATATATATATATATATATATATATATATATATATATATATATATATATATATATATATATATATGTATATATATATACATATATATATATATATATATATATACATATATATATATATATATATATATATATATATATATATATATAAGGTGAAGATATTTTGTAAACTTCCTACAGTAAATATTTCAAAATATACATTTTTGATTAGTAATATGCATTGCTAAAAAATTCATTTGCACAACTTCAAAGGTTATTGTCTCAGTATTTAGATTCTAAAATACTTAAGACTAAATTTTATTTAAGGAAGGAAAATGGTTACGTTTACACAGTAAAATCCCCAGTGTTAGACAAACACTGCTTAGACTTTCTTGCCTTGCAGAGTTAAAGTAGATTCACTCTGCAAGGCACAAGTGATGACTGAACATTGATGATGACACTTGCAATTGAGCAGAAGCACATCAATTAAAACTGACAGCCATACAGCCTTAGATGAAATCAATATCTCATCAGAAGATGGTTAAACAACTCCAAAAACAGAATTACCATGTTCACTTATTACAAACAAGTTTGGCTTTATTTCTTTTACATGGTACATGTACAAAGGTTGTTGAAATCTGTAACCATTATGGTGATTAGTGTCTTTAGTTGGGCACTTGGTCACTGACTTTTTTTTTTATGAACTCTGTTTCAGCAATTGTTGAATGTGCACACTATCACTATTTTCAACAATGTGTCATGGTAGTAAAGTCATTTTATTTTACGTGCACTTTTGGATACAGTGTCTGACAACTGAATTTGGACATATGCAGTGTTGTGGGTAACGCGTTACAAAGTAACGCGTTAGAGTACTCTAATTACTTTTTTCCTGAAATGTGTAACTTAACGCGTTAGTTTCGTGCGTAAGTAATCAGTAACTTCGTTATTTGTTTTAAAAAGTAATCCGTTATTTTAAGGAAAGGAAAATCCCGACTGCAGCCTGCTTTTTGTCAGACAGTATGCCTAGGTCTACTGTGCCACCTGCGGATGTATCAGCGGAGCCGAAACTCTGTGATCGTAAAGTCAATGGCTGTGATGGGTCTGTGCCCTGCGCCTGACCCTGTGTGTGCGTGGGTTTTTTTTTCGAACTCCCGGCAAGATGGCAGAGAGGACAGCGTTTGGTTTATGGAAGTACGCACATTATTTTCAATTTGTCAACGAAAAAGAAAAGAACATAATGGTAAAATGCACACTGCGTTGGTGAAAAGCTTCTGTCGACCGCCAAAAATTCTACCTCAAATTTAACGCTACGTTTTAATCACTACTTTGAAGAGTAAATGTAAGAGGACTGTGTTAAAGCGAATTTAGGCTTGTGACTGTGAGTGACACTTTAATAATAATTAGTTCGGCTATTAAGCGATTTGTCATTTGCCTGTGTGGCAGTGAAGGATTTAATTCGGTTTGTTATCATTTTTGTTTGAAAGGCAGCTGTTAATTTCTGTTAGATCATTGGCTGGCTGGTTGTTCATCATTTCTAAATGGATTTAAATCTGCAAGCCTGTTTAAGGTTGTGTTTACAAGTAAGCATAATTGTACTTTGATAACTGCATTATTTAAAGTTAAAGAAAAATCAGGAGTTTTCTTGTGGTGCTCATAATATACTGTAGCCTTATGCTACCCGGGCTGGGTAGGTGCAAATTTTGATTAATAATATGTTCTGTGATAATAAATAAATAAAACGCCATGTGGAATAGCCTATTGCTGACTGTCTTTCCTGTTATTGTTATCCTGCAGTGTTAATTTAGTCGGATGACTGACGTTATTCATTGTCGGGAGTCACGACTTCTAGGTGCATTTAAAGGGGCCGGGGGCTGTGTCTGTCATGTGTGAGCCGCTGCAAACGGCTTTTAATTTTTGGTAACGCATGAGTACTCTAACGCGTTACTTTTATGAATAGGTAACGTTGTATCATAACTGATTACTTTTAATTGATGGTAACGTTGTAACCTAACTAACTACTTTCCAAAGTAACTATACCCAACACTGGACATATGTGATTTCCCAAATAAGTATGAAAGTCTTTAAAAACATCAATTTTTATATAAATATAAATATATATATATATATATATATATATATATATATATATATAATGCAAACTAAAACAATGTTTGTCCACAAAACACAGCTTGCAGGCAGACAGCTGGCCTACTGACACTCAACTCTGAAAGACCATGCTGGTCAACCAGTATCACAAGCCCCGTTTTGCTCTAGAACAGCATGAACATGCTGGTCCACCATCTAGACCAGCACTATACTACCATGAAGTAGACTGGACAAGCTTGGAATGCTTGCTGGTTAATGCTGGATTTTATCGTCTTCCTTAAGCTCTCTGCTACACAGCCTAACCAGTCCAACTGTCATGACTGCCTTCTGGACTTTGGGGACAGAATTGTGACACTCCTGCTGTGTTTTAATGTTTTGTGTTTGAGCAAATAATTAGTGTTTTTGTCTGTGTGTGACTGAATTAAATTACATATTTCCTTGTCATCTTTTGTCTGTATTCATTTTTGAGAACGGCTTGTTCTGCCAATTTAAATTTTTAATGCATAAAAAAAAACATCACACTCTGTTCCCGAGTCCTTGCCTTCTGACATCTGTGGTATGACAAATGATGTCACTAACTATAATAATATACAATTGAGAAATTGCAATGTAGCATTTTAAATGATACATTTCTGTAAATGGCAGCACAAACTACGACAGTCGTGCCTCCCTCTGGGTTATCATTTTTGTGGGGGTCAACATGCACAACCTCTCACTTTCCCAGCCCATGCTAAATGATTACTCTCCACCCTTGTCTTTGGGTTGTTCATTAATTTTGTAAAATGACAATATACTATTCAATAATATAATGTAATGTTGTATTTGTTGTATGTTTAAAATTATCAAAGTGATAATTTGATAATTGTAAACATGTTGAGCTGTTGGGGAGTCCAGGGACCCTTTAAATGTTTACTTCCAATGTATTTTGGGGGTAAAAGGGAGGAATACACATCCGAAATCTGCTATGTGTCCATTCCATCTTTGAGCGAATAGACAGGGCTCTTACTCGGGGGCCCTTATGTCCTGGCAGACTACTATTCGTCCGTCTCCCTACAATGTGCCTACGGTCCCTGAAAGTGAGGTCCTCATACCACGAATCCACTATTTGCCCTCTTCCCCACCAGTTGCGGTTTGGTTCCTCGACCCCCGATGACCGCACCCCCCGATCCCATGAGCCCACTATCTGTGCACTTACCCACTAAAGTAACAAACTGACCCCTTGACCCCCTCTCTACCACTCCTGGCTGCGCCCTGTCCCACGTACACACTATTTGACTGCTTCCCCACTGTAATTACTAAATGCAACCTCATGCATTCCTTTTGCAGTGGGTAGGCATCCTCGACCTTCACCGGCACCTCCCCTGGCCATTTTATGATGTCCAATGCAAACACTGCATGAAAAGGTGCGTTTGACTGTTCATGTCAGCACACAAACCCATAAATGGAACATTTCTGGCAGCTTCTGTCTATGTGCTCTGGCGTTTCTGACTTCTGGACACTGTCGGAAACTGACTGTTTTGTGTGCGGCAGTTTCCCAGTCTGCTCAATAAGGTGATAAACTCCCAGACATGGACGGAAATGTTTACTCACTTACTGGTAAATCCACGTACATCCCTGTGCATCTACTCCACAAAATCCAGTTACATTTCCGTAAACGACACTCATGTCTCACGTCTATAAATTACTGTACATGTGATGTTTTAAATTCTATGGGCCTTTTATACAAAAATGCACCATAAGCGCTTATACAAACTGTCAACGAAGCCATAAACACAGCAAGGCATCAACAAAAATCAATATTTATTTTTCAGCAAGTGCAAGACTGCAAACATTTAACAGGACTGTAAATATTATTAAACAAACTCAGCAGGACTGCAACATCATTTAGATTAAGAATTTATTTATTTTTTATATATTTTGTAAACACAGACATTAACAGTAAATAAGTTAACTGATTAAAAATATAAAATACTTTTGTAAAGAAACAATAAAAATGCATACTAACCAAAAGACAAACACAATAATGAACACACTTGCGATTGCCACTCTAGCCAGGACAGTGATTATTGCTCTCTCAAACACACACACACACACACACACACCCTTCATCAACCCTACACCTAAACCTACACTCCAACCCTGATCAAACTCACCTGCCTGTAGCCTTCTAGTAATCCTTAAGACCTTGATTAGCTTCAGGTCTGTTTAATTAGGGTTGGAGCGAAACTCTGCAACACAGTAGCCCTCCAGGACTGAGTTTGCCCCTCTGTGCCCTAGCAGAATATGCAATCATTTTAACAAAATAAGAGGGATCATAAAGTATGCTATTTTTATTTAGTACCATCATGAATAAGCAATTTTACATACTAGATTTTACATTTACTGATTATATAAAAATAAATATATATTTAATAAAAATGTTCAAAAGTTTTTTTGATATACTGGATGACCCACAGCTGTTTTTATGTTTTGGGATAGTCCAAAGCAGGTCAACTACCTGCTATTCTTCAGACAAATCCTCCAAATCCCACAAATTCTGTTTCCTCTGCCTATTTGGCCCCTGTCCAACAATGACTAATAATTTTGAGATCCATCTCTACACTCTGAAGAAAAATGAAGGACTCGTACACAATTATCATAAAAGGTGAAAACATTATTCACTGATGCTCCAGAAGGAAACACAATGCATTAAGGGTTGGGGGTGTAAATTTTGAACAAGATGATAAGTACATTTCTCTTGTTTTGTTTAAAGATCATATCTGTTAATTTAGTACTGCCCTTCAGAAGCTACATACTTTTAAACACTGATTTTCAGAAAAAAAAGTTTTCCCTGATCATCCAGTTCAAGTAGTTCACACCTTGTGTCTCTTAATAAATTGTGTTGCTTTCTTGAAAATCAATAAATGTGTTTGCCTTTTGAATAGTTGGGTATGAGTCCCTCAATTGTCCTCAGAGGGAAAAAAAATAGATCTGAAATCATACATTCATTGCTGGAAACAGTTCAAATATGCAAAAGATGCTTGAAAACCTGAGAAAGTGAAGGATCTGGAGGATTTTTCTGAAGAAAAGCGGCCATTTAAACTGTTCAGGACAAAGGACTCATGAACCACTATCCCAAAACAAACATGAACAACTTTTTTTTTTTTTAATCAGCTATAATTCTGACTCAAAGTCTAAATGTAATTTAGTGGTGTTTAATTTCAGTGTAATATCAATACCCCTATCATCCTCTGCCATATCCTTTCTATGAATCATATGGAAGCTGTCACCAGTGGTTCAAAGTTTTCATATTTTCACAGTCCTTCAGATGAATGGTTGGTTCTGGGAACAGAGGATCCTTTAAAAATATAATAAAAACACACTTTCTATAAATACATTGTACAGTTTTCAAAAAACTGTGTTCAAGTTACCTAATTAATGACTGTTCTTTAAAGACCAGCAGTTTTCCAGAATAATGGCATTTGCTATCTGACCTAAAAACATTAACTATATATACACATTAAAACATATACATTAAATCACATCAAAATAAAACAAATTACATTGTAGATTCCAAAAAATTTGAACTAAACACTGACAAGAACAAAATAAGTGAAATTTACGCTGTACTTATGATACATTATGGTACATTAACAAATTAAGACAAACCATTTCTCCTCCAAGACTGTCTCCAGTGAATCAGAAGTCAGCTGCAGTGTTTGGAGACTCTGAAATCAGAAGAGCAGAATTTGTCTGCAGATTTGTCAGTGGGGAATATGTTAATGACTAAAGCATGCTAGCTAAACTAACATTATAGTGTACTAAATGTATAGTGTACTAAAAACTAACTGTAACGTCTAAAAATGTAACTTTACGTAGCAGTTACTAACTAAGTTACCAGTTAGCAGTTTATCAAGATATCTAGACTAATTTTACAAAATAAGCCCACTCAAATACATCCATTACAAAACTTAACATTAAGCTTTGGTAAAAAGCTTATTTAAAATGTTTCTGTAAATTTTTCTTACTTTATCCTGATATAAATCTCTCTGGATGCTGTGACTGCGCGCTGACTGAAGGACGCAATGGCTGTGGGAAAGTGGGAACAAATGGCTCGAAACAACACCGGACTATAAGTAAAATTAGAGAAAAATAATACAACATTGAACAAATTTTAATGTTATTTTCTGAAAAAAAAAAAAATTCAATTTTAATTTTTTTTATGTATTTATACTAACCCTCGTCTGATGTAAATTTCTCAGAAGATCAGCGCGTGCAACAGCGAAGCGACTGAAGTAGGAATAAACGGCTCGAAACAACTTCATGCTAGAAACACAGATGAAAAAAAAAATTACAACATTAAACAATGTTTAATGTTATGTTCTTGTAAACATGTTTTCAAAATGGTTTTATGTATTCACACTTACCTTCGTCTGAAATTCTTTAGAAATTACTGAATGCTGTCAGCCAATTCAAACAGCTGCGGTGGGAATGGTAAGAACAGTGAGTCAATTCTGAAAAGATTAAATTCAAGGGCGTCAAGAGTTGCAAGTCTCATTTGAATAAGCTCTAAATCCGAGGCTTGGAATGTCAGTGCGTGATATATTACTGTTCATTACCTCTTTTAACAAACTACAACAAACCTGAGATACAGCACTACTGCGAATAGTGTGGATTTTATTTTATTAATCTCACTCAAATTTTGCGAATCTGCTCAAAAGACTCGTTTAGATTCATTCAGTTCGAATTAATTTAAACTAGCCTACATATTTAAAATGACTGGACAATTAATTTTTAACTGATAAACACCCCGAAAAAGCAAGACAGCGCTTGCTCCCTTAATTACACCTTAACCATGGTATAAAAAAAAACATGATTATTGTACTCACCATGGTAACCATAAATTAACCATGGTACACTAACCATAGTTTTACATGGTAGCCTATTTCTAGTAAAACTGCCATTGTACAAATGGCAGTCAAACTGCCAAAAAACATAGTATACACTTTTACTATTATAAAACCAAGGTTTAGTTTTCAAGAGGACTGTTTGGTGTCCCTACAACCTCCTTTAGGTGTCAAAAAAGGGACTGCATGTCCTCTACACAATTAGTTGACGAGTGGGACATCCCGCATTCATAGACATTAGGTCATAGGACCTCAAGATTCAGGCAACTTAGGGGCCCCTGTCGCATGGCCCTGAAACATGACGTTCTAGGATCTTGCTAAACAAAGCAACTTTTGCAAAGTTACAAATCTCTCAAATGGGTTTTGCTGTGTAAGAGACAGAAAGGCCTAAAAGTTTTTGTCATACAATGTACACAAGCTCTTTTAAACCGATTTGGGTACAAATCAGTTTGTACAGGAGACAGTTACTTTGATGTTTTGAAACGTTTGTCCAGTTTACCAGTGACATTTATTAATAATGTAATCATAACTAAAGCAATTAAAATTTTTCAGTTCTACTTTCAGCAGAGGGAGAAAAAAACATTACAAAGTCATCATAATTAATTCAATCATGTTTTAGCATTGTATTGTATTTATGCAAGCAAAAACTATGTTTGTCCCCAAAACACAGCTTGCATGCAGACAGCTGGCCTACTGACACTCAACTCTGAAAGACCATGCTGGTCAACCAGTATCACAAGCCCCGTTTTGCTTTAGAACAGCATGAACATGCTGGTCCACCATCTAGACCAGCACTATACTACCATAAATCAGCCTGGACCAGCTTGGAATACTTGCTGGTTTATGCTGGATTTTACAGCAGGGATCACCTTCCTCAAGCTCTCTCCCGCACAGCCTAACCAGTCCAACTGTCATGACTGCTTTTTGGACTTTTGTGACAGGATTGTGACACTCCTGCTGTGTTTTAATATTTTGTATCTGAACAATAATTAGTGTTTTTGTCTTTGTGTGACTGAATTATATTAGAACTGATTGCCTTGTCATCTCTTGTCTGTATTAATTTTTGAGAACGGCTTGTTCTGCCAGTTTTATTTTTAAACGTATAACAAAAACATCACACTCTGTTCCCGAGTCCTTGCCTTCTGACATCTGTGGTATGGCAAATGATGTCACTGACTATAATAATATACAACTGTAAAATTGCACTGTAGCATTTTTAATTATACATTTCTGTAAATGGCAGTGCAAACTACGACTGTCGTGCCTCCCTCTGGGTTATCATTTTTGTGGGGGTCAACTTCCACAACATCTCACTTTCCCAGCCAATGCTAAATTATTATTATTATTATTATTAGTCTTAGTTGTTCATTCATTTGTAATGTGACAATTCCCTATTCATTATCCTATTCAATAATATAATGTAATGTTGTATTTGTTGTATGTTTACAATTATCAAAGTGATTTTTACCAATTATATGGATCATAAGTTCACACATATAATTGGATTGAGCAAATAGTAAGCATATTTGTTGTGCTGTCCAGAGTAAGTACATAAAGTGTGTTGTTAAAATGTTGTTATATTTAGTCTGTCAAGTACATTGTTTAAGCGCTTTGTTTACATAGTATTTCTTAATCCCTTATAATTATATGTATTTTTCTTAATTATTAATTTGTACTTTGCATGGATTATCCTTGGCTAAATAATAAATTATCTATTTTGCACCAAAAACCATCTTGCCATGCCATACCTTCCTAACTCCTCTCTATCTCTCGGACTAAAGCACCTGGCTTAGGACAGTAACAAAGACAGTCCTATGTGACACATGGTGGCAGCGGTTCTTCCAGGCAGTAGGAGGTTGGTTGACAAGGAATCGTGGTGGCATTTTTTTATTTTATTTTTTTGTGGCAAGAAGAGACATATTTTTTTTCAATTTCACCAAAGAAAGACAAGGCACTGAAAGATACAGCGAGTCTTACAAAAGACAAAAACAAAGAGATGAATGCTGGGAGAAAGAGTCACAAGGCCAGGAGCACAGATGGCGGACACTCCAGCACCAGTTTTCACAAATACAGTCTGAGGTACATCAGCAAAGGCAAGAACGATAGCCGCAGGGTGGAGTGACAGTCCCACATACCCCGCCAGTAGCTGAAAGGCAGTATTCCCCACCAAACATTCATCCGCATTGGCAGACTCTACAGGTTGACCATGGCAGTGCATCGACATCAGCTCAGGTACATGACAGTGCAGCACATCAGCAAAGATCTTCATTACCAAGTTATGAAAGTCCAAGAATGCTACCATGGAATGGGGAAGAGAATATAGAGGATTACTTGATGACATTTGAATGCATTGCTTATGAATGCAGATGGCCCAGACAGGATTGGGTGTTACATCTTCTACCTCTCCTTACAGGCAAAGGGAGGGCAGCCTATGTGGCCTTGGAACCTGAGGAGTCCTTGGAGTACAATCACCTCAGGCGAGCCCTTCTAGATAAATTTGAGATTAACTCTGAAACTTATTGTCAAAGATTCAGATCGTACAGCCTACAAGAAAATGAGTCTGCAAAAGAACTTCAAGTAAGGCTGAAGGAGTTGTATGCGAAGTGGATTCATCCTAGACACCGGACAAAGGAAAAGGTTGCTGACCAGATCATTCTGGACCAGTTTCTCAAACTCCTTAACACTGAAACAAGAATGTGGGTAAAGCAAAACAACCCCACGTTGTCAAAACAAGCGGCTGAGATGGCAGAAACTTTCATGGCTGCAAGACATTCAGTGAATCTGCCTGGGCGATGGAGAAGCAATAATAACAGCTCAACTGGTAAGGTTGCAGATGACTTTAGCAGTGGTCTTAGTAACTTTAACACATACCCACAGACTTCCCAAACTAGAGTTGGTAGTAGTACAGGTAGTCAGCAAATGAAATTTTAACAATATAAAACCAGATGTATGCTTGTATGTCATAGATGTGGACAGCAAGGACACAAAAAAAGATTGCCCTTTGCAAAATGTTACTAATACTCGACTATGTTATGTACCCAGCCCTTCCCATAGCTTAGATGAAGCAAGACTGAACAGGGACACGGTAACTGTTGTGAAAATAGGTAGTAAATGGTTTAAGGCCCTAGTTGATTCCGGCTCAAGCCAAACTCTGGTTAGAGAGGAATGTTTGGATGAACAGAGTAGTCCAGGGCGGGGCAAAGTAAGTGTTCGTTGTATCTATGGGGATGTAGGAGAATACCCCAAAATTGATCTTAAGATAGAAATTGACAAGCAGATTGCCTAAACCGTGTGTTGATGACATTGAACAAATTCCACATAATATAATGCAATTACAGAGACAAGATCAGACTTTACAACTGTTTTTTGAGAAAGCTGGTAGGCTGAATACCTAGACAGTGTTTTCCCAGAGAGAAAACTACCTGATAAAGTAAGACATGCTGTTCTGGCAAGGTGCAGAGGGAGAAAGGTTGGTGGTTCCTGTTCCTATGAGGGAGCGAGTGTTACAATTAGGTCATTCAGTGCCCTGGGCGGGAGATTTGGGGCAGCAAAAAACACTAGCCAGAATTGCTAGCAGGTTTCATTGGCCTAGATTGTACATGTGGTAGATTTTTTTTTAATCTTGTCCAGAATGTCAGTTCGAGTCCATCGAAAAGAGGAGATAGAGCACCTTTGGTGAGTCTGCCCATCATTTACGTTGCTTTTACTTGCATTGGCATGAATATCGTGGGGCCTTTGGAAAGGAGTAGGACAGGTAATTGTTATATTCTTGTGGTTACAGATTATGCTACTAGATATCCGGAAGCATTCCCACTCAGATATATAAAAAAACAGACAGTTAATGCCCTCATTCAGTTTTTTTTCTTTTTTTTCATGGGTAGGCAGTCCCAGAGAAATAATCACTTTACAAAACACACACACAACACAAAGTACCGATAAGAATACCATTAAAGTACCGGACCGTTGAGCAGTATCGGTAAGAGTAGTAATACCGTTAAAACCTTAATGATACCCATCCCTAGATTCAACACAATATTCGTCTACAGGCATCAGACCCAATACGACAAACTCATAGTAGAGTACCAGCGCGACTGACTCTGGCATTGAAGGATGAGGTAAAGATGATGGTCGATCTAGGAGTTTTCAAGCCTTCTTCCAGTGAATGGTGCAATCCAGTGGTACTGGTACCAAAGAAACATGGCACATTAAGATTTTGTGTAGACTTTTCAAAACTCAACTCTGTGTCTGCATTTGATCCATACCCCATTAATCGGTTAATAGCGGTTAATCGAGCAGTTGGGCAAGGCCAAGTACCTGACAACTCTGGACTTGTGCAAAGGTTACTGGCAAGTCCCCTTGACTGAGACAGCTAAAGAATTAACAGCTTTTCATGTCCCTAGTGGGCTCTACCATTTTAACAATAAGCCTTTCGGTTTGCATGGGGCCACAGCAACCTTTCAACAACTGGTAGACCAAGTTCTGAAAGGTATGTAGGAGGTGGCGGCAGCTTATCTGGACAACATCGTGGTCTTTAGTGCAACCTGGAAAGAGCATTTGGAACATTTGGCAGAGGTGTTCGACAGACTTCAAGGTGCTGGTTACCAATGCTAAAAAATGTCACATTGCTAAGTCCGAAGTCTCTTACCTGGGCTATGTGCTAGGAGGAGGTTCCATCAAGCCACTGGTAGACAAGGTTCAAGCCATCTTGTCTTGTCCTTTACCGTCAACCAAAAAAAGGGTTAGTTCATCCCTGGCCATGGCTGGATGGTACAGGAGGTTTATTCCCAACTTCTCCAGTCTCTGGCAAAGTTTTCATGGGCTCACTCATCCCAGCCTATATATTTGAAGGCAAAGGGCCAGACTATGCAATTTCGAGAGTGATGTTAGAGATTGATTTCACTGTGCCGCCAGAGTGTAAATGTTTGGGAAGTTGTAGACAACCCAAAACCAGAACTCCCTTTTGTTCTAGAGCCTGTTAGCCTAGCCGACGGAGTTTCTTCAGGCAGTATCATGATTAACATGGAACAGAGGATTCCGGTCAGGCTATACAACATCACAGCTTCCAGTAGACCCTTATCAGGGGGAGTCTGTTTGGGGGTGCTCATCAAAGCATATCCTGATGCTCAAGACAAGGGAGGATGGGGACTCAGTGTTACAAGACCCTAACAGTGAGCCCCTGGATGAGCACCATGGATACCGGAATGGCTAAGCCTGTTCGACAGCCAGTGCGACGTACCCCTTTAGGATTCTGGAATGTGAAGGAAACACATCTAAAAAAAATGCTTGAAGAAGGTATTGTGATCCCCTCAAGCTCTGAATGGGCATCCCCTATCGTCCTCGTAAAGAAGAAATATGGCGGGGTCCGTTGGTGCATAGATTATGACCAGCTTAATGATTTTACCATTAAGGATGCGTATCCCCTACCAAAAATAGAGGAATACCTGGATGTGCTGAGTGGTGCAAAGACATTCTCAACACTTGACCTTCAGTCAGGATACTGGCAGATTGAAATGTATAAAAAAGACAGATCTGAAACTGCTTTTGTGACAAGGTATGGATTATAAGAGTACACCAGAATGCCATTTGGGTTGTGTAATGCACCCAGCACATTCCAGAGGGCCATGGAGTTGGTTCTACGTGGGCTACAGTGGGACACGTTGCTAATATACCTGGATGACATAATCATCTTAGGTGAAGATGTGGAACAGTGTATTGAACACCTTGCAGAGGTTTTTCAAAGGTTGCAGGACTATGGACACAAGCTAAAGACCTCAAAGTGCCAGCTGTTAAAGGATGAAGTCCTGTTTCTGGGTTACATTGTCAACGGCGAATGAATTAAGACCAATCCTTCCCTCATTAATGATGTTAAGGGCTGGAGTACCCCAACCAGCATCCAGGAACTCCCGTCTTTCCTGGGTCTTTGCAATTATTACAGGAGGTTTGTTGCCAAATTTGCTGAAATAACTGCACCCTTGAAAATGCCACTCAAAATTGAGCATCTTAAAAGGAGTCTCACAACTTCACCAATCTTGGTTTTCTCAATTACATCAGGACAGTTTGTCTTAGACACGGATGCATCAAACCAGAGCAGTGCTCTCACAGTTACAGTGGGGGGAAGAGAAGGTTATCTCATTCGCCAGCTGTCTCCTCACACCAGCGGCACTGTGCCACATTAATGAACTCCTAGCTGTTGTTAGATTTACCAGACAGTTCTGCCACTATTTGCTGGGGTTTAACTTCATACTAAGGACGGATCAGAGCAGTTTAATTGGCTATACAGGTTTAAGAGACCTGAAAGCCAGCTTGCTAGGTGGCTTGAAGAACTTAGCCAGTACAACTTTGTCATCAGTCATAGGGCAGGCACACACCACTCCAATGCTGATGCACTGTCCTGAAGGGCACTGGATGAGGGATCTTGTGGCTGTTATCAAGCAGGAAAAGAGCTGGAGAGCTTGCCGTGCAAGGGCTGTCCATTCTGCCAAAAGCTGCACCCTAAATGGGCCAGATTCGAGGAAGATGTTGATGATGTTATCCCCTTGGCAATAAGATGCACACACTCCATTAACTGTCAGAATGAGAGCAGTTGCACTAACACATGCAGTCATGTAAATGAAGTAGGTGCAGACATTCCACAAACTGGCTGCAACCACTGGACCTCAAAAGTCTCCGGGAAGAACAGTTATCTGACCCAGACCTTTCAGGTCTCCATAAATGGATGTCTGATGGTTCCTTGCCTGCAAAAGAAGTCATCATGATGCTGAGTCCAGCAATTCGCAAGTACTGGCTTTGTTGGTCCCAAGTGGAGATGAGAGATGGGATCCTCTACTACCACTGGGATAGTATCACTGGAGTTTTGTCATCTCTGCGCTCCAGAAAGGTAAGAAAAAAATCAACAAAGTAGTCCATGTGTCATTAGAGGGTCAGTTAGAATTTTTTGAAGCATTGAAAATAAATTTTGGTACAAAAATAGCAAAAACTACGACTTTATTCAGCATTTTTTTTTCTCTTCCGTGCCTGTGTTGAGAGAGTTCAAAACAAAGCAGTTTGTGATATCCAGTTCACAAATGAATCAGTTGATGTAACCGGATCTTTTTGAACCAGTTCACCAAATCGAACTGAATCGTAGGGCTGTGACGGTGGCTGATTTTTTACCACCGCGGTAGTCATGGACCAACAACCGCCGGTGACGCGGTGTTGGAAAAATAATAATAATAATAATAAAAAAAATGTTTCATATATTATATATATATATATATATATATATATATATATATATATATATAGATATATATATATATATATATATATATATATATATATATATAGATATATATATATATATATATATACACAGTCAGGTCCATAAATATTGGGACATCGACACAATTCTAATCTTTTTGGCTCTATACACCACCACAATGGATTTGAAATGAAATGAACAAGATGTGCTTTAACTGCAGACATTCAGCTTTAATTTGACGGTATTTACATCTAAATCAGGTGAACGGTGTAGGAATTACAACAGTTTGTATATGTACATCCCACTTTTTAAGGGACCAAAAGTAATGGGACAGATTAACAATCATAAATCAAACTTTCATTTTTTAATACTTGGTTGCAAATCCTTTGCAGTCAATTACAGCCTGAAGTCTGGAGATCAATTAGACATCAGCGTACGCTGGGTTTCATCCCTGGTGATGCTCTGCCAGGCCTCTACTGCAACTGTCTTCAGTTCCTGCTTGTTCTTGGGGCATTTTCCCTTCAGTTTTGTCTTCAGCAAGTGAAATGCATGCTCAATCGGATTTAGGTCAGGTGATTGACTTGGCCATTGCATAACATTCCACTTCTTTCCCTTAAAAATCTCTTTGGTTGCAGGAAGTATGACCATATTAGCCCGGTCCTGTCAACACTGCACTGGCTCCCTATCAAACATCGTATAGATTTTAAAATATTGCCTATTACTTATAATGCCCTGAATGGTTTAGCACCTCAGTATTTGAATGAGCTCCTTTTACATTATAATCCTCTACGTCCGCTACGTTATCAGAACTCAGGCAATTTGATAACACCTAGAATATCAAAATCAACTACAGGCGACAGATCCTTTTCCTATTTGGCGCCTAAACTCTGGAATAACCTACCTAACATTGTTCGGGAGCCAGACACACTCTTGCAGTTTAAATCTAGATTAAAGACCCATCTCTTTAACCTGGCTTACACATAACATACTAATAGGCTTTTAATATCCAAATCCGTTAAAGGATTTTTAGGCTGCATTAATTAGGTAAACCGGAACCGGGAACACTTCCCATAACACCCTATGTACTTGCTACATCATTAGAAGAATGGCATCTATGCTAATATTTGTCTGTTTCTCTCTTATCCCGAGGTTACCGTAGCCACCAGATCCAGTCTGTATCCAGATCAGAGGGTCACTGCAGTCACCTGGATCCAGTACGTATCCAGACCAGATGGTGGATCAGCAGCTATAAAGGACCTCTACTGCCCTGAAGACAGTGGAGACCAGGACAACTAGAGCCCCAGATACAGATCCCCTGTAAAGACCTTGTCTCAGAAAACCACCAGGACAAGTTCACAGGAAACAGATGATTCTTCTGCAACATCGGACTTTGCTGAAGCATGGAATTGAACTACTGGTTTCGTCTGGTCAGAGGAGAACTGGCCCCCCAACTGAGCCTGGTTTCTCCCAAGGTTTTTTTCTCCATTCTGTCACCGTTGGAGTTTCGGTTCCTTGTCGCTGTCGCCTCTGGCTTGCTTAGTTGGGGTCACTTCATCTACAGCGATATCATTGACTTGATTGCAAATAAATGCACATACACTATTTAACTGAACAGAGATGACATCACTGAATTCAATGATGAACTGCATTTAACTATCATTTTGCATTATTGACATACTGTTTTCCTAATGAATGTTGTTCAGTTGCTTTGACGCAATGTATTTTGTTTAAAGTGCTATATAAATAAAGGTGACTTGACTTGACTTGACTATATATAATTCCTGGTGTTATGTTTGTTTTCTTCTAAAAGAGATGAAAAGTAATCAGATCTAGCAGTTTTTAATGCTTTTCTGCAGGATGAGTTACTTTCCCACCAAGCAATAAGAAATACCTCCGTTTTTCGGGCTTCTCTCTTTAGGGTGTGAGTGTGCTTATTATTCCATGGTGTCAGACTGTTTTCCTTAACCTACCTTAAGCATAAAGGAGCAACTGTATTTAAAATGCTAGAAAAGAGAGAGTCCATAGTTTCTGTTACATCATAAAGTTGTTCTGAGGTTTTGTATATGCTAAGGAATTGGGATACATCAGGAAGATTACAAAGCAGTCTTTGTGGTAGAAGGGATGATTCTACCATACTTGTAACAAGAAGTAGAGTTTACAGTTTACAGTTTTAGCTGTATGAAGTTTGCACAAAACTAAATAATGATCTGAGATATCATCGCTTGGCTGCATAATTTCAACACCATCAACATTAATTCCATGTGACATTATTGAATCTAGAGTATGATTTCGACAATGAGTAGGTCCTGATACATGTTCTCTAACCCCTATCGAGTTCAGAATGTCTATAAATGCTGATCCCAATGAATCTTTTTCATTATCAGCATCAATATTATAATCACCAACAACTAAAACTTTATCTGCAGCCAGCACTAACTCGGATGTAAAAACAGCAAACTCTTCAATAAAGTCTATATTGTGCCCTGGAGGCCTCTATACAGTAGCCAGTACAAACATCATAGGGGATTTATCATTAACATTTGTTTCTTTGGATAATGTTATATGGAGCACCATTACTTCAAATGAGTTATACTTGAAGCCTGACCTCTGAGAAATCCTGAAAGCATTGTTATGAATTGAAGCAACACCTCCCCTATATCTTTTGTACATGGTTCATGTTTATAACAGTATATTTATATGCATTCATTCATTCAAGTTTATTTGTAATGACTGTCAGTTTGTGCACGTATGACAGGATTTTTAGAAAAATTAATACAAGACAGTCAGCCAGACAAACATTTTTAATATTATTAATAATTAATAGTTATTATATGATGCAGTCACACTTGTAGCAATATTTGTTAGCTCTGTTTGTTGATTCGGGGTTACCATCATCTGGTGTCCTCTGAGGGTCAGCATCATCTCTTCTCAGGTGTTCTGGATCCAGACTGGAGCTTGTTTAAATCCTAGTAACCACGGGATGTAAATCCCGAAGGCAAAACATAGAAACAAATAGAGACATCATTAGCATAGCTGCTGATACAACAAAGTAAAATTAATTAGTCTTACCCAAGCTAAAGAATAAGAATGCACATTTGATCAGATGCATCTACACTCACAATTTAAGAGATACATTATTTGAATGCTTGGCGAAAGAGATGCGTTTTTAATCTAGATTTAAACAGAGAGAGTGTTTCTGAACCCCGAACATTATCAGGAAGGCTTTTCTAGAGTTTGGGAGCCAAATGTGAGAAAGCTCTACCTCCTTTAGTGGACTTTGCTATCCTGGGAACTACCAAAAGTCCAGCGTTTTGTGACCTTAGGGAGCGTGATGGATTGTAACGTGGTATAAGGCTACTTAGGTATGCAGGAGCTAAACCATTTAGGGCTGTGAGGAACCGAGAAGCCAAGAACAAGGAACACAAGCGTTGCGCAAACAAATGGATCTTTATTTGAACCCCAAAACAAAATAACTTTACACACTTACAACAAAAATAAACAAACAAAAACCGAGATCAAACAATTGAACAAAAACCAAACAAACAAACTAAAAACTGACCTGCTCAAATGAACAAAGCAACAGTTTATAAAGGAAGGGATGGGCCCATTACAAATTAAGAGGGGAAACAATTTAACTTTACATACAACATATAACCTTACATAAATCAAAATCAAATCAAACAGAGATACATTGTAAATAAAGATAAGGAAAGCAAAATGTAATCAAATATCATAAATGTACAACTAAATAAATCAATTAGTAAACACATCAACGTTCCTTCCTCCCCCCGGAAACTCCCAGTGAATGGTGCGTCCAGACTGAACCAATAAGCTTAAATATGGTGTTCCTACCGGACTCTTGTTTTTCGTCACACCAGGATGCGGCTGCAACGGACCATGGCTGAAGTTGATCACCGGTAAACTTAAACTCAAAATAGAAACAAATATAAATAACAGATACAACATAAATAATTTGTGTGCACTTCAAATCAGTCACAATGTATTGTGAATGTAAATGTAAACTTATGCAAACCTAACAATAAATAGAGAATGAATGAATGAATTGTGTTTCCTGTGGTTACTTACGCGATCATACTGAAACAAATGAAAATGAATAAGAAGTTTAAATAAAGCTCATTCTGAAATGAATGTCCTTCGTGTAAATATATGTATGCATGTGTGTGTGCGCTGGATACATCCACTTTACCGCTCTTGTGCGGCCACCACTCGGGCTGTCACAAGGGCCTTCTAGGTAAGTAATGATAATTTGTAACTGATATTCCGTATATTCCGTATCAATATATTCCTTAATAGGTATCCAGTGCAGAGACTGTAAAATTGGGGTAATATGATTGTCACGATCATTAGATGGAGTGCCCATGAACTTCAGTAGAGGGCACTCCAATCAGGACAATTCCACATCAACCACCAGATGTCACTCGGACTCTAGCACCTCTCATGACCACACCCGAACTACATTCCTCAGGAATCACTGCATCACAATCACCCTGCCACACCTGCACATCATTCTTCAGCCAATTTCCTTGTCACACCTGCACCTCATTTATACAGACATAAAAGCAGCACACTCACTCCCACTCTCTGCAAAGTCTTGTTTAGCCAGTATGACATTTCTGAGCGTTTTCCTTGTGTTTGTTCCTTCTGTACCTGACCTTTGGATTGTTTATACTGACTCTGATTCTCTGCTGCCTGCCCCCGACATCTGCTTGTTTCTGTTATCGATTCTGGTTATACCTACATTCCTGACGCCGTTACTGATCGTTGCCTGTCTGACCATTCTTATCATTAAAGTTCTGCACATGGATCTGAACATCCCTGTCTCATCATTACAGAAGACTTCGCCAAACCAGGATGGAGCCAGCTAAAAGTTCATGCAACCCTGTAGATGTGCTATGCTCCATTTTTCAAGATGGCAGACCAATTGAGCTCTTTGTGGAGGAATTCCTTCAGTATAGTCACCTTTTGCCTGGGGATGAGGATCTGGTAAAGGACTGTTTCTGGAGTGGTCTTGATGCTAAGATAAGCTTGAGTTTACCAGAGGAAGACCCTAGCTGGACCCATGGGACTGTATATTGACTTTGTATTGCAGTTTTGTGGCTCTCCCTTTACAGTTGAGGAGGTCACTTCTCCAAGGTATCCAGCTCCTATCCGTTTGGTGGTCCCTGTACCTGAGCCGCTGCACAAGATGGCAGCCTCAGTCGACTTTCCAGAGTCAAGTCAGGTCCCCGTCGACTTTCCAGAGTCAAGTCAGGTCACCATTAACACCCAAGAGTCAAGTGAAACAACAGTTAAACTTCATGAGTCAAGTCAGGTCCCTGTTGATTTACCAGAATCTAGTCAGGTCACCATTGATCAGGTCCCTGTTGATTTCCCAGAGTCTAGTCAGGTCACCGTTGATCAGGTCACCGTTGACCATCCACAGTCAGGTCAAGTCTTGACTGACCATCCAGAGTCAGGGTTAGTTACCGTTGACCTTCCAGAGTTAGGCCTAGTTCCTGTTGACCTTCCAGAGTCGAGTCAAATTCCAGTTGACTGTCCAGAGTCAAGTCAGATTCCTGTTGACCTTCCAAAGTCGAGTCAGATTCCTGTTTACCTTCCAAAGTCGAGTCAGGTTCCGGTTGACCCTCCAGAGTTGAGTCAGGTGCTCATGGACCCTCACCGTCGACCTTCCAGAGTCAGGGTTAGTCACCGTCAACCTTCCAGAGTCAGGGTTAGTCACCGTCGACCTTCCAGAGTCAGGGCTAGTCACCATGGACTTTCTAGAGACAAGGCTAGTCACCGTTGACCTTTCAGAGTCAAGTCAAGTCACTGGTGATCGTCAAGGACAGAGTCAAGTCACCGGCAGTGTTAATTTTGACACGAAATTTTAATTTAGTTTTAGTCTTAGTCTTTTGACTATAATTCTTTTTAGTTTTAGTCAAGTTTTAGTCATCCAATTTGTTTTAATTTTAGTCTTATTTTAGTCGACTAAAATTGCTTGGTATTTTAGTCGACTAAAATTGCTTGGTATTTTAGTCGACTAAAATAAGACTAAAATCAATAACAGATTTACTAGACAATTTTTTTACAGCTGGTATGGGAAACAAACTTAACCAAAATATATAAAACACAAATTCAACTTTATTTCAACACAACTGTGTCTTTATTTCGATTCAAAAGCTTTTATGCAGCAACAAACACTGTCTTGATAATGTAAACAATAACTAGCTGCCAATTGACCATCAATAAAAGAAAAATAAAGTTAGGTCCAGGACCTTAAAGCTTACAGCTGGGCTAAACAATAATTGCATACATTTAAAGTAAATATTTAATAAGTTGGCAGCTAGGTGGATAAAAAAAGTAACAAGATTTTATAAGGTATTCATTTGTCTAGCAATATTGTATGTTTTAAATACTTCAATATTGCTAGATTTGTATGTATAATGATAGGATGTGAACATTCATGTTTCACATGACTAATATAGAAATATTTGTGATATTGTCAACAAGTAGAACATTATAAAATATACTAAACATTAGTATTAATCAAATGTATGTATCATAATATTACGTATTAGCATCTAACTTGAAGAAGGGGCTATTTTACAGTACTTTTCAGTTCGTAATATTTAATGCTACAACATCTACGCACTGCAGTCTTCCAATTTTGCTTAGCTCAATAAACAAAAGAACATCGTTGTGAAATTACATTTGAGAAAATGTCCGGGTGGCTCGTCTGTAAATGTCTTTTCAAATTGGTTGTGTTCTTGCCATGAATGAGCGCTCCGCGTGCTTTACACTTTGTTTTGTTTTGTTCGTCGTCAAACGTGAAGTGAGCTGTGGACATTTTGTCGCTCTTTTAGACATCACCTCTTCGAATGCCGACTTCCCGGGAGCTCATTTAAAAACTGAAAACCTTTGCTTCACGTCTCAATAAGTCAGGCTGTGATTGGTTCTTTTCTCTCATGCAGTCTCGCCTGTTCCGTTTTGCCGGTTCTTTTGTTCATTCCTCGCTTCTCTCCTGTCTGCTGATTTGATTTTCGTCACAGTCTATTTTCGTCTCGTCCTTTATTCGTTGACGATAATGTCAATCAATTTAGTCATAGTTTTAGTCTCCATCAATGCCTTCTTTTTTAGTTTTCGTTTCGTTTTCATCCGCAAAAATATATTCGTGATGAAAATAATGACGAAAATATTTAGTCAACGAAATTAACACTGGTCACCGGTGATCTTCAAGGACAGAGTCAAGTCACCGGTGATCTTCAAGGACAGAGTCAAGTCACCGGTGACCTTCAAGGACAAAGTCTAGTCACCGGTGACCTTCAAGGACTAAGTCAAATCACAGTCCTTCTTCAGGAACCAAGTCAAGTCACAGTCGATCCTCAAGAGCACAGTCAAGTCCCCAACAATCTTCATGAGCAAAGTCAAGTCACAGTCGATCTTCAGGAACCAAGTCAAGTTACAGTCGATCTTCAGGAACCAAGTCAAGTCACAGTCGATCTTCAGGAACCAAGTCAAGTCACAGTCAATCTTCAGGAACCAAGTCAAGTCACAGTCAATCTTCAGGAACCAAGTCAAGTCACAGTCAATCTTCAGGAACCAAGTCAAGTCACAGTCAATCTTCAGGAACCAAGTCAAGTCACAGTCGATCTTCATGAATTCAGTCAAATCACCACGGATCTACCAGAGCCTCGTCACATCTCAGCCGCACTTCCAGAGCTCTCGTCCTATTCTGTCACAGCCATGGAGGAGGCCGTCTATGAGCTCTCATTCGTTCTGGTCATGGCTACGGAGGTCCTCCATGAACTCACCGCCTGCCCTGTCACGGCCATGGAGGCCAGCTACCATCTCATCACGGCCACGGAGGCCGGTATTAACCTGTTTATGTTCCCTGTTTCAGTCCCACCTGACCAGACTTGCTTTCCTATGCCATCAACTCCACTGTGATGGTCCTCTGCTCCGCCCTGGTGTGCCTCTGTCATGTCTGCTCAACTATGGTTGTTGTCTGCTCCGCCTTGGTGGGCTTTTGTTCCCTCTTCTCAGCTGTGGTGGCCGTCTGCTCCACCCTGGTGGGCTCCAGCTCCACTTGCTCCGCTCTGGTGGGTTCCCACGCCACCTGCTCTGCCTTGGTGGACCCCTGTTCCAGAGTTAAGCCCATGGCGGGTCCCTATTTCCCCTGTCCCCTCGACCACTGCACTTCCTCATGGACCTGGTCCTCCGTCCCTCCCCCTGTTCCGCCTCCACTCCACCGCCCTCCTAGATGGTTTTGAGCATCTGGAAGCCGCTCCGCATCTGGGCCCTCATGTCACGATCATTAGATGGAGTGCCCATGAACTTCAGTAGAGGGCCCTCCAATCAGGACAATTCCACATCAACCACCAGATGTCACTCGGACTCTAGCACCTCTCATCTGTTGCACCACACCCAAACTACATTCCCCATGAATCACTGCATCACAATCACCCTGCCACACCTGCACATCATTCTTCAGCCAATTTCCTTGCCACACCTGCACCTCATTTACACACACATAAAAGCATCACACTCACTCCCACTCTCTGCGAAGTCTTGTTTAGCCAGTCTGACATTTCTGAGCGTTTTCCTTGTGTTTGTTCCTTCTGTACCTGACCTTTGGATTGTTTATACCGACTCTGATTCTCTGCTGCCTACCCCCGACATCTGCTTGTTTCTGTTATCGATTCTGCTTATCCCTACATACCTGACGCCGTTACTGATTGTTGCCTGTATGACCATTCTCATCATTAAAGTTCTGCACGTGGATCTGAACGTCTCTGTCTCATCATTACAGAGATCATATTTTCTTGACCTTGTAAGGACTCTAGCTGCTGCATTTTGGACTACCTTTAGCTTGTTTATTGAAGAACCAGGACAACCACCTAGAAGTGCATTACAATAGTCATAAATGGATGAACTAGCTTTTCTGCATCAGAAACAGATAACATGTTTCATAACTTGGAAATGTTTCTAAGATGGAAGAATGCAGTTTTTGTAACATGGGAAATATGATTTTTAAAAGACAAATTGCTGTCTAATATAACACCCAAATTTTTGACTGTAGAGGAAGTAACAGTACATCCGTCTAGTTGCAGATTGTAATCTACAAGATGCTGTGTAGTGTTTTTAGGTCCAATAATTAATATCTCTGTCTTATGCAAATTTAATTGGAGAAAATTATTTGTCATCCAATCTTCATACATTTTTAACACACTCTGTTAGCTTAGATGTTTCATCTGGTCTCGTTGAGATATATATCGGAGTATCATCAGCATAACAGTGGAAGCTAATTCCGTGTTTTCTCATAATATTACCAAGGGGCAACATGTATATTGAAAATAAAAGTGGGACTTAGGACGGATCCTTGTGGCACTCCATATTTTACTGATGATAAATTAGATAACTCATGGTAGCGATCGGACAGGTAGGATCTAAACCATTTTAGAGTCTGCACTTGAGTACCTGTATAGTTTTGTAATCTATCTATGAGTATGTCATGATCTATGGTGTCGAACACAGCACCAAGATCAAGTAAGACTAGAAATGAGATGCAACCTTGATCTGATGCAAGAAACAGGTCATTTGTAATTTTAACAAGTGCAGTTTCTGTGCTATGGTGGGGCCTGAAACCTGACTGAAATTCTTAATACAGATCATTTTTGTGCAGGAAGGTGCTCAATTGAGCAGACAACATTTTCTAAAATTTTAGACATAAATGGAAGATTTGAAATAGGCCTATAATTTGCCAGTTCACTAGGATCTAGTTTTGGTTTCCTAATTAGAGGCTTAATAACAGCCAGCTTGAATTGTTTTGGGAGGTGACCTAAAGATAAAGACAAGTTAATGATATTGAGAAGTGGTTCTTCGGCAACAGGTGACAACTCTTTCAGTAATTTAGCGGGTACAAGATCTTATAAACATGTTGTTGGTTTAGATACAGTGATACGTTTATTTAGCTCTTGCTGTCCTATATTTGTAAAGCACTGCAGTTTATCTTTGTGTGAGATGGATGAAACTGAGTGTTAGACACTGTAGAATCTATATTTGCTATTGTATTTCTAATGTTATCTATTTTATCAGTGAAGAAATGCATGAAGTCATTAATATTAAACGTTGGTGGAATATTTTAATCAGGTGGCGTCTGGTAATTTGTTAATTTAGCCACTGTGCTAAATAAAAAACTTTGTATTGTTTTAGTTATTTTCTATCAGTTTGTGTATATGCTCTGCCCTATAAGTTTTTAGAGCCTGTCTATATATGATATCTATATCAGTAAGATAGATTTCCATGCAATATAATTCAATCTAGTTTATGATTAAAACGATGAGTGGGCCCGGTGACATTTTGCTTGACTCCAAAAGAGTTTATTAGGTCAGTAAACGCAAGTCCTAATGCATCATTTTTATTATCAACGTGAATATTAAAATTTCCCATGATTAGCGCTTTATCAACTGTAACCAGAAGGTCTGAGAGGAAATCTGCAAATTATTTTAGGAATTCTGTATATGGCCCTGGTGGTCTATACACAGTAGCCAGAGCAAGAGATACATTAGATTTCTTTTGCATGTCTGACAGTGTAACATTAAGCAGAAGTATTTCAAATGAGTTAAAACTGTATCCTGTTTTCTGGGTAACATTGAGAATATCACTATATATTGTTGCAACACCTCCGCCACGACCAGTCTGGCGGGGCTCATGCTTATAACAGTAGTTTGGTGGAGTAGACTCATTTAGACCAAAATAATCATTTGGTTTTAGCCAGGTTTCAGTCAAGCAGAGTACATCAAAACTATTATCTGCGTAAGGTCAAAAATGATCAAAGACGTTCAAAAATTATCAAACACTTCTGTTTTTCCTGTCTCAAACTATCTTGAGTAACAAAAAGCCCATTTGGCATTCCTGATGGCATTGAAGTGATGATATCAATCAAGGCCTGTAGGCCAGCATGTGTTTACATCTGGGGTCTGCTAATATTCACACCTTTTGCACAATGGGTGAAGCTGTAGTCTGCTCATTGGTCAGGTTGAATGTCTCACATTTGGGTTTCAGTCACATGGTCAAGGAAGGGATAAAAGAAGAATGTTGCTCTAGGCTTTTCCTCTCTTCTGGCTTTTCTTTGTTGACTCTTTCCTTTGTTGGAGCTCTCTTCTCGGGGCCTTGCCCTCTCTCCCTCTATTTCTCCCTATCTCTATCTACCCCTCTTTCTTTCCTTCTCAGGTAATATTTTACATACATATTGGGTACAATTAACTATATGTTTTACCATCCTTTATCTATTTTGTAACCAGAGGTGTAGTGGTAAAAAAAAGAGGTGGGTAAACTATAAATTTTGGGTGACCACATCGTGGTCATGGTAAGGTGGGCCACTGCCTACTGGTGTATGTGTATCCTGAAGACATCGCTATAGGCCAGGGCTATTCAATTGGTGGCCCTAGGGCCACATGCGGCCCGGAAGCAACCTCCAAATGGCCCAGCCCGTGGTCCCGCCAAAAACGCGCATCCCTACGTAAATTCATACAGTAGTACAGACCACGTAGCCTAGCAACGACGCAAACAATGCAGAGCGCGCCGGTTGTAGCCTAGATTACAATCAATATGTCTTTCTCAACACTAAAATGTAAAATTGCCAATGAAAACCGTAAGTTTAACCCTGCCTGGACTGACAAATACTTGTTTATTTTACCGCCACATCCAAACGCCAAAACGATGTGTTTAATTTGTAATGAGTGCGTTGCAGTTTTTAAAGATTACAATGTGCGGAGACACCACAATGAGAAACACCCGACTTTCCGCACCAATTTTCCCAAGGGATCTCAAGAGAGGGTAGCAAAAGTGCAGAGTTTGATTGCATCTTACAAACGGAGCAGTACTACCATGGTGTGGTCATTCACAGCCCAAGAGAGAGCTACCGCAGCATCACTTCGTGTTTCCTGGATATTGGCAAAAAAGAAAAGGCCATTCACAGACTCTGAAACAGTGAAGCACTGTATGCTGGCCGTCGTGGATGAGGTGATAAATGACGATAAAATTAAAACGAGCGTGGCATCTGCTATAAAAAACTTACCCCTGTCAGATACTTCCAACATTCGTAGGGTTGAAATTCTTGCTGCAGATGTGTATGAAACACTGTTAGGAGACCTGATGAAAGCTGATACTATGGCAGTAGATGAGTCCACAGACAAAACTGATACTGCTCAGTTGTGCATATATGTCGTTTTTTTTGACAGCAAATGCTTCAGAGAGGAGCTGCTCTGCCTACTGCCGTTAGAAGGACACACAACGGGCGATATACTCTTTGGGAAAATTTCCGCTTTTTTTAAAGACAATGGTCTGGATATGACGCGTGTGTGCATGCTTGTGACAGATGGGGCTCCATCCATGACAGGTGAATGGTTTGGCAGCACGTTGGTCCACTGTTGCACCTCAGTTGATCTCCTTACACTGCACCCAAACTAAGTGGGACGCTCAAAACGACCATGGACAACGTGATGGCTACAATTAATTTTATTCGCTCCACATCAAGCCTCCAACACCGCTTGTTCCGCATGCTGCTGTCAGAAATGTCTGCTGAGCACCACGACCTGCTTTTACATAATGACGTGAGGTGGCTGTCCAAAGGCAAAGCACTGGAGCGTTTCTGTGGTCTCAGAGAGGAGATCATAACTTTCCTCCGCAGCAGCAAGCAAAAAAAGGCAGAAACGCACTTGAGTCGCATACTGGACGACAACTTGATGGCCGATGCATGCTTTCTGAGCAACATATTCAAACACCTGAATGATCTCAATTTGGCACTACAAGGCAGAGACAAAACTGTCATCGACCTTGTGGAACAGATGTGCGCATTCCTAGTTAAACTGGACCTTTTCGCAACTGATTTGAGCACAGGCCGAATGCTGCATTTTCCGACACTCCGCAAATGCATCTCATCCCCCGCACAAATCACGGATGTGATGACAGATTTTATTGCGAGGTTGAAAATGAACTTTGCTGGTCGATTCTTTCACCTACGAGAAGATCGCATTCGTTCACTACATTCAACAAGTCACATGCTCCGTCACATCTTGAGTAACTCTTTTTGACAAGATGAAACAGTTCACAGAGCTGTTCACGAGCTGCACATGCGCTGCTAATAGTGCTGCGCTTGCGCGCTGTGAGAGGAACTTTACTGAACGAGAAATTAGTCTTTTACTGTCTATGGATTACGCAAACGAGAATGATTTGTTCACCTAAAAGATTTCGGGTCAAGTAATTTTACTTTATTTGTGGGGCGGGCCAAATAATTTAATAAAAGTGGGACCTGCATCACTACCTAGGATGCTCCCAGAAAAGATTCCAGTTATTAACAAATAGCAGTTTCTTTACACCATGACAACAACCATTCATTTAAAGCAACAAGTCTACTGAACCTTTCGTGTCCTCGTAGATACGTGGGCAATGGTCCTGACACGACGATCGTCGCCGCGAAACAAAAAACAGGAGCGTGATGGGGTTTTAGCAGGGAAACATGAAAGGTGGGGTGTATCCGATATTGAGCAGGTAGGTGTAGACAATACGTGACAGGGTTAATTTGTCGTTAAATGGGAAAAGGTCCAATGTACTTAGGGCTGAGCTTTCTGCAGGGTTGTCTCAATCGGATGTCTCGGGTGGAGAGCCACACCAGTTGGCCAGGTTGGTATGTTGGGTTCGGCCTTTGGTGAGTATCGGCACAGCGCTGGTGACAATTCACGGCCTGTTGGAGATGCTGGTGGATCCTGACCAGTGAAACAGTGGAGGCTGATAACCTAGGACACATTGAAATGGGGTTAGGTTAGTGGATGATTGACGGAGTGAATTTTGAGCGTATTCGGCCCAAATTAGGTTATGGTTCCAAAGATTTTGGTTCTGATGGAAAAATGTCCGTAAGAAGCAAATGATGTATTGTGGTCCTCGATCAGACACAATGTCTTCTGGGATTCTAAAGTTCTGAAACACATGTTCGAAAAGGAGTCAAGCAGTCTCGAAGGCTGTGGGAAGAGCTCGTAATGGGATTAGTTTGCAAGCCTTGGAAAATCTGTCAATGGCTACTAAGATACATGTCTTGACGTTTTGGAATAGGTAAGGGAACCTATGGGTAGCTTCCTGTGGGTAGCTGCTGTGGGACTTTGGTCATGGCACAGAGAACGGATTCCGGGATGAACTCTTGGACATCCTCGATCATTCTTGGCCACCAGTACTTGCACTGCAAAGAAGCAAGAGCTATATTAACACTAGGGTGACCTGTTCCCACTGAGGAATGTACCTGGGAGATGAGAGCCTTGCATTGATCCTCGGATACAAAAACCTTCCCAGGTGGGTATGCTGGTGGAATGGGCTGCTGTTGAGCTTGCTCGCGAAGCATTTCATCTAAGTCCCATTGAATAGGATTAACAAACAGCTTGGTGGGTAAGATGGGCTCTGGCTACTCAGGGGTTTCCTCCAGGCCATGGAGACGAGACAGAGTATCAGCTCTGGTGTTATTTGATCCTGGACGATAAGCGATCTGAAAGTGAAATCTGGTGAAGAATAAAGCCCACCTGGCTTGACGAGGGTTGAGTCTCTTGGCTTACTTTAGATATTGGAGGTTCTTATGATCTGTCAGCACAAGAAATGGTTGTCGGGCCCCCTCCAGCCAGTGTCTCCACTCTTGTAACGCCAGTTTTTCTGCCAGGAGTTTTCAGTTGCCTATATTATAGCTTCTCTCCGCAGAAGACAGCTTCCCGGTGAAAAAGGCACAGTGCATAGGTTTAGCTGTATTCTCTGAATATTGGGACAAGATGGCGCCGATGCCTGTTGTGGAGGCGTCCACCTCAATTATTAGTTTTTTCTCAGGATCTGGATGTTGAAGCAGGGGTGCTGTTGCAAATGCGTCCTTCAGAGCTTGGAAGGCTTTTTCAGCTTCGCATGTCCATTGGAGAATTTTTGGTTTCCCCTTTAAGAGAGAGGTAAGGGGTGCAGTAGACATACTGTATTGGTTAATAAATCTGCGGTAGAAGTTAACGAAACCCATAAAACTTTTTGATGGTCTTGGATGTTGGACACGATGTAATGGCTTGAGTCTCCCCATCATCCATCTTCACCCCTTCCTTGTTGATCGCGTACCCTAGGAACTCAATGGATTCTTGGTGAAAGACACACTTCTCAGCTTTAACAAAGAGAGAGTATTCTCTGAGACGTGAGTAAATGAGGATGTCATCTATATAAACGAGAGCAAAATTGTTCAGGTACTCACGGAGGACTTCATCCATGAAACTCTGGAAGATGGATGGGGCGTTTACTAGACCGTACGGCATCACCAAGTATTCGTAGTGTCCAGCAGGGGTGATGAAAGCCATTTTCCACTCCCTCTCTAATCCTGACCAGGTTGTATGCCCTCCATAAGTCCAGTTTGGTGAAGATACGGGTATCCCGGAGCTGTTCGAGTGAAGATGGGATAAGTGGAAGAGGATAGCTGAACTTTACTGTTTTTTTATTTAAGGCTCTGTAGTCGATGCATGGTCTCAACCCTCCATTCTTCTTCGGAACAAAGAAGAAACTAGCCGCTGCTGGGGACGTGGATGGCTGGATTTACCCTGTCTTAGGGCTTCTTCCACGTTTTCTTTCATTGCCTTCTGTTCAGGGATGGATAGGGAGTAAATTCGCCCCTTAGGAATGGTCTCCCCTGGAACCAGATCGATAGCACAATCCCATGGACAATGTGGTGGAAGCTTGGAGGCTGCTTAGGGGGTTGAAAACATCTGCAAAGGAGGCATAACAAGATGGAACATTGACAGACTGGTTTTCCTTGGGACTTTCAATGGACGTGGAATTTACTGGCATAGCAACAGGCTGGTTATCAACATAGGGCATGGGATGACTTACTTGGTCGTTTTGACAGCTACAATTCCACTTAAGTATTTTTCCTGTGGTCCTATCTATAAAGGGGTGGTGCTGAATCAGCCAAGGACGGCCTAGTATCAGTTCTGCATGGCTATTGGTAAGTATGAGCGGAGTGAATATTTCTGGTGTTCAGATTCAACACTGAGAGTGATTGGTGCAATCTGAGATGTTACGTACCCCTTATTGATCACTTCTCTTGTGACATCGTAGATGGAATAGGGTGTTGAAGTTCTAGTCCTTTGGAGCCAACGGGTTTTAACAAATTTCCCTGAAATGAAATTTCCAGCTGATCTCGGAGTCAACAATGGTGGTAGCCTCGACATTGAGACCTCTAAACTTCAAATTCACAGAGATGGTTAGTAGGGTTGAAACAGAGTATTGAGGAAGGACCGAATTCACCACTAACCGTGGAGGACAAGAGGGAGAGGTGCATATGAAATTGTCTCCTTTCCCACAGTACAGGCACAATCTTTGCTCTCTACGAGGATTTCGTTCCTCTGGACATAATCGTTGGGAATCTACTTGCATATTTTCTGGGGGTGGCTCAGGAGTTTTCTCAGGTACGTTTTGGCAAGGAACATTATCCACTGGGTGTGCTTCTCGATAGCAGGACTGTGACCTTAGGTGAACCCTAAGAGCTTGCTGCATGAATTTTTCCAATCCCAGACTGTCATCATATATATATGTGTATATGAAATAAAACACAGGCCTGGTCCTCTCTTGTCCTTCACCTGTCGTCGCTCCTCTTTTGTATCATTCCAATCTCCTCCGTGGGACTCGAGACCAGTGAGTGGAGCAGGTGTCGCTCATTTCCCAATCTCTCCACCGGCCTCGCTCCGTTCCCATAGCTCTCGGCCCCACCCCACTCGTCATAGTGATTAGGTCTTAAATCTGGTAAAATGTTACACAGAGCAGAGCATCCTAATGGGCTGCATCCCTGCCTGGTTTGGAAACAGCACTGCTGGCAACCACAAAGCTCTGAAAAGGGTTGTGCGAAATGCCATCCACATTGTTGGGGGTGAGCTTCCCTCCCTCCATCTGCACAAGGCGGTGTATAAAGAAAGCCAGGAGGATCATCATTGACTCTCTGCTGCCCTCAGGAAGATGTCTCTGCAACATCCAATCCTGCACTAACCGACTGAGGGATAGCTTTCTCCCTCAGGCTATCAGACTAATAAACAGTCAAAACTAATACACTCTACAGCATACTCCCACAATATGGTATACCACACACTGCACTTTAACAGTTCAACACTGCATTTAATCAAATAATCTATCTAATTGTAAGTATGTCTAATAGTACACTGTGTGTACTGACTATTTGTATGTGCATATTGAACATTTTCACATGTTGAAGTCTGTATGGTTATATGTTAATTGTTTCTGCAATTTCTGGAGCACGCTCCCAAGAATTTCACTCACCAAGGCACATGTGCTCTGGTGATATGACAATAAAAGTGACTTGACTTGACTATTTGTATTGTTGTAAAATACATTCATGAAGAAACAAGTATATACATTTATATAGAAATCTATAAAAACGTTTATTTTAAATGTATAGCACAGTAATAAAGGCAACAACATATGATAGATAGGACAGAACAAAATGTATCTGCCTATAAAGCATGATGATAAGCTTGCCTTTAAGCCTATATTTGACTGCTTAGATGAACTTAAACTCTGGCTTGCTAGTAATTTCTTAAGTCTTAATGAGAGCAAGACTGAAATTATCTCAATTGGTTCAAATGATCACAGCACTCATGATGCTGACCTCGATACTCTGTTACCTTACAGTTCCACCTGTGTTCGGAATCTGTGGGTTTTGCTTGATAACAGGCTTAAATTTGATCAGCAGATATGTACTGTGGTTAGGTTTTGTTTATACCATCTTCGTCTTTTAGCTAAAGTTAAGCCCTTTGTGTCTGGTAAGAATCTTGAAAATGTCATGCATGCATTTGTAACGTCTCTCCTAGATTATTGTAACTCTTTGTACATTGTTGCCTCTCAGACTTGTGTCATACGCTTACAGTTAGTCCAAAATCCCATAGCCCGACTCCTCAAAGGGAAGCGTAAAAGTGATCACATTACTCCAGTTCTGATTTCGCTTCATTGGTTACCTGTCAAATACAGAATTTAATTCAAAGGGGGGGTGAAATGCTCGTTTTCACTCAATATCCTGTTAATCTTGAGTACCTATAGAGTAGTACTGCATCCTTCATAACTCCAAAAAGTCTTTAGTTTTATTATATTCATAAGAGAAAGATAGTTTGTACCGATTTTTCCCGGAAAAACACGAACGACTGGAGGCGTGACGTGTGAGCGGAGCTAAAGAATCACGAGCGCCAGTAGGCTTTTGGGTAGAGAGCGTTTGGAAGCTGACATTACCTTGAGGAAAAAACCATCATCCAAAACAAACCATGGCTAACAGACAGATTCAGCGGTTTATTTATGATCCAGAATCAGATCCCGAGGCTGAAACTGAATGAGAGCAGCAGCAGCAACGACTCGCTCCGAGCGGGGCTCGAACCCGGGTCTCCGATGGGAGGCGGACGCACTAACAAGGAGGCAGAGATATTTTAAGCAGTTTTACTCACCGTCTGCGGTTCCAACACACGATGGTGACCCTTTTTCGTTGGGACTGCATCATCCTTAAGAAATAAACGATACGCAAACCCGTCGTCAAATTGGGCCTTGTTTGTAAAACAAGCATTTTCGAACAACAAACACAAACACTTGCGCAACTCCGTTGATGCTCTGTAAAAATAAACTCCATCCACTGGTCCCTTAATGCTGTTTTTTCTTTGGTAATCTGTGCAGGGTTGTCTTGCCCTGGTAACCAAAAACACACTCCTTTTGTGACATTTCGCGACGCTCTCGCTCTGATCAGTGAAGTCTGTTGTGCTCTCAGCCTCGCTACACGGGAGCGCGCGCTCTTCAGGGAGAAGTGCCCTTAAGACCCATATAAGGAAATTCCCCTCCATCTAACGTCACACAGAGCCATACTCGAAAAAAACTTTCCGAAACTTGTGACAAACCGAAAGGAGTATTTTTGGAACAGAAATACTCCTTCAAACATACAACTTAATTTTTGAAACATGGGAATCCAACTCTTTAACAGTGTAAAAAACTCAGTATGCATGAAATAGCATTTCACCCCCCCTTTAAAGTTTTTTTTATTTATTTTTTTAAGTCTTTGTGGTACCAGGCACCACAGTACCTATCTGAACTACTGCATCCACCTTCTCAGTCTAGATCACTTAGATCTAGGAACTTTGGTTTACTATATGTTCCTAGAATCAGACTTAAAAACAGGGATGATCACGCATATGCGGCCATCTGTCCGAAATTATGGAATAGCTTTCCAGTCTACATCAGATCCGCCCAAACCTTGTCAACTTTTAAATCTACACTGAAAATGAACTTTTTTTCCATTGCTTTCAGTATCCCGTGACTCATTTTGGCATTAATTTCTTTTATAACTAGCTGTTCTCCTCTAATTTATTTTTTTAGGATTTTATTTATTTTTATCTTATACTTTTATCGTTTCTCTAGTGCTTAAATTCTGTGTCATTATATTCCACTTCTTTTAGCCTTGTAAATCACTTTGGTCAACACCAGTTGTTTTTCAATGTGCTATATAAATTAACTTGTATTGTATTGTATAGGACAGAACAAGAAAAACTATTAATAAACTTTGATTGTACAGAAAATTATTATAATACTAAATGTGTCAATACAGAGCGCTTATACGCATCCCATGCGCAAAATGATGAGCTTAAAACAACACAGAGTTATAGTGTGCAGGCTGTGCAGCCCTCCACGGTCCACGTTAGGGATGAGCGATACCACGTATTTTGTTTTCGATATGATACAGATACTTTTAATGGCCAGTATCGTCGATATCGATACCGATAAGATACTTCTAAACTGAACTTTTAGATTATGAAATGTATTTAATTACAATGTACAATGGGTAATAATACCTACTTAACTTTATATTTGAAATGCATTTTAACATTCCATGTTTACACATGGTTAAAATATGTTTACTGTAGTGGTAACCAAGGAAATCTACAAATACTATAATTAATATAGTATATGAATACAGAATGGAACATGAGCAATATGAACTTTTAACATTCAAATTTAAATAAATGTATTGCACAAACTAGGATAATTTTTTAATAGGTTAATTGTGAAATAACTTAAACATATAGCCTATGCTTTTTTCTGCATTGTACTGGGCTGCCTTTTCCAAAAACATCAATGCTTTCTTATTATAGGCTACTCTTGGGAAACGCAGCTCTATTTAAAGTGAATGCTCTCTGTAATTGATTGATTCTGCCTTGCAACATTTGCCTGTATTCAGATGAGCAGGAAAATCCCTTCCAAACAATCATTTGCTAACATAGGTTATTCGTCCAATTTAAGGCATATTTTAGGCATCGATTTTTGTTTAATAAAGAAAGGGTGTACTGTGTCATGTGAAAGTTTGAGTGGTGAATAAATGGATGTGCAGTGACCGGATCATGACATAGCCCACCACCCCCGAGCAGCCGAGCAGATGAGACAGAAGCCCACTAGGGCGGAGCAGCTGACCATCACAGCCAAGCACACGAGACTGAAGCCCACCAGGGCAGAGCAGAGGACAACCACAGCTGAGCAGATGAGACAGAAGCCCACCAGGGTGGAGCAGACGACCACCACAATGAAGTCGATGGCACAGGAGAGCAAGTCTTCTTAGGTGGGACTGGAACAGATAACATAGACAGATTAATGGTGGCCTCTGTGGCCGTGATAAGGCAGGTAGAAAGTTCACAGATGGCCTCCATAGTCATGAAAGGAATGAGTGAGAGATCCCCACAGCAGTGACAGGACAGGCGGGGAGTTCATGGATTGCTCCAGTGGCCATGACAGGACAGACAGTGAGTTGGTGACCATTACAGGATAGGATAGGATAGTTGTCATCACCTCTGGAGGTTCCACAGTGGTAACAGTGGATCCGTAGAAAATGCCAGTATCCGATTGATGCATCCCTACTTTTTAATTCATGTTAACATGCTAGTCACTTGAAAATCATGCTAGAAACATGCTAATGACATTCTAATACTTTGTAAATCATACTAATGACATGCTAGTCACTTGCTAATCATGCTAGCAAAATGATAGTCACTTGCTAATCATGGTGGAAAATGCTAGTAACTTGCTAATCATGCAAATGACATGCTAATCATGCTAGCAACATGCTAGTTTACTATTTATTATCTATTTATCCATTTATATGTCTATTTATCTATTTTTTCTGATAGATTGTATTGCGTTAAAAACTTTAAAACTACTTCAAATTAGTTAAAACTGAAACCCCTCATACTTTAAGCTTTTAAACTACTTCAAACTTTCTGGCTAGGGTTTTCAAGCTAAATTAAAGTTTGCCTACAAACTTTACTATCTAGTTTAAATCATAATGTTAATATTTCCTATGTCACAACCATGATATGTCAATGCCATCTTCCAGTTTCTGAGGAAATTATTTGAAATGTTAAGATCATTTTATTCTCCTAAAGCAGGTTCTATAATGGCATTTAGCATCAACAGAGAAAACAAAAATGGCTACAACATGAACTCCATTTGTTTCGTGAAAGAAATGCCAAACTTGTCTACACTGTCAGATGTCACTACCGTCAGATTATCTGTTCGACAGTTGTGAACGGCCAATGACGGAGTTGACATTCAACGTGAAGTCATCATATTTTTCTGGCTTTCAAAGTCATTTTTAATTGTTAACCTGTTAGCCAGCCACCCAACGCCCTCTTCCTGAACGCAGTGTTTATGGATAGATTAAATGAAACAGGACAAATTTAATCTTGACAATCTATGTATCATTATAAAGATCTTTGCCTCAAGCATCATGACAGATCGCTGTTTTTCAATGGAAAGTTTATAAAGACTGTATTTGCTACATTTCTGTAGGCAGTACACATAAAAACATGAGCAATGGAAACGCTGTAGATACCAGATCTGTCGTAATAATGAGTCACAAACACATCCACAGCTGTTAATCCCAGTTTAGTTAGAAAGGTAAGGGTCCACTGAACGGCATCTCATGAAGCACATTTAGTCCAACGAAGCAATAACGTTGTAATATGGATCATAATTCCTTTGTTTATGTTTCTGTTCTTCAGCAACAGAACTGTTTATGTCCGTTATGGAATAACTCATGGTCAGAAACTGCGTCTTAGTAGTAAAAAAAATGGCATGGTTTTGCAGGGTACAGTGTCACAAACAAAATGACGATCCACCGGAAAAAGAATGAATTAAAGATAGATGAAAGATAGTATATTTAAATTTTGGCGCTCCCTCGTGATGCGCTCTGCATCCTTTCAGCAAGCTGATGGAGGTGGAACTTATAGCGATTACCTTTTTCTTTGTTTTGTTTATTTTTAAACAGTTTTTATATATGTGAGAGTGTGTTTTATGTTGGATGTGAATGTATCTGCATGATTACCACCTGTTTGAGTGCAAATCAGCCCAAATCAGCTCGCTATTACTGTATGATCACGGCTATCAAAGTGAACGCGTCTATATGAATAGAGAGAGTGGATTATTTACTATATGGCGCATTTGTGTTATTACCATCTGTATGAGTGGCCATCAGCACATCAGTTCTTATTTGCATCGTAATTCATTGTAAATGCTGCATTTCTAGCAATCTCAGGATTTTCTGTAATTGGCAAACAAAGTTAAATCTTTTTTTTTTTTTCTTATTCTTATTTTTCTTACTCAAATTATTCTTATTGTATTTTTCTAGTGCTCAAATAAATAACTTATATGATGTCTAAGTTTCTGTCTAGTGTTTTATAATTGAAAAAAAAAAAACTATACAGTGGTGTTTACTGACTAAATAGTTTGTAGAAGCCTTCAATACTATTGGGAAATATATTTTTGTATATTCGGGGGGTGAGGGGTCTAGACATAGTCTCATAAAAATATTATAGATTGCTCCAGGACTCATTTCATGTATTTTCATATCAAATAAAAAAAATATATATTTAAGTGTGGTAAAAATAAATTCAAATCTGGTTGATAAACAGTAAAACCAAAATTATGTTTGTAACACACTGAAGTAGGAAACTGTTACAATTATAATTCAGGTAGAGCACTTTCAGCTGCAAGTCTCATAATGGGGGGTGCTAGCTTACAGGTTAAATATAAAATAATGTTTCATTTTTTTTTTAAGAATATATAAATACTACATATACAGCATATATTGCTTTGTGGATTGATAGTCCTCACTTCTAGCAGAGTTTGGGTTGAGGTAATGTAAGAGTCAGGGAACATAGAGCTGAGGGAACACATATCACTGGATAAAACAAATCTATTCATTATACAGTTAATTTCTATTCTGATGTTCTGATAATGTTTGTATCATTTTTTTTATCTGAATATTAAAAACTTCAAAAGAAACTATCAAGAATGAATGAATGATAGTGAAGAAATAAGCTTCTTCTTTGCCCTCGTAAAGGCATCAAAAACTGCATGGCATGTTCAGACTCTACAGCCATCTAAGAAAAACAGTCAATGCTGCCCCACTGTGGTTCTGAGTTCATAGCCGTCTGTGAAATAGCTTTTGGCAACAAAGACTTTTGGGAACACTAAGCTACAACTAAAAGCTATGGTCTATTATTAGTTTTAAAAACCTCAGTTAAGTTCTATCCACTGTGATTTCACATAGTTCATTTATTTGATAAGGCTGGGCTCAGATATCCAGCAACCGAGAGCTTGGAAGAGTCTTTTGACTATTTATATATTTTTACAAAAGATGAAGAGAATGAATGTCATTGGGCCGAAAATCAAATCATTGTCATTGCATCTCAAATGCATTTCATTCAAGCAGTTTGTTTACCATGTGGTGAGCTGTCACTTGACCCCAAATATTGCTTAAATCTTAAACCACATTTGTGGTTTAAATAGAGTGTGCATTATTGTGTGGGCGTGTGTGTGTGTTGTAAGAAAAGAACAGTGGCGGTTTCTCAATTAGGGCAATTGGGTGAGGCACCACCAAAGGAAAAGGAGTTTTTTTTTTTTTTTTTTTTTTTTACATTAAACCACAGTGTTGATGCTACCTTTCACTATTCTAGACTGTTTGTGCTGCCTCTAAATAGTCCAATCAGCACTGAGTCACATTTTGTGTCGTATCGCCCCTTCTTGGGTGATCTCTGTCAAACTGAGAATCCCCCCGAGTGCTCTCATAGACTTCCTTACAAAGATCTTTTTTTTTTCTCATTGAGTTCTGGGGGGGCTAGCCCTAACGTGCTTTCATCATCGTGCGTAACCTTAACTTGTGCAACGACTGGTGGGAACAGTGACATCCAATAATATTTAAAAACTATTTTACATCTTATCAACAAGAAAAAAAATTAAAAACTACTTTAATATCTTTATCAAATGTAATAAAAAAAAAAACAGAGTCAGGGATAGCTGTCCCTTTGCCAATTGAACTTGATCCAACATCACGGCGAACGTTACCTCAGTGCAGATTAAGAGGACTTTTACACTGGGCTCGTTTGCTGCGGTCCGAGCCCGAACGCGATTGTTCCCGGCGTCGCCCGCAGCGTTGGTCTGCTTTCACACTCAATTTATTGATACTATAGTTGTATCAAACCCAGGTGTGTTTTCAGTCACCTTACGTCATTGCAAACGAACACTGAAATGCATGGAGAACACAACATGACTGAACATAGTTGTAATTTTTTTGTTATTTTGGTGCTATTATGGCACAGCATGATAATTCATTTTAATTATTTAATTTTAATTAATTTAATTTGGAATTTTAGGAGTGTGTGGAATCAACCTTGGCTCTCTTGTGTGTTGAGGAAACAATGATATAGAAAGTGTAGCGCATGCGCGGGATACTTTACTTCCTGAACAAGTGTGCACCCGAGTCTGTGTTGCTTGCACATTCACGCGAACTGCTCCACAGTTCGGGAACAACCGAACTCAACCCACCTTCTCCAGGTGGGTTCGATACCCCAGTGCCCAGCACGGTCTGATGACAGTGTTCACATTAGCCAATTTTCATGCGAACCGTGCCCTGTTCTGGACTAAACTGCCAGTGTGAAAGCCCCCTTATTCTATCGTGTCATTGAAAGAAATACCATTCATTCGTCATAGCAATAAGGATAAATTGGCAATTAAGGAATTAGGACAACAAAGACCAAATTTAAACATCAAACAAATATCTACAAAGAGCAGGAAGTTGTATGAACGAGGATTTTCAAGGACGTGGTATGAGCGGAGAAAAGGGCTAGGCTGTTAAGTAGCTGATGGGCATTATAGGAAAGCAATGTACCTAAGCGGATGTATATTTACATGCATCAAGTGTAATTTTAGGCAGCTCACACATACTGTCACATCCTATTACTTTCCTTTTCTCAACATTTACTAAAGCCACACCTGTCTACCTTTACCATGTCCATTTTATGCATGACATAGTAACATAAATCTCCACTCCAAAGATATGCTTGACTGTTTTGTTAGCAGTGCAAGATAATACATGTCTCGTAGGAAGACTCCCAACACAAACCAGTATGGTTCTCATAGAATGTGATAAGAAACATAGGATAACAATCTTTTTTTTTTTTTTTTTTTTTGTATTAATAGAGCATTGTCATGTTACATTTCAAAAGAAACTGCTTCATGTACATACAGTTTGGTTGCTTTTTGGATCATTTTTGCTGATACACATTCAATGACTTGTGAAAGAAGTAAACGTACAATAAATATTGTCTACAATTTAAGATTCTTTCTTTATTTTCCTCTACTTCTTTTTCTGAGACCACATTTTTAACTGTAACCCCCGTAGAGTTTACAGTTTATATGACCACCAAACTCAGCACATTTTTTTCTGGATGATCTGACTCTCTGCTGTGTATATTTTTAGCCTGATCTTACTATATATATATAATAGTGGTGGGCATAGATTTTTTATTTATTTATTTATTTATCTAGATTAATTTTACTGTAATCTTGGAATTAATGTAGATTAATCTAGATTAAAATGGCTCATTTCTGCCGAAGGCATTCAGAATATGTGTGCTACTCAAATAAAATAATGACTAAAAGTAAGTCTTTGAGAAAGGGTTTCTCAAACCAGGTGGTGCATTTTAGACCAGGGGCTCATCACCTATTTCCAAAATGCATCACAAACTGCTTGAGAAAGCTGTAAACGAATTCCACATTGCACAAGGTGTAAACAACCTTACGCCTGTTTCACGTGCGTGCTTTTCGTATTTTTTTACGCACCATGTAAATGGATTCCAGCATTCACGCAGTTGTGGTCCGTCAGTGAGTTCCAGAAGTGCAGCTATCATTTACGTATGAGGTAATGCACAATTTACTTGCACTTCATTCACTGCTCTCAATGGACCGTGACATCTCCATCTGCATTATAACGTGACGTCTGCATCTGACTTTTTTTTTTTTTTTTTTTTTTTTTTTTTTTTTTTGTGATTGGGTCTTTTCCCCGGCCAATTCAATGTAGATGAATTACTCCGTTTATTTTTATGAAATCCTTTTTTAAATGACTTTTTAGGGTTATTTTGTTTTTATCTTTTTACATTTTTTATGTAGCCTACAGCACTTGATCGTCTTGATGGCCAACCCATCGATCGCAATCGGCTGCTAGATCTGAGACTGTTGCTGTAAAATAATAAAGGCTGTAAAATACATTATGCCTGATTAATGTTCAATTTTTCAAGCACCTCTCTTCTTATATTTTACATTTAAAATCTAAATTAGGATTATAATATAATTTTATTATTCAATATTTTTTTTCCTTTTTTTTTTTTTAAATGTAAGCTTTAATTCAGCAATAATGTTATATTATAAAGATATCTATATTTTGAACAATAATCTGCCAGGATACACGAATCAATCCTGTAAAAATATCATAGAAAAATATTAAGCAGCACAATTGTTTCCGACATTGAAAATACAGTGAAGGACCATGTCTCAAAGAAGACTGGAGTAATGATGGTGAGAATAGGCTGATATTTATTTATTTATTTAATTGTCGTGTCCTTGATCATTATCGTTGAGAAAACCTAAGATAAGCTTATTTTAAGCTTGATGAGCAGTGAATTGATATGCTTCACATTCTGCGTAGTCAGTTCAGAGGCAGTGATGGAAATTAATATTTTCCAACAAAGGTTATTTTCACCCTTAATGGGCATTTTATATTTTTTCCTAGAAGAGTGCATTACATTTAGAATCAAATTCTTAAATTCAATCAATAAAGTGTCTGCAAAAAAAATAATATATATATATATATATATATATATATATATATATATATATATATATATATATATATATATATATATATATATACGAATTATATGAAATTCAGGGTTGTTACCAAACCAATAAAAATAATTCTAAACGAAATTTATCTTTGCAATGCAGAGGAAACACGCTGCATCTGAAGAGGCATTTAGATGTATTTACACACTGTTTAATGCAGGACATGAATCATTTAACCTGCAGTTACAAATGCAGAAATAATGTTTTGATATTTTAATCCTAAAACGTTGAATAGCTTACTGATATTTACAATTATAAAGAAAAAGAAAAATGGAAAGGTACTTTAAATGTGAATTGAAAACCGCCAGTAGGTGGCAGAATTACACTATTACAGTTTTTTTTTACAATTTTTAATTTTTTTGTAACTATTGGCTATTTTTGCAAAACTCTAAACACAAATAAGAAAACCTTTCACCCAATTATCAAAACATTGTACTTCTTTTGCAAAAGTGAACACAGCTAGATTAAATCTTCACACCTTCGTAAAAATTTTGTTTTCATATCAAACCGTAAACACAAGCCATCATCTACTAAGCACACAATGTGCCAACTACACACTGATGGTACGAATACAAAACACATCTGGCTTTTGCTTTCTCTGTGTACAGATGTCAATTTGAGGTCATACTTTTGTCATAGTGTCATGTAAACATATACAAGGATCCAAACTTCAAGTATTGGTGTTTATTCACACTCATCAAAACCAAGACAAAGTCAGAACACAAAATTTCACCCAAAAAAAAGACGATCAGCCTACATCATGTCGTCTTTCTGGGTCCGGCCACAAAATTTGGTCTACATCGCATGCGATATCCTCCAGTCCAAGACACCGGGGAAAATATCTCCTTGAATGCCGTATCCAGGCCTGACATGATGCCTGGTCAATATCTCCACATGCCTCCTCCATTGCCTGTAAAAGGGCTACCTGTTGATGAGGATGACGGTCGTACACTTTCCAGCGCCAGGCAGAGAAGAACTCCTCGATGGGATTTAAGAATGGAGAGTATGGAGGGAGGTTGAGTGCCATGAAGGATGGGTGGTCTGTAAACAAGTTGCGGACCAAAGCAGCCCTATGGAAACTAACATTGTCCTATATGATGACATATCGGGTATGCTCTGGTCTCTGAACAGTGAGCATGTCATGTAAGGTGTCCAGGAATGCAATAATGTGTGCAGTGTTCTATGGGCCTATGGTTGCATGACGGTGAACAACACCATTTTGGCTTATAGCTGCACACATGGTTATGTTACCACCACGTTGTCCTGGGACATTGATGATGGCACGGTGTCCAGTAATGTTCCTGCCATGTCTCCTGGTTTTACTGAGGTTAAAACCGGCCTCATCTACAAAAAGTAGCTCATGTCCCATAGCATCTGCTTCTAGTTCCATCACTCTCTGGACAAGACAAAACAAATGCAACAAACCAGGCCCATGCACAGCACTACAGTATGCACTTCCAAATTCAGAACCAATGGCACTATTGCTTACCTGCACATAGTCATATCGCAGTTGCTTTACATGTTCTGTGTTTCTCTCGAAAGGAACTCTGTAAATTTGCTTCATTCTTATTCTGTGGCGTGCAAGTACACGACTTAGTGCAGAAATGCTTACACTGTGTATATTTTGAAAGATGGTGTCATTATCAATTATGCGCTGCTGTATTTCGCACAGTCTTATTGCATTTATTGGCAATCACCATGTTCACTATGTGGGTCTCTTGCTCTGGAGTGAACACACTTCCTCTGCCCCCAACATCTGGACGTGCAGCAATTCTTTAAAGTAACAATTTCAGTATTATTGCATGTATGGTGCTGTTGTGTTTCTCATTAGAGTATGGCAGTGCTACAAAGTACTTACCGATTCTCATTTCGAAATGTCCTAATGATGCTTGCCAAAGTGTAGCGGCTCAAATTAGGCTGAACCCGTTGGCCAGCTTCCCTCAGAGTCATCCCATGGTTGATGACATGGTCCACTATTGTAGCTCTGATGTCATCAGTTATTCTATTTCTTACTCTTCTTTCCCTTCCTCTGTCCCCTCCTCGTCCTCTTCTTGCACCTCCTTGTCCTCTTCCTCTAACTTCCTCTAACCCTCTCGCTTATTCACCTCCACGTCATCTCCCTCTGCCTCCTCTGATTCTCACTCTTCTCACTCTTACTGCTCCTTCCATTGTACTCCACAGACAGCTTACCTGTGACTTATTTATAGTGCTTAGGCTGAACTTATTATCTAAAACAGTTTTCACATTTGAAAGTGTGCCAGACAGTTGGCAAAATAGTGTTAATGATAGCCATGCATGTGTATAATTTTGCTAGGAGTGTGTTGGTAATTGAGTGTAAGCAGTGAGTTGTGTTTAAAGTTCTGCAAAAAGAGTGTTGTGCAGTGGATTGTGCCTACAGTTTTGCAAAGTGTGTGTTACAAAATTGCAAACTGAGTGGAAAGCAGTGTTTGTGCTTTAAGTTTTGCAAACTCAGTGAGTGGTTTTGCTATACGTATTAATAGTTTTAGAAATTGTGCTACAAGAATCACGATTAGCGCTTAAGCATTCAGAAAAACTGTAATAAGTGAGTTATTGATCATTTAAACGGTTGATTAATTCAGGAATCAAACACATTCATGATGCTCAGAGACACAAAACAGCACTGTGCCTCTGTTTGGAATGAGCTATATTTATTGGTGAAATAGAGCAAAAATAGGCAATATGGTGTGTCTTAAACAGAAATCTGTTAATATTGAGTTATTGTTTAACTGATGTAAAAAAAAAAAAAACATTATACCATTTGTTATATTTGCAAGAGAAAATAATGGGTATGAAGGTGCATAAGGGTCCGGGCAGTTTGGAGGCCCGCCAAGCCCAGGGGAACTTTTAGTTGAAACAAGGGAACGAATAGAGCCCTGCACAGCTTATCAGAATTCTAGTCCCGAGTCTGACTGATGCCCTGTCTTTTGCTCTCTCTCTTTCCCATACACAGCTGATGTTGCAGCAATTACAATATTTCAGTTTTGTTTTTTTAATGGCAAAGTGGTCATATCTATTTTCGTTTCTTTATTAAGTTATTTTATAAATATGTTTGGAACATTCGTTTTTTTATTTCTAAGGAACAACCAAGAGGCCAGCAGCAGGAAGCAAAATGAGCATATGTTTGATCAATTTAGCCTTCTTCACAAATCAACAAGGCTTGCCTAAAATAAAATATATGGATAAGAAAAAAAAAGAAAAGAAAAAAAGAAACACACTTCATGCATTTCACCATACTAATTAATTTTTGTACTCTAGATAAATGTGCGCTATTGATGAAAAAAAAAAAAAAATGGAAGAACACAGACGAGACGCAGACGTGACGTTCAGGCAGCCAAACTGTAAAAAAAGCATTGATGTTTTAACTATAGAATAGGTGATACATTGATCATATTGTTTTAATTTATCAGGACTCAAAATTATTCACACATAAATACACTTATTTCTATTTTATTTATTTATTTTTAACACTCATGAAAATAGCCTGCTTGTTCAGTCAAGTCTGTTTCTGTTTATTAGCCATAGTAGCCGTCATATTTAGAATGAATGATAATATCTCTATTTTTGTAAGCTCCTGAACAAAAAACATTATTAAGCTATATTCTTTTATTATCGAGACGAGGCTTGTGACAGTTAATATAAGTTACTTAATAAATACATGATTGTGATAGAGAATAAGAAGCTGACGTCTAATTTCTTCAAGCAGTTATATTTTACCATGTTTACTATGGTAACAACTTTAGCGTGCATATCTTTTTCATCGCTTATAAATATTTCTGCCTTGTTTAGTGATTATAATCCACATCAGATCAAGTTATTTCAAACACTCGCTGCTGACTGAAAGAGAGTTTTGAGCTCGACTTATTTAAAAAAAGTGTTCAATGCTGGTGTTAAAGCGGTTATCTTTCTGAAATGATCCGCAGTGCAGACTCGCTATTTTTATAAAAGCTCCCAAACAAAAATAATTATTATATTTTGATGATATGCAACGTGGAGCTAAACTCACGAAACGAGATGACACATAAAATGTTACTTAATAAATACACAATTGTGATAGAGAATAAGAAGCTGACATCTGATTTATCCAAGTGGTCATATTTACCATGCTTACTATGGTAACGTTACTGTTTAGCGTGCATAGTCTTTTACATCGCTTATAAATATTTCTGCCTTGTTTAGTGATTATAATCCACATCGGATCAAGTTATTTCAAACACTTGCTAAGAGTGAGTTTTGAGCTCAACTTATTTTAAAACGTCTTTAATGCTGGTGTTAAAGCTGTTATCTTTCTGAAATGATCCGCGCTGACGCTCTCCAGACATGGAGAAACTCCGCCTTTGTTCATAACCCCTCCTCTAGCCTCAGCTGGCCCGCTTTGGCCCAAGGATTTCGTCTGGCCGAAAAAACCTGGCCGTTGGCCCCGAGGAAGCCCTGGCGAGGCACGATCAAGCCCTGGAAGTGACAGTGGAAACGCGACTGGCCCTGGCACGCACTAGCAGCCCGGTCTTAGCTCGATAGTGGAAACACGGCTAATTGAGTCCGTGCTGCTTCTGCACCACATACGTAACGCACACGGACAGCATATGCATTGCAGATGGAGTATGTGTAAAATAGCCATATGAGTCTTGTTGAGGTTTCCATTTTAGCTGCATCCATGCTAGCACATCATGTTTGATGTGGTTATTTCATAGCAGGCATACACACAGGTTCGAAGACTCGTTCTCGCCCCCCACAGTGCAATTTGGCTAGGTATACATCAGTGCTAATATATCAAGGTGAAAGTCATCAAAGCTTGCATATTATAGACCCAGCCCCCAACCCAATTTTAAGAATAGTTTAACGGCGATATTTTTTTATCGTCCGATAAGAGTCTCACGTTAATGCAGCACGTTATCGCCGATAATGGCCCACCACTAATTATATATATATATATATATATATATATATATATATATAATAAATTATATTAGTGTAGTTGTTGTTCCAACCAAGTAAAATGTATTTGTTTAACCCAAGCTAAAGAATAATAATGTGCATTTGAGCAGATATAACTGCAGTCCATGATCATGAGATGGATTATTTGAATGCTTGATGTGTCTTTAATCTAGATTGACCCAGAAAGGCTATTCCAGTGTTTGGGAGTCAAAAAGCTTTCCTTTAGTGGACTTTGCTATCCTAGGTACTACCAAAAATCCAGAGTTTTGCAACCTTACTGATATGGAACATAATAGGTAGAACAATAGTTCTGCCAAGATGATAATGCAGAGTTACTATATAATAATATAGTTATACAGGAATACGCAGCATGCAAGGAAATGGTCAGTAACATCATCACTTTGAGGTATGATATCTATATCAGTAAGGTCAATTCCATATGTTATAATTAAATCTATCTTATGATTTAAATGATGAGTGGGCACAGTGACATTTTTCTTGACTAAAATAGTTTATTAGGTAAACACAAGTCCTAATGCATCATTTTGTATTGTCAATGTAAATGTTAAAATCTCCAACAATCAATGATTTATGAATGGTAACCAATAGGTATGAGAGGACATCTGTGGCATGTAACATATCAGGTTTTGCCACCGCAGTGACATTCTTCAACAAGATTGATGTTTCTGGGTGTGTGCTGCACAAAAGAATAACATACCGGTTTGGAGAGGTATGAGGGTGGCCAAATGTTAACTTTTTACTTTTTCATTTCTTTAGTTTTAGATGCTGTTTATACATTTTAGTGTCTAACCAAACATTAAAAAAAAAAATGTCAACCTGAACTCATGAGATCATGCAACTGTTACCATTTAGCTATTTTGTATGATGTGAATTCATATGAAGTTATTCTTATAAGAGCATACAATTTTAAGAATCATCTGTGGGGCAGAATGCACAAATTCATACGAATTAAGCCAGCAATTCAGCAAAATAACTACGAAGTGTCAAGAGATTTTTGTTGAAATTGTCTTTGTACCTTTGATGCACAAATACCTACAGATACAAATGAGATCACTGTCACCAATTTAATCTTTTTCCTAGCATTTCATCATATGGTGCACATCATATGGTAATCTCAGATTCTGTGTTTTACTAGTATAATTAGCAACACAAAGTCCTAAGAAAGCCTGCTATGTAGGTGATGACTCATAAATTTGTGTTTAAAGTGTGAAGGCTGCTTGGAGATACAAGAAAAGTACTAAGCACCCAAATAAAATGACTCCCCCAATCCTACTATGAAGGCTCAGCAGCTTCTTGTGAACTTATCCATTTTAATGAGAACCCCACCTCACACTAGCTTTCCTCTACCACCACTAATGCTGCTCCACTTCAAAGAAAACTGAGACGAAACCTCACCCTCGCTGTAATGTCACAAAAGCTCTTGAACGTGGGCTGTGAAAGAACAGCCGTCTTACATAACCCTCCTCTCCAACATAACAAGATATCAGTGCGGGAGTAAAGCGTACTGTATATATGATTACTTGTTGATTTGATTTTGAGTTCTTTATTGAGTGAATTGCAACACGTTTACCTTTATTTTCTGGGAGCATATTGTAATGTTGAAATCCATTTTTAACTCAGTCAAAGTGAAGAGTCAAGTCAAGAGAAAGGTAATATTTTTTTATTAAACAAATGTTTATTTTAATTCTACATATTAAAATAAATATTTATTTAAAAATAAATTATATATTTCAAGAAATTAAATATATACTTATATAAAACTACCACATTTTGTCTTGACAAACTTCTGTGTAAATGTTTTAAAGAATACAATAATAATAATAATAATAATTATTATTATTATTATTGTTTTTTTAAAGAAATAATATAACTTTTTTATTTTTTTACAAAAAGTCAAGGCTTTGTAGGCATTTTGAAAGTAGCAAAATAAATATAAAATTTACGTTGCGAGTTTCAATTTCACCATATAACAAAGTTGAAATGTCTTTAGTTAATAGTAATACTTTTTATTGCAATAACCAAAGATTCTCATTGTCATTCCATTACAGTCTTTACTGAATTTCAGTCTCTCTACATGTCCAAACCCAGACACACAATAGAACAATGATGTGGCTGTCATCCTGCGGTATAACCTCTCATTTTTCATTACTTTCTAATGACTCCAAAGTTTAAATGAACTTAGACCACATAAAGAGATGCTGGTAATTGTTTACTCTCAGACCCCCTATCCTCCTCCATGGACCTCAAACAAATTCATCAAAGGCCATTTCAGAAAACCCCAAGAAAATTGTCTCTGTCTTCTCTCCTGAAGGCCTTCTATAGTGTTGTGTAGGTTACAAGAGGAGGCCTTGGACTTTCTTTCCTTTTTTTTTTCCAGATTTTTTTTTTTAAGCCATTTGTAATGAGGGTCCAGATAACACAAATAAAGGATGCTCTGAAGTGGGCTTTCCCAAATCATCTATCTTGTTTCCATGGAGATTGCTTGGTGAATGTTAACCTCCTTTTGTGTTGCAGTGTGATTGGAGGAAAAAAGAAAACACTGATTAGATAGGGATGACAAGAGGTATTTAATAAGTTACGTAAGCCAGAAATATCTCAACACACACAAACACACACACACACACACACATATTTATTGTATTTACAGTTTGTATTAGCTAATCAAACAACAGAATTACTATGCCAGAAATAAAATAAAATTGACTTAATGTAAAAATGAACAACAATACAGTGACAATAAGAAGAATACTGTGTGTGTGTGTGTCACAGTCATGGACTGCCACTCTTCTGTTTTTTTTTTTTTTTTTTTTTTTTTGGTCATTTTCTTTTTCTTGGTAGGTTAATTGATTACTCCACACCTGTTTCTGTTCTTCTAATTCCTTTCCTTGTGGTTTATAAATCCTTTCCGTTTAGTTCTGGTTGTTGGTCGTTAAAGTAGCTTAGTTTTTGTATGTGCTTGTTTTTCCACCACTATCGTCATTAAAACCTCCACTTTTGGATTTTAATTTGGGGACCCTCTACATACCTCTCTAACAGCTCCTCCCGCCTGCCCAAACCCAACCACCGCAGTAACCTTCAGAAGACCTCAGCCGGCCAATGTGGCACCTGGTGGGAAGTAATATGGCAAGCAATATTTATATTAAACCACCCTCTCCTCCTGATCAACCTCCATCACCAGTCCCCAGCTCAAGTATATTGGATATGGCTTTACTTCAGGATTTCTCCACACACATCCTCTCCCCAGATTTCCCTCTAGAACTAAGTCTCCTGTATCCCTGCTGGTTCCACCCAGCCATATGTCTCCTGTGTATCCGCTGGTTCCGTCTAGCTCAGAATCCCCTGTGTACCCCCTGTATCCTGTCCATCCCTTCCTCATCTTCTCAGCATCCCGATCGCCCAATTTAATTTAATTTAATTTAATTTTTTTGGGGGGGGGGGGGGTCAGTAGAGATCCAGCCATAGAGGCCGAGGGTTGGGGTGGAGCCACGGCCTACCGAGTCTCCAGATCCGCCATGGCCACCCCTGGAGATCCTCCTCGACTCCGCCCTGTTCCTGTCCTGCACCAACCTCCAAGGCGCCCAATCCCACCCCCACCCCCCCTCCCTGGTGTTACGGCTCGGGACGAGCTGTCCGGGAGGGGAGAGTAATTGAGTAATGTCACAGTCTTGGACTACCGCTCTTCTGTTTCTTGAGTTTTTTTTTCCTTATTTTTTCATTTTCCTTTTATTGTTAGGTTAATTAATTACTCCACACCTGTTTCTGTTCTTCTAATTACATTCCTTGTGTTTTATAAACCCTTTCTGTTTAGTTCTGGTTGTCTGTCGTTAAAGAAGCTTAGTTTGAAGTATCTTAACGTAAAGCTAATCAGGTTTTTTTATGTTTGTTTTTCCACCATTATCGTCATTAAAACCTCACTTTTTGGATTTAAATTCGGCTCCCTTCCTCTGAAGATACAACGTGCTACATTGTGGAATAAGCATATTCGCTTCTCCAACTTTGCCAATTTATTTTAGTGAACTGTGATAAGTCCCCTAGATAGCCCCAGTAAGAAATCTAACTGTCACATACAGCACAGGGCTTTATATATGCCAGACAAATAAAAATAGAATGTTTTATTGGGTGAACTCAAAGACAAGCAATGGTTGGATATAATTTCAAAATAAGGTTTAATAAGTAAATGAAAGCAGCAAGATAAGCACTGGGACCACCAGACTTGGGGAATCATAGTCTCACATAGCCTGGAGACTATGAAGGTCTGGAATCTAAAGCAGCTTATATTGGCCAAGGCCCACCTATGAGGCCGTCTGACCAAAATGTCAAAATTTAAAGATTCTATGCTGCAAACTTTAAATATTTCACAAATGTTCATTAGTGCTTATAGTCCCAGTTGTAAACATGACGGCTTTCTTCTTTCATGAGGGGATCTTGCATCACAGTATATTTGTTTCCAGGCAGAACGTTAAATAACGTGACACACATGTTCTCCCGGAAATACTCTATCATTCAAACAATAGTGTTTTCAGACATTCAACTGTCTGTAGATGTGATGTCTGAGGCTGAGACTAGGGGACACGCACTGAGATCAGTGGTGGGCCAAGGTCAGAGTTTGGGGTTTCCTAGCCACTGGTTCTTTTTCCACCACTAGGTTCACATACTATAAGAGTCCTTCGAGGAAATTAAGCAATGTCCAGAATGCAAGTCTTCATCATTTTAAAAGTTGTTTAAAAAGAAGACAGAAGAAAAGGTATGAAATTGATTTTTTTGTCAAAATTTGATTGATTGCCCTCTGATTGATTGCCCATGAAAATTCCTGTTAAAAAAGAAAATGCATTTTGCGGTGAACACAGTAGGCAAAAGGCTAATGTACACCTGACGTGTCATTCCCGCATCCTTGAGTGCAACCACTTGCACCTTATGTTTGAGGCTGAATGCAAATTATCATAAAGGATGGACAGTTATGCCCATGAAAAGACATCAGCAATCCCGCGACAAGAAAAGAAAAAAACAAGATCACTATATGATCACTATATGATCATTACATATAAACTATGTAATGTTCAGGTATATTTATAATCCTGTGAAACCTTTTTGGTTTTTGATGTTAATAACCTGTTTTAATGTCGGTAAGAATTTAACCACTGCATCTAATAATCTCTGTTCGCTTACAAAAAATATAAATGAAAAAAAAAAAAAACAAAGTCATGGTTCTTGTAGCCATGGATGTAATCCACAAATTAACCATGGTTTTGTTAATAATAGTTTACAAGAAAGTCTTAAGATAATATTTTTGTTGTGTGTGTGGTTATAAAATCAGACTTAACCCAACAAAATGCTTAAAATGCATTATATACAACTATGAGGCAATAATGAATAATACTTGTGGTAAAGAAATTAACATTCAATTAATAGGAAACAGCTCTGGTGGACATTCCTGTGGTCAGCATGCCAATTACATGCTCCTTCAAAATTTGCGAAATCTGTGGCATTGTGTTGTTTGATAAAACTGCACATTTTAGAGTGGCCTTTCATATTGCCAGCCTAAAGCACACCTGTGCAATAATCATGCTTTCTAATCAGCATCTTTATATGCCAGACCTGTGAGGGGGATGGATTATCCCGGCAAATGAGAAGTGCTCACTAACACAGTTTTAGACAAATTTGTCAACAATATTTGAGAGAAATTTTGTGTACATAGAAAAAGTCATAGATCTTTGAGTTCAGCCTATGAGAAATGGGGGCAAAAACAAAAGTGTTGCGTTTATAATTGTGTTCAGTGTATATATATTAGTGTTGGGCAATGGTAAAACATTTTTACTGCAATTAATCACAATTAATCACAATTAAGTAGCAGTGTTAATTTCGTTGACTAAATATTTTCGTCATTATTTTCGTCACGAATATATTTTTGCGGACGAAAACGAAACGAAAACTAAAATAGAAGGCACTGATGGAGACTAAAACTATGACTAAATTGATTGACATTATCGTCAACGAATAAAGGACGAGACGAAAATAGACTGTGACGAAAATCAAATCAGCAGACGGGAGAGATGCGAGGAATGAGCAAAAGAACCGGAACAGGCGAGACTGCATGAGAGAAGAGAACCATTCCGAGCCTGACTTATTCAGACGTGAAGCGAAGGTTTTCAGTTTTTAAATGAGCTCCCGGGAAGACGGCATTCGAAGAGGTGATGTCTAAAAAAAGCGACAAAATGTCCACAGCTCACTTCACGTTTGACGACGAACAAAACAAAACAAAGTGTAAAGCACGCGGAGCGCTCATTCGTGGCAAGAACACAACCAATTTGAATAGACATTTACAGACAAGCCACCCGGACATTTTCTCAAATGTAATTTCACAACGATGTTCTTTTGTTTATTGAGCTAAGCAAAATTGGAAGACTGCAGTGCGTAGATGTTGTAGCATTAAATATTACGAACTGAAAAGTACTGTAAAATAGCCCCTTCTTCAAGTTAGATGAGAGCACAATACTAATACGTAATATCATGATAAATACATTTGATTAATACTAATGTTTCGTATATTTTAGAATGTTCTACTTGTTGACAATATCACAAATATTTCTATATTAGTCATGTGAAACATGAATGTTCACATCCTATCATTATACATACAAATCTAGCAATAGTATTTAAAACATACAATATTGCTAGACAAATGAATACCTTATAAAATCTTGTTACTTTTTTTTATCCACCTAGCTGCCAACTTATTAAATATTTACTTTAAATGTATGCAATTATTGTTCAGCTCAGCTGTAAGCTTTAAGGTCCTGGACCTAACGTTATTTTTCTTTTATTGATGGTCAATTGGCAGCTAGTTATTGTTTACATTATCATGACAGTGTTTGTTGCTGCATAAAAGCTTTTGAATCGAAATAAAGACACAGTTTTGTTGAAATAAAGTTGAATTTATGTTTTATATATTTTGGTTAAGTTTGTTTCCTATACCAGCTGTAAAAAATTGTCTAGTAAATCTGTTATTGATTTTAGTCTTATTTTAGTCGACTAAAATACCAAGCAATTTTAGTCGACTAAAATAAGACTAAAATTAAAACAAATCAGATGACTAAAACTTGACTAAAACTAAAAAGAATTATAGTCAAAAGACTAAGACTAAAACTAAATTAAAATTTTGTGTCAAAATTAACACTGTTAAGTAGTGCATTGTGCACTTTTTTCATTTAAAAGTACTGCTATATGAAGAAAAGTGCAATAACATTTGGTTTGCAAACTCTTTCTACAAATAAGGTGCCTTTTTACAGCAGTATGCCTTTTATATAGTAGCAGTTAAAATATTCCTTGTAAATCTTAACTTATTAAAGGGGGGATGAAATGCTATTTCATGCATACTGAGTTTTTTACACTGTTAAAGAGTTGGATTCCCATGCTAAACATGGACAAAGTTTCAAAAATTAAGTTGTACGTTTGAAGGAGTATTTCTGTTCCAAAAATACTCCTTCTGGTTTGTCACAAGTTTCGGAAAGTTTTTTTCGAGTATGGGTCTGTGTGACGTTAAATGGAGCGGAATTTCCTTATATGGGTCCTAAGGGCACTTCACCCGGAAGAGCGAGCGCTGCCCGTAGAGCAGAGCAGAGACATTCACTGACCAGAGCGAGAGAGTTTTTGGTTGCCAGGGCAAGACAACCCTGCACAGATTACCAAAAAAAAAAAAAAAAACAGCATTAAGGGACATGTGGATGGAGTTTATTTTTACAGAGCATCAACAGAGTTGTGCAAGTGTTTTTGTTTGTTCCCTGCATTTCGAAGATGCTTGTTTTACAAACAAGGTCCAGTTTGACGCCGGATTGCATATCGTTTATTTCTTAAGGAGGATGCAGTCCCAACGAAAAAGGGTCACGACCGTGTGTTGGAACCGCAGGCGGTGAGTAAAACAGATTCAAATATCTCTGTGTTGTTAACTTAGCTATTCAATTCAATTCAATTCAAGTTTATTTGTATAGCGCTTTTTACAAAATAAATCGTTACAAAGCAACTTTACAGAAAATTATGTTTCTACAATATTTAGTAGTAGCTAGTAGTTTGTGCACATTTGACAGGATTTTAGAAAAAATAAAAATAATAATAATAATACAAGACGTAGTCAGCTAGACGATGAACTATCAATATTATTAATTAAGTTATTATATGATTCAGTCACACATTTAGCAATAATTGTTAGTTCTATTTGTTGATTCAAGGTTAGCATCATCTGGGGTCCTCTGAGGGTCAGCATCATCTCTTCTCAGGTGTTCTGGATCCAGACTGGAGCTTGTGTAAATCCTAGTTACCACGGGATGTAAATCCCGTGGCGAAACATAGAAACAAAATACAGACATCATTAGCATAGCTGCTGATCCAACAAAGTAAAATTAGTTTAACCCAAGCTAATGAATAAAAATGCACCTTTGAACAGATGCAACTACACTCACAATTAAAAAGATACATTATTCGAATGCTTGGCGAAAGAGATGTGTTTTTAATCTAGATTTAAACAGAGAGAGTGTGTCTGAACCCCGAACATTATCAGGAAGGCTATTCCAGAGTTTGGGAGCCAAATGTGAGAAAGCTCTACCTCCTTTAGTGGACTTTGCTATCCTAGGAACGACCAAAAGTCCAGCGTTTTGTGACCTTAGGGTGCGTGATGGGTTGTAACGTGGTAGAAGGCTAGTTAGGTACGCTGGAGCTAAACCATTTATGGCCTTATAGGTAAGTAATGATAATTTGTAACTGATACGGAACTTAATAGGTAGCCAGTGCAGAGACTGTAAAATTGGGGTAATATGATCATATTTTCTTGACCTCGTAAGGACTCTAGCTGCTGCATTTTGGACTACCTGTAGCTTGTTTATTGACGAAGCAGGACAACCACCTAGAAGTGCATTACAATAGTCCAGTCTAGAGGTCATGAATGCATGAACTAGCTTTTCTGCATCAGAAACAGATAACATGTTTCGTAGCTTGGCAATGTTTCTAAGATGGAAGAATGCAGTTTTTGTAACATTGGAAATATGATTTTCAAAAGACAAATTGCTGTCTAATATAACACCCAGATTTCTGACTGTAGAGAAAGTAACAGTACATCCGTCTAGTTGCAGATTGTAATCTACAAGATTCTGTGTAGTGTTTTTTGGTCCAATAATTAGTATCTCTGTCTTATCCGAATTTAATTGAAGAAAATTGTGTGTCATCCAATCTTTTACATTTTTAACACACTCTGTTAGCTTAGATAATTGGGAAGTTTCATCTGGTCTCGTTGAGATATATAGCTGAGTATCATCAGCATAACAGTGGAAGCTAATTCCGTATTTTCTAATAATATTGCCAAGGGGCAACATATATATTGAAAATAGAAGGGGACCTAGGACGGATCCTTGTGGCACTCCATATTTTACTGATGATAAATGAGATGACTCCCCATTTAAGTAAACAAAATGCAGAGGTGGGTAGTAACGAGTTACATTTACTTCGTTACATTTACTTGAGTAATTTTTCGGGGTAACTAATACTTTTCGGAGTATATTTAAAGATGGGTACTTTATACTCTTACTTGAGTAAATTTTTTGGGAAAAATCTGTACTTTTACTTCGTTACTGTGGCCGACACCCCTCTCGTTACTTTATCTTAAAGCAATAAATGTTATAAATGCTTCAGTTTATTCCAAACACGCCGTCTACTTTTCTCTGGGCAATGAGCGATGCCCATTCGCGAATGATTCATTCTTTTGAGTCAATTCTGTTCAAAGGCTTGATCATACCAAATGGCAAACGAGTGAATTGGTTCATGAATCAGTTTGAATGAGTCGTTCAGCTCCCTGCCTCACGAGCTGAGCGTCTGAAGCGGTTCACTCAGAGTTGTAACGTTTAAGAATATCAGCAGCGCTGAAAACGGGGCTATGGAACTGCACTGAATTGAAAGCAAATCTACAAAAGCTATTATTTGCTTGCGATGGAGATTCTTATTAGATGAACACCACGTGTGCTGTCTACTGTTTAACAGGTAATAACTTGGGCTACATTCGATTACAGTACACGATACCACTGTGACATTAGTTTGTTGTACGTGTGTGGCTTATAACAGAGGGGAGTCAAGTTGAATGCTGCTTCCAAAAGACAAAAAAATAGCCGATTAAGATTTTATTAATTTTAATACAATAACACCGGTGCGAGTATGTTCAACAAGTCATATCAGCTGCTAAATTCAGTTCTGTGATCGCTTGCTGGCGCTGAGCCAGAGACAGACGCGTTTTTACAGCGCTGCGCATTATAACCAATCACACAAGATTCTGTTGAGCTTTTGAATGCAATGGCCAATCAGAGGTGTTCAGATGAGTCATCGCTAAAATGCCGGTGTCATGAGAAATCGAGTCCGCCCGAGAAATCGAGTCCGCTTAGGACCCCGAGTGATCCCATTGGCTCAACGAACAATTAATGGGTATTATTTTTTAGCGCCTGATTACAATTCCTGCTAAATAGCGTTTTTATTTTTGTCGTTTGAACTTTGCTATAATGACCATTTATGTACTTTAAATTACATGTTTCATATGCTAGTATATAGCCGACGCGCTTTAGGTTGTGAAATCAAACATTTCTCGTTTTTTTTGTTACTCGCGTATCAGCATAGCATACAGCTACTCGATGTGTGTGTGTAAATTTATATTGTTAATCTAAATGATATAATATCGCAATTGCTTGTGCAGAACCGTGTTATTGTTGTATTATATACATATATATTATTATTTTATGTAAAATGAATGTTATATTAATTTTACATGAAGTATGTCAGTATGCCTATTATATTTATACCATTAAGTATAGTAAGTGAATAATGGTTGTTTGTGCACTGAAAGTAACTAAAAATACAGCTAGATAGTTTATATAGATAGCAATAATTGCTATATAATTATAATTTGCAATTATAATATAATGATTCTACTGTTTTTTTTTTTACATATAAATGTTCAAGGAATATGCACACTATGTAAGACATTTATACATTTTTCAAAATGCATAACATTTTCAAAGAATCTTTACAGAAAGACATTCTATTGTGTCTATGTTGTCAAAAACACCCTCACTGTTTTAATAGTTGGTGTTAAATGCATTAGTCGTCATACATACAGCAAGCAAGCCAAAGGCAACAGGGGTTAATTAAGAAAAAACTGTAAGATGTCGATACTGGAGTAAAAAAAACCTTTGGAGAAACCAGACTAACCAAAAACACTGGGGACCAGTTCTCTGTATATTCAGTCTGAACATTTGGTACAATATCATTGGTAGTTAACAGTGTTACTGCATTGATTCAGCTGTAAGGTTAGAGGTTAAATGTGCCATGTACAGGCAGCAACATTGTTTTCTCTGTGGCCCAGGTGAGGCATGCAGTGGGAGTGAAGAGTGCTAAGGTGCAGTCATCCATTCATAAATTCTTGCTGTTTTGCTGAAACCGGAAACAGTTCATCCTATGTGAAGTCCATTGTGGAAGATTGGGGAATCCTCAGTCTCAACGTAACTCGAGAGCGTCTGGGACAGAGCTTCTGTGGTAAAGAAAAATATAAAAATTGTTTAGGAACTGTAATATATATATATATATATATATATATATATATCCTATTTTCTATGAAACAAACTGCTGCAATGAAAATCTCCTTTTGATTTATTGTGCCTTAATTTACTATTAATTTCATTCATAATTATTCACTTACTGAACGGTATTATGAAAGTATATGTGTTTGTTTATGTTAAATAAAAGATAAACATGAGAAAAGAGTCGTATCTTCACTTAAAATCATAGAAATGCATCTTGAACAACCGGGTCCCACCTAGCGAGGACCCCTAAGATGGCGGCCGTCGCGATGCCTGTGCGCAGGATGCAACGGAGGCACTTGTCCCGAACGAAGGACACGAGACAGTTACTAATGTACACTAAAAATCTTTGTCAGATTTGAGATCGTATTAACTACCAGCAAAATACGTTCATATGTGGAAAAAATAGCAGATGGAGTCGATAAAACGCCTGAACAATGAATACAGACCTCATCGTCAAAGATCGCGAGAAAAAGGCTTGAACAATCGGGTCCCACCTAGCGAGGACCCGTAAGATGATTAATTATTATTATCACTACTAACGTTACTACTATTATTTGTGTGTGTATTGTCAGTGTCATATTACTGTACAAGGACAGTGGATAATATTGGTAGTTAATAAGAAAATCTGCTCAAATCATTAATCGCCCCTCCCCTCCACACCCAAATGCATGCGTGTGCAGGACGGGTTTAAGCACACCTCTAGTTCTGTCATACTCGTGCACAAATCACACGAAGATTTTTAGTGTGAATTACTACCTGTCTTGTGTCCTTCGTGACAAGTGCATCCGTTGCGACTTGCGCACAGGCATCGCGATGGCCGCCATCTTAGGGGTCCTCGCTAGGTGGGACCCGATTGTTCAAGATGCATTTTAAGGGAAGATACGACTCTTTTCTCATGTTTATCTTTTATTTAACATAAACAAACGTATATACTTTTATAATAGCGTTCAGTAAGTGAATAATTATGAATGAAATTAATAGTAAATTAAGGCACAATAAATCATAAGGAGATTGCAGCAGTTGTTTTGTTTAATATAAAATTGTATATATATATTTATTAGTATTTTCGTATTAGACTTTCCAAATAGTGGAGGCAGAAAACAAGCTCTGCTCAAATAAATCACCTGTCTCTTTATTTAAAGCAGTGTTTGAATGCAAAATAGACTGAGTTTAACAGATTACATTTATGTCTGTTTGATTGTTTTTATAACAACATACACATAAATCATAACTTGATTTTTGCAAGAATTGTAAACCGATGCTCTACGGTTAACAGTGATTTTTGATGTTTCCTGCTTCTGTTGTATTCTGAACCCGTTCTGTATGATGTCAAGAAAGTCTTCCAGCATACTGTATATTACAAAGGCAGAGAGGAAAAAAATTGTTATTATATTACAGTTCCTAAACAATTTTTATATTTTTCTTTACCACAGAAGCTCTGTCCCGAGACGCTTTCGAGTTACGTTGAGACTGAGGATTCCCCAATCTTCCACAATGGACTTCACATAGAATGAACTGTTTCCAGTTTCAGCAAAACAGCAAGAATTTATGAATGGATGACTGCACCTTAGCACTCTTCACTCCCACTGCATGCCTCACCTGGGCCACAGAGAAAACAATGTTGCTGCCTGTACATGGCACATTTAACCTCTAACCTTACAGCTGAATGTTCAGACTGAATATACAGAGGAGAACTGGTCCCCAGTGTTTTTGGTTAGTCTGGTTTCTCCAAAGGTTTTTTTTACTCTAGTATCGACATCTTACAGTTTTTTCTTAATTAACCCCTGTTGCCTTTGGCTTGCTTGCTGTATGTATGACGACTAATGCATTTAACACCAACTATTAAAACAGTGAGGGTGTTTTTGACCACATAGACACAATAGTATGTCTTTCTGTAAAAATAATTTGAAAATGTTATGCATTTTGAAAAATGTATAAATGTCTTACATTGATAGTGTGCATATTGCTTGAACATTTATATGTAAAAAAAATGTGTGGAATTATATTATAATTGCAAGTTATAATTAACAATTATAAACTAGCTGCATTTTTAGTTACTTTCAGTGCACAAACAGCCATTATTGCCTTACTATTACTGATTTGTAATAGTACAAGTAACTGTTGTACTATTTTATGTACTGTGTTATATGAGTTAAAGTCAATTACAATTGTAATTTCGTCATCATAATGTGATAATTGCTGTATGATTTTCTTTGAAAACAATAGCTTCTTAAATAATATACAATCAGCAATTGCAATACATGAACTGCTTGTAAGCAAAACCATATATAACAACATAAGTATACTTATTACAATATTGAAAATAATGTAAAAAATTACATGAATTAGGTAGTAAGTCAAAATAAATAAAAATCAAAGTGTGTGTGTGTGTGTGAGATGCTGCTAGTTTTATGACATTTAAAAAAACATTTTGATCAATTACATTCTGTATGTTGCTTTTATTAAATTATTTTAGCTTGAAACAACAAGCTACCGCAGCTCCGATTAGCCATGCAACAAGTTATCGCGATAACAACTTTTGATCAGGCATTTAAAACAGCTACCGCCTTGGTCCTAAGCGGACTCGATTTCGCGGGGGGACTGGATTTCTCACCACACCGGTGCTTCCTTCACTCGCTCACTGAATGGAGACCTCTTTCTGGCGAATTCTCTCGTCAGAAACAACAAAGTGCAGATGTGTGTACGAATCTATAATTAAGATATTGATTTCACAGTGTTAACAGTTTCAGCGATTTTAATGGGAGTTTCTGAGAGTGATTGAAATCTAGACATTCAGTGAAAATGATCTTTAATCATGTAGATGTTATTTGCTCTCTTTCTGAACAATGAGAGATTAGTGGCAATATTTATATCACATTAACTTTCAATGTTAAATTCACATTTAATATAAAGTCAGTCGTATTAAAATTATGTTATGGCATGACACCTATATTTGTTACTTAAGTAAACAGACAGGGTTTTATAATAAATTACATACATTGGAGTAAAGGCTGATGAAATATATACATTTATACACACACACATACATTACATACATTTTATCTATTTATCTAAATAAAAATAGGCTCCGTATATATGACCCAAAGTAACTAGTAACTAACTACTTGAGTAGATTTTTTATCCGATACTCTTTTACTCTTACTCAAGTAACTATTCAAGACTAGCACTTTTACTTTTACTTGAGTAAATATTTCTAGAATTACTTTTACTTTTACTTGAGTAAAGTTTTTGGGTACTCTACCCACCTCTGACAAAATGGTAGCGATCGGACAGGTAGGATCTAAACCATCTTAGAGCCTGCCCTTGAATACCTGTATAGTTTTGTAATCCATCTATGAGTATGTCAGGATCTACGGTGTCGAACGCAGCACTAAGATCAAGTAAGACTAGAAATGAGATGCAGCCTTGGTCTGACGCAAGGAGCAGGTCATTTGTAATTTTAACAAGTGCAGTTTCTCTGCTATGGTGGGGCCTAAAACCTGACTGAAATTCTTCATACAGATCATTTTTATGCAGGAAGGTGCTCAATTGAGCAGACACAACTTTCTCTAAAATTTTAGACATAAATGGAAGATTTGAAATAGGCCTATAATTTGCCAGTACACTAGGATCTAGTTTTGGTTTCTTAATAAGAGGCTTGATAACCGCCAGCTTGAATGGTTTTGGGACGTGTCCTAAAGATAACGACGAGTTTATGATATTGAGAAGCGGTTCTTCTGCTACAGGTAACAGCTCTTTCAGTAATTTAGAGGGTACAGGATCTAATAAACATGTTGTTGGTTTAGATACAGTGATAAGTTTATTTAGCTCTTCCTGTCCTATGGTTGTAAAGCACTGCAGTTTATCTTTGGGTGCGATGGATGAAACTGAAGTGTTAGACGCTGTAGAATCTACATTCGCTATTGTTTTTCTAATGTTATCTATTTTATCAGTGAAGAAATTCATAAAGTCATTACTATTTAACGTTGGTGGAATATTTGAATCAGGTGGCATCTGGTAATTTGTTAACTTAGCCACTGTGCTAAATAAAAACCTTGGATTGTTTTGGTTATTTTCAATGAGTTTGTGTATATGCTCTGCCCTAGCAGTTTTTAGAGCCTGTCTATAGCTGGACATACTGTTTTTCCATGCAATTCTAAAAACTTCTAAGTTAGTTTTTCTCCATTTGCGTTCAAGACTACGAGTTAATTTCTTGAGAGAGTGAGTATTACTGTTATACCATGGTACAGTACGTTTTTCTTTAACTTTTTTCAATTTGATTGGGGCAACAGCTTCTAATGTATTAGAGAAAATAGTACCCATGTTGTCAGTAATTTCGTCTAATTCGTGTGTATTTTTGGGTACAATTAGCAGTTGAGATAGATCAGGCAGGTTATTTGCGAATCTTTCTTTGGTGGCTGGAACAATAGTTCTGCCCAGACGGTAACGCTGCGACATATAGTTAATATCAGTGAGACGCAGCATGCACGATACAAGGAAATGGTCTGTAATATCATCACTTTGAGGTACAATATCTATAGCAGTAAGATCGATTCCATGCGATATAATTAAATCTAGTGTATGATTAAAACGATGAGTGGGCCCGGTGACATTGGTGCGTAAGCACATCAAGTAAACAACATGCGACGTTGGCATCAAACTGCACTTCCCACATGTACACCTTTAAAGGGAAAAAAAAGATGACATAACGTGGAACTTAGTCATTTTCCAAAACTGCTAAGCAAATATATACAGTTTCAATGCATACCACATAGAAATGTCCTGCTTTAGTCGTTGCTGCTGCTGCTCTCGTTCAGTTTCAGCCTCGGGATATGATTCTGGATCATAAATATACGGCTGAATCTGACTGTTGGCCATGGTTTGTTTTGGATAATGTTTTTTTTCCTCACAGTAATGTCAAGCTTCCAGACGCTCTCAAGTACCGCTCGTGTTTTTCCCAAAAAAAAAACGGTACAGACTATCTTTCTCTTATAAATATAATAAAACTAAAGACTTTTTGGAGATATGAAGGACGCAGTACTACTCTATAGGTACTCAAGATTAATAGGAGATTGAGTGAAAATGAGCATTTCACCCCCCCTTTAATGTAATCAAATTAAATATAAAACAGGCTATTTGTCATTGCCAAGACAAATATTTTATAGTTTGTTATAGAAAAACTCCAGAGACTCAAGAACATAATAACAAGCATCTTCCAAGTAGAGACCTGCACGATCACAGGACCCATCCCAGCAGAGTGTGGCGAGGGACAACACTTGATGTGCTGGGAGAGACTCGTGTCCGATCTCATCCAATCTCATCTGTGCTCTTGTTGAGTTAACAATGTTATTTCATCTGTTAATCTGCATGAAAGGGTTCACATCGTAGGTGAAATGTGAAAAAGGATGCTGTAATTGCAAGACCTCATGTGATACATTTATGCTTATCTGTTCATTTGAAAAATGAGATTGTCATTTTGTTACTTTGTTAAACGTATGATATTAATGATGGTTTTATGACCTTTGTCATTCAAGATCTGGGTTTTTATGTTTTTTACTTCTGATTCTGTTTCATCGTTGCTGTGTCAAGTGTGTGCTGCAAGCTCGGAGGTGACACTGTTTGGAGATCGATGCTTCATGGAATGGAGTCTCTGGATTCCTGGATTTCGTCCAAACTCATGTTCACTGAGAGAGTGAGGAATGCCGAGCTGCAAGGAGTCTTCAACAAGTGATACTGAGTGACATTGACATAGCTGTTGCCAAACTGGACAGTAGTAAAGTGAATTAGTAGCACAAACAGTGCTTTCACGGTTCTCTTTTTGAAGGATCTAATGGGCAAGACTGAGTGACGAACAATTTTATTGTTGTTAACTGAATTCAGCCACATTCACAAATTTATGAATGAACCTCAAGTACTGAATCACAAAACTTTTGAGAATTAAACTTTGAATTCATACTGTGAATTTATTCAGGTTTATATTTTGTATGTAAATTCCACACACACACACACACACACACACACACACACACACATATATATATATATATATATATATATATATATATATATATATATATATATATATATATATATATTAGGGCTGTCAAAAATAGTGCATTAACGACATTAATTAGTTGTTTGTTGTTAATTACGTCAAATTTTTGAAATCATTTCACGCATGCGCAGTATGACAAATTATTCAGGTCAGGAAAGTCTCGCCGATCTCTGAATTCTCAAGATAGTAAAAAACAGCGGCGAGCGCCGCGACGAAAACACAGAAGAAGCTTAAGGTTTTAACCCAGTTACTCTCAAATACATTCATGCCAAGCTCGATAAACAGAGACGACTTTGGTAGTTGATACGCTGGAGCTTCTTCCTGTTATAGCGTCCTGTGTTTCACACTGCGCATGCGCAGAACGCATACATGCAATGCATATGCATTTTTACTTGGTTTTCTGGCACTTGAAGCCTTCAGAACGTGAAAATATCGATCCTAAAGTATTGTGGCAGAGCAAATGAACACCTTCCAAAAACAAGAGTGCCCAGAGTGCTGCTTATTTGATGGTGGCGCATGTTTGTGTTTCTGAGTTCATTCTTTCGAGTTTCGCTATGCATAATTTCATAGATATGTGGCTATATTTAACCACTGGTTCACCTAAAACTCTTACACTATCTGTAGTTAAATGGCATGGTTTGATATAGTGCTTAGGTAAATTTGATCTAAGTAAATGTTAAACTTTTGAAATTCAGAAAAAAAGAACCACATTGATGAATCAATACATGAAAATTATGTATCTGTGTCCTGTTATTTATCTTTTGGTATGCATTTCAGAAAAAAAAAATGGTTAGGATTCAGGTGTAATTGCAAATATTGATTAATCCTGATTAATCCACTGAAAATTCTGATTAATTTGACTAAAACTTTTAATCATTTGACAGCGCTAATATATATATATATATATATATATATATATATATATATATATATATATATATATATATATATATATATATATATATATATATATATATATGTATGTATATAAACTGTATTGCCCTGTTTCATAGAGAAGGTTTGGTACCATACTAAAATACTAGTCTTAACTGAAAGCAACCTGAACTGACTTCATGAAATATGTCAGTGCCATTGTTGTCTCACACCAGTAAGGGTGTTTTCTAAGGCACATTTATAAAAGCTACATAAATATCTTACTTTAAGCCATTTCTGTGAAACCAGGAAAACGTTTATTATTTTAAGGGGTCATTTTACTGGTGCTGTAATTTCATAATTACTTGCATTTACTTAAGTTTTTTTTCTTCTTTGAATTACTTAATTCCCAGTAGGAGGTCTGATATATCTTGGTATTAGTTAGTGGTGTGGCTTCAGTTTCTTTACAAAAAAAAAAAAAAAAGCCTTGACCTCTGAATTCCATTTTAATGTCTGTTTTTGACACTGATAAAAGTCTCTTGCATTAGGTTGTCCACTATAGGCAATTCATAAGACCTTTTTCCTCCAGATGGAAAAAAATCAAATATAACCTTTCTCTCAATTTCCAGATATTCTGTGGTCTCTCCTTCTGGCATGGAAGTAAGTTGCCAGTTTACGCATCTGTAACTGTCAACTATACATCACATTTTTTGACTGCAGCTTTTCAATTCTTGCTCGGTTTCTTTTGGGTTGAGGTGTCCTATGTGCTACATTGTCTCTATTAATATGTTCTACTCTGGTTTTCAGCAGTTTATGAAGTGAACTATATCGTTTTCATGGAACAGCTGTATGTAACATATTTCTTTGTTATAAGCATTCTGCAAAAAAAAAAAAAAGGCAGATGGTCGAACGAACCCCTGTTGAAGTGCATTCTGGATGTATTCATCCATGGCCTTGTGCTCCAGGATCAATTATGAGTACTCTTTTCTCTTCTGTAGTTTGCTGCCAGGCAGGAGGTCTGTTTGGTTGGTCTTTAGCCATCCAAGAGTGTTCCAGGACAACGCAGATGGCAGATTCCTCCAGCACCAGCAACAAGAGTGTTTCCTCGTGCAATTAGCCAATGCAAAGGGTTAATTCTGGAGTTCTCCCTCTATCTGTCCTTGTCCAGACGTTTTCCTTGAATCATTGTGATCTGATAGCGTGTGGGATTTCTTTGACATGAGACCTTGAAGTTAGATAGTAGGTGTGAAGTGATTGAATTTCCCAGAGAACCGAGAGAACAGAGAGTCAAAGAGGATTTTTACTTGGAAAGACTGATTGGCATAGATTAACACAGCATCATGATATGAGTTGATAAGGATAATACTCACCGCTGGATGTGAAGGACGGACTGGCCAGGTTTGGAGGAAATTATCATTTCAGCCACAATACAGGCATAAATTCTGTTGTATGTGACGTTTGTGTTCAGTGGTGAATAGATGGTACTGATCTGTTTGTATGACTTCTGGTGCTGGAGAATTGTTTGCTGGTGAGATGTCAGAAGCCCTTTCATCGATGGAGACCGCAAATAAATGTTGTAAGACGTGTTGGACCTTAAGCATGAAACTTTCCAGTCCCACAGAGTCCTCATAAATTGACATCTGTTGACAAAGTTTAGGGTTCATTCTGATTCAGTAAACTGAGAGTGCAATTTCGTTCCAGCCAGGTGTATTCATGGATAGTAAGTTCAGCTTTCCCAGTGCTCTTACTGTGCTCATGCACAGAGAGAGAAGAGGCACTAGTTCCAAACACATCTTTAAAATGGGTTATGAAAGAGTCAAGTGGTTGAATTACTGGACTTTTTAGCTCCAGAGAGATTTGGACCATTGATGAGCTCTTCCAGACAGCAGACAGATGGTGTAGGATATCTTCACACAGTCTCCAGAGAACTGATGGGGAAGCATCTTAAAATACAATTGACATTGCAATATAAAGCTGTTATATTCCTCACCCAAATAAACTGCTGTTTGGGCCATGGGACAGGCGGAGGCAGGTGAAGTGATTGATTGTTAGAGTGCCATGTGACTTGCTAATGACCTGAATGAATTATATTGTAGATTTGAAACCCCCAACACCCATTCTAACCATCTCCCTACACAACCATTAACACCTCCTGCAATCCCCCTCTCCACACCTCCTGCTCTTCAAATCTTTGAAGATGATGTGCGCCAGGTCTTCAAGAAGAACAAAAGAAGAAAAGCACCAGGCCCAGATGGCGTTACACCAGCCTGTCTGAAAATCTGTGCTGACCAGGTGAACCCCATCTTTTCACAGATCTTCAACAGATCCCTGGAGTTGTGTGAGGTGCCTTCCTGCTTCAAACGCTCCACCATAATCCCCTATCCAAAGAAACCCAAGATAACAGGACTTAACGACTACAGGCCTGTGGCTCTAACGTCTGTCGTCATGAAGTCGTTTGAAAAACTGGTTCTGGGTTATCTGAAGGACATCACTGGACCCTTACTGGACCCCCTGCAGTTTGCTTACCGAGCAAACAGGTCCGTGGATGATGCAATCAGCATGGGATTGCACTTCATCCTGGAACATCTGGACAAAACAGGGACTTATGTGAGGATCCTGTTTGTGGACTTTAGTTCGGCTTTCAACACCATCATCCCAACAACCCTCCAGACCAAACTGACCCAGCTCTCTGTTCCTAGCTCTATCTGTCAGTGGATCACCAGCTTTCTGACAGATAGGCAACAGTTAGTGAGACTGGGGAAATTCATGTCAAACAGCTGCACCACCAACACTGGGGCCCCTCAGGGATGTGTTCTCTCCCCTCTGCTCTTCTCCCTGTACACCAACGACTGCACCTCTAAAGACCTCTCTGTCAAGCTCCTGAAGTTTGCAGATGACACTACAGTCATCGGCCTCATCCAGGACGGTGATGAGTCTGCTTACAGACAAGAGGTTGAACAGCTGGCTGTCTGGTGCAGTCTTAACAACCTGGAGCTGAACACGCTCAAAACAGTGGAGATGATCGTGGACTTTAGGAGAAACCCCCCTGCACTTTCCCCACTCACCATCATGAACAGCACTGTGACTGCAGTGGAGTCATTCAGATTCCTGGGAACCACCATCTCTCAGGACCTGAAGTGGGACAATCACTTTGACTCCATTGTGAAAAAGGCCCAACAAGGGTTGTACTTCCTTCGCCAGCTGAGGAAATTTAACCTGCCACAGGAGCTGCTGAAACAGTTCTACTCAGCCGTCATTGAGTCTGTACTGTGTACTTCTATAACTGTCTGGTTTGGCTCAGCAACAAAATCAGACATCAGAAGACTACAGAGAACTGTTTGGACTGCTGAAAGGATTATTGGTGCTCCCCTGCCCACCCTTCAAGAACTGTATACATCCAGAGTGAGGAAAAGGGCTCATAAAATCACTCTGGATCTCTCACATCCAAGTCACCCCATTTTTGAACATTTGCCATCTGGCCGGTGCCTCAGAGCCGCAAATACCAGAACAGTAAGTCACAAAAACAGTTTCTTCCCCCAGGCAATCTACCTCATGAACAGTTAAATGTTCCCCACGTATGCAACAAAAAAAGTGCAATATCCTTATATTTATTTGTTACCCCTCCATCCTAGTACATCCCTGCATATTATTCAATCCTATTCCATTATCATGTAGAGCACAATTGTTTATACACTTATTTATTTGCCTACAATGTTTTTTTTTTGTCTCTGTGTTGGTGTCTCTGCAAACTGGAAGCTTATGTCACTAAAACAAATTCCTTGTATGCGCAAGCATACTTGGCAATAAAGCTCTTTCTGATTCTGATTCTGATTCTGAAGTGTCATGATGAATCCAGTGACTGGATCTGGTTAAGAAGGTTTTCTGGTATCCATGTTTCTTTAAAGTGCTGGTGTTCTGTCACAGCCAAAGACGAGGAGTAGGAGAAGTGCAGGTAACGTAAACTTCTCTTTTATTAAGTAAACACAAACTCATCACTCATCACAATAGAGGTATCTCCGTGAAAGCAAGATGAATGTTGCAGAGTGTGTATGGGAACAGTCTTATCTGAAGCACCTGGTTTCCAACAATGATTTTCACAAAAAATAATGATTAATTATCAATTGAGAATGTATTATTAGTTTGGTCTGGTAATAATAATAATATGGGCTGCGAGAAAATAATGAATAAAAAGAGTATGACTGCTGTAAGTGCAGGCATATTTCAACCCGGTAACATGAAAACACACCATTCCTCACAGCCAAAAAACAGACTGAGTTCAGTTCAGCTGGAGGGGGGTGGGGTTTTTGGATTAGTTATGTATAGCTTGTAGGGGTTGAGATAAAGGTGTGAATCTCTTTGTCTTTCATATGGACAATGTATTTTGAAGGTCAAACTTTTAGAATAGCCTAATCACAACTACAGGAGCCCTGAGTGCTTTTTTAGATTTGGAATACAGACATGACAAAAGACACCAGTTATTTGGCTCGGCTCGGTGTTCATCTTCAGTTCTCTCTTCACAGCAGTTCAGTTAGTGTACTGTTTGAGTAAATGAATTACTCCGGGATACTGGTTTGTTTTTACTCAGAGGGAGTGTCAGCCACATTAAAAAAGTTAACAGCTTAAGTCATTTGTGGATTAATGCATATTGGAGACGCGAACCATTTAAAACAATTCAGTTCGATTTGTTGAACTGGTTCAAGAAGATCCGGTTACATCAAATGATTTGTTTGAGAACCGCATATCACAAACTGTTGTGTTTTGAACTCTCTCACAACAGACACTGAAGAGAAGACAATGATGAATGAAGTCATAGTCGTTTTTGCTATTTTTGGAACAAAATGTATTTTCAATGCTTCAAAAAATTCTTACTGACCCTCTGATGACACACGGACTACTTTGATGATGTTTTTTTTACCTTTCTGGACATGGACAGTGCTATGGGAATCTGTACAATCGTGCCAGGCAATGATAGAGGAAAGACTGCATAATATAACTTTCTTAAGCTTCCAAATCCCGTAAGGAAGTATGCCAATAATCTTCAAGGCAAAAAGACTAAGCTCAGCTCACAGAGGTTATGCCCAACCTCTGTGATTGTTCCAGAGGACTCGTAAAGCTCCAGTGTAACCCGAGTGATACAGGCTACAAGAGTTAAAAGATATGTTAAAAATATGAAAAAAATAGAATAAGAGAGAAAAGCGAGTGCTTCAGAAGAGAGTGTTTCGTCCTATGATTGATCGCGCTGCATTGATTGACCCTCCAACGAGCCAATGGTAGCAGCGCGCCGAGATGGCACAGGTGACACTGCCACTCTTAGAGACATCGAGAGAGAGCGAGCGAGTCAGCATGTGCACCGAGTGATTCCTAGATACTCCGCGTAAAAGATCGTTATTGATAGAGAAAACTTGAATGCAATCAAAAGATTACATCTCTGAGCGAACTTTGAAGAGCTGACACCGATGTGAGAAGAGAGTGAGGCCGCTAGTAAAGGCCAAATGCACACATACGGAGCACCAAAGCATCGCAAATTATCTTAATTCTCTTCTGTGAAATTCTTGCCTTGGTGAGTTATTTTTTTATTAGTGGTGGGCCATTATCGCCGTTAACGTGCTGCATTAACGCGAGACTCTTATCGGGCGGACAAAAAAAATATCGCCGTTAATCGATTCTCAAAGTTGGGTTGGGAGCTGGGTCTATACTAAGCAAGCTATAATGACTTTCACCTTGATATTTTATATAACTGACTCGCTGAGGACAGCCTAAAAAGATGATCAGGACAGTTGACGGGCCACTGCTGCGCATCGTCACGAAAGCTTATCTTTCTCACGTGTTGTTAAGCCGTACCGCTTGTCGATTTAAACATTAAAGTTTTAAATCCAAAAACTTGATGCGGAAAAGCTGAACAGAGTAGCGCATGCCGTTAGGTACGCACGAGAGAGAGAGACGCGTATCACGGATAGCGACACTGAACCAAGCTCTCTTCTGCAAAGTTCTCCTCAAAGTTCCTCCTGCACCCAAACGAACAAATGCAAATCGCAGTTTGAATGAACAAAAGAGATGTGAAAGAGCCCAAATTCAACACCACGGTGTTCTGGTGTTCAGGGCTCGCACAGAGAAAGGCGTCTCAAAACACTTGGACATCGAATTTGCTTATTTTTGCTCTTGTGCCGACAAATATATACAAAATATGTCAAAATATCCACCTTGGAAATTATGCTCGAAAAAACTGTCAGTTATTTCTAAAGTGAAAGTAAACAGTTGAGGAAAAAAATGGGATGTGTATTATATTGGATGCGTTCATCGTCTCTTAAAGTGACCGCGCCTAATTTAGCTACTGGCTGCTGTAATGTTAATCCAAGAAAATGAAAATGAACATCACTCACTGCTCTTGACTCAATTTCTTTGTAGTTTTAACAGTCAAACCAAAAATTATTCAGAAACCAGATATAATTTTTGATATATATAGCAAAACTGTAATAATGTGAGAATTGTTGAAGGTGTCTGAATAAATGTAGGTTTGATTGTATATTAAATTTTTTCATTGAAGACTATCCAGTGCTATTATTTGGTTTCTGTACCTTGACACCTACAAACTTCAAAAAAAAAACTTAAAAATAGGTGTGAAACAGGAGTAATGTTGTTTGCACCTTGTGCAACGTAGAATTAGTTTACAGCTTTTTCAAGAACTTTGTGATGCATTTTGGAAACAGGAGATGAGCCCCTTTTCTAATGAACCACCTAGCTTGATAAACCCCTTCTCAAAGACTTACTGTTTGTCAATTTTATTTGGGTAACACATATTCTGAATGCCTTCGTCGGAATTCGAATGAGCCATTTTAATCTAGATTAATCTAGATTAATTCAAGATCACAGTGAGATTAATCTAGATAAAAAAAAATAATCTATGCCCACCTCTATCTTATATATATATGTAACCCCTCTCACCCGGGTCCTCTCTGACGCTCCTCGCACTTGCTCTGAGCAGGGCTCGAACCCGGGTCTTCCGGCATGGGAGGCGGACGCACTAACAAGGAGGCTAAATGGCTACAGCCACTAGCGTCTGTCGCTAGTGCGTCTCTTGAGATCGGGGAGTGAGGTTTACCTGCACAGCACTACTCGCTGGCCTCCGTTACACTCACCCCCCTAAACCTCACTCCCATCCGGGTCACGGCACCAATGTAACCCCTCTCACCCGGGTCCTCTCTGACGATCCTCGAACCCGGGTCTTCCGGCATGGGAGGCGGACGCACTAACAAGGAGGCTAAATGGCTACAGCCACTAGCGTCTGTCGCTAGTGCGTCTCTTGAGATTGGGGAGTGAGGTTTACCTGCACAGCACTACTCGCTGGCCTCCGTTACATATATATATATATATATATATATATATATATATTGATTTGACGCTCTACAAGAAAACTTGAAGTCTCAACGGCAAATCAGTAATGTTATATTAGCGTTCAAATAGGCTGCTTATGCATAGTGTGTGAGCTAGTGCTAATTTGCATGTTGGGCTAAAGCTAATCACATGTGAAAATGCAAACGAGTCAATGAAGAGTTACATTGTTCTGTATAAGTGTCAGGATATCGAGTTAATATGTTGTTGAGGTGTATACATGATTTTTGTTGATGAAAGTGTTTAAATTGAAGATTAATTATTGTTCTGCCTTGTGTTTTGCAAGGCTGGGTTTTTTTTCTTCTTTCCTTTCATGTGTTTTTTCTGAGAAACTGATCACCTTCCTGGACACGTGAGACGCATATGAGCGTATGTAAATGGCGAGCCACCCACGGAGACAATTTTCTTGTTGAACTTGATCTTGAATTCATCTGAACTGGTATGAGAATTCTTTTCCTTTTTGGACAAACAGGACTGAGATTTAGTTTTTGCACTTTTTTTCCCTTGAACATTGAATGGAGAGACATTTCGAACGATTCTAAAGAGTCAACAAGTCTTTTGATTGGAGTTATTTGATTCTGAACTGAACGATTCTAAAGAGTCAACCAGTTTTGATTTGAGTCATCTGATTGTGAACTGACATTAACTGAATCATATCCAGTGTATCTTAACTATTTGATCCCCTTGACTGAAAATAATGTTACATTCTGAAGGGAAGGAGTAAATCTGAATTATTGAGTTGTAATATTTTGTCCTGAAACCATTGTTTATTTTATTTTATTTTATTGGGTTATAAACAAACAGACTCTGTGGAGTTTTCCAATAAGTTTATTTTATTTCATTTTCATACAAAGTATATGTATAATTGTTCTCAATTGGGTTGATCTGTTTGAGTTGATGAGTCCAACTTCCTAAATTTAAAACAAAGGAGAATTGATTATATGTATTGTCATACATTGAATGTTGTGAAATTACAATATTGAGATTTATATACTCCAGACAAACTGCAATTCAGAAAAATTTAAGTGAATGCAAGATTCCAACCAGTAAACAAAACTCTTGGTTTTCACCTACCTGCTGTGTTGCTCTCCTCTCTCCAGTAGCCGCACCTTACCTTCTGATCAGCTGGCCCATATCTAACCATATTGAACCCTATGCTAGTGTGACACACCAGACTTTACACATTTTACATGCTACACTTTGGCGAGCCACCCAGGAGAGAGGGCGCAGCAGTTACTGAGGTGAATAATCATTAAAATAAGCACATACAGTGAAACAAAAATGGATGTTGTGGAACGAGAAAATGTCAATGTGCAAAATGCAGTGATTGTTAGTGGCATAACATTAACTGAACTGGACGAAGCTATAGAAACACATCTGCAGAAGTTCGGCTCTATTCGACAAAATGTATTAATTGATGACCCACGCTCAGAGTTTCATCGTAATGCTGTAATAGAGTTCTCACATAATTCTGCTATGTCCAATCTTGAGCCTCAGCTACCCCTAACCATCATAAGTCCCATTGATGCTGACAGTGTTCCAAGTGCGCACACTGAGTAGCGGGTACACTCCTACTGCTAGTAGCGCGACCACAAGTTACTTGGAGAAACTGCAGGCAATAGCAAATTCTAATGGAGAATCCCTTTAGGATGTGCTCCAAAGAGAGTTGAATAAGATGAGTAAAATTAGAACTTCAGCTGATGTGTCACCTAGAACAGAGCCTGAGACAGAGCACCGCCCTTGCAAACTCCTCAGCACTCAGCAAGCAAATCACAACCTCAACAGAGAACAGAGTTTGCTGCAGAGATACTGACTCACCCTCAGGAAAATAGTGAACCAAAAAACCCAGCCTACTGAGACTGTATCATTGAAATTGCCTATGACTGCTGTACACCCTCCAGGTATCCAGAGGGTGGTGATGAAACACGTTGTAAGAACGAATGACTCCCTGTCTCCACACAATGCCCCATTTCGCTTAAGAGCCTTTTCTGGAATGAGCCCCCGTCCAAGCAATGAGCCTGATTTTGACATCAAAGGAGGAAAAAACAGATAGCAGAGCTTAAAGTTCAAATCACTGTTTCTGGGGTGCAGAGAACCCAGTCTGAAAGATTCCTTAGTCAGGGAGAGAACCTGAGTAAACCTGGTGCCAGGGAAACAAGCAAAGATGGAAATGGGAAACCAAAGCCCACTGACATGAGAACCAATCGGCCTCAGCCATGGTATTGTTTCCGCTGTGGAGATGACAGCCATCTAGCCATCAGCTGTGAAAATCCCCCAAATCTTTGTAGAGTTGCAGAAAAGAAAAGGAAGCTGAGAGAAAGGCAGGCTGAGTGGGATCTCCAACATGGATTCACCCCGGAGTCTTTAAATTAAGAGCAGTTTCTGTCGCAGGGCTGACAGGGACTGAGAAAACCAGACAATGCCCTAAGCATCGACGAGTGTTTCACAAGCAAGCTGACATCAGAAACTCATTGAAGTTACCAGCTGGACTGGTAGGAATGAAATGCACTGCACGAGTCAAAGTCGAAGAGAAGGAAGTGAACTGCTTGTTGGACACAGGATCTCAGGTAATGACAATTCCCCTGTCTTTCTACAAAAGTCACTTATCCCAGCATTTCCATGCAACCGTTGAACCACCTGTTAGAAGTTGAAGGAGCAAATGGACATGCTGTTCCCTATCTGGGATATGTTGAATTAACTCTAAAGTTTCCTCATGAGTTCCTAGGAATTGAAGCTGAAGTTTCAACATTGGCCCTAGTAGTCCCAGATCTAACATATTCACCTCAAATTCTCATTGGCACAAACACTTTGGACGTCCTGTATGCTGATCATGCAAGTGAATATGCCTTGGGTTAATTCATATTACCATGGGTATCAAGCTGTTATAAGAGTCCTAGAAGCAAGACGACAACAAGCTGGTGCGAGTGTCTTGGGCCAAGTAAAAGTGAAGGGAGGTGTGCCTGAAGTAGTAACAGCTGAGAGCACAGTGGTTCTAAACGGATGTGTCAACATCACTGGGCCACTGTCAGAGACTTTAGTGAAAAAGCCTCTTTGCCTGGTGGACTGCTAGTAGCTAGTTGTTTGCATTCCCTACCTGTGAAGCGCAATGTCCAGATACCGGTAGTCCTTAAGAACGAGACCCAAGTAGATTTAACAATACCTCCTAGAGTTGTGTTGGCTGAAGTGCACACTGTCCAAAGTGTGTTTGAGGGAAGAAACCCCGTGAGTACTACTGTGTGCAAAGATGCAAGTCCAGCACAAGTTAAGATTGTCCCTGACTTTGGTGATTCTCTATTATCAAGTGAATGGAAGGAAAGAATAACTGATTTGGTGAACTCCATGCCAGATGTATTCGCACTACATGATTTAGATTACGGCCACACTGACAAGGTAAAACACCACATCAATCTCAGTGACAACACGCCCTTCAAGCAGAGGGCCAGGCCTATTCATCCCCAAGATGTCGATGCAGTAAGAAGGCATCTCAAAGAACTTCTCGACGCAGGTGTCATCAGAGAATCGGAGTCTCCCTTTGCCTCTCCAAAATTAGTGGTTAAGAAGAAGACGTCTCTGCATTGATTTTAGGAAGTTGAATTCACAGACTATAAAAGATGCGTATGCTCTGCCAAATTTGGAAGAAGCCTTCTCAGTTCTGTCTGGCTCCAAATGGTTTTCAGTCCTTGACTTAAAGTCAGGTTTCTATCAGATCGAGATGGAAGAGGCTGATAAACAGAAAACAACATCCGTCTGTCCTTTGGGGTTTTATGAATTCAACCGAATGCCACAAGGGATCACAAATGCGCCAAGTTCCTTTCAAAGACTAATGGAGCGGTGCATAGGTGATCTTTAGTCCTTAGTATGGACTAAAACGTTCCCCCACTAAAAGCAAATTCTTCCAAACATCGGTACGATACCTAGGCCATATAGTATCTCAGAATGGAGTTGAGACAGATCCAGCCAAGATTGAAGCCCTCAAGACCTGGCCAAGGCCCAGAAACATCAAAGAGCTCAAATCCTTTCTCGGATTTGCGGGCTACTACAGGAGGTTCGTCCAAGAATTCTCTAAGATAACAACCTCTTAATGACCTTACAATTGGATATCCCCCTCTGCAGAAAAATCAGAGACGAGACCAAAAGAAAAGTATACAGTACTGGGATCCTAAAGAACAGTTCGGGGACAGATGGACCCAGGAATGCCAGCGGTCCTTCGACATCATCATTGAAAAGCTGACTTCAGCTCCAGTCCTTGGATTTGCTGATCCTAGCCTTCCCTATGTGTTGACAACGGATGCGAGTACCACTGGACCTGGAGCTGCCCTTTATCAGGAGCAGGAGGGCCGAATGAGAGTAATTGCTTTCGCGAGTAGAGGACTAACCCAAAAGCGAAACAAAATATCCCGCACACAAATTGGAGTTTCTCGCGCTTAAGTGGGCGGTCACATCAAAATTCAGTGACTATTTGTATGGAGGAGATTTCACTGTAATAACAGACAGCAATCCACTCACTTTTATCTTAACATCTGCAAAGCCTGATGCGACCGGCTATAGGTGGCTGTCCAGCCTGTCGACATTTAATTTCAAGATCCAATATCGTGCAGGCAAGCGGAATCTAGATGCAGATGGACTCTCAAGACGTCCACATGAAAGGCCTGTGGATTAGAGATCGACCAATATGGGTTTTTCTATAGCCGATGCCGATGTTTAGAGGTCAGGGTAAGCCGATGGCCGATATGTGCTGTCGATTTTTAGGGCCGATATCCTGAAATTTTCCCCTTCATTTGCATGCTAAAATGTCGCACTAATAATAAGTGGATGCACAACATTTGTAAACTTGTCATCATTTATTGAGCACTGACTTGAACCATCTCTTGAATCTTAATTTTGTGCACTGCACTGTATTAAAATAAAAAAATTATCCAAAGTTAACCAAACAAATTAATAAACTGATCAAGTATTAAATTATATATATGTCGATCATTTACATAAAAGTTTTAGAGCATTTATCAAGTAGAATTTTTCAAGTTTGTTGGAACATAAATGAAAACACAAATGTAAATTTAAATAAATACAATTTTAGAAATACAAATCAATTAAACTGAAAAATATAAAAAATAAATATATAAAAAATAAATAATAGTAGTGCTTCAAACACACTAGCAACCAGCAACATTTGTGTTTGGTGTAAATGACACAGAACATCTAAAGTGCATTCTAATTTCAAAATTACATCGCAGTCTCTTCATTATTAAAATAAAGTACAGTCAACCAAACATATAAAAGGTCACACTGGTCAGTTTAAATAGACCGTAGTATACTGGTCCTCTCTGCTCTTATGCCAAGGACGTTTTTTCTCATGTGAAGAGGATGATATTTTCCGTCTAGTTTACATTAAAAAAATAAAAAATATATTTTAGTTTAACATTCAGATACATTGCGAATGTGGAAACATTTGGATATCCGCAGAACGAGACCTGAGCAATAACCTCCAAATACATCTAGGCAAACCCGCGCTTGCTCTTCCTCGTTTGGATCGGATAATTTTTTGGATCAGCAAAAAAAAAAAGGAAAAAAAAAGGACAAGACTAATAAACATACATTTTGTCTTTTTTTATTAACATTAAATTACTAAATTAAAATATATAAAATAGATTTAAAGTGCAAATGGCATAATATCTTCTTTTTAACATAATATCCGGACTTCTCATCTCCCGGTCTGCTGTGATGAAGTGAGCAGTTTTCGTCACATAGCTCTCCGTCATAGTTTATCCACAACTTTTTTTCTTCTCCTGTTCATAAAGATCTGGCACAATCTTTTCACTCTAATCTCTTCTTTCAGCATTATATCTGACAGGGAAGCCAAAATGTGCCGTTCCTCCGCTCGCCATGACAACTGAGTGTGGACTGAAAATGCCCAACTTTTTTTTTTCATAAATCAATCCGCGGGTCACACGTTTGTGCCGAACCGAAGATATTGATCTGAACGGATCACTGATCAATGATGATCCGTAGCACCACTACTATAGTGTCATATTGCAGTTGCGTTTTAAAATACAACAACGAGCACCACGAAACCATTTAAAGAGGCGCATTCAGCAGTCTCCTCGACAAGAAACAGTCAACAAAGATAAATGATCTCCAACGTATGGCACGCTCTCTTCATTTTATCAAATTATCATAATCACATCTATTCATTTTACAGTCCTGCTACTAGCATTTTATTCAGACTAAAACCCCTTTAATTCGGATGGGAAAGCTTTTTTCCAAGTGGCTTCTGCACATAATAATAATACCGCTGCAGATGCATTTTGCAGCATTAATTGATCGATCATGGAAATTATCGAATATTGGCATCCCTGAATACAAATGAGTTGGATGGAAAACTGGTTATTGTTTGGATCAAACCATGCTTCCGAACAAATGTCATTCACCTTTCTGGGGCAGCTCCAGGACAGCTGTCTGTCCAGAACAGCCAACAATACTACCAGCAGCAGTGAAAGCCCTCTGTGAAAGACACCAAGTATATCAGAGCTGTGATGTTTCTGACCTGTCATGTTTCCAACCTATGGTGTTTGAATTGCTGTCCCTCAGTATTCGTGCGGTACCTCAAGAATTTCAGCAAGAGGATGCTCATGGTCTTCCAGTTCTTCTCCGAATGTCTGAAGAGGCACTGAAGGAATGCCAAAGAGCTGATCCAGAACTCAAAGAAGTTATTAAACATCTTGAGTCTGGGAGGAAACCAGATGGCAAAGTAGAGCCTGTAGAGGTAGCCTTATGGCTAAGAGAGTGGAACCGATTGGAGTTCAAGAATGGAGTTTTATTTAGGAGGAGGCAAGATCGGGGAGATGTGCTGCATCAGTTGTTGTTACCTGTGGACCTCCGGGAAAAGGCCTTACGAGCCCTGCACAACGTCATGGGCCATCTCGGAATCGAGAGGACTTTGGACCTGGCTAGGTCCCGGTTTTACTGGACAAAGATGGCGATGGACGTGGAAGAGAAAATAAAGACATGTGAGCGTTGTGTGAAGCGAAAGACCCCTCCTGAGCGAGCAGCACCCCTGGTGAACATAATCACAAGCAGACCCCTCGAGCTAGTCTGCATGGACTTTCTGTCACTTGAACCTGATCGAAGTAATACGAAGGATATTCTAGTAATCACAGATCATTTCACCAGGTATGCTGTAGCAATACCCACCAGAAACCAGAAGGCTGAAACTGTTGCAAAATGCTTGTGGGATAACTTCCTAGTCCATTACGGGTTTCCTAAGAAACTCCACAGTGATCAGGGGCCCGACTTCGAGTCGAAGCTGATCAAGGAACTGTGTAGCATTGCAGGAATCCGTAAAGTGAGAACGACACCTTACCATCTCCGTGGCAACCCTGTGGAGTGCTTTAATAGGACGCTGCTTCAGATGTTAGGGACCCTGGATGACAAAGGAAAGAACTGCTGGAAGGACTTTGTGAAACCGTTAGTCCACACATATTATTGCACTCGTAATGACTCGACAGGATTCTCACCTTACGAGCTGATGTTTGGGAGGCAGCCCCGGCTACCAATCGATCTGGCTTTCAGTTTACCTGCTGACAAGTCATTGCAATCTCACTCAACTTATGTCAGGAATTTGAAGGATCGCCTGCAGGAGAGCTACAGGGTAGCAAGTGAGAACGCTTCAAAAGTGGCAGGATGTAATAAGAAGAGGTTTGACGAGCGAGTGGTCACTTCATCCCTTGAAGTCGGAGATCATGTCCTGGTAAGGAACGTTAAGCTGAGGGGAAAACATAAGTTGGCAGATAATTGGGAGAAAGAAGTTTACGTTGTGCTCAAGAAAGCTGTTGACTTACCAGTCTATACCGTTCAATCAGAGGGCAAGGATGGGCCACTTTGTACATTGCACCGAGACTTGCTTTTACCCTGTGGATTCTTGCGAGAAACTGTACTTGAGGAACCAGTAAGGCCATAGACACCTGGCAGGCCTAGAACTCCAGCAAACCCTGGTACAGAAAACCCTGAAAGTATGTCTGAAGATTCTCAAGGTGACTATACAAGTTATGCACGCGAGTACTTACCAAGCGTTGAAAGTAGAATACTTCCCAATTCTAGGCCTCAGAAACAGTCAAGTGTCGGAGTAACGACAGAAATATCTCCTGAAATGAGAACCGTGATTAACACAGAAACTGAGCAACCTACTTCAGTGAAGTCACAAATGAACTTACCCAACATACTGTATCTGTCGCTGGGGAGGGAAGTCCACTGGATGAACCTGAAAGAGAGTATACACAGGTGATAGATCTTGTAGGAGTAGATGTGTTAAGTGACTTACCTGTAGGAGATGACCCAGGACTAGTGGAACAGAGGGAGGAATTAGATGAACCAGCATCTAAGATCTCCAGTGAGGATGACAGGACTGATGTGCTGCTGCAAGATGAAGTCGTTGATCAGAGAAACCCTCAGAGTGACCAGACAGTGGCTGACCAGGTTGGAGAAGATGTCCAGAGGCGTTCGCAGAGGCGCCATGAGCCACCAAAACGGCTTCAGTATTTTTTGTTAGGTAATCCCCTTTCTCTTGTCATACAGTCCTTACTGCAGGGACTCAGTACAGCGTTCACTGCATCATTGGAGGATTTTGACTGCCCTGGGGAAGCTTGTCCCAAAAAGAAAAGTGGATGTCCTCCTGCTGTGATTTTGCAGCCTAAAGGATGCTGCGGGATCAGCATATCCTCAAAGCGGGGAGAGTGTAACCCGAGTGATACAGGCTACAAGAGTTAAAAGATATGTTAAAAATATGAAAAAAAAACGAGAATAAGAGAGAAAAGCGAGTGCTTCAGAAGAGAGTGTTTCGTCCTATCATTGATCGCGCTGCATTGATTGACACTCCATCGAGCTAATGGTAGCAGCGCGCCGAGATGGCACAGGTGACACTGCCACTCTAAGAGACATCGAGAGAGAGAGAGCGAGTCAGCATGTGCACAGAGTGATTCCTAGATACTCCGCGTAAAAGATCGTTATTGATAGAGAAAACTTGAATGCAATCAAAAGATTACATCTCTGAGCGAACTTTGAAGAGCTGACACCGAAGTGAGAAGAGAGTGAGGCCGCTAATAAAGGCCAAATGCACACACACGGAGCACCAAAGCATCGCAAATTATCTTAATTCTCTTCTGAGAAATTCATGCCTTGTTGAGTTATTTTTTATATATTTATATATATATTGATTTGACGCTCTACAAGAAAACTTGAAGTCTCAATGGCAAATCAGTAATGTGATATTAGCGTTCAAATAGGCTGCTTATGCATAGTGTGTGAGCTAGTGCTCATTTGCATGTTGGGCTAAAGTTAATCACATGTGAAAATGCAAACGAGTCAATGAAGAGTTACAATGTTCTGTATAAGTGTCAGGATGTCGAGTTAATATGTTGCTAAAGTGTATACAAGATGTTTGTTGATGAAAGTGTTTAAATTGAAGATTAATTATTGTTCTGCCTTGTGTTTTGCAAGGCTTGGTTTTTTTTCTTCTTTCCTTTCATGTGTTTTTTCTGAGAAACTGATCACCTTCCTGGACACGTGAGACGCATATGAGCGTATGTAAATGGCGAGCCACCCACTGAGACAATTTGCTTGTTGAACTTGATCTTGAATTCATCTGAACTGGTATGAGAATTCTTTTCCTTTTTGTTTTTGGACAAACGGGACTGAGATTTAGTTTTTGCACTTTTTTCCCCTTGAACATTGAATGGAGAGACATTTCGAATGATTCTAAAGAGTCAACAAGTCTTTTGATTGGAGTCATTTGATTCTGAACTGAATGATTCTAAAGAGTCAACCAGTCTTTTGATTTGAGTCATCTGATTGTGAACCGACATTAACTGAATCATATCCAGTGTAACTATTTGATCCCCTTGACTGAAAAAACTGTTACATTCTCAAGGGAAAGAGTAAATCTGAATTATTGAGTTGTAATATTTTATCCTGAAACCATTGTTTATTTTATTTTATTGGGTTATAAACAAACAGACTCTGTGGAGTTTTCCAATAAGTTTAATTTATTTCATTTTCATATAAAGTATATGTATAATTGTTCTCAATTGGGTTGATCTGTTTGAGTTGATGAGTCCAACTTCCTAAATTTAAAACAAAGGAGAATTGATTATATGTATTGCCATACATTGAATGTTATGAAATTACAATATTGAGATTTATATACTCCAGACAAACTGCAATTCAGAAAAATTTAAGTGAATGCAAGATTCCAACCAGTAAACAAAACTCTTGGTTTTCACCTACCTACTATGTTGCTCTCCTCTCTCCAGTAGCCACACCTTACCTTCTGATCAGTTGGCCCATATCTAACCATATTGAACCCTATGCTAGTGTGACACATCAGACTTTACACGTGTTACACGCTACACCAGCAATTCACGGGCAGAGAGCACATAAATAAACCGACCTGAGAGTTTGAGAATGTTACAGTCAAGAGCTCTCTTCCCCAACTGGTTCTGTGTAAAACAAATTTTTGCCATTTAAGCGGAAAGGACTCTGGCCTTTAAGGCCAGAACATCTAGGTTATAAAACCGTGCAAAAGTGGATGGCAAGGCCTAGCCAGCCACCGCACAGAATTCTGTGATGGACACACTGCTAGGTCATGCCCATAATGAGGGGACTCATCTGGTGGAATGGACTCTTACACCAATGGAGCATTGTAGGCCCAAAGAAGAGCATGCTAGAGAGATAGTGTCAACTATACACCTAGAAAGCCTGCGCTTCTTGACTGGATGGCCTTTGGTGAGTTGTTCAGACAACCTAAACGGGGCAGAATACCCAATGTAAATCCTCAGTCTTCTGACAGGACAGAGCAAGGATAACTCCTGGTCCTCCTTTGAGGGAGTAGAGTGTTCTGAATGGAGTGGAGAGCACCTTGGGTCCATAAGCATGCCTTGGTTTCAGGACGACCTTAGAGTCATTGGGCCTGAATTCCAGGCATGCAGGGCTTACAGAGAGCACCTGCAGGTCTCCTATTCGCTAGACTAATGCTAACGCCAGGAGCAGAACAGTCTTTAGGGACAGTGACCAAAGATTAACAGACTGTAGCGGCTCAAAAAGAAGCGGCTCAGCACAGTGGGAAAATCCCATGTAGGGACAGTGAGAGGGTGAGGCAGATTCAGTCTCCTGGCCCCCTCATGAAACGAATAATTAAGTTGTTCCTGCCCACCAGCTGGCCCACTATAGGGGCATGGATGGCCGCTATAGCTCCTACGTAAACCTTGAGCATAGATGGGGAGTGTCCCTTATCTTGCAACTCTTGAAGGAAGGGCAAGATCACTGATAAGTCCGATGTAGACAGGTCTTCACCGTGGTTCAGACACCAAGAAGAGAAACCAGACCACTTATGGGAGTAGAGGTGTCCTGTGGATGGGGCTCTAGCCTCTGAAATAATGTTTAACACATGCTATGAGAGGCTTACAGACTCCTGTTGAGCTGCCAAATGTGCATCACCTGCAGGAACAGGATGATTGGGAGGAATGTATAAATGAGGTCAGGCCAACACTTCCCCTTCCTTCGAATAATAAGTTGGGCAGTGAGAGTTGTCTTTTGAGGCGAAGAGGGCTACTTAGGCCCTGCCAAAGATTCACCAGATTCTCTGGACTTTCTGCTGACTGAGCATCCACTCCTCTAAAGGGGATGTTGCTCTGTGATAGCATGTCAGCTCCTCAGCTCAATCTGCCCAGCACATGCACCGCTCTCAGTGAGAGAAATCTAAATGCTAGAATCTCCAAGCAGTCTTCCGCTTTCAACCAATGAGAGAATTTTGGTTTGCCATTGCACAAAGCCCCCCAACCTGTGCCGGAGGCATCTATTAAGACAACCTGTCTCCTGCAAACTATATATTTCGAGGGCCACGCCCTTATCCATCCACTGAGGGTTCTTCCAAGGGGCCAGAGCTGCCACACAGGCCTTATCTACCCTGATACACAGGAATCTGTGCCACCACGTATGGCATGGAACTCTCGGCTTCAGCCAGTGCTATAGGGGCTGCATATGAATTAGGCTCAGATGTAGCGCTGGAGACACTGCGGCCATAAGTCCCAGCATCCTCTGAAACATTTTGAAGGGGCAAAGGGTTCCAATCTCAATGGAGGCCATGAGTTTCTGGATGGACAGAGGACTTTCTGGCATGACTATCACTCTCATTTGAGCCTGCACCTAGGAACTAAATTTGATGGCTGGGGAGGAGCATACTTTTGTCAAAATTGACCCTGAGTCCCAGGCACTCTAAATGGCTGAGGTCCTGTGAGATATCAGTTCTGCCTCCAACTGGGCGTAAAGGGATAGAGTCGCATCCATGCACTTCTTAAAAGTGCAGCAAGCAAGAGACATTCAGAAAGAAATGGACTGTATATTGGTAAGCCACTCCCTCGAAGGTGAATCTCAATATTTGTCTGTGATGGGGAGCTATATGGATCTGAAAGAATGCGTCTTTCAAACCCAGAGAAGTTTCACCCAGAACTGAAAGGGGTAATAAGAGGTCTAATAGAGGTCGCTTGAGTTTGGTGCAGCTGTAGCATGGCTCAGCCCCCTCCTCTTCCTGTCCTGTAAATCAGGATGATGCCTGAGGCACCGGGTACAACACCAGCTTAGGTGTCCCTGGCACTGGGGAAAGGGGTAGCGTCTGGCTGAACAGTAGTGCCCTCGTGGGTGCGACTTAGCTGGCTGAGCAGCGGGAGCTGCCAGTGCAGGTTTCACTGATTGCTGAGTCGGCGTATGCTTAGGGAGACTAGGAGCAACCGATGAGCTGGAGCACAGGAAGTGGAAGTGTCTTATAGGGTGAGATGTCTTTTGTGCCTCCATAAAGTGCTCCAGGAAACCATCAACCACAGGTCCGTAGAGGCCAGTGGGGGAGATTGGGCCTTCAAAGAAGGGAACCTTGTCTGCATCCTTGAGCTCCATCAAGATTAGCCATGGATCTCCCAGTTGTCTGGGCAGTGGTCGGCAGTACAGAGGCATGTGTCGGATTGTCCTTGAACAGTCCATTTCAGTAAAGGAACCTAACACTGCATTCCACAGTTCAGAACGATTCCCCATCGAACCATTAGTGCGTCAAAAACCCAGTCATGGTGCCAAGATGGCTAAAGGAGATGCCCTGCCCCCCTCCCTTCTTGTTTTCTGTGCCTGTCTAATCTCATCTCATTCTCTTTGTTCCCCAAACTTAAGACCACATGGCCAAGAACCCCTGTGGTGACCCCAATGCATAAATCTCCAGCCTTATCAGGAATCAGCAAGGATGCTAAGGCATTCCTTTGGCCCAGGATCACCAAAACCCTTAAACCATAGACTTTTTCTCCCAAAACCAACAGACTGAAATCTTAACCACTTATGGTTTAATACTAACAAAGGTCTCAAAATTGCTTCCAATAATCTGAATTGATTACGTACTTACCTCACACATTTCTTAAGTATCATGTATGTTTTATATAACCTGTGGAATTATTATATAACTTTCATTACAGCCTATTCGTAGGGTTTTCTAAATTAGTTATAGGAACTAATCACCAGAAGTTGTCTCATACATGTGTATTATCTGTATTAAGCATGCTTTATATTACTCAAGTAATTGTGTGTCTTAAACACTTTTCACGGCTAAATCCTTATTTACTTCCACCTCAACTATAAGAGGTGGTATATGTATATGGTATATGTAGTTTGGTACCTACTTGATGGGTAAATGATTTCTAGAATTTTTATATAAAGTAGATGTGTGTAGGATGCACCATATTTAAACTATTAGGTTTGCTTAAAAAAGCGTTTAAACTAAACTCTCAGAAGTTTGGACACGCTCGATCACGTGGACATTACGCTAATTGCATGCAAGAACCGGAGAACGGGGCGTAGGCCCCGCCCAAGACAATATCTGATTGGCTGTTGCACTAACAAGGACAGGTCATATGGACACGCTTAAAACCCAATGACATGCTTTTTGATTTTAGCTTTGTGCCTTACTTTGCCCTGCTTGCAGTGACTTGGGCTCTAGCCTATGGTTTGTGCTGACCTTTCCATCGTCCAGCGTGTACTCTTTAAACCACCAAGAGCTGACTCAAAACTCATCAACTCTTCTGAAAGATCCTTCTTCGAACTTCGTCCAAGAAAACCCCCTCAGAGAAACTCTGTTGCATAGCAACCCACAATCCAGGAAGTCTCGCGAACGAAGCGCCACCCGGCAAAGCCAACCAACCATTCACCATCGATTGCTGTCCCTCTGAAAGCATCATTGACCGAATGCCAGCCAATCAGCGCCAGAGAATCCCTCTCCAGCAACTTCATTACAGAAGGGAACACATCCAAAGCCAACAAGGAGCATCCAAACGCAAGTACACAATATCTCCTAATTCTGGCTGAAACTGGTGCAAATCTTATTAAGAAAATGAACTAAGATTAAAGTGCTATTAGGTTGTGGTCAAGAAATAGTGTCTAACGCTAGACAATTGGGACTCCATTCACCCTCCGTTAATAACATCACTTTTCTCTGTCACTGTTTGAATGAATGTTTGTGTGTTTTCGTTAGTTTAGTTTGTGTGTATATTTAGTTTGTGAGTAGTTTAATAAAGCCTTGTTTGATTTTACATACCAGTGTATTGTGCTGTGTGCTTACAAGTTACTGCCTTAAACTGTAGATTCTGTTACCTTGCTCATAATCAGTTATCATAATTTTATGATATTATTACCGTAGGCCACGTGATAATATTTTGTCCAGAATTTATAAAATACCCTAACCTCAATTTATCAGTGGACAAATAGTTGATTAAGTGTTAAATATTAATTCTGAATAATTTGCATACTAATTTGGTTCTTATTCATTGTAATTCAATCCCCTTTGAGTTATATTGATCTTAATTCCCTTATTAACCTTACACATGCATAGTAGGGGGCATGCCACAACATTTTGTGAACTTGTTGTAGACCTCTGGGAACAATGCAGAGGAACGCTGACAGGGGGCCTGATAGCACCCTGGAAGGGACCAATTGTCCAGACAGCTGTGAGAGGGCTCCTCCGGCAGAGAACACTCTAAACCAGGCTCTTTGACTGCTTTCAAGAGGATACAGAGAAGTTCAGCATCCATGCCGAACTTGGCGATGCTAGGCTCGGACGACAGGAAAGGGGCAGGGTCAGCAACAGCACCTGACAGCTCCTCTGCATCCAAGGCTGCAGATGACATGTATGGGATTATAATCCCGGCAAATGTATTGCAGTCACAGAGCGAAAAATAACAAGCAAAGATAAAATATTTAAAAACATGTGTAAAATAATAACGCACAAAACCGAAAAACAAATGCAGTTTTTTTAAATAACAAAAAGAAAAATAATAAGCGTAAATCAAAAATGTAAACGCATTTAAAATTCTATTGCACAAAACTGAAACATGAATTCAAAATTTTCCAAATCTCAAACAAAATCAGGTTTCCTGCTCATATGTTATTTTTTGTGTGCTTGTGTTTTTTTCCCCTTTGCTCTTGTTTCCACGTTCTGCGCTTGCATTTCTAAAAGTTGCAGTTTGAGTTTCATGTAAATCAGGGCAGGCTTGACAGCTGTGCCTCTAGCCAATCAGTCCAAGGGGGAGTTGACGTCACTCCAATGCAACAGTGTGTGTGTGTGAAGTAGAGGCTGATGGTGACACGGAGTGGATTTTCAAATCTCTCCCGTCCCAATCCCATGAAAAAAACTGGGGGAAAATCCCGTCCCATTTCCCGGAATGACTCATGATCTCTCCCTGTCCCATGTTGTATTTATTTTATTTTTTTCAGCCGGAATCTGTCAGTTACAGTGAAAAAATACAGCACAGATCACAGCACACCCACTTTTTTATTTTTTTTATTTTATTGAACTGAAAGCAATCTTAAACAATGCACATTGTGCTTTTCACACACGTTTTCTATTTTATTTTTTTTTTCATTTGAGCATAGACATTGCACTCTGAAAGTGGCACTCTCTATATATTTATTTTTCATACATGGAGTTTCTCTCTCAAGTTCACATTTTAAGAGCAAGTGAGAGCACTGGTGCCTCCACCTGTCCTGCTGTTCAGTGTCCACACACACTTCAATGGCGCACATTTCTGTAGGTCAACATTAGATTGAGCGGCCATATAAAGTTATTACTACATACATCTTTTCGATGAAAAGCTATATTTGAGGTTTATGAATGATAGGTGGGCTCTTGGATGTACTGCCCGATGTAGGCTACTGTATTACCACATAGACCAGCCATTACCGATCTGTCCTTTACCAACCACACCAAAGCAAACAGGAGGAGAACATAAAGACACAGGGCGAGTACAATTGAGTTCAAAATTAAAATATAAGCCTACAGTTTATACTTTATTTATTTAAAAGGTAGGCTATATTTGTGCAGAAAGTTGGGGATCAAAGTGTTATTACGATTCCGGGTCCCACCAAAATTTTTTTCCATCTCGTCCCAATCCCGTGATAGTGATTTTGTTTACAATCAATGTCAGCCTCTAGTGTGAAAATGGATAGCCAGCCTCAGCAGGCAAATCCCAGACTATCTCAGGTAATTGGTCTTAAATATTTTGTTAGTGGGTGACAGAAACATTCCATTTGTTTGATATCAATGCGCATCTTGTCAGTAAAGCTGGTTGTGTAATCAGCGGTAAATCTCCATCACCTGCGCGCTTTCACAAGGAGCAGCATTAGCGTTCGACTTGAAGCAGCTGAACAGAATGATCACTGTAAGACATCAAAGTACCGCGCGAGTGATCCGAATGCATTGGATACGTGTGCTCTCTTATCACGAGGACGAGATGGAAAAAAATGTTGGTGGGACCCGGAATCGTAATAACACTTTGATCTCCAACTTTCTGCACAAATATAATGCCAAATATGCCTAAAATATAAAGTATTGGTAAATAAACCAAACTAACAAGACATGTGTTAACAGTATATTGGCTTACTCGGATTACATAGTGCTTGCCAAAAATATCATAATCATTGATGGAGTACTCGAGTCCTGGACTCGGACTCGACTCTTTGGACTTGAGCATTCATCACGTTGTTTTTGACTAAAAATATTATAAAAAATGTCTCGTGCCCAAGACCGGCCGGGATCTATTCTTTTCCCTCACAGACACTGCTACCGCTCACTCTCTTTGTTTGACAACACACTCACTGACGTCACTCACTTTACTTTCACTTTACCTTTTTTCAAAGCGATCGGGCACTTGTGGGAAAGGATGAAGCTGATTGGTTAGTTCTTGTCACATGACCCGCGGTGCGCTTGCGGCATTCTGAAAAGTTGAGATGTTTTTAACTCGTTGCGGTGCGGACGCACCTGAATGCTTCCATTATGATCGCCCTATGATTTCCTACATTGGAAATAACGAACTTGAGCGTGCATGGCCTTCCATATGCAAAAAATGCGATATTTGAATGGCCCTTATCGTAACACGTTGCTTTCTGACCAGGCGCGTGCCGTCACACACATACATTCACTTGAACATACGCACTCACGCTAAATCACTCGTCACTCACACACAAACGCTCTCTCTCTCACACACACACACACACACACACACACACACTCTCTCTCTCTCTCTCTCTCTCTCTCTCTCTCTCACACACACAAACACACACACACACAATAATTGTAACATGCATGTGTCTTTTTTTCGCTGAGTGTATTTCTGTAATACAGTGTTAAAGGATTAGTTCACACAAAAAATGAAAAATTCCTAATCATTTACTCATCCCATTGCCATCCATGATATCTATGGCGTTTTTTCTTAAATTATATTTTTTAAGGAAAACATTTCATGATGTTTTTTTTCATATAATAGACTATAGACTTCAATGCCTACCAACTCAGTTGGTTGCTATTGTTTCCTCAAAAAAAAAAAAAAAAATCCAATATGGGACTCGAGACTCGACTCGGACTCGAACTCTGGTAATGGTGACTCGACTTGGACTCGACTCGAACACTGAGACTCGAGACTCGAGACTCGACTTGGACTCGACAGTTGGTGACTCGACTACAACACTGATCATAATACACAAAGAGAATGTTTATGTCACCCACTAACAAAATATTTATTGCTAATTACCTGAGATCATGCGGGATTTGTCTGCTGACACTGGTTATCCATCTTCACAAACCTGCCACAGCAGCCACGAGTCGCATTGGAGTGACGTCAACTCCCCCTTGAACTGATTGTCTAGAGGCGCAGCTGTCAATCTAGAATTTGCGGTCCAGTGGTGATGCTGAAGCCTGCCCTGATTTACATGAAACTCAAACTGTTACTTTTAGAAACGCAATCGCAGAACGTGGAAACAAGGGCAAAGGGGAAAAGACCACAAGCACACAAAAAAATTACATATGAGCAGGAAACCTGATTTTGTTTGCGATTTGGAAAATTTTGAATTCATGTTTCAGTTTTGTGTAATCCATGACTGCGCTGTTTGTTATTAAAAAAAAAATTGCTTTTGTTTTTCGGTTTTGTGTGTTATTATTTTACACGTGTTTTTAAATATTTTATTTATGCTTATTATTTTTCTATCTGTGACTGTAATACATTTGGCGGGATTCTAATCCCATAGACATGGTGTCATCGTGCAGTTCATCACTTCCTCCAAACGAGACCAGATCACTCACACTGGGAGAGGGACACTGGTCGGGCTGAGTGAAGAGGACAGGGGAAACCTCTCTGTCAGGGGTGATGCACACAGAATCTGAGCCAACATGAGCTCATTCACATCCAGGCGCGAGTCCTCTGCCCCACCGTTTTTTCCTCACAGGCCCCTATTTTATTTTTTATTATGTTTTTACTATTTTACCTTCATTAAAGGTAATGTTGCTGGAAGGTAGTAAGTGATGTTGAGTAATGCTAATCCATCAATCAGCATGTGCTTCAAAGTTTGCTTTTCAAGCAGGAATAAGCTGGTTGGCCAAATAGCCCCTTGAGGGCTGAGACACTAGTTAATTTCCCTAAATTAACTATAACTATAAACTGTTACACTTATAACCAATATACACACACTCCATAAAGCCCCTATTTTACAGATAATATTGCAGTCATGAGATGGTGTGATGCAATGAGTGGTTTCCAGATTTTTAAACATTTAAAATGTATGAAAATAAATATTTTCTATCACTCTTGAAATGACCTGTACACTAAATAATATATCCCACATACTTACATAACAATATGTATGTATCAGTATGTATATTAACGACAATATGGGCCAAATATAATGTAATTAGTGGAGGCAGGTGCTGCGTGATGCCGGTACATGTAGGCTACAATCAGACAAACATTGTGCACAGTTATCAAATGCACGAGTGCACATACAGTCGAGGGAAACGATGTGTTCATTAGTTAAAGACGCGGGGCAGCGCAATTGTCTCAGTAATTAAAGAGGCATGGCGGCAATTCTGTTATTTGCTTTGTGACATCCTTTACGGGAAATGCCGAATCATCAGAACACTAGCACAAGCCTGCTTGGTCAAGTCTCACACCAGAACTGAAACTTAGAAATTGCTCACGGTTCCAGTTCTTTTCAAAGAACAGAACCAGTTCTGAATAAGAACCGGTTCTCGGTGCCCAACCCTATTCATCACTGACTCCATCAGGAGCACACGCCCTATATGTTACCCTTGGGAGATATCATCAGTAAACATGGTGTTAGCTTTCATTGTTATGCTGATGATATTCAGCTCTTTATTTCTTCACAGCCCGGTGAAACACACCAATTTAAAAAACTAATGGAATGCATAGTCGATATAAAAAACTGGATGACGAGTAATTTCTTACTGCTAAATTCTGAAAAAAAAAAAACAGTGGTGTTAATTATAGGACCTAAAAACTCTACTAAAAATGTAGAACACTGTCTAAGACTTGATGGCTGCTCTGTCAATTCTTCATCATCACCTAGGTGTGCTATTTGATCACAATCTTTCCTTAGTTTCGTCTGGTCATAGGAGAACTGTCCCCCTAACTGAGCCTGGTTTCTCCCAAGCTTTTTTTCTCCATTCTGTCACAGATGGAGTTTCGGTTCCTTGCCGCTGTCACCTCTGGCTTGCTTAGTTGGGGTCACTTCATCTACAGCGATATCATTGACTTGATTGCAAATAAATGCACAGACACTATTTAACTGAACAGAGATGACATCACTGAATTCAATGATGAACTATAGTTATTTTGTATGGCAAGGAAGGAAATTACTTTCTCCTAAATAGAAAAGCCTTAAAACTGGTAGATATGATTACTTTTCGTCTATTGTAGGTATTTATTCAACACAGTGGCTTAATTAATTAAAAACAAAGCAACAACAGGCATTGACATTTCCCAACAGCACAGCAGTAATGACTTTATGAACTACTTCCAAGAGATTATTAGAGAACAATTTTAACTATGCAGCCGTCAGCTATACTGTAGTATTGCATCAGAAAGTATAATAGATCCCCCGAAGAAAAAAATATATACTTTAACTATTTAATATTAAAACTGAAAGGGGGGGGGGGGGGGGGGGGGAATGAAGATCATTATAGATCTTCACCCTAAATCATTCAGATTTTTTATTTAACATAGCTTGAGATGCAAATAAAGGACATTTTACATTTTATATTTAAATGGTTTTCTTTCTTTTTTTTTCTTTTTTTTACAAGCTGATAAGATCTACAAAAGCAGATTTCAAGAAATTCTGGATATAAGAGCCAACAGGGCTTTTAACTAACCATTGTCACACAAACTTATTCTATCTTGTTCAGCCGGTTTTTGTGTGAGACAATGCTCTAAAAAGCAGCTTAATACTTACTGGGCATCATACGGTACTCAGTGTCTAGCAGAATGTTCACTCTGAGAGCTTTTCACCACCGCAAGGTGATGTTTTTTTTATTTTCTCTACTCATAATATGTATCATATTTTATGTTTTCATATCTTTAGGAGCATATTATGTGGACTCAAAGAAATATATTTCGTCTGCTGGTAAGTTGCCTTTATTTATAATAGCTGCGTTTATTAATTTAATTTTTGACTGATGTTTTATGCTTTTTGGTCTTTCTTCAAAAACGATTTGTCTGATATTCTTCTTAATTAAGTAATTTTCTTATGCAATGGAGTTCAAGTACCAACATCTAATTCAGGATGCCAGATAAAAAAAGAAAAAAAACTAAGGAAAACATTGATCGGGTCAAATTAGCCATTCATGAAATGCCAGATCTATACATGTATCAACTGAAGGAGACTATGTAAGGTGTAATGTTTCATAAGCTTTGTCATTTTCTACAACTCCACCCTTCATTTAACTGTCAGCCCTATTTTAGTTGTCTTTGCTCTATTTTCATAGAACCAGTGTAAAATATCCACCGTGACACCTAAAAAGAGCTATACCTTTTAATTTCACTGAAACAAATCAAGATTACTATGGAAGATTATGAGATATTAGGACTTTTTTATGATTTGTTTGTTTGTTTGCTTGCTTCTGTCAGTAAAATGTATTATTCTAGGTTGATGAATTTACTACTACTACTACTACTGCTACTACTGTTATTATAAAATTATTTATTAATAAATATTTGCTTATTATTAAATTATTTGATTTTTTTTTTTGTCTTAAAGAAAATTCTCGTTGAGGCGCCACCCATAGGACACTGGGTTTTTAACTTCTGAATTGATATAACCTATATAAGGATGGCTTATAGATAAAGATAATTATGCTTCATACAATATAATACAAGGCCACCCCTGAACGTGTGAATTCAGTATGTAAGCCAGTCAGATTCAAAAGCATTTACATACTCTTGATTTATACATTTTATCCTATTTCCTTCCTCAAGGGTCTGAAAAAACAAACATCGCCAAAGATATCAAGAAGAGAGAATCACCTCTAAATGATGAAGCTCCTGATGCACAGGAGATCCAGGTAAGATTGTGGGACCTGACTTTTTATTTTTGTATAAACATATTAATAAGACACAAGACTATTGTTCTCTCTCATTCCCCTAATTTAAATACTTTCTTCCTTTTGTGAATTTCCTAAGAAAAATATCGGTGATGGCCAACAGCAAGTCAAAACATATAAGGTGAGTATGACATTAGTTCTTTTAAAGGGTTAGTTCACCCACAAAAATAAAATAAAGTTTTGAAAGTTTTATATACAAAAGATATTATCATTCTTCAAGAAAACGTTCTACCTAAATTTTAAATAAGAAATTCTGAAATACAACAATCTGTTATTTGTTTATTTGTAAACATTCAGTTTATTAAATTCATTGAATAACAAAAATAATTGTAGTGAATACAACCTGAGCATTTCTATTTCCTCCTCAGGGTCGAGTGAATGTGCACGTTTTTGAAGACTGTTGCGGTGGATCCCTTAATCAACTCAGGAATAACCTGCTCTATCCGTTATTTCCCAATGTTAGTTCTATACATATTTAGTTGTGTACTGTTATCAAGTGATAGTCTCATTGTATAAGTAAGAATATAATATCATGGGTTTATTTAAAGGTGCGTACTACAGTAAGCAGACTTGCTGTGGCACCTCAGTGGAGCAATTATGGCCTGAGAATCTTTGGTTACCTCCATCCTGCAGAAACTGGTGAGTCCAGCATTAAAATAAACGTTTTATTTTGTATTATATAGTGAATTAAATTAAACTTTTGTAGATGCAATTAACAAATGCATTGATATTGAATTGGTTTTGCTTATAGATGAATATATTTTTGCTGTTTCCTCTGATGATAACTCAGAGTTCTGGCTCAGTTTAAATGAAAGTCCGGAAAACCTTAAACGTCTCGTCTATGTTGGTAAGGTATGTCTGGTCTGAACGTGGATGTGTTTGTTACACTTGAATACAATTTAAATGATGCAATGTATGTCAATTAACACACACACACACACACAAGAAAATTCTTCCCTTTTTTAAATGTGAAAAAAAAAATATTTTGATTGAAAATTGATGAAGCTCTTTTCCATACAGTGACAATTTGGTATGACAACATGCTGTCAAGCTCAAAAGAGGGCAGAATAGCATGACAAGATCATCATAAACCACCATTGTTTAAGGGGCCAGATTCACACAACAGACTCATAAAAAAATATCAAGGGTCTTGTATTATTCATTTAAAGAATTAATATTTTAATTACGAAATATTGTGTATATTTTTAGAAATTGTGGGTCAGTGTTGTATAGAAAATATTGAAAACATTTTATAAATGGATATATTTTATGTCATAAAGAGATAGCCTATGTTTTCCTCACTTTTAAAAGGGGTCTTCGGATGCTCATTTTCCACAGTTTGATATGATTCTTTAGGGTCTTAAAGGAACACTCCACTTTTTTTTGAAAATAGGATCATTTTCCATGTCCCCTAGAGTTAAACAGTTGAGAATTTCTCAAGTATATTCTCGTTTGAGTTGTCTAGCTGTATACTTTTTTCTTTTTTTTTCTTTTTTTTATTGTACAAAACTCAATTTCATTATAAAATACAAACAGGCTTTACTCGAAATCACAGACATTTGAAAATCAATTAAAAATAAATGAGCACATTTCACTAATATAAAATAAATTATGCCATAAAACAAATCAATTTTACATTCTTTATTTAGGTAGATTCCATTAAATCAAGGCTTAAACATTATACATTAAACATTAAACATTCACATTATGGCTTAAAATCTCAAAAATATTATATATATGTATATATATATGTGTGTGTGTGGGTGTAATATTGTTACAGTGTATATATATATATATATATATATATATGTGTGTGTGTGTGTGTGTGTGTGTGTGTGTGTGTGTGTGTGTATATATATATATATATATATATATATATATGTGTGTGTGTATGTATGTGTGTGTGTGTGTGTGTGTGTGTGTGTTTAAAGTAGATAGCACAACACATTTTTACAGTGTCTTTGCAAATTTCCCAGTCTTTACATGAACATTCAAATTTATTGAGATGCACCTGTAATTATGCACACATTAAAGGTGACTTAATTATTCAAATACTCTTCAGTATGTTTATATGTTAATATGAAACATTTAATCTCTGTTTACCATTGTAGCATGTTTCTGTTTTGAATCAGACAGGAAATGAATGGACTGCTCCTGGCGAGTATTGGAAATTTGCATCCCAGATCTCCAAACCTGTCTTGTAAGAATTTTTATTTTATTTATTTATTTTTATTTTTATTTATTTATTGTCAAAAGCATATTTAAAAAAAGACTGTATCATGCCATAATGCAGGGTCTCTCTCTTCCTTAGGTTAGTGAAAGACATGAAATATTTTTTTGAAATCCTCTTAAAACAGAATATGGGAATGGATCATCTGGAAGTAGCTGTATGTATTACATTATATGCGTGTGGTAGACAATTTAGTTTGTACAATGAGCCTAAAATGTAATGTCTTTTTAATTTTCTTTTCTTTTTTTCTGCAGTGGAGTTTAAACCGTGACAATGGCACTTTTTCTGTGATAACCTCCAAGTTTTTATCATTATATGAAGGTATGTTTGTCTCTAGTGGAATGGCCAAAAGTTTGACAGAATGTTGTTTGATGTGATGATATGAAGGCATCTGCAAGACATGCATTTTCAACCATGAATAAAACTGTGTTATATACAGTATATGCTTGCAACAGAAAACAGATTTAGGCTTAACAAGGAAAAGTTCTTGTCAGTGTTAATATATTCGCTACTGAAACACAAAGTGTGAGGAAGAGGCATATCAGTATTGACTTTTATGACTTTTACAGGACTTGTTGATAACATGTAGACTCATTACGTTTTGTCAGATGAATCTTCTCTACAAATGGGAGATATTGATCACATACCTCAAACAAAAGCAAGTTACGATAGGCTCCTTGAGCCCATGTCACCCCATCCTGCAGGAGACCTTAACAGAGAAGACCCACGAGATCACATCTATAAATGTAAGCATTATGGAAATCCTAAATCGAAAACTGAAGAATTATCTCGCCTTAATGACATTTCTGGCATTTAAACAGACCAAACATATTCTCTTTGTTTAAACAGACCAAATTCTAGACGAATCCTACCTGAAAGGCTTGTTCCCTGAATGCCATTACAATCCAAGTTACATACTCAATAAACAAATTGAAAGATATGAGGGTGTACATTTGGTGAGTTAAGCATTTTTAATCTCTCCATACACTAAGATTCTGAAAACCGGCCCAAATAATAACTATGCAGGGAAATTAGATTTTACAATCACAGCCTTGAGAGGTGGAATAGCTAAAATTAGCATGCTAATCAAAGAAAAATCAAAGAGAGTGATTGCTTCACCATACTAACATTACAGCTAATGTTAAAGCTGCAGTAGGTAACTTTTGTAAAAATATATTTTTTACATATTTGTTAAACCGGTCATTATGTCCTGACAGTAGAATATGTGACGGATAATCTGTGAAAAAATCGAGCTCCTCTGGCTCCTCCCAGTGGTCCTATTGCCGTTTGCAGAAATACTCCGCTCCCGGTAAGAAACAACCAATCAGAGCTGCGGTCTGTAACTTTGTTTGTGTTTAAAATGTAGAAAAATGTATATAATAAGCGAGTACACCATGAATCCATTTTCCAAACCGTGTTTTTAGCTTGTCCTGAATCACTAGGGTGCACCTATAATAAGTGTTTATATTCGGACTATTTTAGATTGCTTCGGGGGTACCGCGGCGGAGTAACCCAGTACCGTTGTGATTCTTCATAGACATAAACAGAGAGAAGTAGTTCCGGCTACGATGTTCTTCCGCAAGACGCAAGCAGTTCTGTTTATTAACCGCTAGAGCGTCAAAAGTTACCTACTGCAGCTTTAAGTTAATTTTTACGATTCCTACATGGCAAAATAAGTTTTTATTTTTTATTTTATTTTTCTACTTGATTTACAGTCTGAATTCATTGTAAGTTGATTGTAAGACTGGCAACCACAAAACAAAACAAAAACAACACATCAATTTGCTATGAACTAAAAATGAACAACTTTAAAGCATTTATTTATTTGTTTTATGTTATATAACATGTATTGATAGAAATATAACTATACAGGTATACATTTTAATAACAAGTATAGATTAGAATTAGTTAATGTATTATGAACTAGCATTACTTGTCAAATAACAATAGTATATTCATAAGGTAACTTTAACCTGTTTCTGTTCTTGTAGATTCAGTTTTCATCAGTGTATCCAAATGACTACACCAGGCAAACTACTGCAAACAATGATGAGATGTGCTTCTACAGACAAGATCCATCATTTCAGGCAGAGTATGATGCATAGATTATTGCATTAATCTGAATATACACCTTTCCATGTTCTTGTTTCATAGTCTTTACAATATTTATTAAGTAAGCTTTATCAGTTTCCTGTTTGCAACTAACTGCATTCTACTTTGGCATGTATTGTGTGTCTTCACTTTTTTAGTAAAGGACTCGCTTCTTATCTGATCGAGGTTGAGGACCCAGATGTACAAATGCTAAATACAGGTAAAACACATATTCTGAAAGTAATCTTAGAAAATAAAGATTCCCAAAAATTCATTTAAAAGATTGACGTGGGGGATAATTCAAACCTGATCTTATGTTTACGATTCTTCTGAAATGTTATTTTTTTAGTTAAAGGGATACTCTACCTCAAAATGAACATTTTGTCATTAATCATTTACCCCCATGTCGTTCAAAACCCATAAAAGCTTTGTTTGTCTTCGGAGCACAATTTAAGATATTTTGGATGAAAACCGGGAGGCCTGTGACTGTCCTATAGACTGCCAAATAGCACTGTCAAGGTCCGGAAAAGTATGAAAGACATCATGGTAGGGCTGTAGTACTCGAGTCCGGTCTCGGACTTGTCTCGGACTCGTTGCATTTGCACCCGGACTTGTCTTGGACTTGGCAAAAAAATTAAATAAAAAAATTCTCCTTCAAAACAAAACCACATTTGCATGATGTCGCGACTGAAAACGTGTGGATAATGCTAGGCGCGCCGCTCTCCTTATTTCCAAAGCACTCTGTAATCTGCGCTTGTGCTCCAGTGGCATCTGCTGTTGCTGGGCAACCATCCCTTGTAGTAGCTCTGCTAATAGATTCGTTTAAAAAAATGGCTATCCTTGTACAGCTATGATCATCTGTTTCTCCATCTTAGCTTTCAGTATTGTTCCGGGAAAGGATGTGCATGACCAGCGGTGCACTTACTGCGACCTGAAAAGTTTAGATGATTCTAATTTAATTTTCTACCTGTTAGATTGTGTTTTATTTACGTCTACAACTAGATAACCTTAAACGTACCCTTTACAATAATGAAATACCAAGTATTGTTGTACATTATAGATGGTTGCAAGACTACTGATTTCTAATAGTTGATTTTTTTTTATAAAATATGCTTTTTTATAAAATATGAGTTACTCGACTACTTGTGGTTCATGCTATTGTAAATGAAAACACATTAAATAGTTTTTTTTTAATCAATAAACGCGTATTAATGTAGAGCAACAATTACATATGTAAATTTTAAAAACTTTATAATTATGCATTACATTACATATTTAAATTTTCATGTAACAGCCAGTATTTGTATCTGTAACAATCACAAAATTTGTCTTATCTGCATTCGGATACAACATCATACAGTTACTTGATAAGACCGTTATGACTTTTTATAGTTTTTTCGTAGTTATCACTGAACAAGTATGTTGTGTTAAACTAAAATAATTATTAATTTCTAAAATAATACTTATCATGCAAGCAGAGAGATGTCATGACAAACGTTTAGTGATCATTTGAACATGACTGGATCCATTCAAAATGGATCACATTTTCATTACGCAGAACACAGCGAGTCTTGTGTGTGTGCCGCGCAAACCAGCAAAATGTAGAGATGCAAACATCTAGGACAAGTAGACAATGTATCCGTATCTAAGCTGATTATTAGCCTACTCTTGAGAGAGAACTGATTTGGTTTTTGAGAGACTGAGACGCACAACGCTGCTGTTTGATTGGTGAACGCGCTGTGCTTATTCCATTCATTCGTATCACATCGTAACCTAAGCTGTAAATATTTTCATTTTAAATATATACAAATAATATAACGTGTATGATGTATTATTATAGGTAACATTACTCTTGCAATGCTCTGATTTCTGAGAGATGTACAGAGAAGCGACAATAATGCGGTATTTGATTTGCGCTCTTTTCACTCATAAAGTATAGATTCTTTCACGTCTGGCGCTGATCCCCTGGCTCAGCTGTTATCTAGCAAACACCAGACTGTGTCAGCTTCTGCCGAGTATTCAGGAAGAATTATTCCTTGTCCGTTCTTCGTTTTTGAAGTTGTTATCCGAGCCATTCCGAAAAAGGTATTCGACTTCAGGCACAACCCTAATTATTACATTACATATTTTATTTTTACATTCAACATAGATAAGGTCATAGAAAGTAACAGCTCCACACAATATTGCAATTCTAAAATTCACGTCGTACTTGCAAACACTTTGTATGCATTATTGTTAATACATGCTGGAGTAGTCGATTGTTTCCGACAGCGCTCGACTAGTCTAGGCAAGCACTAGTACAGTATGACAAAAATTTTGCTGTATTTATGTGCGCAGGCATGCCAAGTAGAGCCAAAGGTATCCCTTCTAGCCTTGCTGCGCGCATTTGTCATATCCTGAGCTTTGCGTGTGTCTGTGCAATGTGACCACAGACATAATGTCAGCAAAAGCAGCATTATTAAGAAAAATTAAAAAATCAAGCTCTTACTAGACACACTAATCTTCCAGGTGTGTTAAGGCCAGTTGGAGCTAAACTTTTCAGGACATTGGCCATCCAGGATCTAGTTTGGAGGCCCCTGTCCTACAGAGTTGTTACTTTTGATCATTACAAATAATAATGTAAAATTATTTTCTTAGAATAGGAGATATGCTGTCTCTCGCATCACAAACATTATCAGTAGTTAAGTATGTGGTCTTGAAGAGGACCCTTTTTTCTCTCATTTGGACTCGGTCTTGACTTGGACTCAAAAGTTTTGGACTTGGACTTGACTTGGACTCGAGCCTCTTTGGACTCGGTCTCGACAAAGCTGGACTTGACTACGGCAGATGGACTATTCTGACGAAGTCTTTCATACTTTTCTGGACCTTGACAGTGTTACTTGGCAGTCTATGGGACAGTCACAAGCCTCCTGGTTTTCATCCAAAATAACTTAAATTGTGTTCATAAGATGAATTTTCATTTTGGGGTGGAGTATCCCTTTAATGTCACAAGGCTGTTGTGGTTAATGTTAATAGCCAAATTTCTGTATAATGTTTGTTAAGTTAAGGGATTTTAGTTTTGTTTGCTCCTATATGCTGACAGCGGTAAAAAAAAAAAATATCTGCCCCCCAAACTGTATGACAGTGTTGTCAAGGGAAATTAGCTTCGAACAATATATAAGACATGTTTGGAACAGTGAAAATGAGCGGAGATAAATGATTCACAAAGCACATTATAAGCACTGAGATGGTTTGAGTCCATATCATTATTCTTACCCTACAATAAAATGAGAAACTGTTCTTGTTATGAAGACAGTTCTTTGTTAAAACCTAGAATGCTTCAAAAAGCACCTAGTTTTTATATTTGTAGGCTCAGTTCATATACTAAATATAGTGCCGTTGTAATACTTGCTTAATTCAGGTCCTGAAGGTCCTTTCTGGCAGCGTGTCTATGACGTGAAACCCCTCAATGTTGCTTCAAAGCAAACCACCTCGGTGGAAAATTCCTGCAGAACAACCGGAAACATTGTGATGTCTCAAAGTCATGCCATGCCAATTGTTAGAGCCTTTTTAAATGCATTGCATTCAAGTGAAGAGACACGGTAAGCTTGTCCATTGTTTACCTCTTTTAACCCTTCTCATTTAAAATTGCTTGTCAATGAATAGACAAATATACAGGGAAAAATTATGCACTGAAAAAAGCTACTTTAGCCTTGAAAAGTTGGTGAAACCTGAAGAAAAGAATGTAACATTTCTTTTAATATCATTATTTAAGATAAAAATGTAAATAATTTGTACATATTCTTCAATGCCTTAATTTGACATGATGCATCTTACCGCCAAATGGGGCAAGTTATGTCACTTTTTTTTAAAATCATATTCGTATGGTTCCAGTATGCAACTTCAGTGATAGCTTAGTCTAAAAGTATGTGTACACAATTATCTGATCAACATGTTCCGATGCACCCATGTGAACATTTTTTCAATAATGATGATTTTTTTTTTTTTGCTCCAACATGACAATAGAGAAACCAGGTGTGGTGTTATACTATAATACTTGTTTCCATCTTCACAGTGGCTACTCCCTGTTACGTGTTGTGAATGTTGTAAGGCGTGAAGACAAAGACGTGGGCAGCCGTTATCTGGTGGAACTTGAACTTGTGGGCCCACAAGGTCAGAAAGCTCTTGTTTCACATTATGTCTATGCACCGGCTGAGGATTCAAAAAAGCAAACGATTCTCTGCAGTCCAAAAGCCTTCAGCTGGAACCCATCTGCTACTGTTCATATTATCGTGGCAGGTAAAACTAATCAGATTTATCAGTATCTGTTTTTTAACTGTGATGCATTACAATAATAATGAAATGACAACTTTGATATTTGACCTGGAGCTACTTGTGTCTTTAGACTCAACACATTCAAAACACACCACATCTAATCCAAGTAATTGAATAGGTGCATACACAATAAAAACTGTCCGTTTTTTTTTTTTTTTTTTTTTAGACTGTAACTTTAGCTTGTTGCTAGAATTTCTTTGTACCTTTCATAATACCAGCACAAAACTAGCATGTGTTCTTTTGTTTTAGGACTCTTGTTTTTTAATGTGTTACTATTCTTATTGTTTCCCTGTTCATTTCCTTTGTTTATTTATTGTCCCAGTTTCTATGTCTTTTCCGGCACACCATCCCAGTACATTTGTGGCCCAGTATTTGTTTAATTTTTTGTGTGTTTTTTTTTTTTTGTGTGTGTGTGTGTGTGTGTGTGTGTGTTTTAAAGCAATTGCCATTTGGTTATAGTGGTTACACTTTGTCTTAAGGTGTCCTTGTTACAGAGCAATTATACATTGAGTAGATGTACTTACCATACGTTGAGGGTTAGGGTTAGGATTCTGTTTAGGGTTACTTGCATGTAAATATGCATCATTAATTGTTATTAAAAAAAGTAAGTGCATGTAATATGTGTAACAAGGACACCTTAAGACAAAGTATTAACGTTATTGTCACATGTCAAAACACTTGTAGTTACGTTATAACTAAAGTGAAATTAGATGTCAATTGTGTTATTAAAAATGTTCATTATAAACTTGACAACAATGTAAATATTTTCCTGATCAAAAACTTACATTGGAACCTGAATGCCCATTATTCAATTAAATGTAAAAGTATTTTAATGTCTGATATTGTCTGTTGCATGTCTAACTAAGACAAAAATATGAATGCAGTCTTCATTTATCTTCCAATAGTGAAAAATCAGGCCAGATGGATCATACAGTTCATCAGGGAAATGGAAAAAGTGTACAGAGCAACCGGGGACAAAAACTTTAATGTAATAATTATAGATTATGACAGCTCTGACATAGATATCGAGAAAAGACTCAAAAGGTCAACATTACCAAGGTAAAAGACTTTGTTTTAAACTTATATATAAGTGTGTGTGTGTGTGTGTGTGTGTGTGTTAGTCAGTACACAATTCCTATGGCTAATGATGTCACCATGCTCAAATACACAGCTACAAGTTTAAGAAGATGGATGGTAATTTCGAAAGATCAGGTGGCCTTCAAGCTGGAATAGATCTTGTTGAAGTAGGTAACCCCATTTTTACAATATAAGCTCTTCGTATTACTGTATCATTTTTCTTGCTCTTGAAAGCCATTGTTTTGGATGAATGAATTGATATACGCAAGCTGTTGTAATTTTAGTTTTTCCTTCTCAGGATGAGCACAGTATTTTGTTCCTGTGTGACCTGCACCTCTACTATCCTGTAAATATAATAACCAGTATACGAAAACATTGTGTGGAAGGAAAGATGGTCTATGCTCCAGTTGTGATGAGACTGGATTGTGGTGCTTCCCCGATAGCTCCAGCTGGTACTGGTCTCCAATATGAATTACAGTTTTATTTGCTAAGTATTCAGATTTACAGTTTCGTCAGGTAGAAGTGGAAAATGGTTTAAAAAATCATACATACTAATCATAATTGTCATAATCTAAAATAATTACGCTTTTATCTTTTCCCTGCTTTTGAGTCACTGGCTCATGTTTGGTGCATGTTCAGATATGCCATGATAATAATGCAAATGTACTCCATAGGTTCTTGGGAGGTTTCTGGTTATGGTCTGATGGGAATCTACAAGTCAGACATGGACCGTATTGGTGGCATGAACACTAGAGAATTCAAAGACAAATGGGGCGGTGAAGACTGGGAGTTATTAGACAGGTAATGAAAGCCAATCATCTCTGGAGTTACTAAACATTTTCTAGTGTTTTGTTGGTTGCACTTTATTTTACAGTACGTGTACTAACATGTATTTATAGTGTACTTACAGTGTATTTATCTAAGAAAGTTCTGGTAACACAAGGTAACTACATGGGGTAGGGTTAGGTTTAGGGGTAGGTTCAGGGTTAGTACCTAGTTATTACATAGTTATTGTAATTACTATAATAAGTACATAGTATGTACATGAGGAACAGGAGTGCATCAGTACATCAGTGCACTTTTTTCTGCTAATTAAAAGACTTGCGAAGGAATAAATTTTTTTAATTTAAGGACAATCACTGTTGTGTGAACATACTAATATTCTACATGGAGTTTGTTACTACTAAAAGTACTACTAAAAATAATAATAATAACTACCTTTAGGTGTCAACAAAGTAAACAAAATTTACTGAGTGCATACCTGCATATATATATAAATTTAATATTCTCTCTCTCTCTCTCTCTCTCTCTCTCTCTCTCTCTCTCTTTAGAGTACTAGGTAATGGGTTGGAGGTTGAACGACTCCACCTCAGAAATTTCTTTCACCATTTTCATTCTAAACGTGGAATGTGGGAAAACAACAATCAAGGCTAAAAGCAAATGCTCAATTTTGTATTTTTTTTTTTAAACCAGTTGAGCGTAAACCTTGCCACCACAGATGATCACATTGGTCAATCTCACAACTCAATCACGCAATCATCTGTCAAGAAAACACTTCATGGATTCAACTCAGAAAAGTCATGGATGGATCTGATTGTGACAACCAGTATTGCTAGCTATAAGGATATGCTACCAACATATTAAGGATGTAAATTAAGGTTAGAGGTTAGCATTCGTTTCAGCTTTGTGGAGACAATCAGCCATATTTACACTTCTCTGTATGCAAAACCAGTTTTATTGTGTTTTTAACAAATGGCCTTGGGCACAGTTTTGCAGAGAAACCAAGTGTTGATTTATTAAGAAAGAAAGAAAAAAGAAAGAAACCATATGTATATATATATATATATAGGATATATATAGATACTTCACTATTATGTAATAAAATAACACACTTCGTGTTGATAAGATTTTTATTGTTTTTAAATTAAGTCTCTTATGCTCACCCAAGGCTGTATTTATTTGATTAAAATACAGTAACAACTGTAATATTGTAAAATAACAAAATAAAAAAGTTTTCTATTTTAATATATTTCAAACCATCATTTATTCATGTGATGGCGAAGCTAAATTCAGATGCCTTTGCTTCAGTGTCACAGGATTTTGTTTATTTAATAAATAAAGGTTCATGGTCTTTCATAGCTGTCATAAAAACCATCTTTGCTCCCTTCCGCCTTTGAGTTCATAGTGGAGGCTGTGCACTCAAATGTTCTTCAAGGCTGAGTGAGATTAGTCGCAAAGAACAAATCTAAAGATATACTGCAAGCCACTTTATGATGATGATGAATGTACTGTACATTATGCAGCTTATCACAAGGCTACTTGAAAATATTTAAAAAATTGTATTGTTTAAAGTAGCAACAAACTGCGATCATGATAAAAATAACCCCTGAAGGGCAATACAAAATTAAGTTAATATTTACAAGAATGTGTAATTAATATCAGCAAATTGAGTTCTGAATGGTTGCTAAGGAATTGCTTTGAGGTTGCTAGGAAGTTCAAAGTAGTTGCTAGGCAGCGGCTAGAATTTTCTGCTATTGTTTGTAAGGCATTAAAAGGCAGACGTATATATCTTATTTCGTATATATCTTATTATATATAGACGTATTTCATCTTATAGTGTGAATGACCCATCTAGGTGAACAACAGGAAAGCTCTGTCGCCCTGCACGCTTTGAGATCACAATGATTAAAACTTTTTAATATTCATCTCTTCAAGGTTAAGGTAATTAAGCTACAGGATACATGACTTAAAAATACAAGATGAACAGTGCTGTACTGAAAGAGCCTGCTTAACCTGTTTATTTACTGCTGTCATCATGGTAAATGGCCCATCCCTTAACCTGCTTGCTTAGCTTGTCATCTCAGATTCACCAATGTGATAACAATCTGAGCCAGAACATAAGAATGGCTAATGAGCCATGTTGTAAAAGCAATTAATAATTAGTCATCTTTAAATTACAAATGTTTGTCATTCATCATGAAGAGATACATGTAAAGGATGTTCAAATATTAGTTATACCATTATTCTATTGTGCTTGCATTTATGTGCTGTTCGATGCAGTTAAAATCTTTGAAACTAACAATTTCACACATAACTGTTATTTATTTCTCTGTCATTAATGAAATTCAGTGCATTAATGTGTTAATCATTAAAAAAGGTTTATATATATATATATATATATACAGATCAGGGTAGATTACTTATGAATTGTAATCAGATACTGATTACAGATTACATGAAAAAAATTGGAATCAGTAATATAATATCTTAGATTACACATTTTTGGTAACGTAATCTGATTACTTTTGGATTACATTTAGATTTCATTTGTTCTAACCCTTATTTGATATCACATATATTCAGTTAGCCTAATCTTGTACTTTTTTTGAAAATATATTTAAATATATATTTAAATCACAGCAATATCACTACTAAATAAAAACATTTAATCTAAAAAAAAAAAAACACTAGAAGTGAATAAGACTGTATCAATGAAAAATATCAAACAATATAGCTACATTGGGAACATGAATTTTGAAAAAGACTAAACTCACACAGTGAGGACATTTATATCCATCTCAAACCATTTTAAGTGCAAAGTAACGAGGAAAACAAAAACAACATTACAAAAATTAATATTAAAGCGGATGAACTCATAGCAATAACATAGCTAATACAGGACTCAATATTAAGCTTTTACACAAGCTTTTTTTTGGCACAAATGTAATTTATTCTGAACCAGTTTAATCAGTGCTCTATCAGGTATTACTTTAATAAGTATATTTTTTATATTTGCCTTAAATTGATTGCTGTTACACTTTTAACTTTATAAAGAAAAAAATATTTTCCTAAACTGATTAAATATAGATGTCTAGATTTATGTTGAATTCTTACATTTTATCCTTACATTAAATTAGAGTAATAAGACAATATGGTTGTTATTATTATTAAAATGAAATCAGTATCAACAAATTCCATCTGTCCAAATGAATAAATTATGTTATTAGATTAATGTTTTCACTTTTTTGACATAGAAAATATGAAATGCTGGAAAAAATACACTGATACTTTTAAATATGATATTAAACCACCAGTAGGGGGTGACAAGTCACTTTCTTAATGAGTCAATCATTGATTCAACCGACTCATTCAAACGACTGATTCAGTCAATAAATGAAGCAAGTAACCGTTTTTATAAATGGCTCACTGATTCATTGACTCATTTAAAAATGAATCATTTAGTAACGAAAGACTGTTGCTCGCAGATGCGCAACTGTTCTGCTTTGGCTTTGCTTAGAACTATTTTTGTTTGAAATAGAAAAAAAAAACGACCCATAATGTGTCTAAAATGTAAGTCAGTTAATATTGCTTGTTTATTTAACTGAAGATGTATAAAATCAATATCACATTTGCAGCTGGAAGTCGGAAAACTCCTGGTCGTGTGATGTTGCACATATTATACAGAATATTTATATTTCTTCTACCGCAATATGTTTGTTTCTTTGTGTGTGCTGTTCTTATAGTGTTGATTTCTCTGTGAGTCAGACAGACTGCACGAGCCTCAACTGACGCGACCTTGATAGGCTACTGTCAACATGCATTATTAGTCAAAATCAGAATCATTCTCTTCAAAGTTGCGGTGATGCCCTAGTTATTGTTTGTTATTAAAATTTTGATCAGGTTACATGTCCGGTCTCATCAAAGTTTCGGTGATGCCCTAGTTATTGTTTGTTATTAAAATTTTGATCAGGTTACTTGTCCCCCACTTGTCCACCCGCGACTTATAGTCAGGTGCGATTTATTTATCAAAATTAATTTGACATGAACCGAGAGAAATGAACCAAGAGAAAACATTACCATCTATAGCCGCCAGAGGGCGCTCTATGCTGCCAGAGATGCTGCTTAGTGCCCCTGTACGTAGTCTACACTGAAGGCATAGAGCGCCCTCTCGCGGCTGTAGACGGTAATGTTTTCTCTTGGTTCTTGGTTCTAAATAAATGCGACTTATAGTCCAGTGCGACTTACATATGTTTTTTCCTCGTCATGACGTATTTTTGGACTGATGCGACTTATAGTCAGGTGCGACTTATAGTCCGAAAAACACGGTATGTATATTTTTAGGCGATAAGATATACATGTATTTCATCGGTTCTTCAGGTGCATAAATTATGTGAATGCTGAAAGAATAAAAAAAAAAGTAATTTCTGCTTAATAATGTAACTTTTAATGCCAATTTAAGACTTCATTGTAGCACACAAAAACATACATATATCCCAGTCAAACACATGGCATCTGAGTCTTTTTTTTTTTTTACTATTTTTTATTATTTTATACATTTATAATGAAATTAAATGACCGCAGACATCTCAAAAACATGTAACATTACTAAGGCCTATTTTATGTCTTTTGTCTACACATTAATTTTTAATGAAGATAAGTAAAATATTATTGGATTTATTTTGGCTAGGGGCTGTTATGCTCCAAATATGAAAGAAAGAAAGAAAGAAAGACATGGTACTGCAAGTTTAGAAGCTTAGTTTGATCAATTGCAAGTAGTTCTCATTATCTTGATTAGCTTGTTTAGCCAGTTTGACCCTCCATGGTTTGGAGTTGCAGAAACCTGCCTTAGGCATTACATAATCAGGTGGAGGCATTCTAGATCAGCACCTGTTATAGTTCAAATTCTTTTCAAGAACCTAGGCAGACAAAGTGGGTGCGGCTTTTGATGACTATACAAGAATGCTAGTAAATCTATTTAAGCCAGAGGTGTCCCTCAGGGCCGTAGCTGGGGTTTACGGGGCCCGGATGAAGGTTGTGCCTGTTGGCCCTGTTTGAAATTGTTTAAACTGTATGTTCGTTCTATTTATTTATTTGTGCTATATAAACAATATTTCATTTATTTATTTTTTAAATTTGTAGGTGTCCAGGTACAGAAACCGAATAATTAAATGTAAAATAGATATGTAATGGATTACAATCAACTAAAACTTCAGACAACTGTTAATATGACAATATTAACACAACTATCAATACTTTGTTGAACAATTACCAAGAAATGCTTCATTTTGTTCAGATTGTGGTGTGAAAACATTGCATTAACAATTCAGGAAAAAACGTGAGCAGAACATCTATATATATATATAATATAAACTAATCTCTAATTGTCATATAATTTGAATTTCATATTCAGAAATCATTGTAACCTAAAAAGCAATAAATAAAATTATGCTCCCATCAAACTGGTTGTCTTTAAATTACACATCTTGTGTAAACCCAGGCTTTCTGTAATCAGTAGCACATTTAAAACTGGAATATCATTTTAATTTAATTAACGTGTTTCATATAATCTTTCTTGATTACAATCCGCCATCAAAATTATTTTTTGACATATAATTATTCCAGCTGCTGTGGGAATAGGCTATAATTAAATGATCCACCACCTACAGGATCCTCGTAGTTTACAGATGTGAAGTAATGATGCAGTGTCAAGTCAAGTCAAGTCACCTTTATTTATATAGCGCTTTAAACAAAATACATTGCGTCAAAGCAAAGAAACAACAAGTCAAATCAAGTCAACGATATCGCTGTAGATGAAGTGACCCCAACTAAGCAAGCCAGAGGCGACAGCGGCAAGGAACCGAAACTCCATCGGTGACAAAATGGAGAAAAAAACCTGGGGAGAAACCAGGCTCAGTTGGGAGGCCAGGTCTCCTCTGACCAGACAAAACCAGTAGTTCAATTCCAGGCTGCAGCAAAGTCATATTGTGTAGAAGAATCATCTGTTTCCTGTGGTCTGTATTTGGGGCTCCAGTTGTCCTGGTCTCCGCTGTCTTTCAGGGCAGTAGAGTTTCTTTCTAGGTGCTGATCCACCATCTGGTCTGGATACGTACTGGATCCGGGTGACTGCAGTGACCCTCTGATCTGGATACAGACTGGATCTGGTGGCTATGGTGACCTTGAAATAAGAGAGAAACAGACAAATATTAGCGTAGATGCCATTCTTCTAATGACGTAGCAAGTACATAGGGTGTTATGGGAAGGGTTTCCGGTTCTGGTTTACCTAATTAATGCAGCCTAAAAATCCTTTAACGGATTTGGATATTAAAAGCATATTAGTATGTTATGTGTACGCCAGGTTAAAGAGATGGGTCTTTAATCTAAATTTAAACTGCAAGAGTGTGTCTGCCTCCCGAACAATGTTAGGTAGGTTATTCCAGGGTTTAGGCACCAAATAGGAAAAGGATCTGCCGCCCGCAGTTGATTTTGATATTCTAGGTATTATCAAATTGCCTGAGTTTTGAGAACGTAGCGTACGTAGAGGATTATAATGTAAAAGGAGCTCATTCAAATACTGAGGTGCAAAACCATTCAGGGCTTTATAGGTAATAAGCAATATTTTAAAATCTATATGATGTTTGATAGGGAGCCAGTGCAGTGTTGACAGGACCGGGCTGATATGGTCATACTTCCTGGTTCTAGTAAGAACTCTTGCTGCTGCATTTTGGACTAGCTGTAGTTTGTTTACTAAGCCTGCAGAACAACTACCCAATGAAGCATTACAATAATCTAACCTTGAGGTCATAAATGCATGGATTAACATTTCTGCATTTGACATTGAGAGCATACCCCGTAATTTAGATTTTTAAGATGGAAAAATGCAGTTTTACCAGTGCAAGAAGCGTGGCTTTCTAAGGAAAGATTGCATTCAAATAGCACACCTAGGTTCCTATCTGTTTTTTCTGAATTTAGCAGTAAGAAATTACTCGTCATCCAGTTTTTTATATCGACTATGCATTCTATGCATAGTTTTTCAAATTGGTGTGTTTAACCGGGCCGTGAAGAAATATAGAGCTGAGTATCATCAGCATAACAGTGAAAGCTAACACCATGTTTCCTGATGATATCTCCCAAGGGTAACATATAAAGCGTGAAGAGTAGCGGCCCTAGTACTGAGCCTTGAGGTACTCCATACTGCACTTGTGATCGATATGATACATCTTCATTCACTGCTACGAACTGATGTCAGTCATATAAGTAGGATTAAAACCATGCTAATGCACTTCCGTTGATGCCAACAAAGTGTTCAAGTCTATGCAAAAGAATGTTGTGGTCAATTGTGTCAAACGCAGCACTAGGATCCAATAAAACTAATAGAGAGATACACCCACGATCATATGATAAGAGCAGATCATTTGTAACCCTAAGGAGAGCAGTCTCAGTACTATGATACGGTCTAAATCCTGACTGGAAATCCTCACATACCATTTTTCTCTAAGAAGGAATATAATTGTGAGGATACCACCTTTTCTAGTATCTAGGACAGAAAAGGGAGATTCGAGATTGGTCTATAATTAACTAGTTCTTTTAGGTCAAGTTGTGGTTTTTTGATGAGAGGCTTAATAACAGCCAGTTTGAAGGTTTTGGGGACATATCCTAATGACAATGAGGAATTAATAATAGTCAGAAGAGGATCTATGACTTCTGGAAACAACCTCTCTTAGGAGCTTAGATGGTATAGGGTCTAACATACATGTTGTTGGTTTAGATGATTTAACAAGTTTATCCAATTCTTCCTCTCCTATAGTAGAGAATGAGTGGAACTGTTCCTCAGGGGGTCTATAGTGCACTGACTGATGTGATACTGTAGCTGACGGCTGAATGGTTGCAATTTTATCTCTAATAGTATCGATTTTAGAAGTAAAGTAGTTCATAAAGTCATTACTGCTGTGGTGTTGGGAAATGTCAACACTTGTTGAGGCTTTATTTTTTGTTAATTTAGCCACTGTATTGAATAAATACCTGGGGTTATGTTTGTTTTCTTCTAAAAGAGAAGAAACGTAATCGGATCTAGCAGTTTTTAATGCTTTTCTCTAGGATAGGTTACTTTCCCACCAAGCAAAACAAAATACCTCTAGTTTTGTTTTCCTCCAGCTGCGCTCCATTTTTCAGGCTGCTCTCTTTAAGGTGCGAGTATGCTCATTATACCATGGTGTCAAACTGTTTTCCTTAACCTTCCTTAAGCGTAAAGGAGCAACTTTATTTAAAGTGCTAGAAAAGAGAGTGTCCATAGTTTCTGTTAGTTACATCATCAAATTGTTCCGAGGTTTTGGACATGCTAAGGAATTTGGATACATCAGGAAGATAACTTAAAAAGCAGTCTTTTGTGGTAGAAGTGATGGTTCTTCCATACTTGTAACAAGAAGTACAATTTACAATTTTGGCTATATGAAGTTTGCACAGAACTAAATAATGATCTGAGATATCATCACTTGGCTGAATAATTTCAACACTATCAACATCAATTCCATGTGACAGTATTAAATCTAGAGTATGATTCAGACAATGAGAAGGTCCTGAAAAGTGTTGTCTAACACCAATAGAGTTCAGAATGTCTATAAATGCTGATCCCAATGCATCCTTTTCATTATCAACATTGATATTAAAATCACCAACTATTAAAACTTTATCTGCGGCTAGAACTAACTCGGATGTAAAATCACCAAACTCTTTAATAAAGTCTGTATGGTGCCCTGGTGGCCAGTATACAGTAGCCAGTACAAACATAACAGGGGATTTATCATTAAAATTAGTTTCTCTGGATAATGTTATATGTAGCACCATTACTTCAAACGAGTTATACTTGAAGCCTGGCCTCTGAGAAATCCTGAAAACATTGTTATAAATTGAAGCAACACCTCCCCCTTTGCCTTTAAGACGCGGCTCATGTTTATAACAGTAATCTTGGGGGGTGGACTCATTTAAAATAATGTAATCATCAGGTTTTAGCCAGGTTTCTGTCAAACAGAGTACATCTATATTATGATCAGTGATTATATTATTTACAAAAGTGTTTTCATAGAAAGGGATCTGATATTTAATAAGCCAAGCTTTATCATTTGTTTATCCATATTGCATCTGTTTTTTATTTGTTGAACCTCAATTAAATTGTTAATCTTAACTTGGTTTGGACATTTTTTGTATTTTCTAGTTCGGGGAACAGACACAGTCTCTATAGTGTGATATCTAGGGGAAAGAGTCTCTATATGCTGAGAATTAGCTGACCTCTGTGACGTGAGGCAGCTAGCAGATGGTCGATTTAGCCAGTCTGTTTGCTTCCTGACCTGGGCCCCAGTTAGTCAAGTATAAACACTAAGACTATTTGCCATATTTCTAGAGAGAAGAGTGGAGAAACCCCAGGAGGGATGAAGACAATCTCTTTTCAACAGGTCAGGTCTTTCCCAAAAGCTTGTCCAATTGTCTATGAAACCTATGTTATTCTGTGGGCCCCACTTAGACATCTAGCCTTTTAGTGATGACAATCTGCTATGCATCTCATCACCACGGTAAGCAGGGAGGGGACCTGAGCATATTACAGTGTCTGACATCGTGCTTGCAAATTCACACACCTCTTTAATGTTATTTTTAGTGATCTCTGACTGGCGAAGTCGAACATCATTAGCGCCGGCATGAATAACAATCTTACTGTATTTACGTTTAGCATTAGCCAGCACCTCTAAATTTGCCAAGATGTCAGGCGCTCTGGCTCCCGGTAAACATTTGACTATAGTGGCTGGTGTCTCTATATTCACGTTCCGTACATTAGAATCACCAATAACTAGAGCACTTTCATCAGGTGTCTCAGTGGGTGCATCAATGAGTGGGGAGAACCTGTTTAATGTTTTGATCAGAACAGAAAAGCGGTGTTTTGACCCACGACTACGCTGCCTTACCATCACCCAGTTGCCCTGCTACAGGGGCTCTGTTTCCGGAACCGAACAATGTACAGGAATCCCTGAACTAGACGCATCCAAAGCCGTATCTAGTGCCCTAACATTCTTACTGTCCTCAATTAAAGTTTGGATGTGTGTCTCTAATTCTGAAATCTTCTCTGTCAGTCTAACTATTTCCCTGCATTTATCACATGTGAATCCCTCATCTGCGACAGAGATAGATAAACTGTACATGTGGCAAGAGGTGCAAATAACAGTAGCAGGAGAAGATTAAATATTCTTACTACGGTTGTTTGATGAACTTGTGAAAAACTGGAGCGAGAGAGAGGAGAGGAGAAAAGAAAACAGCGATATGTCCGAATGAAAATGCTAATGACAAGCTAATGAGTGCTAACGCTTTGCAGGTGTACTGCACTCACAGATATAAAATAAAAGTGAACGATCAAAGTTAATCTGATAAAATTTATCGATAATATCAGAAATATGTTGTGAACTAAGTTATATTTTATCACTTAAAAAAACAGAGAGTGATAGATAAAGATTCTAGAGAAAAAAATAAAATAAAAACAGCTACATGGAGCTACGATTAGCTACAGAAGGCCAACAAGAAGTAGAGAAAACACTATCCAACAGCGACACTAACAGCCCAATGTTATGCTTAAACCACCTACCCAAACCATCCCATATTGGAAAACATTAATATAAAATAACCATTGTGAATCAGTGATTAAGTAAGTCGATTGATTCTGCTGGTTATGTATTTGCTCAAATATTGATTTTAAATTATTTTAACTAAACAAATTTATGTACTGATGCTTTAAGTCTGGTAAAAAAAATTTCTGTTACATACAAAAGTCTCAGGTTTTGCATGCAACCATGGTTCTTTGAGGGAATGAGATGCTACATCGAAGGTGGCTTTGGGAACACCCTTCAGTGTGACCGGCTCTGAACCATATGTGTAATCAGTCCAATGGATGGATGAGATGTCAAGGGCAGGGTGACGTAGCAGCCACGAAGCTTAAAAGCAAATGTGGTGAAACTGGCATCAGCCTCTAGGAATGAAGCAAGCACTGGCAGGGATCCTGGAAGTATGGCTCCCAGAAACAGCGTCGCATTCCCTTGAGGGGCCATGGTTACATGCTTAACCTGAGATGTTCCTCTTCAGGAACTCAAGCTGCGCTGGAGGATTGATTGGAAACGACTATGCCCAAGCTGCCAGAATTTCAAATCTCTGCCTAGTGTGGAAGGGCACAGCTAAAGTGTGAGAAGGACCCAGGAGCCTGACAAGTAATGGAAGGGGAGATCAGAGGGCTCAAGGCTTTAAGATAACATCCTGATCCAACGCTTAGCATAAGCTTATTCTGGCCAGAGGCCTCAGCCTCAGCTTACAGCAGAGGAAACATGTAACCAGAGGTTGTCTGCCCACTTAGAGGGGGACGGTAGGCAGCAATGGCCACCATGTAGACTTTAAAGGTAGAGTGGGTCAACCCTGTGGAGAGAAGGGCCTGCAGGAGTTCCAGAACTGTACCAACAGGGCAGTTCACAGGGTTGAGCCTGCAGTTTCCACACCAGGAGGTGAAAAATTCCACCTAAACCTCCTTAAGGGGGCTCTGGATTGGAGAATGGTTTCTCAGAAACCTCGGTTGAGAAACCGGAAGCTACAAGCTTTTCCCCCTCAGGGGTCACACGCATAACTTCCAACTCCAAGGAGGGGCATGCCCTCCATCTGTGAGAGGAGGTCCCTCCTGATGGGAATCTCCCTGGAGAGTTGTCTAGGAAGGAAATCAAGTCAGAGAACCATACTCAGCGCGGCCAGAATGGGGCTACTAACAGCAGAAGGACCCTGTCTCTGCGCACTCTCTACAGAACTCCTGGAGGGCAGGCCTCCGTCCTCAGAGAGTGTCTACTTCTGTTCCTTTACTAAAGCCTGCTGTTGAATTGAGGCAGAAGAGAAGAGAACTGGATTCTGTTGCCTCTCATTACAGTGTGCAGGACCCACTGAGACATGTTTGGTAATAGTCTCACTGCCAAATAGTATATTAAGGGAATCAGCCACTTGAGACTGCTCACTGGTGTCATCAATGAAATTAGCTTGGTGCCCTAAAGTGGCACACTGGCAGGAGATGGCCGAAGTATCTGCTCTGGAAACCTCCGTGGAGGTCACAAGCAACTTAGCCATCAGTGACCCTACGGTGTTTACGACAAAGACTATCCAGCAAGAATGACGGTCCATAGAGCCGTCTTCCACTAGAAGCTTTCGGCCTGGGAACACCACTCTAACGGTAGACTCTTTGGAAAAATTGCATCCCAAGAGCCCCTGTATATCTAACTTCTCATAGTCAGATAAATATTTCATTTATAAAATGTAGTCAAACAACCAGATGAGTAAACACGGCCTTGTGTAGAAAGATTCATATCAAAAAACAAAATGATGTACAGGTGCATCTCAATAAAAAATAATGTTGTGGAAAAGTTTAAATAAATTCAGTGCACACAGACTGGAGTAGTTTAAGTCTTTGTTTTTTTTCATTGTGATGATTTTGGCCCTCAACAAATTAGAATATGGCTGTTCACAAAGCGCTGATCCCAAGCATGTTAACAGAAAATTGAGAGGAAGTAAAAAGTGTAAAAGAAAAAGATGCACAACCAACAAATTCAACTGCAGTCTTATGAGGATTGTCAAGCAAAATTAATTGAAGAATTTAAATGAACTTCACAAGGAATGGACTGAGGCTGGGGTCAAGGCATCAAGAGCCACCACACAGAAATGTCAAGGAATTTGCTGAACCACAGACAATGTCAGAGGCGTCTTACCTGGGCTAAGGAGAAGAAGAACTAGACTGTTGCCCAGTGTTCAAAAGTCCTCTTTTCAGATGGGAGCAAGTTTTGTATTTCATTTGGAAACCAAAGTTATTAGAGTCTTGAGGAGGTGTGGAGAAGCTCCTAGCCCAAGTTGTTTGAAGTTCAATGTTAAGTTTCCACAGTCTGTGATGATTTGGGGAGCAATGTCATCTGCTTGTGTTGGTCCACTGAGTTTTTTGAAAACCAAAGTCACTGCACCTGTTTACCAAGACATTTTGGAGCACTTCATGCTTCGTTCTGCTGACCAGCTTTTTGAAGATGGTTATTTCATTTTCCAGTAGGATTTGGCACCTGCCCACACTGCCCAGAGCACAAAAGTTGGTTAAATGACCATGGTGTTGGTGTGCTTGACTGGCCAGCAAACTCACCAGACCTGAATCCCATAGAGAATCTATGGGGTATTTTCAAGAGGAAAATGAGAAACGAGAGACAAAAAAATGCAGATGATCTGAAGGCCACTGTCAAAGAAACCTGAGCTTCCATACCACTTCAGTCAGTATACACTGAATTTATTTAATAAATTAGTTTCTGAATTTGAGTTGAATTACTGAAGTGAATTAACTTATCCACGACATTCAAATTTATTGAGATGAACCTGTAATATACATGTTGCCTCGGCAGAGCGCGAGCCACTCAGTCACACAAACAGCATCAATCTTCTCAGACATAGGCCGCTGCAAAGGGCTCACAATCAGAGGAGGAAGAAACCACAGTGCAAGCTTCCAAGACTCAAGAACAAGCTCTAGGGTACACGGGTGGAAATAGGAAGAGTTGTCTCCAACCTGATTGCCAGATCATGTGCAATCCCCATGATCTCAGTTGCCACCGTGTCTCAGCAGCAGCGTGACCACAATCGCAAGATCACATGCAGAGACACACACCTTGGAGCATGTCTGGTGAGAGCGGAGCACTTAACAGCGGGAAAAGCACAATCAGCCCCCCAAGAGCCCATCAATGATGCTCATTATAATATCAGGCAAAACATGTTTGTGTAACTGATACTTGTGCAACTGGGGAGCTCATCGACGCCCTCCTTATCAATCTCCTTGGAGAAAGACAGGCAGAGTGTCACGCCCACTCCTCGGGGGGAAGAAGTCTGGGTTTTGCCTACTACATTCACCAGATCCGAAAGCGAAACACACAAACACAACCACTGATCTGGGTCGGATGAAAAGTGGGGCTGGCACCGAAAGAAGCACCAGGGAAGGCTCCCTCCTCAAAGAGAGCCTTCTGAGAGTGAAGCAAAGCACTAACAAACGCTCACATCGTTGGCCGTGAACTTTCTCAAGAGCTGATTCTGTTTGGTGAAAGGCATTCACAAAGCATCCTCCGATGCAGCTCGAGTTCCTGAAGAGGAACTTAGATACTCTGATTACCCTTTTGTTGACTACTATCTCTTAACCCTCTTGGCGCCACGGTCGAGTTTACTCGACAAGATGCGGCACTGAATAAAACGGCCGATTTTGTCAAATAGGGTGTCAAATTTCATGCAACCTCCCATGCACTAGATAGCAGACATGTAATACATCATTTCTGACTGAAAAAAACGTCATGCTCCTATACAAAATCTTTGAGATAGTGTGCATTGAATCAGTGCGAAAAAAAGCGGAGCTTGTGTGAGAGTGAGCCATTTTATCTGACCAATATTGTCAACGTCGGCGAGTATTGGCATTAGATTATTATTATTTTCATTATTATTATTATCTAGTGGCATCAATAAAGCTTCAATAAAGCCGCAATGAGGTGTTGGAACTTTTATTCGCGGACACTGATTCTGAAGGGGAATCTGCATTCAGAAGATGACGGTCATACTGAAAGTGAAAGTATAGCCCTACACCAAGCACAGACGGTGAATCATTTGCCCAATGCAAATAAATGGTCCTTTGCCAAATGTCAGAGGTGTGAACAATGTTTGCCAGGGTCGGAGTGTTCATCGCGAAATAAGCAGGCATGTTTTTGTTGCGGGGACAAGGCGGGAGATTTTTACCGCGCTAGACATGTATATTTGTCTTCTGACCACACCTCTCCGCAATCGCGGCGACAGTATTGTAGTGGAGACTTTGTCTAATGCCACTGGGTATGTTAGATGAGGTCGAAGTATTCATAGGACAGTTAGGAGGCAAGGTGGGAGTCGCAATGACACTGACAGTAGTCCGAGCTGTGCACACTCGGCGCGTGTGCGAGGCAGATCTGTCCACGCTGCTCATAGCAGAAGCAGAGGCGATGTGACACGGGGCATAGCTTTTGAACTAATCAGGTCTTGTCTACTTGTGTTTGTGTGTCATATGAATCATATATATGTGCCCCATACATGGAATCAGAGTGCCTGCTGCATGTAGTAAATTGAAAATCCCAACCGCTACATTCGGTTCGTTTCTACCATTTATTAGTAATGATTTACACAGTTTGTTTACTGCTTACTATTTACCTGAGCATTCAGTATTGTGCAATATAGCACACAGAAGGTGAGGGACATTTTTTGGGGGAAAGAAGTGCTCCATTTTATCATTTAAACATGTGACTTTTCATGAAAATTCTATAATTCAAGATGACCACCCCATATGACGTCCTAATATGCAAATTAGATGGGAAAATAAAATCCCTACATAAACATTGGGTCATCCTTAATATTTTTATAATTGACAGAAAGTCTCTATCTTTTATACATTTTAAGATATAGCCTTTTGAAATTAAGATGTCAAAATCTAACGTTTTAGGAAAAAACCTCTGGCGCCTAAAGGGTTAAAACACTGTCTTAACATAGAGAATAATTTTATGCAACTGGCTCCAGGTCTCCTTCCCTGCATTAGCATTAGCCATTACGCTTTTTTGGCTAAAGGTTGCAAGCTTAGCTTCCAGTGTCTTTTCCTAAAACAGGATTTAGGTAAATTGGTCCAAGATGCTAGAATACATTTTCACATATTTGGACACCTATTAGTGTGGATGCAGAAACGCACAGAAGTAAGAATTTCAGGTTGTGAATTCTGTTATAAAAAAAAAATAAAAGTAAAAAAAAATAAAAATTTTGTTGTAAATCATATATATATATATATATATATATATATATATATATATATATATATATATATATAAACAGAGAATAAGATCCTGGGGGTCCTGGCCTGTCTAAATCTGAGGATTAGACATGGGCATGAAAGGCTAGTGTCATGAATCATGCCCCTCTCCCTCCTGTGGGTAGGAGAAATCACTGGTCGAAGGGAGGTAGGCAAGTATCGAGATGAGGCATCAGTGAATAGAGCGATACTTGAGTATCTACTAATTTCCCCCGGGGGCGTTTATCATCCCCTTCCTAATTCCCCTGTAACAACAATCTTTCCACCTGACTGAGGTTAGGTAGGAATTTTCTACAGTAGTCTCCTATACTGGACCTATGATGATTGGTTGGTCCTATGGTTTCATAGTAACCACATTACTGATGGTCCAGACTGGAGGCTTTTTTGGGTCGCCTCTTAAGCAGGCGCTCCAGCACGGTAACCATGGTGGGTGAGTAGGATACATTACATATATATGTGTGTGTGTGTGTGTGTGTGTGTAAATGAGCTGGTTGTTATGTGAGTATATTCCTTCTGTGAGATTATTTATTTATTTATTTATTGCAGTATTTTTTTCAGGACCTGTTGGTTTCTGTCCTTAGGTCCTCTGTGAGCGCCCCCCTTGGCTAGATTCAGAAACTTTAGTTGGTTAGACCCCGGTACCTTGGGCTCCACTCAACCAGTGTGTCTCTATTAACACATTTTGAAGCATTGCTCACCTCAGCATTGAGTGTTATTTTGAGCATGGTGCTTCCTGTCGAGCGCTCGAGTTCTCTCCCCTTCTGAGGAGTTGGATTCCTCACTCTGTGGGCTGTTCTTATGATAGTATTAGCAGAGCTTGAGAGAGAGCATTATAATCTTGTTGAATTCAAAGTTTTCCTCTTATGTGAGAGCTGAGTTCACTGTTTTCCCAGAGCTCCAGTAAGTCAAGCTCCCCTCTCAGTTGAGAGCTGGGTGTTTGCCCACAAAACTAGATATTTACTGCTAGCCACTCCAACATTAATAGCATAGATTGAGTTGGTGACTTTCGAACATATTGGTTTTGGGATGCACCATTCCATCTATGAACTGCTCTTTCAGAGTGCCACAAGAGACCCTTGTGTGCATGTGAAATCTTTGCACACTTTCTAAAATCTACACGGTGGTAAGCTCGCAAGCTAATACTCGGCATTCTTTTCTAAAATCCTATATGGTGAGGGCTTGTGTGGTTGCTTCGTGCCCTTTCTTGAGCTGGTAAAAGCCCCATTCATCTTTGTCTGCCACTCCACATATGTATCCTTAGGATACCTATTTAAACAGGGAGTTGCTACTAGGGTTCTGTTGAGACAGTTCCTTCAGCAAGCTTATGTAACAGCAAGCAGTGAGGAAGATATCCTTCAAAACTTCAGCTTAGGAAGGAAGACAACTAGAGCAGCAAAAATATAAATTTCTATTAAATGTATGTTTCCCACAGTACTACATCCTTTATGAAGTGAATATTATATTATCACAAATTGTTAAATATACTACCTTTTGTTGAATAAATGCTTTGAAATGGTCACTTAGTGCCACCCTCACCTGAGACAGGCAGCAGAGATCTCTTACATTATTAAGTTTTCACAAAAAAATGTACCTAATTAATAATAACAAAAAACTGTAAATTTCATAGACTCTAATTAATTTTTTTTTTTTTTTTTTTGCTAAATCAGTTATAATATGGCGTACATGTTTTCTGTCTGGATGACGGTCACAGACAAGAGGCAGAAAAACAGGGTGTTGAGACAAAGGGAAATTATAGTCCATCCACCACTGGCTGGCAGATGTCCATCACCAGGAATGACTTGGCAGTGTTCTACAAATGAAATATCACCAACTGCATAGCAGTGACATACAACAGTATATAAGAATACACAATGACTTTTCTTATAGATGAAGTGGAGTTTACAAATACACTTTATACATACAAAGGGTTAGGACCATTCCAAGATCTCGGCGTTAGAGGGGGGTTAGAATGGAATTTCTCTCTCCCTCGCTGATGGGATTCAAGGCTCACTCCACACGGGGTATGGTGTCCTCCAAAGCCTTCTTAGCAGGAGTATCGATGCAGGACATCTGAATCACTGTGGGATGACCCACGCCTTCCACCTTTGTGAGGTTCTATGACCTCGAAATGCAAGCCACCCCTGGCTCATCTGTCCTCTTGCCTTAGCTGTGCTCTTCAGATACACACTAGGCAGGGGCTTGGAAGTCTGGCCGCGTGGGCACCTAGTTCCCCATAACGTTCGATGCAGCTCGAGTTCCTGAAGAGGAACGTCTCAGGTTAAGCATGTAATTCAGAGTCACTCATGATGAAAGCATTCCCCATAGTGTTCAATGCAGGACCTCTTTCCCTCGAGGAACCATGGTTACATGCGAAACCTGAGGCGTTTTTCTTTTTACAATCTGCTAACACTCCTTCGAACATTGACGTCTTACAAATCATGTTTTGATCATACAAAAATCACATATTCACTCAATAAATATGAAATCTTACTAGGTTAAATATTTTTTACATTTTAATTAAATTGAAAATGGTTTCAAACGGTCAGTTTCATCTACTGAATCATCATTGGTATTATTAGCTGGAGCCATTTTGTTTTTCTAGTACTGCTCGATAAGAGGAAGTATTGAAAAATTAAGGAGATTGTAAGCAAAATGTTTTCAGAAATATGTTTTAATACTAATACTAATAATAATAACATTAGTGAGGATATATAAGGTTGTTTCTTTAAAGGTATGTATAGATATGTATACAATACAGTCTTATTCATACATTTTTGTGAGCCTGATCTCATGATGAAAACATACCTGTGTAAACTTGTTTCCAAGATGTGAAATTCTTATCACAATGTATGTTTCATGAGTCATGACATATGAAATGTGAAATATCCACTGGGTGGTGTTTAAACAGTGTTAATTTAATTTAAAAAATCTGAACAAATGTTTGTGCATTGATTTTGGTTTTGTACACCTCACTGCAGCTCTGACTTAAAATGTAACTCTAATGCTCCATGATGTTTTAAATAACGTACCTATCTGAACTACACCTAAACCTACCCGATAGTATGAACTAAAGTTTTGAGCATGTTATGTGTTTTATGCTAAAAATTATGTAATGTCAGAACTTAATCCATTATACATTAGCTTGTTTCTTTTTTCTTGCGCTGTTTCTTGTTGATGTTTCACTAAATCACAGATTCATGTAAATTAATACCATATCTCAAGAAGTGAAATAGTCAAAGTGACTATGTTTTCACTCGTTAACCATCATATAATAAGCTTACAGAAAGGTATGCAGCACCAGTTATAATCTACATACCTGTTCCGCAAATTTAAAAAGTTATGCCTCAGAAGGAAGTAATCAACCTAGAGGACACACACACACACACATATATATAACAATTTCTATTCTACCAATAAATTAATTTCTGTACTTCACTGAGAATGCAAGAAACCATTTGTAGAGGCAACAATTTATGACACTCTTTTTCATAAGCTTTATTGATCCACAGTATTGTTCCATAGAGTATGTATGCAAAGAAAAGGAAATATGGAAATATGCTGAAATGTTGCCACTACAGTCCAGAGCAGGTGCTTCAGCTATTTAGTCTTAAACATGATCCCAACACAGTTATGGGGAACTTGGAGCAGTGACGACGGATTGCTCAATGCATCACTGACTTTCAACACCTGTCAACATAAAACCACAATGAGGCAGATCAGGTAAGATTTGAAGGATTTGGTGGTTCACTGTTAAGTAAAACAAATAAAAAAGATTACACTTTAAAATATTTGGATTTTAAAAAAATGTTTAATTATTTTTATTATTATTATAAATCAAATGTTATGAATTGTGTATTTTTTATAAAATGTAAAAAGCATTTGTGTGCAGAATACATCCCACAAGAGATAACACACTGACACTGCATATTTACACTGTAACTCTTCCAGTGTAACTGCATTTCTGTCAACACCTTTTTTGTTTTGTTTTGTTTTAAAAGATACCGATATTTACTTAACCAGGAAAACAATCTTTAAAATCTTTAAAACAATATGAGGTTTCATTTAATCTGGCAATACCTTTAAAATATCTGGTTTACTAGCAACTTTTAGTCATAATTTATTTGAACGTGAAAATGTGTATTGATGTATTATTAAAGATACCAGAATATATTCATTCAAAATATACATAATTGTAATATTTCTTAAAAAAAAATAATAATAATAAATAATTGGCGCCAATAGCCTTTTGGGCAGCGTGTTGACATATAGCGCCATTGCACTACGAGCGTCCCAAGTTTGAATCCTTAGTCCCGAAATAAAGTCAAAATAAAATAAAATAAAAATAAAATAAAAAAAGAGATTCAATGTGTATGTGATTCTGTTGATGTTTCTGAATATTATTTTATTAAATAGCACAGTACTACAGTTTTTCAGCCAAATTCTAGAATTTATGGGGTGTGGCTTTGGATGGCAGCAGCAGGGAGGGTGGGACGTTTGCTTTCAGTGATATCAGGATAAAAATAACATTATCCAAGATCTCTTACTGCATCTTTAAATAAAGACCAATTATCCCATTAATTTAAATTAATTATTTAATAAAGACAAACGTCTCAGGTTACAAATGTAACTATGGTTGCCTGAGTAGGGATCGAGACACATAGTTGCGCCGGTAGTCAGGGGATGTTGCCAGCCAACATGGCTATGCGTCTACCTACTCAGGGAACCATGGCTACATTCGAACACATGGCGAACACTAAGTAACTGCCATTTCCATGGGAGTTTCCCCTGGGAAGTTAGACGGCTCTCCGTGACATTACCCCTTACGGCCAAAGGCCTAGGCTACATACCCAACTTACTTGTTAGGGCCTTGGTCTAGGGTAGAGCTCAATGCTTGGAATCAAGAAATATTCCTTTAAAGGGGATATGGCAAAGAACCTAAAATTTTATACTAAAGGCGGTCGCACACCGAACGAGAAGTGCCGCGTCGCATTGTGCCACATGTAGGACAACTCGAGGTATCGTACACCGGACGCACAAATTCTGTACGCTGGAGCTCAATATCGAATCAAGTTCTGAGCAGAAAGATGAATGAGTTTTCATTAATTTATTATTATTATTTTAAATATATTATCTTAATTGATAATTCCCAAGTTTTGAACGTTAATTAATGAAAAGAATATATGTTATAATTTAGTCTCGATTTTTCACTAGCGTTCTAGATTGCCATTCATAAATTGTGTTGTATTATTATAAGCAATTTCAACATTTCTAATGCTGTAGCTACTAATACTAATTTGTTTGCTCAATAAAAAGAAAGAGGATAAAACATGTTTATATAGGTATGCTTATTTCTTAATGTTTCTAAGGATTTTTTATGTCTAAAAATTAGACATCCCTACCTGAAAAACCGATGAAAAACGCTATCTTCCTCCATGTTTTTGACTTCCTCATGTTCTCTTTGAAGAATCTATGTTTGGTTGCATATAATTCTGGGTATTTCCCTTCATTGATTAGTTATTCATCTATTGCAGTCCACTACTCCACTATTTAAATGACCTGAATTGTGTTGTGACGGTTGTGACCTGAATTGTGAATATTTTGTGTATGTTAAAATGTCTCTTGAGAAAAATAAAAGATTAAAAGGACTAAATTTTTTATACATTTAAATATATGTTTACATTTTATTCAAGCTGTACAACTAATGTAAGTAGTATTTTGCAGCAGTGGTATCTTGGTATAATGTATTAACATGGTTTGAAACAAATATGATGTTAATAAATATAAAGTGATGCAGATGACGCTCTGGGCATGGCAGAACTTTGAAGAGCATCCTGATTCGTAGCTGGGTGCCGTGGACATACGCCGAATGGCACCACCAGTGTGTGTACACTCATAGAGAATAATATGTTCAAATTTTAAAGACATGGCGCGACGTGGCGCTGCGCTTCTCGTCCGGTGTGCGACCCGCTTAAGTCTTGCCTGTCACACAGCTCTTGTATAAGCTTGCTGAAGGACCTGACTCAACAGATCCCTAGTAGCAGCACCCTCTTCAGATAGGTATCCGAGGATACATAGGTGGAGTGGCTCCCAAGATGCAACTCGAGCGCAGGAGCGCTATGGGGAAAGAACAGAGAACTTAATCTCACATGAGAGGAGAACTCCAAATTCAGAAAGAAAGTAGCGCACTCATAGGCGACCCTCCTTGGTAAAGGGGAGTGCTTCGAAATTACCACAAGAACCGCCCAAATGTAATGAGGGAAGCAATGCTTGAAGTGTATAAATAAATACACACTGGCAGAGTGGACCCCAAAGAACCAAGGTCTAACAATCTCAAGAAAGGGAACAAAGCTGAGCGCGTATCCCTTAGCATGTATACTTAAAGATTCCTAAGCATCACAAGGGTGTCAAACTGCACAGGAGAGGCAAGCTCAAATTTACAAACCTCAGGCAAGGGTGAAGACCACTGAAGGCAGCAGTGTTTAGAAACTCACAGAAGATCCAGCAGTAATTTGAAACATATAAAACTATATACAGAATGCATCATACTGACCCACCCTGGTTCCTGCGCTGGAGCCCCACTCAAGGAGCGACTCCCTTTTGTCCGGACCATCAGTAAGTCAGTTACTATGAACATAGAACCAACCGAAACATTATAGTTCCAGCATAGGAGACTGTCATGTTGTGTTATGACTGTTATGGGGGGTGTCATTGCCTGGTAGTTAGAGAGTTTGACTCCAAACCCTAGGGTTGTGGGTTTGAGTCTCGGGCCAGCAATACCATGACTGAGGTGCCCTTGAGCAAGGATTGGAACCCCCAACTGCTCCCTAGATGCTGCAGCATAAATGGCTGCCCACCTTTTTAGGTGAGGTTGCAGTGGCCTAATGGATAGAGACTTGAATTAGATACCAGAAGGTCGCTAGTTCAAGTCTAAGTGCTGGCAGGAGTTGTAGGTGGGAGCGAGTGAATGAACAGTGATCTCTTCCACCCTCAACACCCATGGCTGAAGTGCCCTTGAGCAAGGCACTGAAGTTGCTCCCCAGGCGCTGGATATATAGCTGCCCACTGGGATGGTTTAAATGCAAAGCCTGTCCAAGGCTTTCTTCCCGATATCTGCCAAATTCACCAACAGATGTATCTCCGTTACCACCATGGCCTCCCTAGACCTGCCCATGGTGGAGTCGGCCTGCTTGGTAGCAAGGAGAGAGGGATCTGCGTTGTGGCTACCTGATCAGGAGAAAGACCCTCACCTTTATCCAGGTCTTTTAGCAGATCAGCCTGATATGCTTGGAGCCTTCATTTGGAAGCCACAACCTGACCTGCTGCTGCGTATGCCTTGCAATTTAAGCGAGATGTAACCTGAAGGGGCTTAGATGGCAAGGAGGGAGATTAAGAGAGGGCGTCTACTCCAGAGAAAGAAAGCTCTTTCTAAAGGGGGCATCCTCTCATATCCACTGTCGCACATCACCTCGATGTCAGCAAAACTCTTATGCCGAAAACAATGGATGCGAGAAGAAAACTTCCTCTTCCATTCCTTTTCGATCTCTGCATGTAGATCAGGCAGAAATGGAAGGCTCACCTGTGCTGGAGGGCTATGGTCAGAAAGAGAACACTCATCGAGGCGACCTAGCAGCATCACCTTGCTAGTGCATTTCCATGGCAAGTCCAACTTTGCTGTGGCACGATCCATAACCTCCAATAGCAGAACAGTCCAATAACAGAGCAGTCAGTGAAAACGAGGAAGAGAATGACGTGTTCTCCTGGGGCCGATTTATCCATAGTTGCACTGGTAGTGAAGTCAGGGGCTGTCACTGGCCAACTCAAAAGGGAACAAATGATGAACATTACATGTTTATTGCAGGGGTGGCCAACGTTGGTCCTGGAGAGCTACAGCCCTGCAAAGCTATGCCTAGAAATGACCCTGCAAGCAAAAAGCTTTTATTTAATACAATGGATAATAATAATACTGTTTTATTAAAATGTATTATATGTGTTTTATATACTTATTTTCATTTCATCTTATTCTACTCATCAGCTCATTAGTAGGGATTTCACAGCCTGGAATGTTTGTGGTTGTGTCTTTAAAATAGTAGTACAAATACCATTAAATTGATTTCTGTAAGCCTTAGTAAATCACTCAATGTGAAAGATTCATTTAAATACTGGGAAGAGGAAAAGTTCAATAAATGCATATGTCATAAGGTTATTCACAATTTTTCACGGGCTTTAGTACATCCTGACAGCAGTCTTTTCTTTTCTTTTTTATGCAAAAAGAAATGTTAAACGGGTGCAAATGCTGAAAGAGATGAAATACAAGGAATAGGCTTACACAAATTGACTCGTGTGAACATACAAATAATCCCTTTAGAGCAGGGGTGTCAAACAGCTCTGTAGCCCTGTGACGAGGATCACAGCCCTGAAGAGTTTAGTTCCAACCCTACTCTAACACACAAACCATGTCATTTTCAATTGAGCCTGAAGGACTTCATTAGCTGGATTTAATTAGGGTTGGAGTTAAACTGCAGTGCTGTGGCCCTCCAAGAATTGAGTTTGACACCCCTGCTTTAAAGTCACTGCCCTCTTAAAAAATAAAATTACTTGATAAATAAGGTAGTGTAGCAAAAGCCACCTAGACACATTCCTGGTATTGGATAAACACCCTTAACATATGAAATCACCATTATTTTCCAGGGTTCTGTCACTTCAGCCTAGTCCCCTTTCGAGGGAACTTTGAACTGCGTCCTCTAGGGGGTCACTTTGGGGAACACCTCGTTGTGACCCGTGTCTGAAGCATACATTGAAAAAACACCAACTTTTTGGCCGGCAACAGCCTCTGACATCACTACCGGAGCAACTATAAAAAAGCACCGGGAAAGCACGTCATTATCTTCTTCATCTTCACTCACTGTTTTGTTTGAAGCAAAGGAAAAGGAAATGAGATATTTGAGATTCTCCTGCCCTGCATATGTAGAGCTGTTAGAGGTTATTGAGCGAAAATTACCTTCTGACCATAGCCCTCCAGCTTAGGTGAGCCTTTCATTTCAGCATGATCTCCATACAGAGATTAAAAAGAAATTAAAGATGCCATTTTCTTCTCGCAACTATCGGTTTCGGCATAAAAGTAATCTGCCGACATCGAGGTGATACGCGAAAGCGGCAATGAGGGAATGCCCCCTGTAGAAAGAGCTAAAATTTTTATAAATAATTTATAAATAATTTTTATCTGTGGAAATTGTTTTCTTTCTGCAGGGGAAATATCATCTCTTAATCTCCCTCCTTGCCATCTAAGCCCCTTCAGAAAATCATCTCGCTTGACAAGGCATACGCAGTAGCAGGTCAGGCTGTGGCTTTATTACACACGATGCTGGTGCTTCAAGCATATCAGACTGATCTGCTAAGAGACCTGGATAGAGGCAGGGGCCTTTTTCTGATCAGGTAGCTGAACTGCGCGCACCACGGATCTCTCTCCGTGCTACCAAGCAGACCGCCTCTGCTATGGGCAGGACTATGGTGGCCATGGTGGCAGTGGAGAGACATCTGTGGATGACCTGACAGGCATCGGGAGGAAAGAAAAGGCTTTCTTCTCGATGCTCAGGTTTTGCCTTGTGAACTTTTCGATATTTCCGTTGAGACGGCGATTTGAGAAGTTCAGGGAGACGAAGGCGCGGTCTGAAATCAAACTGAGTTCAAACTCTCTGAAATCCTGTACGATAAGGGTTACACGCTCTGCTTCGTTCCCTTTCTTGAGATGATTAGACCTTAGTTCCTTGGGCTCCATTCAGTCAGTGTGTATTTGTTTATACACCTCAAGCATCGCTTCCCGAAGGCGCAGTCTGAAATCAAACTGAACTCAAACTTTCTGAAATCCTGTACGATAAGGGTTACGTGCTCTACTTAGTCCCCTTTCTTGAGATGATTAGACTTTGTTTCCATGGGCTCCATTCAGCCAGTGTGTATTTGTTTATACACCTCAAGCATTGCTTCCCTCAACATGAGGGGCTATTTGGTAATTTAGCAGCGCTCCCCTTTTTCCAAAAAAGGGTCGCCTACGAGCGCACTACTCTGAGCTCGGAGTTCTCCTCTCATATGAGACTGAGTTCTCTGCTTTTCCCCCAGAGCACTCCAGTATTGTTTCCATATTTCAAGTTGATGACTCTCAATCATACTGTTTTGAGATGCAACATTCCATCTATGAGCTGCTCTATCAGAGTGCCACGAGAGCCCCTCCTTAGAACAGTATTTGAAAATCCATGCTATGGTAAGTGTGCACGTGAAGTCTTTGCACACTTTCTGAAATCCACACTGTGGTAAGTTCACACGCTAGTATTCTGCGTTATTTCTAAAATCCTATATGGTGAGGGCTTCGCGCGGTTGCTTTGTGCCCTTTCTTGAGTTGGTAATAGCCCCGTTCATCTTGGGCGCCACTCCACCTATGTATCCTCGGATACCTATCTAAACAGGGTGTTGCTACTAGAGAACTGTCGAGACAGCTCTTGCAGCAAGCTTATGCGTTAGCTAGCAGTAGCCCCTGTGTGACAGGCAAGACTTAGAAATTAGAAATGCTAGGTTCTTAGCTTTATCCCTTTAAAGGAATCTTTCCTGATTCCAAGCCTTCAGCTCTACCCTAACAAATAAGTTGGGTATGTAGCTTAGGCCTTTTGGCTGTAAGGGGTACTGTCACAAACAGCCGTCTAAACGTCCCAGGGGCAACTCCCATGGAAATGGAAGAGTTGGTACTTAGTGCTCGCCATGATTCTGGCCTGCACTCCACTCAGCATGGTGGTGTGGGTATTCTGTTCCCCAAAGCGACCCCTAGAGGACCCAGTTCGAAGTTCCCTCGAGAGGGAACTGTCTCAGGTTACGTATGTAACCATAGTTCCCTGAGTAGGGAATGAGACACTGGTCCTCTAGCTCCCTGCCATGCTTCGGACGCAAGCTTAAGACTTAGAAGATAATGATATGCTCTCCCTGTGATTATTTATAGTCGCGCCGGTATTGATGTCAGAGGCCGTCGCCGGCCAACAAGTTGGTGTTTTTTCAGTGTATGCTTCAGACACGGGTCACGACGAGGTATTCCCCAAAGCAACCCCTAGAGGATGCAGTGTCTCGTTCCCTAATCAGGTTACTATGGTTCTATACGTAACCTGAGACAGTTTATTCTTGGTTTTGTGACAGAGCCCTAACACTCCTATATTGTCCTGTCCTTGCCAGTTAAGCTACCAGTCTGTTCCACTATGGTGTTTGTGTGTGTGTGTGTGTGGGCATGTTTTTGTGACATATCAGGACACAACTCTGTATAATGACATGAGTATTACACAGGTATTACAAGGAGAGGGTGACTTATGAGGACATAACCCATGTCCCCATTTTTCAAAACGCTTATAAATCATACAGAATTCGTTTTTTTTTTTTTTGAGAAAGTAAAAATGGTTAGGGTTAGGGGTAGTGTTGGTGAAGGGCGATAGAGTATACAGTTTCTACATTATAAAAACCATTACGCCTATGGGATGTCCCCACTTTTCACAAAAACAAACATGTGTGTGTGTGTGTGTGTGTGTGTGTGCTTAAAGCCCAGTTCATCCTGCATATTGAGCCCTCGCTTTATCCTTCATCCACACACTGACATTATTGTTACATAATTCATTGTTACAGAGACAACTCATAATTAAAAAAATTAATCTGAATTTAAACTTAGTCTGAGACTTAGCTTATTTTCATAAATTTGCCACCTGAACACTCACACACACAAAAAGATGACTTGATTCTACAATGTTAAGTGATTGAAAAAAAAAAGGGTTCATATGATCAATTTCAAGTTTTCCTTTCTCTTTGGAGTGTTACAAGCTGTTCATTGTTAGTGAAGATCCCTAAAGTTTCAAAGACTAAAGTCTCAAATCCTCATGGCCCCACGTGTCTACATCATGATGTGGGAAGAATTGCATAACACCGCCCACATGTTCACGCAAAGAAAGAAGGCATAATTTTAATTTCTCGCTGTTGCTGCGGCACCATGTCTTCGAGATGCTGTTTCGTTGTAAAAGTGAAAATACTTTGTTTGGTCTTTCAAAAGAGAACACAACCCAAATATTTACACATGTGCAATGCATTTTATGGAGGTCTATTACCTGATCCTGGGAGAGAAGACTACAGTGCCAGTGCTTCTGACTCACAGTATGTAAGTACATTTACATACATATAGGATTTGCCACAGATGATTCAAATGTGAGTTTTGAGCAGTGTAGTGCTGCTGTTCTTAGTTCCAGTCCGTGTGCCCCCCTCTTATGCACATTCTGTATGTTTCTCTTATGGCTTCAGATATTTGTTCTGTTTGAGGATTCCAGTTCGAAACAATAGTATATTTTCCATTCACATAGCATTTAAGTGTGTGAGATGTGATTCTACTTTTTTATTTTTTTTATTTACAGAGGTATATGATGTCACACTTGAGAAGACGTTGCGCAGCACAAATCCGTTTGGAAGTGAAATAAACTTCAACAGATTTCCCCTGCTCAGAGAGTAGGGAGCAATGAACATTGTGTAGGGACCGTGTCAGTGGGTACACAGTTAATGCATGGAGCTCACTTCTAACAAGCTGGTTATCTGAATCAGGTGTGTCAACAAAGAGAGATATGCAAAATATGCAGAGCTGGGGTATAAAGGAGGAAAAATACTGTATGTGACACAGTGGAACAGTATGGGGAAAATGTGTTTTTGAACCTTAAACCACATAAACACATTTCATTAGACCAAATACACAAAATAATGTTCTTTTTAGCAACATCATATGACCCCTTTAATTTGACCTTCATGCCCAAACATTGTGCACCCATAGGAAATGAATACCAAAAATCAAAGCATTTTTTTTCCAAAAAAAAAAAAAAAATATATATATATATATATATATATATATATATATATATATATATATATATATATATATATATGACACAAATGCAGTTCAAACATACACAGAATTTAAGTTTGAGCCTATACAACAAACACAAAAAACAAGCCATTGAGTACTACAGCCAAACAGTGGCATTACAATGTTTTATATTTTTATACCATCCTATGTCACCAGATGGCACCAAAGTAATCAAATGCCTAGGTTTTGGCTGTCTGAATTTGTGGCAATAATATTTTTCACTTAAGTAAAAGAAATATTAAATACAACATAAAAATAAGCATATTTTACGTCCTTCTTGACAAATTTGGGACTTGATTCAACAGTTCAGTGGATTAAAAAAGGCCTGCTAAATTTCTCCCATAGAAAATAAATGCTAAATAATATTGCAAATGCAAATATATATTATTTGTCCAATAAATCCAACACAAAGTAGATCAAAACACACATAAATGAAGGGGGGCGAGACTATACAACATCCTCGATATGTCAAACACTCTATTTTTCCCTCTCTCTCTCTCTCTCTCACACACACACACACACACACACACACAAGCACACCAATAATCCACATCAATAATCCATTAATAGATAATCAAATTAATTTTCAATTAGTTTAAATATTGTTTTTAATGATTACTTATTATTTGGTGATAAGGACACAGTAGCAAAAACATGGATAATTGGGTGATTGTATCACCTTTCTGCTGTTCGTTCATCACTTGAAAGAAGTTACACTGAAACTAAACTCTGAAATAAAATCTTTAATGTATCTCTCAATAAAATTTTGAAATTAAACCTTTCTCCTTCTCAAAATGGCTTCCATAAATCAGAAACTTCCATAAATTTGAAACTTCCAGAATCAAAACGGCATCATTTAAAAACTTCTATTCGCAAATGTCTTGCGTTGCTTTTTCTCAGAGCTGAATATCAGAATCAGAAAGAGCTTTATTGCTCTTGCTTGTATGTTTGCGCATACAAGGAATTTGTTTTAGTGACATAAGCTTCCAGTACACAGAGATACCAACACACAGACAAAAAAAAAAAATGTAGGCAAATAAATAAGTGTATAAACAATTGTGCTATAAATGATAATGGAATAGGATTGAATAAAATGCAGGGATGTACTAGGATGGAGGGGTAACAAATAAATATAAGGATATTGCACTTTTGTTTGCATAAGCATAAGTGGGGAACATTTAACTGTTCATGAGGTAGATTGCCTGGGGGAAGAAACTGTTTTTGTGACTTACTGTTCTGGTATTTGCGGCTCTGAGGCGCATGCCAGATGGCAAAAGTTCAAAGATGGGATGACTTGGATGTGTGGGATCCAGAGTGATTTTATGAGCCCTTTTCTTCACTCTGGATGCATACAGTTCTTGAAGGGTGGGCAGGGGAGCACCAATAATCCTTTCAGCAGTCCGAACAGTTCTCTGTAGTCTTCTGATGTCTGATTTTGTTGCTGAGCCAAACCAGACAGTTATAGAAGTACACAGTACAGACTCAATGACGGCTGAGTAGAACTGTTTCAGCAGCTCCTGTGGCAGGTTAAACTTCCTCAGCTGGCGAAGGAAGTACAACCTTTGTTGGGCCTTTTTCACAATGGAGTCAAAGTGATAGTCCCACTTCAGGTCCTGAGAGATGGTAGTTCCCAGAAATCTGAATGACTCCACTGCAGTCAAGGTGCTGTTCATGATGGTGAGTGGAGAGAGCAGGGGGGTTTCCACTATCATCTCCACTGTTTTGAGCATGTTCAGCTCCAGGTTGTTAAGACTGCACCAGACAGCCAGCTGTTCAACCTCTTGTCTGTAAGCAGACTCATCACCGTCCTGGATGAGGCCGATGTCATCTGCAAACTTCAGGAGTTTGACAGAGAGGTCTTTAGAGGTGCTGTCGCTGGTGTACAGGGAGAAGAGCAGAGGGGAGAGAACACATCCCTGAGGGGCCCCAGTGTTGGTGGTGCAGCTGTTTGACATGAATTTCCCCAGTCTCACTAACTGTTGCCTATCTGTCAGAAAGCTGGTGATCCACTGACAGATAGAGCTAGGAACAGAGAGCTGGGTCAGTTTGGTCTGGAGGGTTGTTGGGATGATGGTGTTGAAAGCCGAACTATAGTCCACAAACAGGATCCTCACATAAGTCCCTGTTTTGTCCAGATGTTGCAGGATGAAGTGAATGTCTGTCATTTCATATCTGCGTCAAGACACAAACGCGCTATCATCGCGTTTTTCTTAAGACAATTAACATTACGTTTATGCAAGTATCGTGAAAGTACACGCAGCTCGGCACGTCACCTGTAGCAGAAAAAAATGCAGCTGCATGTGAGTTGAAAGTAGGTGAAACTGTAAATCCGTCAGTCTTTCAGTTTCCTTCAATGCCCACTGGCAGAGCGTGCATGTACTTTATCAAGTCATATGGCAACCTATTTTGGGTTAAATAATGTCCCAAATGCTTCCAGATATACAAGGTTACGTATTAATGGAGAAATATTTCTGAATCTACCTATAGTATCTTTTCACATTATAAATAATAAATAGTCAGATAAATTATTAACAAGTAATGTAGTTCACTGTTCAGTTTAAGATGCCCTATTACTCATGCTACTCATTAAAATGATGTTCAAATTTAATACTTGAATAAAAGTTGTAAAAATACAAATGTATTTAATAATCAGACTAAATAAATACTTAAATTGTTTCAGGCCTCCATGTGAATATTGCACAATGTTTCATTTAATTGACCCAAGAATGAAGGCTATATAAAAAAATAAATAAATAAAGTTTTTAAATTTAAAACGCACAAATGAATATGAAAAATTAAAGTTTAACTGGGCAGGCACACAATTTTAGTTTATGTTCACACCTGGAATTTACTAATTACCAATTTAAGATATCAAACTGCAAAAAGATAAATGGTAAATTGTCCCAAAAATGGAAAAAATTTCATAATTTCTCACTCTGTCATTCTAAACCTGCAAGATTTGCATTAATTTTCAAAACACAATAGAAGATATTTTGAACGAGATCATTTCCTTCCATCGACAGTCTACACAACTACCACTTTAATATTTCAAGAAGTTCATAAAGAGATCATAAAACTAATCCAAATGTATCTGAATGTATGTATTCTGAAGAGACTCGGTCACTTTGCAATGAACAGAATTACTTTTTTTTTTTTTATCATTGATTAGGGAACATTAACAGAAAATTTGGATTAACCACATGATACATATAAATTACTTCTCTTAATGGATTAGATCTCTTTATGAAGTATTAAAGTGGTAGTTAAGGGAAAGAAATCTTATATTCTATTAAAATATGAATGGTTCCTGAGAGAGATGTTGTCATTAATTGTTGTTTTGTTGTTGTCGTTGTTTTTTTTTTTTTTTTTTTTTTTGTTGTTTTTGTTGTTTTTTCAAGAAGCCAAGTTCCTGGCTTCTCCCAAGACCTTCATGGACCCAATTGACCTCTGAATCAGCTGTGAAGGAGGATGAAACCAATTGTCTAAGGTTAAACTATATTTCAGAATAAGAATATCTATACTTTTGCTGTATTTTGCTGTAATAGTAGTCTGTGTTCATGGATTTATTTTATTGCTGATTTTGTCATATCTGTTATCTAGAATGGACAGCGATATTGCATCATTTGGTCTCCTACTTCATTTGATTCCACCGTCATCACAAGGCTGCAAGGGACCTGGAAAAATGTCATCCTGTCAAGCTGAAAAACATCTTCAAAAAGGTACATTTGGACATTTCTGTCACAACCTATTATCTGCTTAAAATAACGCCAGATAATGAAAAACACGTTTAATATAAATAAACTTTACTATAAACGTTACTTTTGTCTTTTATCTGCAGGCACCAACAAGAACAGCTTGATTGCAGAGAAGAGACCACACAGCCGTACCTGCTCGCTGATGGGACACAGGGAACATTATTCATAGATGCTGCACAACTCAAATCTACACGTCATATTTGTTCATGTCTAGGTAAATTTGATGATTTTGTGTTTTATTAACTATTTTATGTTTCTGTGCAACACTTAATGAATGTGACTGACTAATTAACATCTACACATCTGGTATATATGCTGTGAAGTTGCCAGTTTGCCCATTTGTTCAATAAATGGTGAAATGTATACAACTGTCTGAAGACTCTTGATTTTATGTCTAATCTAGTACATTAACTTTATTATAACATAATAATAAAAAAAGAATGTGTTTGCACTAAAAAGAGGAGTTAATTACACTTAAAACAAGCCCAGGGGTGTTAAATACACAGTCAGTAGATGATTGTTTATATGTCACAGTTAGACATTGTTTAAAATGAAGAGATGAGGAGAAGCAGTTATTATAAAACTATATTATTTGTTGCTTTAATGCTTTGAAATGACAAAATATACATTTGACATGTCAGTAAAGGTATTTAAATGAATTATAAGTAAGAAGAGGTCAAGAAGAGGCTTAAATGCAGCTCTGTCTGAAAAGAACCGTAGTCAACTGTTTTACACTGCTCATATACAACATCCCATTCCATAAAATGTGTTTCTTAGTAATGAAAGCTGGACCCATGAACAAACGGTTTCATGCCATTTGGACGTGGCTCAGTGTCTAAAGAGCTCTTTGTGTAAAGATCAATCAGTTGTGGATATTTATGCACCGTTCCATCATTCACGCTGCTTTATGTTTTACTCCTTACTACAGGAAACAGAGCTAGGTTTTTTGAGTTTTGGCTTACTAAATGTAGCTTGTGTTGCTAGAAGCTTTTTAGTCTCTGCATTCGGGGTTGGATTGGTTTTCTCAATCACGTTTTTAAACTCCGGTCACAGTTCTCAAAACATTTAACACAGTGATCCGAACATTTGTAATTCAAATGTTTTCATAATAGTTTATACTGCCAATCAAAAAAAAAAAAAAAAAAAAGTATTTTACACAAATCACAAACATTTATGTACCATTTTTCCAAACACAACAGTCAAAAACCTGAGGGGTTTTGGATTATTATTATTTTTATACTTTCAATTTGTGGTATACACTGACACTGTTATTGAACTAAACAGAATTAACATTCAACATTCATTAACTAATTTATATTTAATGTATATTATTCAAATTTGATCAAATTTATGAAACAAAGTTTTACTGTCATTTCTTTGCAGATTGTGATGTTCCCTATAATTTCTTCTGTTTCTCAGAAAGGCACTGATTGGTCATGCTGATGACTGAATCGCAGGGTTGTCAGATCTGTTTAACAAAACCAGCCCAATGGCCAACAAAAACTAGCCCCAAAGCTATCCTAACATACTACACAATATGACACTCCCATACTTAAAATGCATATTTTAATTGATAATCACTATATGATACTTATCATAAACACAGTCTGTTTTGAAAAAAGTGCTTACGTGAGCTCAAAGTCTCCCAACCAGTGTCCTCCCTCACAAAAATCTCCTTATTCTGTCATTATCCAATACAGTAATATCATAGGTAAAATAACCTCTGGGGGGAAATAATAAACCTGCACGAACAGTTTAGTCCCCCAATATTAAACTTGGTAACTCTTTTCATCTGAGATGATGTCTGGCATGCTGAAATCAGTAATCAAAAGTGTTGCAGAAAAGAAAGCCCTTTTAATATCATGTGATCTATCTCTTGACATGGATTATCATGCTTTTTTTCATGCCCAGTATCACACTGAGATGCACAAGTAAATGCATTTCTCCTTCTGTCTGGGTAAGTGAATGCTTCGAACATTTCATTCTTTTCTGTACAATTTTATAATACCCACAGTTTGTAAAATGTGTCCATGTCTACTGTAATAACTTAAATTCAATTGTTCAGTTTGGTCACTATATTATTATAGTATATTATATATTATTATAGTATATTGTGAAACATTAAAACAGTAGTTGAATAAAAGATGAAGTTAATGGTTAAAGAAATTAAGACACATTAAGATATTATATAATGCGTTACACTGAGATTATAAAAAATATTTCCAACAATATGTCTTTACTACTGCTTTTTATCAAATTAACACACCCTTGCAGAATAAAAGTATTTGTATATGTTTTTAAAATAAATAAATGACCTCAAACTTTTGAATGGTAACGCATTTTGTTACCATTTTGTTAGTGTTTATTGATTTAATTATACTTTTTATTCATCAAATAATCCTGAAAAGAAGTATCACTGGTTCCCAAAAATATTAAGCAGCACTAATTCTTACAAAACGGATAATAAAACGGCTTATTAGAATGATTTCTGAAGGATCATGTGACACTAAAAACTGGAGTAAAACTGGAAACAGCTTGACATCACAGTAATATATTATACTGAAATATTGAATTATGATTGAGATAATGTTTATCATAATTTTGAAGATCTAAAACTGAAGAAAGTTTTCTGAGAAGAGGAGGTTTAGCAGTAGGGTGGGGTAGGGTAAGAGTATAGGAAATACAGTTTGTACAATATAAAAATTACACCATAAAACAGGAAAGCAGTTATCTGCTTACCTTACGTGTTATGTGCACAAGTATGAAAAAAGGTGTTTTGATATATTTTTTATTATTTATTTGTTATTATTATTATTTATTAATATTTTAATTTATGTTATTCATTATTTATTATTATTATTAATAATAAAAATACTCTTTTTATTTGTTTATTAATTTTTATTAAATTTTTTGGTTAAAGTCCACAGAGCTGTAATTGAAGAAACTCATGTTTTTCACTGTAATAATGGCTTTAGTTTCTCTGGTCTGGCTTCAGTACTGACTCTAGGTGGCACTAGAGACGTTTGTGAAGCTCCATAAAAGCAAAGAAAGAAAGAAGATATTACACGCAGATCCCGCCCGATTGACAGATGACTTCCACCAATCAGGGTAAAGCTGTCTCTTTCCCCTTCCGTGTGTTTGTGTCCTGATAGGTCAGCTGCGAGTGCGCTGTTTAGTGAAGCTGACCGGAAATACGTCTATTTGTTCACATTAAACTGAGCTTTGTTTTTCTGAAAATTATTACTATTGCAAACTCTCAAACGTGGCTGAACTTCGAGAAACATGGAACAAGTCGGGAACAAGTATTTGTGCCAGGATTATTTCAGGTTTTTGACTGTAGTTTAATATTCAGGACTGTAACGTTAAAGCATGGTAGAAGCTTGTACACAACCGTACAGAAATCAGTTTTGTGTCCAGATTACCATACTTACTACAGTTATATTAAACACAGTAAACGCATAATAAATTATTATATAATGGGATGCCATCTTATTATTTAAAATAATATTGCATCCAAAAAGCTTTCAAAATTTGATGTTTTTGTTTTTTTGTTTTTTTTTGGGATGATAGTGTAGATAAGTTATACAAATTAGTTAATTTAATTTACTACACTTATTATTTTACAGAATCTATCATTTAATATATCTAGGGAGCTGTACAGAAAATTACCATGATAGATTTTTGTAATGGGGAGGTAACAGTGGGATTAACAATCCTTTGTAACACAATTATATGTATATAAAAAAAGGAAACAATCATCAATATTTAGTTGACATTTCCCTCTGTTCTGTCTGATTTTCTCAATAGCCTTGCATTCCTCGCTAAACATGCAATTTGAGGATGGTATATTCATCAAAGATTACATCAGGATGATGGCGTATATGATCGTGTTGTGTTTCACACTGGCCATTTCATTATCATTTTGGGTCCTTTCCATAACTGCCAGCACTTACTATGGTGAGAATTCACTTTCTAATTTCTGTTTGAATACATAAGCGCTGTGTATGTAACCCACCTTATTGCCCAGTTACTCATTGTACGTGTATGAAAGGGCTCCTATGGAAACCTTAAACCCATGTCTAAATATCTAAATGTAAATTTAAATGAACTTTAGAAATAACCAAATAAATATTTTGAGTTTACAGTACTTATTTCTAATATAAATATATATATATATATATATATATATATATATATATATGTGTGTGTGTGTGTGTGTGTGTGTGTGTGTGTGTGTGTATATATGTATATACACATATATATATATATACATATATACACATATACATATATACACATATACACATATACATATATATACACAAATATACACATGTGTATATGTGTTTATATATATATGTGTATATGTATATATGTGTGTGTGTATTTGTGTATATATACATATATAAACATGTATATATATGTCTGTGTGTGTATATATATATATGGTTCACATATGCTCTGGAAAGTCATTTTAATTAACAAAATTGTATGGTAATGTAAAATGTAGAGGATTCTGACTTCACGTCCAGTTCATAGCATATAAAATACTGTTTTGCAGGTACTCTGCAGCCTGTATCACCATGGCGGTGGCTGTTCTCTGTGCTTGTCCCTCTTTTCATCACATTTCGAGCCTTTAAACGCAAGAATCTTGATCATGGTGGTGCCATAGGAGGTGAGGAATATATTTTAAAGTTCAGATGGTCCTTTATGGGGGCATTTTACAGGGCATAAACGGTCATAACCCAAAGACATCTCAAGTAGTATGAAAAAAAAGTCACCAAAAACAAACCCCTCAACAATCTAAATCCCAAGCCTTTTCCTGGAGGCACAGCAACAGTTTCCTTAACAAAACTGCCCAAGATTCTAGGCACTAAAACCTTACGAATAGTACATAGGAAATGAGGTAAATATCAGACAAACTAAAATTATCATATAAATGTCAGCCAAAAAAAGGATAAAATGTCAACAATGTCATATTTCAGTTATTTGAAAAATTCCAAACTGAAGTTTCAACTGTGACATGATAAACATCATGACTGGGTCAACTCTCAAAACATTGATTCATTCATAATCTGGACTTGAGCTGCTTCTCTCATGAGTGTGCCAGCAAGAGGGAGTGTAATATACTAGGATCATATTTTGAAGTGATAAAAAAGCTTGAAAATATTCAAATACAGAACTGGAACGTTAAGCATAATACTTTGTAAGAGAACCACACTGTGGAAATATAGGCTCTGAGATTGCTTTATAATGATACATTTTAACACTCTCCTTTCTCCTCAGTCAAATGCAGCAGAAATGATGAGGTCTATTGTATAGTTGTTCTTCTATTACGTAATATATTGTATATTAAAAAAGAGCGTCTTGTTGTTTCTGGATTACTGATCATGATGTGTGTATATTAATAAATAGCAAATTAACAGATCTTCATCTCTTTGCAGCGATGCTGGTTGGATTTGTTCTCACTATGGCCAACATGAGCTTTTTTGGAGCTTTGTTGACCTTTTTTGTCACATCCAGCAAACTAACCAAATGGAAGGGAGACATAAAAAAACAAATTGACTCCGATTATAAAGAAGGTATGTGTGGTTCTTTACTGAACAATTCTAATATTTAAAAATATATTTTTTTCTCATTGTTATGGGCTGGGTTTGAGTAGACAAAAGAAATCTCTATTTTTGTTGCTTGTCTTTGTATATTGCAAATAGCTGGATTTACCGTTTTTGGTATTCTTCCAGGTTATTTACTTGTATGGGGAAATTAATCAGAAGTATCGGTGTGACGCTGTGGGTAGACAGACAACAGATTTTATCTATTTTTTTTATAGCTTTTCAGTTCAATTCAGGATTTTTTTCTTTTGTGTATTCAGAACAGTTTACAATAAGATTCAATCCAATTTTGATTGATTGTATTCTGAATTTATAGAATTCATTCATAAGAGTATTTACTTCCTACCTTTAAAATTAAAACAGTCTTAAACACCCTCTAGTCCCACTCTGTCTGAAAATATTCATATGTATTTTTACAAATATTCCTTCAAATTTGAATAAACATAGAGGGACAATTTACAGATGATGTTTACATACACCTTGCAGAATCGGCAAAAATGTTATTATTTTACCAAAATAAGATTGATCAGACAACATGCATGTTATTGTTTATTTAGTATTGACCTGGATTAGATATTTCAGATGTTTACATATAGCCCACAAGACAAAAAAAAAAGATTGTTGAATTTATACAAAGTTAAAAAGTTTACATACACTTGATTCTTAAAAACGTGTTGTTACCTGAATGACCCAGAGCTGTTTTTTTAAAATTATTATTATTGATAGCTGTTCATAAGCCCCTTGTTTGTTATTTTTATTCTCGCTCTTCCCGCCGCTGCCATGTCGTCGAGATGCTGTGTGTTTCGTTGTGAAAGTGAAACTACTTTGTTTCGCAATGTAGTGCGTAAAAAGACAGTATACATCATTATAATCAGTAATTATCCCCACTGGATGCAACAAATGCCTCGTTTATAATGTTTGTTTTGTTTTATTGGTTTTGTTTCATTGTGCTGGGAGACGGCATCACAATATTGTAAGGGGCGTAACTTTTACGTCACACGCATGAGGCATTCGGCCAATCACAATTCACTGGATAGTTGGCCAATTAGCATATACCTGTAAAAATATACACATTTCAGAAAGGCGGGGCATAGAGGAGCAACAATAATGTACATTATATGGAAAATAATGTATTTGTTTTACCTTAAACTGCATAAACACATTGCATTACACTAAATACACTTAATTTTCTTTTTAGCATGTCATATGACCCCTTTAAACTGCCTGCTGTTCTTCAGAAAAATCCTTCAGGTCCGACAAATTCTTTGGTTTTCCAGCACTTTTGTGTATTTGAACCCTTTCCAACAATGACTGTATGATTTTAAGATGCTTCTTTTCACACTGGGTACAACTGAGGGACTAAAGCAACAATCACAGAAGGTTCAAACGCTCACTGATGCTTCAGAAGGATGCATTAAGAGGCAGGGGTGATAACGTTTTGAGTCTGAAGATCAGGGTAAATTCTAGGGCTGCCCCGTAATAGTCGATTAACCGTTAGTCAACCAGATGAGGCTTGGTTGACCAAAATGTGTCACGTAGTCATATAAAAATAAAAATCACCAATTGTTAACGGCTGGTCTTTGGTAATACAGTACATCAGACAGGACATCCAAATGCTCACCTATCATTCATCAACCTCATATTGGGCTTATCATCTGAAATATGTAAGCATTAGCAAATTTACTTGGCCGCTCAATCTAATGAAACAGTGTATATCTTTGCCTTACAGACTTAAAAAAATATATATCTATAGAGAGTGAAATGTGGCAAATGAACCAATTGAAATGGAAAACAAATTCTCCTATTATGTAATCCGTATGAAACATCACATACAGGAGCGTCCTCTATTGCAGAGATGATGAGTCAGTGTTGCTGACTTCATCTCTTAAACCAAAAACAAAGAAAGCACTAGTTTATCAAATTTTTTAAATGATAATGTCCTTACTGTTTTTCTATAACACATTCATAATCATATTTCTGACGGTTCACTGTGGCATGCTTTATGCCTGTGCTTGAGCACTTATTAGGCTTTGTAGGCAATTAAAGGCTCATTGTAATGATTTAATTGTTTATTAATAAATGTGCGATTAGCCGACAAAAGTTTTCACCCCCCCGCTCTTAATGCGCATCACACAAGTCGAGTTGTAATTCAAATCTGAGGTGTACAGGAAAAACAGGACTGGGAGGAAAACTGTGCTAAAAAGCTTAGTTTGTCTTCGGAACACAACGTAAGATATTTTGGATGAAAACCGGGAGGCTTGTGACTGTCCCATAGACTGTCAAGTAAAATACACTGTCGAAAATGAGAAATTGAGGAGATGAGTTGTTGAATCAAGTCATTATTTTAGTTTTCTTCACATACAAAAATTATTCTCGTCACTTCATAATGTTACGTTTGAACCACGCATGACAGATCGACTATTTTGATGATGCTTTTCATACTTTTCTGGACCATGACCGTGTACTTTCACAGTCACAAGCCTCTTGTTTTGCCATTATAATTCACCTCACCCTTTCTGAATTCTGCAGAGGGTTAGATGTTTGCCTGACTTGGATGTTTTCTTGTGTGGAAGTGGAAGAATGGCACTTTTTTATGTTGCTGTATAGAATGCTTGTCGATAACGTTACTTGTGTGTCTTCAATGTCTGCAGGAGGCCAGAGGAATTGGTTGCAAGTTTTCTGTAATGGTGGAGTCCCTACTGAATTGGCCCTGCTCTATATGATTGAAGTCGGTCCTGGAGAAATACCTGTGGATTTTGGAAAGCAGTATTCCGCTTCATGGATGTGCTTATCACTCTTAGGAGCCTTGGCTTGCAGCACAGGGGACACCTGGGCTTCTGAAGTTGGTCCTGTGCTTAGTAAGAGAAAGCCCAGGCTCATCACCACCTGGAAATATGTCCCAACAGGTACAGAGTCCGAACTTTAAATGGCCGAAATTGGCAGAATAAAATAATAATAATTCCTTACATTTATATAGCGCTTTTCTTTGTACTCAAAGCGATTTTACATAGAAAGGGGGAATCTCCTCAACTACCACCAGTAAGAATTTAAGTTAAATACATTATGGACTGATTCCACAGATGTTGTGAATTACCACGGACAATAATTATGGCCAGGATTTGTTCTGCTGTCTACTTATTTGTACTTTCCAAAACAAAAGTATCAGCAATAATCCAGATTTTAAAAATGACAGTTTAAATATATTAACGATAAAATGTAATTTTGAATGAATTCACTTTTGACGGTTTTATGTCATGAAAGAGTATGAAATATGAAAGAGTAGTGCCACCACGGTCGCAAAATACTTTGAGACCGTGACTTTTCTTATAAAACAGCAATTATTTCCCCAAATATAGCTGACCCCAAATAATTGACATTATCGACATTATCGAATTTTTTAATCCTATTGATTATGAAAATAAAAATAAAAAAATGGCCAAAAATGTGACTGAGCATGATCATAACCTCCATATTAGAAAATGAGTTCATAGTGTAACCGGTCTCTGTTAATTTTCATTCTCATTTGGAGGGTTGGTGAAGGATCATTTAAACACCTTGATTATGGTCAGTATGAAGTGATTTATTAAAGCCTTTGTCTTAACTGCTATATAATTGTTTATAGGGACCAATGGCGGAGTCACTGCTGTTGGGTTAGTGGCCAGTGTTTTGGGTGGAGGCACAGTGGGAATAGCCTACTACTTCATGCAGCTCCTGTTGGTAAAAGATCTGCATTTAGCAGTTCCTCAGTGGCCTATCATCGTGTATGGAGCAATAGCTGGGCTGTTTGGATCTCTGCTAGATTCATTCCTCGGTGCAACCATGCAGTATTCAGGTAATCTGGCTGATTAAAATTAGGTAAATAAAAAAGAATAGATTCATTTATATATTTTTCCCCCTGTGGTCCACCACAATATTATTGCAAGTTTCTTGCAGCAGTCATACTACCAGTGCTAATTTATTTTTATGTAATATTAAATTTATCATCTTCGTTCAGCTCTCTTTTTTAAAAAATCTAATTGGACATGAAAAGTTACTTAGCACTGAATGATTATTGATTCTCTTTTAATCAGTACCTATTGATGTTACGTTAATAGTGCAAAATAAAATAACTTAATGTTACTTTATTGATTGAACAATAATAACTATTAATTCATCATCATTATTATTATTATTAAATAATTCCACATCTAGAGAAATGCTATCACCTCCTTCGTATTGTCATATGTTGTACGCTGTTATGAAGAAAAACATTTGATAATATGGCAGTGAAGCAGTTTGGTTTTATATTATAACACATTTGTGCGATAAGTTCAGTGTGCGTTAGCTAACATGCAAAACATGGTAATTTATCATATTGGTCTAATTTATTTCTCATTTGACCTGGGTTTTCTTTTAATATTTGTGTATTAGAATATTTCCTTATAATATTTGTATTTGTCTAGGTGTTTGACACTTTTTATTTTCTTTCCATCAAGGATACGACGAATCCACTGGGAAGGTTGTGAGTTATGAGTCCCCGAGCGTTAAAAGAATATGTGGGAAACCCATCCTGGACAATAACGGAGTGAATCTGTTTTCTTGTGTACTCATAGCACTGTTTCTGCCTGGGTTTGCTTGGATATTCTGGGCTAGGCACTGAATCATGTGATTTTAATTGTCTATCATGTCCCTTTTAGGGTAAAGAGCAGTTTATGATCAAAACAATGCCATAACCATAACACGTTTTTTTTTTTTTTTAATCAAGCACAACTCTTAATGTCTTTATTTCTACACATTGTGTCAAGGCTTGCAAAATTAGTTTAAATTTGAAATGTGTAATGTTAAAATACTTCACATGTGAGAACAGATCAATTATATTCAAGCAGTGACTCAAGTATTTCATCTTCTGTTCCTCTATGAATTTGGAAAGCCTTGTGATGGCAAACAGGCCAATATTAAAGCATTACAACATGGTACACAGAGCTCAAAATACTGTAAAAAAAAACTGTACTACTAGAGTAAAGAATAGTTTCTAGGCCACATGTCCGATGTCTTCATTACATGCCCACTAGGCAATTTTTTGTTTCTTACATAAACATTTTGAGAATAGCGTTTTCTGATTCTAACTAAATGTCTCTGTGTAAGTGTCTGTGCCATTTATTACAGGTATAGGTGTGGGGTTTTTGTGTATGAACACATTCAAGTATTCCATTGGAACGTTTATGTACTCTGTGGAATAAAGTACCCTTACACACAAAGCATTCTATGTTCTTCAGCCATTCAGTCATCCATTTCTGTTTACTGTCTTGAATTTAAAACAAGAATTATGATAATGAGCCATTTGATGATTCATTCAAGTATTCCTATTTTGGTTCAGATTTGTCAAATAATAAGTGTTCAAAACTTACACTCGCCAAGCACCAAATGTGGGGTTGAAATGGCTTTGGCAAGTAGATAAAATGAGAAGAAAGTAAAATTTCTAAGAAAATAACCTGCATTTACATTTACATTACATTACATTAATTCATTTAGCAGACGCTTTTATCCAAAGCGACTTACAGATGAAGACAGTGGAAGCAATCAAAAATAGCAATGAAATATAAGTGCTATGACAAGTCTCAGTTAGGTTAACACAGTACACGTAGCATGGGATTTTAAATAATATAATGAATAAAAAGAAAACCGATAGAATAAAAAAAAAATAAAAGAATAGAGCAAGCTAGTTAGAGGTCTTTACACATACACACACACATACATATACAATTGCATAATAAATGAAAAGAAAAAAGAATACAAAAAATTAGAAAGGTTGTTAGATTTTTTATGAATAGAATTAGAATAGTGAGTGTTAAAGTTAGAGGGTCAAATAAAGATGGAAGAGATGTGTTTTAAGCCGATTCTTGAAGATGGCTAAGGACTCAGCTGCTTGGATTGAGTTGGGGAGTTCATTCCACCTGGAGGGAACATTTCATTTAAAAGTCCGTAAAAGTGACTATGTGCTTCTTTGGGATGGCACAATCAAGCGACGTTCACTTGCAGAACGCAAGCTTCTAGAGGGCACATAAGTCTGAAGTAATGAATTTAGGTAAATGGGTGCAGAGCCAGTGGTAGTTTTGTAGGCAAACATCAATACCTTGAATTTTATGCGAGCAGCTATTGGAAGCCAGTGCAAATTGATAAACAGAGGTGTGACGTGTATTCTTTTTGGCTCATTAAAAATTAATCTTGGTGCCGCATTCTGAATTAATTGTAAAGGTTTGATAGAATTAGCTGGAAGACCTGCCAAGAGGGCATTGCAATAGTCCAGCCTGGACAGAGCAAGAGCTTGAACAAGGAGTTGTGCAGCATGTTCCAAAAGAAAGGGCTTGATCTTCTTGATGTTGAATAAAGCAAATCTGCAGGATCGGACAGTTTTATCAATGTGGTCTGAGAAAGTCAGCTGATCATCAATCATAACTCCAAGGCTTCTAGCTGTTTTTGAAGGAGTTATGGTTGATGTGCCTAACTTGATAGTGAAATTTTGATGAAACGATGGGTTTGCTGGAATCACAAGCAGTTCTGTCTTGGCAAGGTTGAGTTGAAGGTGATGGTCCATCATCCAGGAAGAAATGTCAGTTAGACAAGCTGAGATGCGAATAGCTACCGTCGGATCATCAGGATGGAATGAGAGGTAGAGTTGAGTGTCATCAGCATAGCAGTGGTATAAAAAGCCATGTTTCTGAATGACAGAACCTAATGATGCCATGTAGACAGAGAAGAGAAGTGATCCAAGAACTGAGCCCTGAGGCACCCCAGTAGTTAGATGTTGAGACTTGGACACCTCACCTCTCCAAGATACTTTGAAGGACCTATCTGATAGGTAAGACTCAAACCATTGAAGTGTGGTTCCTGAGATGCCTTTTGCCAGTAGCGTTGATAGGAGGATCTGGTGGTTAACCGTGTCAAAAGCAGTGCACAGATCAAGCAGGATAAGTACTGAAGATTTGGATTCTGCTCTTGCCAGTCTTAGAGCTTCAACAACTGAGAGCAAGGCCGTCTCAGTTGAATGTCCACTTCTGAAGCCAGATTGGTTGCTGTCAAGGAGATTGTTGTGTGTGAGAAATGTAGAGACTTGTTTGAACACAGCTTGTTCAAGTGTTTTTGCAATAAAAGGAAGAAGGGAAACTGGTCTGTAGTTCTCTAAAAGAGATGGGTTGAGGTTTTTTTACAGGTAAAGATGGTAATACCTGCTCCTGCTCTACGTTACAGATGCAAAAATATTTTACTTGTAACCTAGATGATGTTTGGATACACACTGAGGACAATTGAGGGACTCGTTACAACAAAATGTTAAAACACTCACTGATGCTCCAGAAGGAAACGATACTTTTGAACAGAATGAAGATGTGTAGATTTTTCTTGTTTTGCCTAAATATATTTTATAATAATATTAATTATTCTAATTATTAGTTGTTGTACTGTGCTTCAGAGCTTGGAAGAAAGACCTACTTGTTTCCTAAAAGACAAAATAAGTTAAATTTACCCTGATCATTAAATTCAAAAGGTCTGTAAGCTCTCAATGCTTTGTGTTTTCTTCAGGAGCATCAGTGAGTGTTTGTTTGAGCTTTTTTTAATAATTGCATACGAGTCCCCCAGTTGTTCTCAGTGTGAAAAGATGGATCTCAAAATCAAGATGCTGGGAAACCAAAGAGTTTGTGGGACCTGAAGGAATTTTCTGAAGAACCGCAGGCAGTTTAACTGGTTTGGACAAACAAAGGGACTCGTGAACAACTATCACAAAAAAAAAGGATCATGGATCAACTATTTTCTCTTGTGCTATATATGTATGCCTAAACATATTTTTTGTTAAATATTTTTTTCAGGTCAGTACTAAATAAAATAAAAAATAACATCCATTTTGTATGATCCCCTCTCATTTTGGTAAAATATTTAACAGTTTGCAGTTATTGCAAAGTATATGGAAAAATATTGACCACAAGCTTGTATACACAAATAGGCATATTGAACGAAAGATGGCAGTACATTCTCGTTGTGTGCAGTACACCACTGAAAGACATGAGGGAGGCTTAAAGATACACTCGTGATGTTCACAGCGAACATACATTATTTTTCCTCCAGAGGGAAGAGATGCCCAAACTGCCACCTGACACTCGCATGTGTACTTGCTCCATTTATCTTTATAAAATGTTTTTTTTTTAAGAAATCCGAATCCAATAATCACAAATGACTGTGATTGGTCCACCTTGAGCAGCGCTGAGAAAAGTAACGTATATCACGTGCCTTATATATCGCCGCTTCATTAGCAGCGGTCTTGACAATAATTCCTACCCGAGTGATGGCATAGATTACCTATTAAAAACAAATACAAAGTGAAGATTTAAAAACTGCAGAATTGTTATTTGTAATGCTCGTTTCTGACCAACAACAGACAAAAACTCAAACCGATGAGCCCCGCCCCTCTAAAAGTTTACCTTTTGCTGTTTGTAATGCGCAGCTCACTTGTTAGACGCATGCGCAGTGTATAACGGAACGAGTCAACGGTCGAAGTTGGAAACAAGACTGATTGTCAATTCAAATAATATTTTCAAACAGAGAAGCAATGGGTGTGTATGGTCTTCTACCTTATAGTCATTTATATTATTTATCGTTAGATATGTAATGCTCACACCTTAGGGTGTATTTCACATGACTGGGCTGTTGATGTGTAGAGTATCATAGCCCTCATGTACACAGCTAGAACCTCATGCTGGATGAAGCTGATAGATTATTTACTGTCATGTAACGTTATTATTAGTTTTTATTTTTCGCTTTTGTTGTATGGTTCTGCATATAAATTAATATTTACTTGTATGTGTGTATATGCAAAACACAGCATAAACACACATGTATATTAATTGGTATGCCAATTATTTTATGTAATTTATTATTGTTGATTTCAGTATTAATCCTGAAACTTTTATTTAGAGGTTTACATTATTTGGATGTGGAATGAGAATTGTATTTAAAATCTAGATTCAGATATCTGAATAGCACTTTATATGGATAAATGCAAAATATATGGATATACATCTACATGAATGTTTGTATATCCATGTCTATGTAGAGATTGTCTCTCCTCTCTCCTCACTTCGCCTGCTGGTTTCTCCTCTGCGCCTCACGTCCGCCTTCATGTGGCAAGTTGTTCAGGACCAGGATGTGGAGCAATTTGGAAAACTGGAGGAATTTGTTTCTGTGATGACAAATCTTGTGCCAGAGCTCTTAAGCAGGAGGCAGAGGGCCACTTTGATAGTAGGGCTGAGGGCAAAGGTAAGATGTGTTTATGTACGGTAATTGTTTTCATGGAGGTTTGTGTTTATATATATGTATATATTTTTTTAATTTAATTTATTATAAAGCATAAATAAACACAACAAGAGTTGAACACTGTGCTGTACAGAAGGAAAAGGTAAAATAGAAAGAAAGAATAAAAATACAATAAATATTATTTATACAGATTGCCGGCAACAGTTTTAGCATCGTTTGGGGCTTGATCTTAGTGACTTCGGAGTCCTCTTCATTCCTAACGTTTCAAAGATGTAGGAGCCAGTTTTAGAGCTAAACTCTTTGTGAAATACTCTTAGAGCAAAAATGCAGGAGTCCTAAATTTAGGATTGACACGGCCATTAATTAAAGATTTTCTCCGAAATCAGCAAGTTTTGAGCTACTTTTTAAACCTTAAGATGTTTTGTGAATGTGGACCCTGACAAATAAGAAGGTGCCAGACCATTTAAGGACTTAAAAACAAAGAACAGAATTCATCTCTACCACACACTGGCAACCAATTCAGAGACATTCAAATCAGAGTAATGTGTTCTTGCTTACGAAGCCCTGTTAAAAATATTTAACCATTTGAAGCCATGAAATAAAGGACTATTTTTTTTTTTTTTGTGGTCAAATGTGGAAGGCCAACCACCCACTCTTATTTTTTATTTGTTGCTTTTCTGAAATGAGACTGCTATGATGATGTAACGGAGACAAACTTAGATGCTGTCCATCATGTATTTATGTTTTATGTCCACTATAATTGATCTTTTAGATGATTCTCGAGATGTGTCGAGGTGAGCTCCCAGCAGACCTTTGTACTGTCAAATCACACCTTCACCAAATTCAGACTGCTGATTTATTGAAGGTATGTCAAGTCTGGATGGTTTTTTAATCTATTGCACATCTGTTTGTTTTTTATATATAAGAGTAACGAACAACATCTTTGTAAATGACAAAGGAATTAAATGCTTACGGCAGGGTTACATTATCTTGTGGGAAGATAAACTGTCGCTTCTGAAATGAATATAGTGAAGAATATTAGTACGCATACGTATTTTGAGTTACATCCATTCAAATTTGTTTGACACAGATTGGTGTACATTCCATTTGCTACCGTTAAACTTCATTTATGTTGGCAGTAATGTTATTAATATAATTTCTTTTGTCCACAGGTGAGCGATACAGACATGGAGAGTTTACAAGACAGCGTACTTCAACTTGTCCTCAGCTTGCTAGAGGACTCCATGAAAAGAGAATATTTCTTTCAGGTCAGTGTCTTTAAATTGCATAATAAATATGATATCTTCCAGAAGAAATGTATGTGATGTATGTGTGCTATCAAGATCTATCAAAGGATGTTGTTATATATAGAGTGAAAGGAAATTAGTTGACTTGTGACTCAACTTAAGGCGCTTTCCCACCAACGTTAGCTAATGTGTGCATTGTAAGAATCTGGTTGTCCAGGGCCAGCAATACTAAATAAAGTGAGATTAAATCCATAAAATATTGTTTTATTGATTATTGCATGTTATTCAATCCAGGTCTTAAACTTTTTTTTCAGGAGATGTGTGTTGTAACTGCTAAAAATTGAAATAATATAAAGATAAATTGGGAAATAAACCCATGACCCCGGCATTGCTAGAATATGATACATGTTACTATGGTTTGTCTTTGAAGTGAAGTCTGCAGTCTTTATGTCAGAGACTTGAAAACACGTCAAAGACATTTGATGTTTTCCATGTCCAGAATTGCTATATTTGATTTGAGAGTGGCTGTGGAAGTTGCAAAAAAAAATTGTTTTATTATTTTTTTTTTTTTTAGATAGGTTTGCATGAAAACTTTAGATGAAAAAAAAAAAAACTGTTTCTGTATTTCAGGAAGTATTTCCAGTTGAGTATGGTCCTGACTTTGACAAAGCACTGCAAGTCCTAGTAGGATTTTTTCTCTCCAGATTGGAGCAACTTCTGCCTGTACCAAACTTCAAACAGGTCTAACCATATCCAAATTATTCAAGCCAGCTGCTAGTTATTAAGCATTTTTTGTTTATAAAGTGTTTCTGATTATTCATTTTCTTTCATTCCAGCTCTCATTGTTGCTCAACTGTCACCCTGGGGAGCTAGATGTATGTGTGGACTCGGTTTGTAAATCACACAACTTGCTATCCTTGCTGCAAATGGATGTTTGTGGGACCTTGGATAAAAATGGTAAAATTTTGTCCTTGAATGTTCATTTCATTCCATATGCTTCAGGTACCTTTATCGAACGTTGCTTACTTAGTTAATTTAGATATTTTACAGGAAGGCTGGGCACAAACCTAAGACATTATACTTCTCCCAGAATGCTGGTTTGAGAAATGTATAAACCAGGGCTCAAGACTGATTTAGGCATTTAGCATTTAGGGCTACATGTTATGACTTATAAAAAAAAAAAAATGTCCTGATTGTTTTGCGATCACACCTTCTGTTATGTTCACATATTAAACTGAGACATGTTCTATTAATTTGTGAACTTCTATTAGCCTATTTGTAGCACACTAATCGCAATAAGCTTTGTACTTAATTACTTTTTAATAAACAAAGGATCAGCTTTAAAATACTGCCAAATTCACAACGTAATTCATACAATAAATCTGGTTTTGGCACTCTTTAATGCTGTGATCGCTTTAGTGCCTCTGGAGCCATGACTGTATACAGTACTGCTCCTTTAACATCGCTGGATACCCTTGTTTGGTAAAGAAATGTTGAATTCATTCCAAGTCGCACCAAAACTGGTGAACCATGTAAGCCTCGGTGGAAGAATAGGACCTATTTTTATTAATGTAAAAAAAAAATACAGTTGCTGAGCACAATTGGTCAATGACTAATTATTCATATTTTTTTCATATTTTTATTTTTAAGTTCTTCCATCAATAGTGGAGGATCGAATAGTGTCATCGTTGTCATTGCCGCCTGTTGGTGACTCGGTCATTATAAACCCGCACAACATTGATGGCACATTACTGCCTATTGATTCTGAAAACCTGCCAAACCAACAACAAGGTGTCGACAAGGAAACTGTCAAAAGTGATCAAGATGTCCAGAATGTGGGATCCAGCTTCAGCAGTGAGTCCACAGAGTCCTCTAGAGACAGTAATGGAGAAAAAGAAGCCAACTCTAATGTCGATGAAATGCAGCGGTAAGTTACCATATTACTAGGTGGTTAGTTGCTGATATTGACTAGATCATTTATTTGATTATTCTTATTGATTTCGTAATGTATTTCGCATAAATGAATAGGTTAGTCCAAAATTAATTTCTATCACCCTCATGTTTTATACGTTTAATTTTTTTTTTTCTGTGGAACACAAAGCAAGATATTTGAAGACTATTTCTGCAGTTTTTTACATGCATTGAAAGTCATCGTGGTTCCATTGGAGTCATTTGTGTATGGTCAATCAATATCAATTAAGTTATTTTGAGTGTTGATGCTTTTAAAGGGTTAGTTCACCCAAAAATTATGTCATTAAGTACTCACCCTCATGACGTTCCAAACTCATCTTAGGAACACAAGTTTAGATATTTTTGATGTAATCTGTGAGCTCTCTGAACCTGCTTAGACAAAAACACAGCTGAAATGTTAAAAGACCCAGAAACGTAGGGAGGACATAAAACAGTCTATGCGACATCAGTGGCTCAACTTCAATTTTGCAAAGCTACAAGAATACCTTTTGTGTGAAGAAAACAAGAATTGTTTCCCCAAGAATGTTATCAACATAATCAGCGTTATGATCATCATGCACACACTTTCTCCTGAAAGTAAACAATACTGATTATGTTGATTACGTTCTGGGGAAAGCCACGCATGCATCCTGGTACCCCAAAATGATGGAAGACGTTAACTCTGGGAGAAGAACTGTTGAATAAATTGTTCTGCTCACAAAAAAGCATGATTGTATCTTTGAAACATTGAAGTTGAGCCACTGATGTCACATGATGGCCTTTCGCACCTCAGGAACCTTTTCATAGTACCAGAACTAAATGTGGAAACCCACTTTTGGGTGCACCTCAGGAACTAGGGGTACTGGACTGCCTTTTTCGAAAACCAGATTAGCTCCTACTCCGGAGCAGGGTCTAACCAGCACAACTGGTACTAACCGTGATGTAAGTAGACACTGATTGACCAGATGTGTTTGAAAACACTCTCACCTTCCATGATTTAAAATGCTGTGTAACATACTGTAAACATTGTGTTAACTTATTTTGCAAGTACGATGAACAGCGATAAATACACGGACACTGAAGTGCAGGCACTTGTAGCAAATGTAGCACTGCAAGTTGTCGTTGGAGATTCTTAATCCTTTCCGTTCTTTCAATCGTATATGTCGACATTCCATGTCCATTATTGTAAAACCCATACGATGAAACACCGACAAACACAACAAAAACACAGCTCCCATCACAACATCCTCCATTCTCCTGTCGTTTATGTTATTCTTCTTTCTTAACATTCTTGAATGCCACTCACAAATGACGTTTGGCGCAAAATCATCCCAGTACTTTAGTACTTTACATTTATTTCTAGAACTAAAGTTGGGCGAAAAGCCCTATGGACTGCTTTATCATTCTTCTTGGTACTTTTCTGGGTTTGGGAACGTTTTAGTTGTGTTGCTGTCTATGCAGTGTCAGAGAGCTCTCAGATTTCCTAAAGAATATCTTGATTTGTGTTCCGAAGATGAACGATATGAGGGTGAGTAATTAATAAAAGAATTTAAATTTTTAGGTGAACTAACCCTTTAAAGGGAACTTTTGAGAAGTTTCTGAGATTGTATCTTGAGCAAGAAAACAGCATTCAGCAATATATTTCAAGGTGGTTACTGTCAGACTGGTGTCAAAATATATGATGTGAGTGATATTCTCCATAATTAGTCGGTTTGTAATCTAAAAGTCTCTTTTTTGTGAGGACTTTGAGCACTTCACTACAGAATTTGTTCCTAAATTGAGATCTAATAGTTTTGTTGCAGATCCTATGTATTGTTTTTTTTTGTAGGACTAACTCAGAAGAGCCAAATGTGCCGTCATCCACCGATGATGCTCACAGAGGTACAGCCTCTCTGAATGTCTGTCGAGATTCTCAGGATATCTTTTCAGGATCTTTAAAGTAAACCATCTCTCTCTCTCTCTCATGTTTTCCTCTTAGGTGACTTAGTTTTTCAGACCGCTGTGCCTCTCCAACGGCCCTCTCTTGACACCTTCCCAAACACACCTTCCAAAGGCTTCCACTATGCAGGCAGGACTGTACATAAATGTCAACAGTGTACAAAATACTTCATCTATCTCTCTGATCTTGTCAAGCACCAGGAAATCCACACCCAGGCTGGGACCAATGAGTGTCCTCAGTGCGGGCAGGTTTTTGACGATTCAGCGCAGCTGGTGTCACACAGGAGCAACAACTGCAATTCCAGGGTTTTTAAGTGCATCAAATGCACAGCCCACTTTAGATCCCTCAGGACCCTATACAGGCACAACCGAGTGCACAAAGAGAAAACCACACATAAGTGCCCTGAATGTGGACGGCTGTTCACCAGTCTATCACGATTAGTCGGTCACCGGCGAACTCACCGAACTCCCACTGTTAAAAAGAACTACACTTGTAAACAATGCAACGAGACTTTCGGGTCGTACCGAGCCAGTTTAATCCACCAGAAGATTCACAAAGTTAAAGATGTTCGCCCTTCTAAACCGGAACGGCAGCCAGGAAAGTGTCGATTTTGTGACATGACGTTCACTGTTGACAGTGAATTAAGAAGCCACCTGAAGACCCATGCAGAGTTCAGGCCATATATATGCGACCAGTGTGGGAAGTGCTTTTCGGCCAACAGCAGCCTGCTTGCCCACCTCTCGAACCACACAGGGGAGAAACCTCTCCTTTGTTCGCAATGTGGAAAGCGATTTTACAGCAAAAACCAATTGAAATCCCACATGAGATGTCATTCGGGCGAGCGGCCGCACGTCTGTCCGTACTGCGAGAAGCAGTTCTCAATGTCTGGGAATTTGAAGATCCACATCAGAATTCACACCGGGGAGAAGCCGTACGTTTGCCATCAGTGCGGAAAGGGTTTTGTCTCCGCCGGATGCCTGCAGGTGCATCTGCGCTCCCACACCGGAGAGAAGCCGTATCAGTGTAAAATCTGTGCCAGGAAATTTGTGGTTTCGAGTCACCTGACGGCGCACATGTGCTTTCACACCGGAGAGCGTCCACACTGCTGCTTGCAGTGTGGGAAACGATTCATCCGCCGTTATGACTTGAGCAAGCACATGTACACTCATATTGGGAAGAGGCCGTTCCCATGTCCTCTGTGCCCAAAGGCTTACACGTGTCGTACACACCTAAACAGGCACATGAAGAGCCACAGTGTTTGACTTGAATCGTTTTGTCATTCTGAGTGCCTTGTGTGGAGGGAAATCAATCATGATCTTTAAAGCAATAGTTCACCCAAAAAATTATGACATTATTTACTCACCCTCACAACTTGTGTCTAAACCCATATGCTGGTTTTTTTGCACCCCCGTGGAACAGAATGACATTTTAGAAGAATATTTAAGCAAGTGTTTTCCAATTGACAGTTCATTTCAAGCTCTTAAAAATTACAAAAACAAAACAAAAAAAGACAGGATTGTATTAATAAAATAGTCCTTACAGCTTATGCACTATAGTCCAAGTCTTGTGAAGTCATTTTACTCATTTGTGCGAGTAACCAATTGAAATTGTTGTCGTGCCCTTTTACTGAGCTGTTAACTGTGACCAGATTGAGTCTGTTAGAAAGAAAGGTTGAATTACCACTAAATAAGTTTGCTCTGTTTCACAACACAAAGCTGGTATGGGACTACAGAATCCTTTCAGACATAAGAGTGAGTGAATAACTACTGCATTTGTTTTCTATTTGAGGTGAACTATATATTTTAATTAAAACTTGTTTCAACTTTATGTCCTGCCAAGCTGATGTCCCTGAACTGTGTGAGCTACAGTTGTTTGGTTTATTACAACAAAGTCGGCAACATTTTCCTGCATTACTGATGTGTAACACAGTTTCGTGTTGTGGATATTTTCTCTAGAATATAGGTCTGGAGCCCACTTTTTTTCTTTTAGATTGAGGTTTTTCAAAGATAATTTAAAGCTAAAATTATCCTCAGTTAGCAACGATTAATGAAATATGCTGAATAGTATAGCCTTACACAAAACACAAAACGCTGTGTTCACATGACTTAAAGTGGGAATTAAAAATCATACAAAACAAAACAGGTGTTGTGTCGTTTTTAAATACCATTTGAACATCAAATGCACAAAAAAATTGTTTTAAAAAGGCTTGACGTCTTAGTTATGTGGTAAATGTGTGTAGAAAAGCAACTCAATAGAGCACCATTAGGCATTATGCCAGCATCATCAGGATTTAAAGCCCTTTATGTACTAGTCATTTAGCAGACGCTTTTATCCACAGCGACTTAATGAAGACAATGGGATTATATAAGAATATATTAAAATACACCTGTTGAATGGATGTTCGTTATGATAAAAAAAAATATCGTTAAATTAACCATTAATTAACTATTTAATTAACTACAACAAGAGATAATTGTAAAAACAATTGCAGTCACAGTAACCTGCTCCGACCCCCTACATACACTTTTGTTGTTAATATTTATTTGTTATTGTTTTCATTTTATTTTTAATTATTATTGTTTTTTTTTTTGTTATGGTGTTTGCTATTGTTGATGTTCTAATATTGATATTATTTTAGTAAATATTAATTATTGCTAATCAGAGCTAATTATTGGTGTTACTGACGGTTTCAACGGCAACAACATAAACAAACGTTACTGCTCATGAGCATAGACAGTACATGAGCGCTTCTGTGGACCTAACTTAACTTCCGGTAGACTTCCAAACAGAATCAATAACAACAGCCAAGTCCCTCTAGCCCTCAAACCGTATTCACTTTATAGCCCTTAATCCTGTAATTGTGGACAAATGTGGGCACAGAGGACTCAGGTGTGATCCTATTTTTTATTTATTATAAATGTTATATTACTGTCTCCGATAAAGTTTTGTCTATCCATTTATGGTGCTTTTTTTAAAAAAAATTATTTTATTTTTGAATTTATTTACCTCAAAAGTACCATATTTTCTATGTAAATTATGCTTATTTTTATGTTTTTAAATTTTTTAACTACATTAAAATATCATTTCAATAAGTTCTTAGAGCTTAAACCTAAAGATGAAGTGACTTTGCTGTCACCTGGTGTCTCATTTTGGTATTAAATTAACAAAAAACAATAATATCAATAGCCACTAGATGGCTATAGTACTTAATGGCTGCATATATAGGCTGAACTATGAACCACTGTATCACTGTTCAGATCCTTGATCCTCTGCTGACTCCAAACCACAGTTTGCCTGGTCTCCTTCTTCCCCACTGAATTCCAGGAGAATATCCAGGGTTTCTGCTGCACTAAACCTCCTTCTCATTGTGCTGCTTGCAGTGAACTGAGAAAATAACTGCCACTGCAGGTTTAGGTAGCATATGCTACATAAACGTTTTGTTTGGAAGTAACAACAAACCTTGCAGTAGCAGTTTGATCTGACTCTGAAGGTGTCAGGTGCCAGGTGGTTGATTGGATCATACCAAAAAACATGGTCAGACATTGGCTCATTCAATTCAGTTTTTATTTGAAAAAAAAAAATAAAAATAGCCCAGCTCTGTCATAGGCTCATTGAATGCATTGAATGCATTGTGTGTGTGTGTGTGTGTGTGTGTGTGTGTGTGTGTGTGTGTGTGTGTGTATGAGAGAGAGAGAGAGGGTGATGAGCCAGGTGGATGATTGGATCATACCAAAAAACATGATCAGACATTAGCCCAGCTCTGTCACAGGCTCACTGAATGCATTGTTTGTGTGTGTGAGAGTTTTTGCCATGATGAAAATGTTGTACAGGATCAGCCCTTCATTTGAGTGTATGTTAGATATGCATTGTATTGGATCTATTCATTTATTTTTACAAAAAAAAAAACAAGAAGAATGCTCTAAATTACAGTTTTTCCCATTCATTTCTATGGGTGCCCATTTTTGACCCAAATACAAAATTAAGGAGTTTTTTTTTCACCCACTTAACATTGTAGAATTGAATCAAAAAAATGTGTGTGTGTGTTCAGGAGGCAAACTTAGGAAAAGTAACCAAGTCTTTTACCGCTCAGATCAAGGGAAGTATTTATTAAAAATAAATCAAAATTATTTTGCCCACATTTGTCCAGAATACGGTTTTAGGGCTAGAGTAGATATTTTTTGATAACAAACAAAATATGTTTGCTGCGTGGATCAGGCGGACTTAATGTTGTTATACAACTGTAAGAGACCAATAAAAAAGGAGGGGGAAAGGCACAGTAATTCAAGATCAACCTCTCTTCGGCGGAGGTTGGTATCTTTACAAAAAGACATTGAGAACAGCTCTGCTTTTATTTTGCGTTTAATTCAGAAATAAAGTTACTTTTATTTTGAAACGTTTAACATCCGGGTGACGTCCGTGTTTACGCTTTAGCGCGTGTTTACGTTGCATCCAGTATCGGAAAATAATGGCGATATTTTCCAGTCAGAGATCAAAGCACACTTAAATTGAATCGATCAAATCATAGCAGTTGATTTAAATGGTAAGTATTGATGCTTCCTATTAACGAATCTCTAAACTACTGTAAATATGTATATTAATTTGCAGACGAGTGTTAATGTGCCACAGTAAGAACGCTGATTCATTTGTCGATGGACAGATATTACAATGATTGGATGTGTAGTGTTTGTAGATGGTGCAGTAGAGTGTCCCGAAGACTTCAGATCCTTCACTTCCTCTCCCTCTTGATCCAGAGCCACATAATGTGGCCCCCCTATACCTATCATCACCTGCTAGCCTTCCTCCTCACGTTCTTCAGGTATGCTGTCCTGTTCCTGTCGCCCTCCATTCTCAGCATCAGTTTCTGGCTGTTACTGAGCATATCTAACGTTAGCTTTTCTTTATTATTGTGGCCCCTGTGTTGGCCAAGAGTGTTTTTTTTAGTTCCCTGGGTGTTGAAAAAATTAGTCACATGTTTTACATTCATGGTTTATGGTCAGCCAGTGTTTTATTATACGTTATTGCATAATAAGAATATTGAACTTTGTCTTGTTTGCCATATTTGATCTTAGATTACATGTAGCACAAAGTTTTTGGTGTCATTTTAACAGCTGACTTGTTGAAACGTAGAAGGTTATAATTGGTTATAACCAGGGTGCGATTTGACCCCCTAAACAGGGTTGCCAAACTAGTCGCTAAAAGATCGCTAGATGACGTCATATTTCGATTAGCATATTCGGGACGTCGTTGCCTCTTGCATTTGTTTGCCTCTCTGTGCTAATACTGTAATGCAGTCAAATTCTCAATAAAACTGTTTTCATTCATATATTTTACTGTTTCTGTTGTCAGATAGTAGTTTTCGGTTAAGTAATTTGTTTATATTACTATAGTTGTTATATTACCACTGAAACTATAGAATTACCACAACAAATTAATTCAAGTACTTTCAAAAACACTATAGTATTAACTATAAAATGAATTCTGCTACATTTGGATGTAAAATGACTAAGGTTTGTCCGTTAGACAAAGAACAATTTACGTTTACATCAGCCTTGGCTTCCCACATGCGCAATTCATGTGCAGTCTGGATGCGGAGAGGTGAACATCTGCTCTGACGGCAGCTGGAAGGGACTGCTGTGTGAGGACTGGGCTGCCAGTGAGCGCTTCTGAACAGGGGTGGGGCCCACGGCAGCACTCGCTGCTCGTTGAGAAGAGTAAGAACGATAAACGCTTTCACTTGAGTCGCCAAAAGTCTCCAATAACACCAGAAAAAGTCACGAGATTTGTCGCTAGTCGCTTTTTTGAAAATGTGTCGCTAGAAGGGTCCAAAACTTGTTTGTCAACACTGCCCCTAAACCAGGGTTCCCCAAAGTGGGGTTCGCGAACCCTGGTGGGTGTGGTTTCAGCCACTAGCTCTTTTCCCATTTTGACTGCCAAGGTGACGACGGCACGCTCCGCCCACTTTGAGCTTCAGAAATGCTCTTCAGAAAACTATTGGTGACGTCACGGACACTAGTCCGTGTTTTCATATCGTTCATACCGTGATGTAAAATCTTAAAAGTATAAAAAATATTTATATTTTTGGAAACTCTGTATTTAAAAAAATAAATAAATAAATAAAAAAATAATAATAAATATATATATATATATATATATATATATATGTATATGTATATGTATATGTATATATATGTATGTGTGTGTGTAAATACTACTATGTATATGTATATATATATATATATGTATATGTGTGTGTAAATACTACTTAAACATTTTACTTTTAAAAATGATTAAAAAAAATGTTTTTAAAGTGCAAATGTGCCATTAAAGCTGCGGTAGGTAACTTTTGATGCTCTAGCGGTTAATAAACAGAACTGCCTGCGTCTTGCGGAAGAACATCGTAGCCGGATCTACTTCTCTCTGTTTATGTCTATGAAGAATCACAAAGGTACTGGGTTACTCCGCCGTGGTACCCCCGAAGTAGGGGTGTTCCGATCACGATCGGCCGATCGTTATGCGCATCTCGTCAGTAAAGCCGGTTTTCTAATCAGCGGTTAATTCCATCAGGTGCGTGATTTCACATAGAGCAGCTGTTACTACACAGAGCCGTTGTTAATAGAGAAGATGCGCAAATCACGTTAATTTTCAGCGTTTATTGGCGCTTCTTCTCAGTTAACAACGGCTCTGTGTAGTAACAGCTGCTCTATGTGAAATCACGCACCTGATGGAATTAACCGCTGATTAGAAAACCGGCTTTACTGACGAGATGCGCATTAACGATCGGCCGATCGTGATCGGAGCACCCCTACCCCGAAGCAATCTAAAATAGTCCGAATATAAACACTTATTATAGGTGCACCCTAGTGATTCAGGACAAGCTAAAAACACGGTTTGGAAAATGGATTAATGGTGTACTCGCTTATTATATACATTTTTCTACATTTTGAACACAAACAAAGTTACGGACCGCAGCTCTGATTGGTTGTTTCCTACCGGGAGCGATGTATTTCTGCAAATGGCAATAGGACCACTGGGAGGAGCCAGAGGAGCTTCATTTTTTTCACAGATTATCTGTCTCATATTCTACTGTCAGGACATAATGACAGGTTTAACAAATATGTAAAATATATATTTTTACAAAAGTTACCTACTGCAGCTTTAAATTATTGAGGGGTTCGGCTGACAAAAAAAGTTTAAAACCACTGCCCTAAAGAATGCTCAAAACTAGATGTAGGGAGTGTCGGATCGTTCCATATTCATAATCCGTAGATTTAGTTGTAAATATTAAGATGCATTTCTATAGCCCTGACTGATTTTAAAATGTGAAGCCCATGAAATGTGTCATAGCTACACATTACCTGACCTGTAAAATTAAATATGCTACAGAGCTCATTTATAGGCATGCATTTTTTTGCTTGGACGGAGCAATGACACATAAAATGCTTGTTCAAATTGTCAACTGATAAAATGTACCCTCCTTAACTTAATGCTGTTGAACTGAATATACTGAGCAAACTATTTCCTAAAATAACCATAAAATTAACAGCAGCACTGAAATACCAGTGCTTGGTTTTGTCAGTCAGATCAGATGCTTGTAAAAGTCACATGTGTTACTATAACAAATATTGAGTCAACATTGGCTGGTAGAAAAAAATATATATTTTACTTAAAAATCAAATATAAGGTAAAGGTGTGAATAATTACATTTTAGACACATTGTCAGTAATTTCGCCAAAGAAAATAAAGCCCTAGGAAAATTGTTGTGCATTTCTGATCAACGCAGAGTGATGTTTCATTAATGAATCCACATTTTTAAACAAATCGAGTGAGTCATTGATTCAGTGAGCCATTCTTAAAGGGAGTAACTTGTGAATGAATCAGCCCTTTGAATGAATCGATTGAATGAATGACTCCCTCATTTGATTTGCTGCCACCTACTGGCAATTGTAGTTTTATATTTAGATTATTAAAATTATTTGATGAATTAATTGTCACATTATGTAATTAATTTAATAAAAGCTCTGGTTATAATATAGCATCATCAGAAGAAAAAATAAAAGTTTTTAGTCTTCCCAAAACCCGTCTGTGAGCTCTGCAGGTGGTTCATTTTGAACTGATGATTTGATTTTTGCTTTTCGCAATTAAACATTGCAAAGACAGCCACAAGATTTGGTTGGAATAGTTTACCAGTGTAATCGTTTCAGCTTTTTATTTTCAGTAAATTTGCAAAGTTATCACACATTTTGACTTTGTCATTATGGATTGTGGTGTGTAAAAAATGTATGTGGGGTAAAAATGTGGAGAAAAGTACTATTTTAGCATTTTAGCATAAGGTTGCAATAGGGAATAAGACACATTTACAAGGCAGCGTGTAAGAGTATTCATTATGTTTTGAAAAGAAAATGTGGTTTAAAATACATGTGCCAAGTTGTTAGAATTGTCTGCTTTGTTGTCTGTTGGTACCATGTGGTTTTATAGTTTAAATGGATTGACTTGGTGTAATTAATAACATCTACTCTCTCTCCAGCTATGTCCTGCTTCACTCGTCACGTAAGACTTTCAGTAATGTGAAGGTGAGCATCTCGGCACAGTGGACACCGTCAGCATTCCAGCAGAACGGCAGCACTTCAACTTTGTCTCCTGGGGAGGTAAGGATAGAATACACATTACTGTCTAAATTTAGATTTTTTAAATAATTATTTTCTTTTTTAAACTAATATTCTCACAACCAACAGTGGAGTTGTACAAAGCACTTTAGCTAAGTGCAATATAGACCTTTCAGTTTAAAATATAATCGAAGTAATGTTGCTATACACTTTTTTTTTTTTTTTTCTATTTTTAGACATGGGAGGAAAACCAACTGTTTGCTGATGTGGAAGAGGCCACGCTGTTCCTGGGTGCCCTGGACTCCATCTTTCTCTTCTCTTATGCTGTGGTAAGTTAAAAACAGGAATAGGTGTAGCAGGCTTTGGGGGTTGTGGGTGAACAGTGGTGGTCTGTTATCAACACTGCTGCTGCTGCACTACCATATGAACCATCAATTTGACTGTTACTGTAGGGGTGTGTGATATTGACACAAATATTTTCAAATTTTCATGTAAGTCCGTATTGTTTGTGGCCCCCACGTGCCTATCTGCACTTCTGACAACATCTGTGCCTTCTGCTATCCCGACCTGGATAAGGGCATCCTGAGCTCCTGAGCAGATTGTGGTCCCACATCACAAAGGTTTTCAACTGGATTCAGGGCTCAGGAACATGAGGGCCAGTCAGTTACATTAATGCCAACCGTGTTTCTCAAACTGCCTACACAGTCTGGCCAGTCTTGCACCAGGAGGAACCCAGGGCACACTGCACCAACATAATGTCTGCGAGTGGCTCTGAGGATCTCATCCCTTTACCTAACAGCAGAATGTATACCTTTGGCTAGCACGTGGAGGTCTGTGTGTTCCTCCAATGATGTGCATTTATTTCAACGATATCGCTGTAGATGAAGTGACCCCAACTAAATAAGCAAGAGGCGACAGCGGCAAGGAACCGAAACTCCATCGGTGACAGAATGGAGAAAAAAACCTTGGGAGAAACCAGGCTCAGTTGGGGGACCAGTTCTCCTCTGACCAGACGAAACCAGTAGTTCAATTCCAGGCTGCAGCAAAGTCAGATTGTGCAGAAGAATCATCTGTTTCCTGTGGTCTTGTCCTGGTGCTCCTCTGAGACAAGGTCTTTACAGGGGATAGGAAATTCTTAATTATTGCCCTGATGGTGGAAATGCTAATTTTCACTGCTCTAACTCTTTTCTTTAAGCCACTTCACTTATTTGTGAATCTCAGTTATCTTTTGCTGCACATCAGAAATATATATTCTTTGGTTTTTCTCATTGTGATGGATAATTAAGAGAATCAGGGCTTTATTTTCCCTCCTATTTATATTCCTGTGAAACAGGAAGCCATGGCTGGATATTTTCTTGTTCATAATACCCCTGGAGTGCTCAAAATTGTGAATATGAATGGGAATATACTTCAGAAATATTTTACTCAAAATAATTTCTAGGGGTGCCAATAATTGTGTCCAACGTGTATTTGAGAAAAACATTCATTTCATAATGATATTTCCCCCCATTTTAAATTCTTAATATCCAATGTTACTTTAGATTTTTGTGATTTTTTTTTTATTATGTTTTTTAAATAAAAGATCAAAAGGATTAACAATGCAGATTAATTCTTTTATAGCCTCCTTTGATCATATTTACCAAGGGTGCCAATATTTTTGGCCATTACCATATATATATATATATATATATATATATATATATACACACACACACACACACACACACACAGGTATTTTTTGTGTTTTTGTGTGTGTGTGTGTGTCAAAACTGTAGTCTGTTTTGTGATCTGTTTGGGGTCTGTTTCTTTCAGGGTTTGTATATCAGTGGAGTAATTGGCGATCGGTTCAACCTTCGCTATGTCCTGTCCTTCGGTTTATGTGGATCTGCTATCACGGTTGGTATTCTGCTGAAATATGTAACTAGAGCTCTGAGTCATGTTTTTCTTAAGTTTTTCTTCGTTAGTAGACCCTCCAGGTGTGAAGATTGACTGAAACCCATACAGAGTAAATGTGAACAGTGCAACAGTTGGTTAGTGTGTAACGATAACTTGTAAATGATAAGGACAATCGTTGTAAATCAGTGGTAAATGTTTTTGTTGAAGCCATTAGTTCACATTATTTTATGTATAATTTGTTTTATTTAAACGCATTTTTTAAATAATCGTCTTGATTCCTGGCAAAACTACATTACCCATGATACTAAATCCTCACCAATCGAAAAAAATCAAATTGCAAAAGAACTATTTCTCCACTGTCTTTTTTTTTTTGTCTGATTTTCAAAAAAATGTTTTGCTTCAAATCAAAGTCAGTAAAATAGTTTTTCACCTCACAGCTGATTAGTTTGTTTCATGGTTTACAACTACAATGAAAACTGTCTATGGTAAAATACTTAAGGAGCCAAGGGTCAGATTTACTAAACAGGGCCAATTACTGTAGCTTAAGAGTGCAATTCCACTGATGGGAGAAGAAAATTCTGCTTGTGATTGACTAACAATGTGAACACATTAAAGAACACAGACGCAGCTAGATCATTTCCATTATGAACAGTTCAATCTACCAAGAGCAGCACAAATTACTGCCTGCTTTAAGACAGGCTTTTTTTATACCAGCAATTTGATGAACGCAAACTCTTCTGGCCCTAAGGCTTTTGAAAAAGTGAACAGCCAATGTTGCACAATATTGATTGGGTGATGGTGCTAACAATGCCCTTTGAGGTGCCACATCATCAGTGCCTTAAAAGGCACTGCCATGCCATTACTACTCAGAAACAAATTGTAGAATAAAAATAATAAAATTACCTGTGAACTCATGTTTTTATTTATTAACATTCACCTTCTCTTCTCTTTAGGAATTTGTGTTTGGCACTTTGACAGAGTGGCTTCACTTTTATAATGTGTACTTTTACTGCATCTTGTGGGTGTTAAATGGACTGCTCCAGTCTACTGTATGGCCTTGTGTTGTGGCCATCATGGGTAACTGGTTTGGAAAGTCTGGGTACGTGTCACTATTATTTTTTTTTCACTAATATCCTTGATCCAGTTTAATCAGGTGCTAAATGTGCTGTTATGACACTGTGCTGTGTATTTCTTTTGTGCCTGCACAAATTAGCCTCCTCTCTGTTCTTCCTTTCTTTCTGATTCCCGCATATATCTTCTGTCTGCCAGGCGAGGGTTTGTTTTTGGACTTTGGAGTGCATGTGCGTCTGTGGGGAACATTCTGGGTGCGTTTCTTGCCTCCAGTGTCCTGAAGTACGGCTATGAGGTGAGAGGACATCATTCTTACTGAAACACATCATTCAGTGGTGCTGTGTGAAAACCATCTTAATAAACATGCTGAATAATGTAATGAATATGACCATGTAATACAATATAATATATGCAAAACTGTTTTTCTTAGGGGAGGGGATTGCCAGCTCTTTATACAAACAATGTTGATGAGTGTTTGTGTGTGTGTGTTTCAGTATGCTTTTCTGGTGACATCAGTGGTGCAGTTTGCAGGTGGTGTGGTGGTGTTTTTTGGCCTGCTTACATCCCCAAAAGAAATTGGTGAGTTCATCTTTGTACAGTTTTTGTTGGTGCAGTAGTTTTTCTTAAACAACGGCATAAACAAAAGTACAGAGACAAAATAGCTGGTTTTGGGTTCTTTCTCTGCTGTTCACTATCATGGAGTAGTATATACAGTAGTCTGCAATGATTCATAGTTCCTTACATATAAATAAATGTGTGTGTGTGTGTATATATATTAGGGGTGTAACGGTACGCAAAAATCACGGTTCGGTACGTACCTCGGTTTTAAAGTAACGGTTCGGTTCATTTTCGGTACAGTAAGGGAAAGAAATGCAAACATTCAACTGCAGGTTGTTTATTACTATAAATATTTTTATAACAATTTGTTTACACTTTTTTTTTTTTTATACTTTTTAATAATTTAATTTATATATAAAATAAAAAAAAGAATAAGAAATACTCTCAATACTCCAATACTCTCTCAAACCAATATCATATAATAAAATATAATTAAAAATATAAATAAATAACTATGATTACAGTGCAGCATTACCAATCCCAGCTTGTAGACCTGCTCATATTTTTTAAAAAAATAAATAACTTTTCCAAAGTGTAAAGTGCAGCATGAACCGTTTCAGTTTTTAGACCTGCTCAGATTTCGTTATTGCGTTGGCCTGATCGGAATTAAGAGCAAAGGTCTGTTTAACCTTTGAATTACAATTGTCTTTTTCCTAGTTGTAGTGATGTACACACTCGCGTGATGCCTTTTGAAAACATTAGGCTGGTGACACACTGACATATTGCACCTGTCAACAGTATTGACGGCAAAATAGACTCTGTTTGACAGGTGCAATATTTGAAAATCGATAATTATTAATTTATTTTTTAAATTACATTTATATCTGAATATATGTCAACCTATAGACTTTCAAACATCAAAGTGTCATGAATTAATATGTATTTGTGTACAAAATGACATATAAACATATTTTCCTATTCTATTTTGCCTGGAAACGCTTTACAACACGCTTTCGTGTTGCGTGAAAAATAGGCGTCGGTTCTATTTGTAGCATGAAGACGCGCGTCTCACGCAGGCAGTGTGCAAGCTCTAACCTGTTAACATGGGAGCCGACTTAAAAACGGACACGCCACGCATCCAGTGTGTCGCCGGCCTTAGAATCAGCTGCAGGGCGGGATTTGCGCTGAACGTGGAGACTTCCGCCACTTAATATGTTCATTTGGAAACACACAAATGTACTTATGTTCGGCATACAAAATCTTGCATTCGGTCATTCGGTACACACGTGTACCGTACCGAAAGCCCTGTACCGAAACGGTCCGGTGCGAATACACGTACCGTTACACCCCTAATATATATATATATATATATATATGTATAGCGTAGTGTATTAATAGTTTAGGTTGCACTTTATCTTACACCACATGTACTTACGGTGTACCTACCTAAGAAAGTACTGGTAAAAAGGTAAAAACAAAATAAGAGCATACTGTAGTATGTACATGAGTAACAGGACTGTAAAATAAAGTGCTACCATAGTGTATACATTAAGTGCACAAGATTGTTTTCATCTCTTGGTCTATCTTTTTTATTTATTTTTTTATTTTTTTTAAGGACTAAGTGACTACTCTGAGACAGGTCTGAGACCAGTGACAAGAGACACAGACAGTCAGCGTCCTCTGATAAGTGATGATGAAGATGAGTTATGTGATGAATACTCCATACAGCAGCGGGATGAGGAGCCTGAACCACAGCCCAAAGCCATCGGCTTTCTCCAGGCCTTCTGCCTGCCAGGAGTCATTCCCGTCAGTGTCCATTTAAACGCTTGCTTACTTGCATACTAGACCACTGCTGTCTACTAGATTTGAGATTCATTTATTGTCTGTCTCCCACAGTATTCTCTGGCTTATGCATGTCTGAAGCTGGTCAACTACTCTTTCTTCTTCTGGCTGCCATTTTATCTCAGCCAAAACTTTGGCTGGAAGGAGGTTCAGGCCGACCGGCTCTCTGTGTGGTATGATGTGGGAGGCATTGTTGGTCAGTACCCAGCTTGGTTCTAACCAGACATTGCCAATTATGTTTTTACTCAGTTCACTCTAAAAGAAACAACCAAAAGATCAACAACACAATTACTGTTGACAATGGTTATTAACAAAGGGATTTTGATTTCCTGTCAGTGATGGTAAAGATGTAACAACAAATCCACATCATGACGATAATTAGACAATTTAAATTGAAACATACAGACGACAAAACATTAGTCATGTATAAACGCAACATATAAAAGAAATATTCAACCTATATCTACACAAAATTATATATATATATATATATATATATATATATATATATATATATATATATATATATATATATATATATATACACAGTGGGGATCGAAAGTTTGGGCACCCCTTGCAGAATCTGTGAAAATGAGTATTTTTCAAAAAATAAGAGAGATCATACTAAATGCATGTTATTTTTTATTTAGTACTGTCCTGAGTAAGATATTGTACATAAAAGATATTAACATTTAGTCCACAAGACAAAAAAATTGCTGAAAAATAACCCCACTCAAAAGTTTGGGAACCCTTGGTTCTTAGTACTGTGTTCTGTTACCTGATGATCCTCGACTGTCTTTCTGTTTTGTGAGGGTTGTGCATGAGTCCCTTGTTTGTTCTGAAAAGTTAAACTGAGCGGGTTTCTTCAGAAAAATCTTTAAGGTCCTGCAGATTCTTCAGTTTTCCAGCATGTTTTAAATGTTTTTTTCAAACTTTTGAGTGGGGTTATTTTAATAATTTCAGCAATTCTTTTGTCTTGTGGAATAAATGTTAATATCTTTTATGCACAATATCTTACTCAGGACAGTACTAAATAAAAAATAACATGCATTTAGTATGATCTCTCTTATTTTTTGAAAATTACTCATATTTTCACAGATTCTGCAAGGGGTGCTCAAACTTTCGATCCCCACTGTATATATATACTCTTACACATATATAAAGTCTATCAGCTTATGTGAGATTTTGTTGGAAAACAAAAATGCATTCTTAAACCCTACAAAACAGATTGGATACCTGGATCGAACCCTTCAATTGATTAAACTCTTTAAAATAAAAAAAAAAGTCAAATACACTGCAGTATTTAGAAGTTGATAAAAGGCATTTACCTAATACCTCTTTCCTAAAACAGACATTTTGCCTTGTTAACTGATATTAACTAATACTCCACCCCAAAATGAAGATTTTGTTATCAATCACTTACCTCCATCTCGTTCCAAACCTGTAAAAGCTTTTTTTGTCTTCGGAACACAATTTAAGGCAATGTGCACACGTACACAGGTATTTTTATAAACAGTTTTTCCTTCTTCCGTTTGTAAAACAATCTCTGTCCACATGAAAATGCAAACGCACGCTATGAAGCACTGTCAAGAGCATGCCAAACCGACAGGTGGCGATATAATCTCAACTGTAAAGCCATGTTGGCCAATCAGAAGCCTGAAAAAGTTTCCAGTAGGCGGAGATAACAGCGCCGACTCTGACATCAGAAGCCAAAAACTCCTGCATATCACTGCAACCTGAGTTTTTGAAAAGCCTCACCCTGGCTGGCGTTTTCAAAAATGTTCGGTTTCAGTAACTTGGCGATGCGTTTGCGTGTGGATGAACGGCCAAACAGCATAGAAAAAGCAGCAGTCTTCAAAAATAACCACATTCATGTGGACAGGGCCTAAGATATTTTGGATGAAAACTGGGAGGCTTGTGACTGTCTGGTTGACTGCTAAGTAAATTACACTGTCAAGTTCCTGAAAAGCATCGTCAAAATAGTCCATCTGCCATCAGTGGTTCAATCTGAATTTTGAAGCAATGAAAATACTTTTTGTACATGAAGAAAACAACAAAAAAAACTTTATTCAACAGTTCGCCTCACCTGTGTCTCTCCGCATCACCGTAGCACCATTTTAGAGAATATCTGCTGAACACAGGCAGCGTACGCTCTTCTGTGTCAGCCGCGCTGCACGGATGCGCTGTTTTAATTCAAATCAAAGTGTAAATACATCTAGAAAACGTCATATCTTAAATTGTATTCTGAAGACAAACAAAGCTTTTATGGGTTTGGAACGACATGGGGGTAGGTGATTAAAGACAAAATTTTCGTTTTGGGTTGGAGTAACCCTTTAACACTCTCAAAGAGCGGAATTTAATTTGGTTCGGGAGTTTTTAAGCCGTTTTGATGGTACGAAACAGCTCTCCAGTCTGACCCTTTCAGAAAACTTTGCAGCTGCACCCACTTACTGCCAGTGGTCCAGTGTTTTGCATAAGAGAAGTTACTTTTTCTCATTTTTGTTTCTTCATCCAAATCATCTCACATTTATATGCTTCTCTAAAACACTGCCTGCAAATATTTGGGAAGCTTCAATTGTTGCCAGTTAAAAAAAAATATTTTTGCCATCGGAGACCTTTAGAGACTACATTTCTGCCTTAGGTAGTTTGCAATCAAAGTATAAAGATTAGCTCATGTGCAGAATGCAATCTCTTCCAGGAGGAACCGTGCAAGGCTTGATCTCAGATCTTTTGGGAAAGCGAGCTCCTGTGTTAGCGATCAGTCTGCTGCTGGCCATGGGAGCGTTAGTGGGATACAGCCGTGAGTTTACAGTTTACTAAATCATGTTGTCTAGAAAATCAGACTTATTTTTTATATCATAATTTGAGAAATGACAGCAGCATAAATTTCTGTTTTGATTTTTAAAAAATATATATACTTTTCCTCAGACTCTCCAAACAACCAGCTGGTAAATGGAGCTCTTCTAGCAACAACAGGTAACACATTATTAATATGATTTAAATGATATATATATCAATTTAATAATTATTCTAGTTTAGGAAACCACTATCATTTAAATATTTGTATAATTTGTTTCAGGTTTCCTTATCGGAGGCCCATCGAACATGATCAGTTCAGCGATCTCTGCAGATTTGGGTCGACAGGAAGCACTGCAGAATAGTCAGGAGGCTTTGGCCACTGTCACAGGAATAGTGGACGGCACAGGAAGCATTGGAGCTGCGGGGGGACAGGTAATGCTTTTAATAATTAATACAAAATCATATTAATCACTGATGTCATTGCCCAGTTTTCGTCAAATGCAGAAGGAATAAAACTCCTTACTTCACTCTACTATTAATTATGTACTCCGGAAGTTGTATGCAAATCATGTTCATTGTGTATGTTTTTTTTAATGACGTATTATTGTTATTTCATGTGTGAATACTAATTTGAAAATGTCTCTGTTTTGTAGTATCTGGTATCGCTTATCGAGAGCAAATTAGGATGGATGTGTGTCTTCTATTTCTTCATAATAATGGTAGGTTCATTGTGATGCAACAGCACAAATGCAGCCAAACATTAGACATTTTTTTCAGTGGACAAAAGTTATTCTGTGAACAAAATTGCTCTTCACCTTTAAATGTAGCATCTACTCTAAGTCTAGTGAGTGTTCTGAAAGCTGAGCTAAACACTTTAACATCTGTCTTCCTCTCGTCCACAGACAGGGTGCAGTATACTCTTCATCATTCCACTCCTTTACTGTGAAATCCGCTCTTTGTGCCGGGACAGTCAAGCTCGAACGCATCAGCTCTGAGATGAACGCACTTTGCCTGAATCTGGATAGAAAAACTGGCCGTTTTTAAAAGACAGACATCCTATTTGGGAATTCAACCTTCTGTTTTAGAATTTAGTTTTATTTAGTCTGGCTACTTCATATCAAGGCGTTGTTCAGGCAGGCAGAGAATATGTGGTTTTTCTTCTGTTAATATGAAAGCCTGATTTCACTAATGATCTGACTCTTGGCCATGTGATGACTTCTATATCTCATTACACTAGCAACCACTGTCTGAACAAAAGGGTCGGCAAATGGCAGTGTGCTCATTTCTAAAGGTTGGATATGGAAATCCACTTTGTTTTAATTAAATTATCCCATTTATGAACGCCATCTTGGAATGTTGCTTAAAATACGTTTCTTAGTTTTATTTCTGTATATTGCCATCAGGACCTTTTTTTTTGGAGTTTTTAAATTCCAGTTTTTAATTATTGGTAGAGGGCAGGACCCTCTTGAGCTTAATTTGGGCTGATTGTAGCTTGATTAAATGGTGTATTGAATGATTACTTGAACAGAGGACCTTGATTCATAGCGTCATGTAGGTTTTTGGGGTGGTAATTTCGATGTGCAACTTTTTTTTAATTCACACTAAGTGTATAATGGTATATTTAAATATAACACTACAATTAAGCAAATGTACGTTTGTATTTAAACTATTGGAACCTGTACAGTTATTGTTTGAATGTTGTACATGTGTTGTATTGTTCCTACATTTGTATATAGTCATAATAAATACAGGTGAATAACATGTCTTTATTGAACAGCTTAGAGTCTATCACCCAACCATCCATGCGTCGACTTATTCTCAACCACTACGGTTACCTATGTAACGATATATGTAAAGAGTTCATTAGCAAAAACAGAGAACTACGTTTTTAAAAGTTTTCTCGTCTTCCAATCAATATCAATCAAACTGCAGTTTGGTTGTTTTGATTAATAATCCCTAAAAATAAATACAGCTAACTAACACAATAAAAACATGATTTGTGAAAATGAAGGGTTATCTGTTTTTGCAAATGAACTCTTTGTATGTTCACAATAATTGAGGGAAAATGAACTACTTTCATTTACAATCTTAATTGCTTTTCTTCATAACATTAAACGGGAACAACAAACACATTGGAATTAGTATTTTTTTATTTTTTTTAAGTAATAATTCTTAAGGTTAATATGCATGTTGTTCTGCTTGCTTTGATTGTGGCAACATTTCTTTTTCTGAGAAGAAGCAAAGCAAGGAGCAATCTAAGCTGTCATTATACAACCAGTCCATTTATGAACTTAATGACTGAATCCTAAACATCCAAGATTCCTAAAAAATGTATCAGTCTGCACAATAAAAATAAGCTGTTTTCAACATTGACAACACTAAGAAATATTTCTTGAGCCATTTTAGAATAATATCTCAAGGATCATGTCACACTAAAGATGAGTGATTATGCTGTAAAGCTTTGATGTCTATCAAAACGTGTTGATTTTAGTTCACAGTGCATTTACTAACATTAAATACTGAGATTAACTAAGATTAATAAATGCTTTAGAAATACTTTTCACTGTTGGTCTGTCGTAACTAATGTTATAAAAATGAAATCCTCCATAAAGACCCATGCTTTGAAATTCTTGTATAGGACCTTAAGGGTGTTATAAAGAATCTTGTAATTATGGGCTATTTTTTATCAAATTTACAAAAGTAAAAGGAAAATTGGGATAAAAAGCATAGCTTTAACATGCATGTGCATCCTAAATTAAATATCCTTGTTTCCCTGTTACTTTTTGAAGAAGAGGAGCCAGCTATCTTCAAAAAAAGATATAATTGATAGGAAACTAGTTCCAATTCCAAAGCTGAAATGTTTAGATATTTTAAGAATTAAATCATTGACCTGTTGAGAGAGAGATTACAGTCTTTGTAGTTGGATTGTTGTGCTCCAGTAAAATAAAAATCAGGTACTGATTTGGAATATGTTGAAATATTGATATTTCCTTACAAAAACACAGATGTGCTACAGGGGGCCTTTACTCATCCCCCGAAGATTTATTTGACGACATGTGGACTATTCAACTGCAACTGCAACACCCGCTGACTACAACGATATAGCTTGGAATAGCCAGGGTAATTTTTATTATAACTGCAACTAGAATGCTCCCTAGGACAGTATAGACAAAATGCTATGGACTCAAAGATGGGTCATCTGAGGTGCAGGTGTGAACAATCAAAGATAGTTCTGTTGTGTTTAGGTAATTAGACTGAATGTGAAGTGATTATATGTAAGGAAATATGTACAGCCTTAATGAAAGCACATTGCATGTTTTGCATAAACTTCTTAAAATATATCACTTGTCAAAATAGCTTTCAGGTTGTTTTATTTTTAAAGCATGTTGGTACCGTGTTAAATTTATTTTCTGACATATATGCTCTATACTACAATCAAATGAAGACATACTTCCAAATAAATGACTTTGAACAAATATTTTATGGGTGATTTTTGCATACTGCAAACACGTACATAATTCAAAATATGAAGTCAGCTAGTATTTACGTTTTAACATTCAATGATATAGGACTGCACATAGCTACTAACTCACAAGATATCATGCAAAAAAATTGAATACGGTTGACAAATCTGCAACAGAAGCTGTAGGGTAATGTCATGATTATGACAACATGTAGAGCATAATACAATTTTAAATTGCTCATATACTTGATACACTTCCCCCAAAAAAGAATGGTAAGCAACTGTTTTTTTAAAGATATTCTAAAAACAGAACAGTACACACATCATATAAACCTTATTGTGAAGCATAAGATACATCCTTGCTATTCTTCTGTTCTTCTCATCTTAATAAGTGCATTCATGATCAAAACAAATGCTACATTTTGCATATTTGTTTTTTTATACATTTGTTTGTAAAAAATGAAGGTCCTTCTCATTTGATGAGGTAGAGCACTAATTTATTTCTATGAATACATTTTGTAAAGATTACAACTTTAAGAGGAAGTCACTGAATCAACTCTCTAGCATGCGTCTTTGCGATGAATGCAAGAAAAAACATCTCTCTCATATACTGTATATCCTAAAGAAGCTGAAACTGACATTCGAAGCAAATTCTGCAGTTTAACGGCATGTGGTTTTGGTTTAGTGACTTAATAAAAAATTTTTTAAAATGTACATACAGTTTCTTTTAAGCATCCTATTTATTGTGGAGCAATTACTTTGGTTAATTGCGTCAGCTGTCTCTTTAATATCAAGAAAACAAAATGTATGGCTAATTCACCACATAATCATACATTATATCTCACATGCACAAAGCAAAATACAGTATAAAAAAAAAAATTGTACAAATGATTGGTTGAAATGTCCTTGCAATTCATATGCTAATACTAAAAGTAAGATTCAAACTTAACATACATACAAAAGTAGCTTGTCAACCTATAACATTTTCCCCCAGACGTGTAAGACGAATCCTTACAATATCCTTTACAAAGATGATTAAAAATCTTGTTACAAACTTCAAAGATATCAAAGCATATGCCTCCTATTAACTCTAGAATAATAGAGTAAATTCAAACCATTTTAATATGCTTCATGAAAAACATCTCTTTTTGGGTCACATTTTAGTTTGGGGACCAAATTTTGCTGCTTATTAATAGTTATTAAGGTAGTTGTTAGGTTTAGATATGCGGTAGGATTAACTCACCTAAAATATAGTAATACAGAATAAGGCATTCATTTGTGCTTTATAAGTACTAATGTGCATGCAATACAATATGCTAGTGATATGCATGCAACTAGTTATTTGTGAGAATTGGTCCCCAGACTAAAGCGTCTCCCTTTATTGTAATATATATAAAACAGGAAAATAAATAAAAAGCGGAACAGAATAATGGTATGACACTGTTAGCTTATAGATTGTGTGCACTGATGCCAGTTAAAGGGTTAGTTCACCCCAAAACTTGTGTTTTACTCACCCTCGAAGCACCCTAGCTGTATATGACTTTCTTCTTTCAGACAAATCCAGTCGGAGTTATATAAAAAATTATCCTGGCTATTCCAGGCTATATCGTTGTAGTCAGCGGGTGTTGCAGTCGCCGTTGAACAGTCCACATTTTGTCAAATAAAGCTCATAACTAAACGTGCCGCAGATGGCTCTTTTGGATGAATAAAGCCCCCCCTGTACCGAATCCATGTGTTTTTGTAAGAAAAAATATCCATATTTTAAACGTAATGGGCAGCGTTGCGTGATTAGTGACGAAATCGGAGAGAAAACAAAACAAAATGCCGGTTATGATTTAGAAATGAGGATTTGTAAAGAAATATGTTGGAGGATTTTGATATAAGCCAAGAGGAGACTGGTTTTACTTTTATAAAGTAAGGAAACTTTGCCTCTTTTTCTCATATAAACAAACTTACGAGACCAGCATATCTCAGAGGCATGCGCAAAGAGCATATTACGGCCTGTGTCATCCGCCAGAACAGATCTGTGAACGACAGATTACAGAAGTGAGAGAAAAGTGTTTATTACTGAATTGAAATATGTTGAAATGTGGATATTTTCTTAGAAAAACACATAGATGCGAATACAGGGGGCCTTTATTCATCCCCCGAAGCCATCTGCGGCACGTTTAGTTACGAATGCGCGAGATTTATTTGACGACATGTGGACTATTCAACTGCAACTGCAACACGCGCTGACTACAACAATACTGCTTGGAATAGCCAGGATAACTTTTTAATATAACTGCGACTGGGATGATTCGAGTGCGAGTAAAACACAAGCTAATTTTCATTTTTGGGGTAACTAACCCTTTAAGAGGATCAATACATTTTGAATTGTGAATCTGAGAAGTTTAAAGTTTATGACCAAACAGTCTTTTTATAGTGCATTTCTGTAAACGTTCACAGTAATTGTTTGTGTGCACAACAAACACATAAGAAACACACTATTATTATTATATAGTGCATCCCTAACAGTTTTTTTTAATGGAACAACATGGAACAATAAAACATTTCATTAAGTCATGAATTTAAATTGTATTAGTTGATTTTGTAAGAGTGAATTCTCTTTCATTTACTGGAATTAATTGATTTGAATGATTCATACGCACTATAAAACCAGAATATTTGACTTTTTAACATTTACTTAAATCTCGTGACTCCATGTTGTGACAACAAAATAGGTTCCTTTAATAGGTACTGCGTTTAGTAAAAAAATATACAAACGTGTGTATATAATATGTATCTGTGTGTGCGTATGTACAGTATATACATCCTATTTAGCATTTGCTGGTCAGTTAGAATAGCTACGTGCTGATAGTGTATGTACATTTATACAAAACAAGGTCCAATGTCCGTTTACTGTCCTGATGAAGCTTTACGATCGGGAAATCTTCGTTTTGTCACTCTGAAAAAGTCTGAAAGAAAGAGAGAGAAACATCTTAGAATTGCAATATAAAAATATCTCATAATGCCCGTAACTAATATTATTTAACAAAGTCCTGATCACATTAGTCCGGCCGTAACGGCGTGACCCAAAGAACTGTATATCTTCTGTCTCACCTGTGATGCTCGCTTGTCTGCGTTTGACCCCTAGCAATGCAGCCATTTTCTTCTCTGGTTTGGTTCCCCTCAGAGCTCCTCTGGTCCGCAGCTCCAGATATTTCTCTGTGGCCATAGCTGGAGATGAACAAGCCTCCACCGTTTGCTTTGCCATCCCGGGCCTGAACACACAGCTATGGTAGAACACTGGCACATCCTGGCACCGCAGCTCCTCCCACTCAATGCGACCGGGGACTGGTTGGTCCATCTGAAAGTCAAAGTTCCAGCGCTGTTTGGCGATTTCCATGTTCATGCAGAATAGCCTCTGAAAGTCCTGCTGTAACTGCTGGTGGTCCACTGGGCCAAACAGGTTCCGCCGGACCACTGCTGCTTGAGGTTTAATGTCCTCCTCCTGCCCTTCCAGCAGCCCAAAATAACACGTAACTTGTGACATGGACATGTTCCTGCGACAAAGAATAGAAATACCCCAAAAGTATTGGTATTAGGGGTCACTGTGTATACGAGTCAGGATTAATTAAGATTCTTAGAAATATATTCTCTGTATTGATGAAAAAATGCCAAGTGTGTGATTTGTGGATGCAAAAAAGATGCACCATCCTGAATAAAACTGACGATACTAAAATTTAAATTTAAGGTATTGTGTTGTTAGTGTTAATTGAACCTCAACTATTAAAAATAGTATAAATTAACAAACAAATCAAGTTTTTTTTTTCTTAAAAACTGCTGCATAAAAATATATATATATATATTTTGGTCCAAAAAAATTACATTTTGCCGAAACTACTTGATTCCTTTTTCTAAAGAATACTTTTACTAAGGCTTTTTTTCCATCAATGTACATGACCTTTATTGTTCTCAAATACAAAACTTTATTGAGTGTAAACTTTATTTTTTCCCCACAACACAAAAGTTGCATAATTTATTTGATGACTTTGATTGGGTCAAATTAAATTACCCATCTTAAAATCGAAAAAAACAAATACTAAGATTATGCCACATCGTCTACTCTTTTTAAAGAATCCTTTTATTGGTGTTTCCTGTCGTGATCAAGATTTCTTTAGTTCAGTATCCCCAAAAATATCATTTCAGAAATTAAATTAAAAGCTGTATGCACTTTTAATGTAATTTTAACAAATAAAAACGTGTCCCCGGACCACAAGTTTTAAGTAAAACGGGTATATTTGCAGCAATAGCCAACAATGCATCATATGGGTCAACATTATATATAACATGCATTGCTAAGGACTTAATCTGGACAACTTCAAAGGTGATTCTCTCAATATTTTTTGCACCCTCAAATTTTAGATTTTTGATGCATGGTTTGTTAGGAAACCAATGGAAAGTTTATTTATTCCGCTTTCAGATGATGTACAAATGTAATTTAAAAAATAATAATAATTAACATTATTACTGTTTTTGTGGTCCAGGGTCACATATTAGACATGGAAAAAAATATATTAACGTCACATTTATTTTGTACGATCACATCGTTACCATTGAAGAGAGAAATCGAGTGAAGCTTGTTTACGTCGAGAAAGTAGGCGCAGCACGCCTATCAAATTACTGTTGCACAATACTACACGCGCACGAGAGAACAGAAAACACGAGCAATGACTGACACCGCGTGCTGTTATTCACTGCCAATTACCTTTATAAAACAGAAAACATGCCCCTCACCTCTCTAATATTGACAGACACAGACTGATAGATAGATAGATAGATAGATAGATAGATAGATAGATAGATAGATAGATAGATAGATAGATAGATAGATAGAACCCTAGTACATTTGGAGTGAAGAATATAGTCATGCAGAAATTGTCTAACGTTATGTCAAAAACAACCGACAAATATTAAACTCACCAGTCGAGTGAAAGCAGAGCTCTAGATGAGGGAGATTAAATCCACTAACGTTACTAATGCACTTTCTAATCAATAACAGAAGTAAAACGACCTGAGCTACAAACACAACAAGCGCAGCGAAGTAATAATAAACTCATATGCAGTAACGTTGTTTGTTTTGATGGCAGGACTGCCCCTTGTCACGTGACTCGCGAAAGTACTCCGCTCAAAATTTTAATTGTCAAAATGTACAATAACAATGTATTTTTGCCTCTCACTGATGCTAAAATCGCAATACGCATAAAATTAGAGTACCTTTTCCACGTCTTAACGCCGCAGCGAGGTCTCTTTGGAAAGTAGGTCAAATCCCCCGGAACCCCCGCGCGTGACACACATTCAGTGTTTTGCTCTTGCCAAGATCAGCTCGGGCGCGCGCCCAAGAACTCCAGTCACGTTGATGTGCAACGTGACGGGGAGGAGCCACACGCGGGATGGATTTGATTTTATCCAGTGTAAGATGATAAAGTCAGTTCGTGGCGGGAATTCACCTTTTAAATTGGTTTGCAAACCGCCATTAAATCCTAAAAGAAGAAGAAGAAGACGACGAAGGACTGATGGGAAAACGAAGCCTTTTTAGCCGATTTTAACGCTTTTCTTCTGAAAACAAGAATAAAAAGACACAGAACAGGCGTGGTGCATTTTAAGTTGTAAACCTGGAATGTTTATTTTACTAGATCACAAATTCGACAGCTTTTTATTCCTATTTTTCCCTAGTCGGTTATTGTTTTTTAGTATGGAATCCTGTTTCCGCCACTGAAAAAAAAGAAAGGGAGAAGTTCTTACAATTGCAATTTTTTATCTTACAATTCTGTGAGGAAAAGTCAGAACTGCATGATTGCATCAGGCATTTATGTTGAAAAAAACAGAATTGATGTTGAAAAATTGCAAAGTTTTCCTAGGACAAGAATGCATTCAGTTTTAAGGACAACTTTGATGACAGGTTTTTATCCACTTCAAATGTTGACTAGTAAATAGTAATAAACACTTTGAGATCATGCACTCCAGACAAACATTTTTTTTTTCAGGAAAAGTGGGTCATCTCTGATTTATCAAAAATTATCCTGTATCTGTATGATAATGTATCAAGATATTCATTCAATATACTGTATAGCCTAGGCTATGAGTAAAATTAGGTTCACCCCACTGATGGATAAAATTAAAAACAAAAAGAACACATAGGGTAGGCCTACCCGAATAAATTTGGAATATGTATTTTTACTTGACATGTGTAAACACTGCATTCATGGAAGCCAACAGTAAGTTACTCTCCTATGTAACTAACTATGAGTTGGCTACATCGTAGAGTAACTAACTCCAAAGTGATTTCGCCAGCCCTTTTCCTTACTCTGGATGAGTAACTGTGTGATTGTTGCTGATTTAAGTCTCCCCATAGCATGTGTGGCCAGCAGATGTCCTAAGTGTGCTGTGTTTGAACAGTGAATTGTTCTGCAAATCAATTGTTCATTTGAAATGTTTAATTTCTCCTATTATCCTACACGTTTTTTGCTCAGGTAACAGCAAAACTGCTTGAATTCTCATCTCTAAGGCAGTTCATTTGCTCAAATCCCAGCAGTAACCCAACCCACAACCCCCCAAATAAATCATGTGAAGCCTAACATTTTGCTTAAGGCCAGTCACCTGATAGCGCCTCAGTTAAATAATGTAAAAATAATAAAAATAAATGTTGGCAAAAAGGTCATTGTTGGGTGAACTGTACGATTGTTCTTAAGGCACACACCGTTTAGATATTATTTGTATGACACGTATTGAAGTGACCAAATGAAGATATGTGATGTTGTCATTTTCTCTATATCTTACATAGCATCACTGTCATTAGAAAAGAGAAAGGTACTTGTGGTGGAGGTGCAATCTATACGACCCTGAGCACTTTGTTAAACACTCATTGTTTATTATCAATCATTAAAGATTTGGCTCGGAATATAAAGCTTTATTTCACCCTTTAAAAATGTAAATGAGAGGTTTTGCGTTCTGGCTAATTTAGTGATGCTCTTCCTCTTAAAGGGACATAAACAAATAGTGTAAGCTGGTTTGCCTTGCCTGGTTTCCCTGCCTTGTTTAGTGGTTTTAGGGGTTTTTTGGGCACAGCCTGGGGGGATGTAACAACATAACAGGGTTGAACAGAAGTACAAAGAAAAAAAGCCATAATATACACAAAGTTTTCGGTTCTTTATTTAAGTACAATATAGTTAAAGACACCTAATGCCATGTTCACACAACATCAGAATACAGTTGTCGGTCTTGTATTTGAATCATCAGTACGGTTGCACTTTTTTACAGAACTGACAGCTGCATTCTATACCCAAACTCACAACCATACTTTCAGCAAAGCCCTGCTATGTGAAGAGAACTGCACACAGCCGCCTAAAATGTGCCTTAAGACTTAAAAAGAGGTCCGTTTCATGTTGACTTTTAAAGCTGCTTGAGGAGTAATGCTCCTATAATAATATAGTATATTTTTAAATATCGAATCAGTATCAAGTCATATGCAACCATTGTAAAATGAACTGCATTATCTCAAATACGGTAGTTGTGTTAGCACTCCTGTTATTATATCAGCCCGGGTTCAGTCACATTCCCTAACATGTTGGAACAGAAAGCTCAGAATGATGGCAGAGACGAAATCAGGTGTTTCCAGTTTCAACTGACATCCCAGGGGTTTTTATTGACAGCTCGCTGAGGGGAATGATGTCTCACAATCACAAAATCTTATCTCTGTTATCATGTTTAGGTTTATGTTTCTAGTTCTGGTTTTGCAGTGAAAGTAATGCAGCCATCATAACTACACATGCTGTTCATCATCAGCTTTTATACGCATTTTCCCGAGTGTCTACAGTATTTACATTCCTTCCGTCCGTCCGTCCCTCCGTCCCTCCCTCTCTTGCTCATTCTGACAAGGCTTCATATTTCTTTGTTTCGTGCTTTCTCTGTCCTGAATCCTGATTATTCATTTTGTGTTATGTCCTGAGTTTGGTGCCAGCGTTTGAACACATGGCATGTGATGGCTATTACACCGTCCTCATCATTCCTCTCCAGAACAGCCTCTACAGCCCTGATGCACTGCACTGCTTCCACTGGGTAAGAGATCGCGTACTGGGGGTCATTTTGGAGGAGAATGTTCCTCACATGGGATGAGGCAATTTGAAAAATCCAAAATGGACAAATATCAGCTGATTAATCTGTCTTTCACTATATTAAGTGCCAAAACACTTAAAGTTATTATGTAACATGGGGTTTCAGTGTTTATGATAATGTTTCTTTTAGTTAAAGAGACGTAGAGATCTGGAAAGACAGAAAGACGTCCTGTGGGCTGGACTGCAGGTTGTGGAACAAACACAGCTGTGGTACCAGAAGCGCCTGAAGCTGAATTTACAAAGGCAGGTTAGCTTGAGCACAGGAGGCATGGATGGAGAGGTACGTACCTTCACAGATCACATTGAGTAATGCTGCTGTCACATAAAAGCAAGAGCACACAAATGAAGTATAAGGAGGCCTGTTCCTGCAGACTTTAATTCAATAATTGCACATTTGAACTTAATTCAAAACATTTCATCTTTCAATGAGCTGATGATCTAAATCAGGGTTGTTAAATAAGGTACACATACAAAATTTGCATTGCTGTAGAAGCCTAAACCAGAAATTAAAACCACCAGCCTACAATCAATGTTAAAACAGGTGAGCCAGATCTCTCCCCAAAAAAATATAACCAGTGTAACTGATATGTACTATGAAATAAGTATAGTTTTTTTTGTGTGTGTGTGCGTTTGTGCAATTTATTCTAATATCGGTTATCAATTAAGAAAAATGCCAAAAGAATGGTGCCATTATGACATCGACTAGAGAGGGCTGATCCTTCATCTGTTTGTCAGAAGAGCATCCTAAATTGGTAGCACAGGTATCAAAACTATTTCTGAAATTCTTCCTTGTTGAATGGAAGTGAAACCAAGTTATATATGAGCCAAAAATGGTCAAATTCATGTACTTACCATCAAGTTGTTCCAAACCTGTATAAATGTCTTACTCTGCTGAACACAAAAGAAGTTAATTTGAAGAATGTTGGTCACCAACCAGTTGCTGGTCCCTATTGACTTCCATAATATGAAAAAAATAAAAAAATAAGTCGGTGCCTAACTGCATTCTTCAAAATATCTTCTTTACGTTCACCAGAAGAAAGAAACTTGGAACTTGAGGGTAACTTGAGTAGCCAAAATGATAACACAATTTTTGTTTTTGGGCCAACTATCCAGTTAAAGCTGCAGTAGGTAACTTTTGTAAATATATATTTTTTACATATTTATTAAACCTGTCATTATGTCCTGACAGTAGAATATGAGACAGATAATCTGTGAAAAAATCAAGCTCCTCTGGCTCCTCCCAGTGTCCTATTGCCATTTGCAGAAAGTCATCTGCTCCCGGTAAGAAACAACCAATCAGAGCTGCGGTCCGTAACTTTGTTTGTGTTCAAAATGTAGAAAAATGTATATAATAAGCGAGTACACCATGAATCCATTTTCCAAACCGTGTCTTTAGCTTGTCCTGAATCACTAGGGTGCAGCTATAATAAGTGTTTATATTCGGACTATTTTAGATTGCTTCGGGGGTACCGCGGCGGAGTAACCCAGTACCTTTGTGATTCTTCATAGACATAAACAGAGAGAAGTAGTTCCGGCTACGATGTTCTTCCGCAAGACGCAAGCAGTTCTGTTTATTAACCGCTAGAGCGTCAAAAGTTACCTACCGCAGCTTTAAATGCCAAACCTAAAAAGTATAGATAACCAAAAAATTTAAATTCTGTCATTCATTACTCACCCTCATGAGACCTTCTGTAAGTTCATCTTTGGTACACAAATGAAGATATTGTTGATGAAATCAGAAAGCTTTCTGACACTGCATAGACAGCAACAGAACTGAAGGCCCAGAAACGTAGTAAGGACATTGATAATATAGTGCAAAAAGAAAACCAAAATAACGACTAAGGATTTCTTCTCTTCCGTGTCACTCTCCGCAGAGTGTTCACAACAGTACCACAATGCATGCGTGTGCTTTCTTCTGATTGGAAACAAGGCACAGCACATCCTGGTTCTACGTCAGAACACTGGGTTCTGCATCCGCGACACCACACGCATGCGTCCTGGAATTCTCATAGCTTCATAACATTACAGTTGAACCTCTGATATCACATGGACTATTTTAATGATGTCCTTACTACCTTTCTAGGCCTTGAACGTTTCAGTTGCGTCGCTGTCTACGCAGGCTCAGAAAGCTCTTGGATTTATGTTATGAAGTTAAACAAAGGTCTTAGGTTTGGAATGACAGGGTGATTAGTTAACGACAGACTTTTCATTTTTGAGTGAACTATCCCTTTTGATCCTGAAGTCATTGGTTAGTTTGGTCATGTGTGTTTGATTAAGGTTATACTGTAGCTAAAGACCGCAGAAAAGTTGGAAATACAAGAGGAGGATTAAGTAAACTTGGTGTACTTATACAGACTTTTCAAAGGTACAGTTTGGTACAGTTTGTTGAATATGTTGTACTATTATTTACATGTGTCTCATTGTTACAGCTGGTGAAACACTGGCTTTCCTATCTGTACTTAACTAATTTATTTTACATTTTTGTCCTAAGAAATTTGTAAAGTACCTGTACGTTACAGGGCAGGTGGTCGTGCGCTCTGCGGTCTTGTATGCAGCGTGTGAATGGCAGTCTGGGTAATCTGATGAGTGACACCTGTGTCTGGAACAATCTGGCCCCAGAGGAGAGTGGAGGATCGGACTGGGACTTGCCACATTGGTCAAGGTGATGATCAGTAATAGTATTAATAATAATAGTATTCTTATTGTTTTTGTTTCTGTCGTGCAGTCCTATTCATTATCAACATAACAAGCACTGTGTGGATCTCATATACAGGAAGTGAATCAGCAGAATCAACAGATTTCCATGTTGGAGTTTGAGAAGGCACAACTTCTTCAGCAGCTGGTGTCTTACAGCACACCTGATTGATGACATCCACACATTTTCAACTTTAATTACAAAAGGGTTTCATTCAAATCACGCAGTGAACTGTAAAGGGTTAAAAATGCTTTGAAAAGACTGAATGTTAAAATTAATATAGGCTCTGGTATGCACCCGTTCCACCCTGTTTTCCATTATTTAACTGAAAGAGTTTTCATAAAATATTTGTTTATCTGACTTGTTAGTAGCAATTCAGATACCTACATTTATACAAAACAGGTTTTGAAGTATAATTTAAGTATAATTGAACAATGAAGATTCTATAGTATGGCTAAAATTAGTATTGCAAAATCACTTGTATTAGTTTTGATTTACATATAAACATAAAGGGGGTAAATGTTTATATTGCTTGTCATTATATTTTTATGAAGTTGAAAAATATAAAGTAATTTGAAAAACTTTAGCCAGCTGCACTGAAAATGTCACAATCAGATTTAGTTTCGGTTTCGTTTTTTGTGTACTATTAGTTTGTATTCCTTGTTTTCATGTGTTTTCTTTCTGTTTCTAGTGTTCCGAACACTACTTTGTTTTCAACTGTTACAGTTGTTATTGATTATGTTGTGCACCTGTTTTTTGTTGAGTTCCTCATCTTTTATGCCATTCATTTAGTCTTTGTCTGGCATTGTCTGTACATACGTGAAGCTGTTCTGAATTCATAAGTGTTTGTGCTAGTACGCCCTCTGGATGGACTGGTCCTGGAATGTGAATGTCTCATTAAAATAAGGAATACAAACTAACAGTCCATGAAAACAAACCTGAAACTTACTCTGATTGTGAAAAATTCAGTGTACTTGGTTGAAAAAAAAAAAAGTTTATATTTTCCAAATACAGAATATAATGACAAGCGATATTAACATTCACTCCCTCATTTAATATTTTCACAAAACACTGCTAACAATAAAATTTCTCTTCAGTTCAGACTGAAGATCATGACTTTATTAAATCTAAACTAATACAAGTGATTTTGCAATAGCCAGAGCCTACGCCCTTTATGGATCCTCCACTGATGGAAAAGGTTGTCCCAGAGCTAGAGCATGTAGCCCTATTTATTTTGAACTGTGTCCATCCTGGAGAAAATATTAAGTAAGACTTCCTGGAGTGGAGTCCCACTCATGCTCCCATCTCTGAGGTGTGTTTGCCTTTGCCGCCCTGTCAGGATTGATTTACTTGCTAGTCCATAACTGTTCCCAAGCATTCCCCCTCCACTGGTTTCCTCCGGTGGCCATACTCCTTCTCTTGTGACCATTTTGTTCGGCTAGCTTCCAAAGACAACATTTTAGTTTGTTTTCCTTGTTTTAATGTGTTTCCTATCCCTTTCATGTTCTGTTCACTAGTATCCATAGTTACTGATTGTTGTACACCTGTTTCTTGTTGAGTTCCTCGTTATCCTGTGTATATATATGCCCTTTAGTGTCCTCACTTCTTGTTTTACCCATTGTTAAGCAGATATGTTTCTTCTTGATTTTTGTTGTTTTTGTTATTAAACTGCAAAGAGCTCAATCTGGGTCCATATTTTTTCTATCTGCCTCACCCTAACAGAAATATGATATAGATGAAATAAAGAACAAAAGTGAAATTAAAGACAGTTGTATATATAAATAATTGAACAAAATAAGAGATTTCATATTCATTTATTTGAATATTTAAATCCAGACTGAAATCAGTGACAGTGTATTTGAAACATACTATTAATTCAAAAGCTACAGAAATCGATGATGATATGTTGATCTATGCACATAACAAATGTAACATTTAAAAACAGGCTTTAATAGTTAAAATGCATTTTATTACTGTAATGTGTCATTTCAAATGTAATGCTGTTTCAGTGGGAATGCATTTGTAGGTAATTCTAAAACCACAAGCCCATTCTAAACCCACTTTTAAACCAACGAAAACTCTTTTCACAGTTTTCACCAACTGTGTATACCAACATAACATACAGTAAGCAAAATAATCTGTATAATTAAATCTATAAATGAACATTTATCTGTTTTAGATTACAGTTTTTTTTATATTAGTGACACTTTTTGAATTTGTGCTTTTGAAATTATTCTTATTACTAAATATTTTAAAGAAATAACATCAGTTTTCATATTATTATCATTATTATTATTATTATTACTAAATCAACCCACCTTTACATTTTATTGAAAACCAAAAATGGAATTGCATCAATCTAGACCACAGACCATCCAGCAGAGAGCAGCAGAATAATATAGAAACAAATTAACGTACTAGCAGCTGTGTTCTACTGAAAGGTGAACGTGATTTCACGTGCAGCATGTTACTGGATCAATATCCATATTGATTCTGGAACAACATTCCAATCAACCAATCAGAACTGACATATTGAGTTTACAGGAAATGTCCATTTTAGTGCTTCTACATCCTCCATCATTTCCTTCTGATTTTAGGGCTAAATTATGGGTAGGATTATGTTTGGGGTAGAGATAGGGTTAGATCTATATTTTTGAAGAATAATGTTGATTTCGTATCAGGGCCGTAGTTGGGGTTTGAGGGGCCCCAGTGCAGGTTGTACCAGTGGGCCCTGTTTGAAACTTTTAATTTGTTTAATTTGTATGTTCGTTCTATTTGTTTATTTGTGCTATTTTTGCATATGTTTAAGTTTTTCAAGTTTGTAGGTGTTCAGGTACAGAAGCCAAATGTAAAATAGCCCTGCATAGTCTTCACTGTAAAAATTAAATATACAGTCAAAACAAAACATTTCTCACATTATCACAGTTTATTAGCTATACTTTAGATAATGGTAACAAAATATGATATGAAGAGTTAACAAATTAATCTTGATAATGTCAGATAACTTTGTTATAACAGTGTGTAATGGATTACAATCAACCAAAACTTCAGACACCTGTGAATATGACCATTTTTACACAATTATCAATAATTTTGTTCAGTCTGTGGTGTAAAAAGGTTGCGTTAGCAATTAAAGAAAAAGAAAACACTTGGACAGGTTAAAGTGTCTGAATAAATTTTGGTTTGTCTGACTGTGGAATAATTCTATCACGTCTGTGAGTAAGGACCGGAAGCAGTTGCAAGTAATGGGTATTTATTGAACTGAGTAATGGTAAGTAGATGATGGTGGGTGATGCAGGACCTCAATGGCAGCACAGACAGGTGAGGAGGTGTTTGAGTGCATTGCTGCAGATGGTGGTGGATCAAGGGTGATCAGGATAGGGGCTGAAACGAAGCAGCTCTTCAGTTTGGCAACACAGCCTCGGCTGTGTCTGACCACCTAAACGTAGTTTTGGGGGAGGTCAAGGCAGTCAGAGGTGCGGCTAGTTGGCTGAAGTTGCGAATAATACACTGGTAGAAGTTGGCGAACCCCAGAAACCTTTGTAGGGCCTTGCGGGAATCTGGACTTGGCCACTCTACCACAGCCTTAACCTGCTCGGCATCCATGCATATTTCATCAGTCGACACGATATATCCAAGAAACAGAACAGACTGTGCATGAAACTCGCATTTCTCCGACTTGACAAAAAGCTCATTCTCTAGCAATCTCTGAAGCACTCATCGAACGTGCTGCATGTGTTCCTGGAGAGAAGAGGAAAAAATCAATATGACGTCCAGGTAGACATATATGAATTGATCAATCATATCTCGTAGCACATCGTTGACGAATGCCTGGAAGACCGCAGGGGAGTTGGAGAGCCCAAAGGGCATGACCAAGTATTCAAAGTGCCCCCTGGGGGTGTTAAAAGTGGTCTTCCATTCATCCCCCTCCCTGATGCGGACCAAATGATAAGCATTACGTAAGGCCAATTTCGTGAAAATCAATGCTCCCTGCAACCTCTCGAAGGCTGAAGACATCAACGGGAAAGGGTAAGTATTCTTTACCGTGATGTTGTTCAGTCCCCTGTAATCAATACAAGGTCGCAGTGATCCATCTTTCTTCCCCACAAAAAAGAACCCCACCCCCGTTGGAGAAGAGGAAGGGTGGATGAACTTCGAAGCTAGAGAATCAGAAATATATTTCTCCATAACCTCCCTTTCTGGAACAGAAAGTGAATATAATTTGCCTTTAGGCGGAGACTTACCTGACAGTAAATCTATGGCACAGTCATAGGGACGATGCGGAGGGAGAGAAGCAGCACGAGACTTACTGAACACTTCCTTCAGGTGGAGGTACTCCGCGGGCACGTTAGACAAAATCCACTGCCTCCTCCTGAAACAAAGACATAGAAACAGATGGACAAACAGACACTAGGCAAGACTCATGACATTTGTTACTCCATGCCAGGATGGAATTTAATTGCCAGTCTATTTTGGGGTTGTGCAAGAGGATCCAGGGGTGACCTTGGATTATGGATGCAAGAGGAGAGTAAAGGATGTAGAAGGAGGTGGTTTCTGAGTGGTTGCCTGATGTGATGAGGGTGATGTCTTCAGTGATGTGAGATATGACCAGTAGTGAACCGTGATGTGGTGCATGAGGGTTCTGAGGGGAATGTGAAGTCTCCATGCTAGTGTATTGTCCACGAAATTACCTTCAGCCCCGGAGTCCAGAAGTGCTCGACAGTCGTGAATCTATGCTGACCATCTTAGTCTTACTGGGAGGAGCGTAGATGATGATGAGGTCTTCTCGGCGGAGATCCCACCCGATAGTAGCCTCATACTTACTACCGGGCTTGGCCTTTTTCCGTACAGATGTAGGCTTGATGGCCGGTCCCCCCGCAGTAGAGGCACAGGCCCAGGGACCTCTGCCTCTCCTTCTCCTCCCGGGAAAGCCGAGCTCGCCCTACCTGCATGGGCTCGTGATCGTAGGAGGGGCTGTCCGTCTCCCCGCCGCTGACTCGCACGTCCGTCTGGGTCTTAGGTGTGGAACTGGGTAGGTTCCGTCAATCCACTCGTGTCAGACGTGCATCTACCCTCAGCACCAACTCGATGAGCACACTGAGTGAAGTAGGAAGGTCCAGGGCGTAGATCTTTTTGGAAAAGTCTGAGACGGATCTTTGACGCAATTCAGCTAGCATCCTAGCCGCCTCTCTCCCGGTGACGGCCCAATCAAAGACCCGCCTCATCTTGGTGGAGAGTGTCTGCAGCATGGATCTTGATTTTCCCACACCGCCGTTCCCCATAATGCTGACCTCCCAGTGAGCAGGGTCAGTACAAATGCCACCTTGGCTTGTTCATTGGAGAAAGTTCTAGGTTGAAGAGAGAAATGCATATCGCATCGGGTTAACAAAGCTCTACAAAAGTTTGGCTCACCCGAGTAGGTCTCCGGAATGGGGAGGCATGGTTCCGGTTGGGAGGGGGTCTCCAGTGGTGTGGGAGGAACGGGCGGTGTGAGCGGCGCAGTGGAAACTCGTAGAAGTTGTAGTTGCTGGGTGAGCTCGGACACCTGCGCCACCATTGCCTGAACAGCGCGACCAGTGTCGTTAAGATTCCTCTCCTGGGAGTCCATCCTCCGAGCACTGGGGCTGAGAAACTCCTCCAAGGTTGATGACGGGTTTCTTGTTGCTTCCATGGGTGGTCAGATTGTTCTTTCACGGCTGTGAGTAAGGACAGGAAGCAGTTGCGAGTAATGGGTATTTATTGAATTGAGTAATGGTAAGTAGATGATGGTGGGTGATGCAGGGACCTGAATGGTAGCACAGACAGGAGAGGAGGTGTTTGAGTGCGCTGGTGGAGATTGTGGTGGTGAGTAATCTGTGGCGATGACTGGTTAATCCAAGAGTGACCGAACTGGAACAAGACACAACGAAGTAGAGCTGGTGGAAGACAGGCATGTAGCACGGAGGACCTCAAACAACGATCTGACAAACAAGAGACGAAAGACAGGGCATTAAGTAGGCTGGTTGAATGAGCTGCAGCTGCCGCTGATCAGATGATCAGTGGTAACACCCAAATGAAACAATCAACATGACGTAACATGAGATGAGCAGGAGACGGTACATTCATGAACTGTGACAAATTCTTGTTAAAACTACAAAGTAATTCAGTCAAGAGCAGTGAATGATTTTCTTTATTTGCGTTTTTGTGTTCTGGTCCTTTGAGTGACGAATGTTTTATAAACAAGGCCCAAGTCGACGCTGGATTTGCACATCTTTTGCTATTAAAACATAGAGTCATCACTGTGATAAAAGACCCCATTCAGGTAAGTACAATTGCATCAGATTTCTGTATTTTTTTGGAAATCAGCACATAAAGTGAATATATGTTAATGGAAACAACACGAAACAAAACGCCTTTTCAAGATGGTTAAATGCCTCAATGCACTTAAGTGGTCAGTCTTTTCTGCCTGGTGCAGTTTCATGTGACATATTGGTGATATTGTCCAACCTAAAAGAGCTGTTGGACAAAGGGCCATTACCCTTCCATGCTCAAGGTCTATGTGGCAGCTATAGCAGCTTCCCATGCTACTATAGCAAGACAGACTGTGGGCCAGAACAACTTAGTTGTCCATTTCCTGAGAGGAACTAAGAGGCTCAATCTGCCCTGGTCCCCCCACAGCCCCTGCCTGGGACCTGCCCACGGTCCTGAGAGCCCTCAAAGGCTTCTCCTTTGAGCCACTACAGTCTGCAGACTTGAAAACCCTGTTGTTGAAAACTGCTCTGCTATTGGCTTTAACATTGGTTAAACGAGTAAGTGACTTGCAGGCTCTCTTGGTAAGTCCTGCCTGTCTTGAGTTTGGAATAAATTAACTTTTCCCCAACATTCTAATTCATTGAGATGTGTATATATATATATATATATATATATATATATATATATATATATATATATATATATATATATATATATATATATATATATAAATTATATTTGTTTGTAATGAAGAATACACGCATAAACTAAATGAGTAATGTTTATCAAGACAAATGTTAATGTTGGCTTGAGAAAGCTTGGCCTGAAAGTTTAAAATAATTTAAATGTCTTGGAAATTGAATGCTTTCTGGCTTTAACCAAGGTGCAGAAACAAATTATGCCACTGAATTAGTGTAATGGTACCAGCATATCGTCAGAGATCTTCCTGATGTGCCCTCTTTTCTGCAGGCTGTATTTATAAAGCCTCTGTCACAGCACGTTACTGCTCATACCCTGGTGGTCTCGCAATGAATTTCCAGCAGCTGATAAGAGCTATCTGCTGATCATATAATACATTTACACCAAAACACACACAAAGACATTTTGCTTATCTAAGACTAAATATGACTCCTTGCCTTTCCACAATTACATGTGACTACATGCTGTAGTTATCAAATACAGCTCACGGTCTACAGTCACCTTCAGAAGGTTTTTAGACACATAAATCACACAAAATATGGAATACTTCTCAGAACTAACTTCTCTTTTCTGAGCCATTTTTGCAATGACTTTAACAACATTAAAGGATTTTTAAAAACATTTTCATACTGAATTTCTTTATATAATCTTTAAAACAATATTTACAATAATTTTCACTTTTTTATATATATTTTTATGTAATGATAAGAATAAAACATTGCATAGGGTCTTTTTGAATATCCAGTCCTGTCTTGAGTCACTGATGTTGATGTTTTATACTTGAATTATTTTAAATAGACTGCTAGTTTGCTTCAAATGAATAAATAAATACACTGTTTTTTCAGTACATAAGATTTCAATGCTTGTTTCTGTAATTGATACACATATTTTTAGCTAGGAAACCTTAGCTAGTTGCTAAGACCTAAATGAGGGACCTGTTTTCTAGTTTAAGGGGTCATGTGACTGAAAAAAAAACATTATTGTCTACATACTATAGATTATAGTTGCTCCTCTGTACCCATCTTTTCTGAAAAGTGTTGAGTTTACAAAGCTTGTAGTTCTGAAAAGCGAAGTGTGCTCTGATTAGCCAGCTATCCAGTGCATTGTGATTGGCCGAATACCTCAAGCCTGTGACAGAAATGTTACGCCCCTTACCATACTGTGATGCCGTGTCCCTACGCGAAAAAAATCAAAACCAATAAAATCCATTAAAAACAAGGCATTTGTTGCACTGAGTGGGGACATAGTTATTGACTATAATGACTTATACTGTCTTTTTACGTGTTGTGTTGTGTATCACACTGCATAAACATAAAACCATGTCTGCATTTGTGATCGGAGAAACAACAAATAACAAGTGCTACTCAACACTGCTCAAAACCCACGTTTGAATCATCAGTGGCAAATTCTTTAAATATGAAAATGTACTTACAGGCTGTGAGTCAGAAAAGCCGGCATTGTAGGCTACTCTCCCAGGTTCAGGAAACAGTCCTCCATAAAATGTGCTTCACAAATCTAAATATTTGGATTAAACTCTTCTGGAACAGTGCTGCAAATACAACTAAACCACTGATTTCTAGTTATGTCCTTGTGATGAGTGGGACGGGGCCGAGAGCTGTGGGAACAGAGCGAAACCGGTGAGTTTCCCAATCACTCCACTGGCCTCGTTCTGTTCCCACGGCTCTCTGCCCCGCCCCACACGTCACAGTCCTCTTTTAGAAAACAATGTAGTTTCACAACGAAACAAAGAATCTCAACAACATGCCAGCGTGGGGCAACAACAATACTACAGAGAAAATCAAAGTTACACCTTCTTTCTTTGCATCAACATTTGGGAAATCATTTTTGCAAAACACTATGCAAATCTTCCCACATAGTGACGTAGACATGTGGGGATGTCTTTAAACAAGGCATTTTTGGAGGGCGTGGATAAGTCTTCCATTTTACATTTAATAAAGAATATCTCTTTGGGTTTGAGACTTTAGTCTTTGCTACTTTAAGGATCTTATCGATTCACAAACAGCTTGTAATGCTCCAAAGAGAAAGGGAAACTTGAAACATGACCCCTTTAAGAAGAAACATTGTGTGTGTACAAACAACAAATCCCCCACGATGCAAAAAATATTGCACAGCAATGAAGGGGTGGAACTCTAAAACATCTAGAGTGCAAAATAAACACACGTGCGTGGACACACACACTTGTACACACACAAACCCCTATGAACTGGTGTGCCTGTAAGAGCAACTATGTAAAATAAAATCAATAATTCAACTACAGTTTATTAAAAATGTGGACAACAAGGAAGGGGTTACACTCTAAAACATCAGGAGTGCAAAACAGACACATCCACAGACTCACTCACACACACACACACACACACACACACACACACACACACACACAAACTATTATACAAACTCAAATACATTGGTTTGGCCATGTATAACCATGTAGCCAAAATAAGTCAGAAAACTGAAATAAGAGGTTAAAATCAGATCAGGCCCAGAAGGATTAAGCTCTAATAAAGCATTCCTGTTTATTGATGTTACATTTTTATAGAATTTTAATGTTTTGTATAACAACATGCTGTATTCAGGTTTGACTGTGGTAATAATACTTCAAAAACTGATTCTCCAAAACACACACACACACACACACACACACACACAAAGTAGTCTTTGAGGGAATATAGAAATATACATTTAAATCCAAAACCTAATAAAAGTAAACAGTTATGAATCAACTAGGGAATTCAAAAGCCTCTCTATAGATTCCTATGCAGGCATCTAGTGGTAACATCATTCTTTGCTCTCACCAGAAGGTGCTAATCTGCTTTAAAAAAAAAAAAAAAAGGATTTTAAAGGTCTAGTCTATATTTTAATTAGAAATACTGCACTGATTAAAAAAAATAATTGTAAAAAATTTGATATATATTTTTTTTTTTACTATTTTCAGTGGGAAGAATTTATAATAATTATGGCATAAATGTGAATTATTACCATAAAAATTATCTATAGATAAAAATATATTACATTGATTTTACCGAAGAAAAAAGAAAGTTACATTTCAGGTGTCTGGTCACTTTTGACCATGAAGACCATGGTTGTGACTCCCAAATGAGGAGCGCACAAGGGTTAAGTGAGACAACAGAAACACTTCCTATATTCATAAAGTTAGTGGACCACTTGAAATCCTTCACGGCCACCAGTTTAAGAACCGTTGCTGTGGGATAATTATGTGACAAACTATATTTAAAGTCTGAGAAAGCGCAGCATGGTCAGAATGTCCATTCTAATAAAAGTCTGTTAGCTGGAGCTTTTTAGGTATGCAGTTTTTTTGTTATTGATGAACAAAGCATATTGTTTTTACTGCGCTGTATTTAATCAATCTTCAAGTATTCCATTTTTACACAGCCTTGGACATCTTCATGCTATCTTCAATCTGAACTTTAACTAAAATCTTGTCATCAGGAAGCAAAAGGTCTGTTCACACTTGGTTCATGTTTCATCTGATAGATCTTGTGTACTTATGCACTTCTACAAATTTTGACAAAAAAAAAAAAATAGAATAAATTAATTTTGTTACTAGCTTGGTGGTGTTTCTGTGATTGTGATCTTGAGGAAGGCTATCATTGTGCTAGCAATGTGATTGAACTTCCTATTTCCCTCTGCCAACCACTGAACCATTACAGTCAGGGTACCAGCAACTCTGTTAATTACCAGCTCCTGTTCACTCGGAAGCCATGAATGTGCATTGTTGACACACTCATTCTACCTTGACAGAGCGTTCTTCCAGCCTTCATGGTTCATTGGATTTCCCTTTTGCTGGTTTTCTGTTTGTCACTGATTCCTGGTCAGTTGCTGTAGTTAAGAGTTTGCTGGTACATTAGCAAGAAAAGGACATGCATACCACCTCCCTGTAGTTTAGCTAAAGCGTGAAGAATAAGTAGAGATGAAGGAGGGCTTTTGTAGCTTGATGTGGTTTATACTTCCTTCATTTCCTTTTACCAAGTACAGAACACATTCCAGAACATATTATCCAGAGGGGCTTGTATGTTCACATAGGCTGTGGGTGTTTGTGGAGTATTTAGGGGGGAGAGATGGTGAATATAAGAAAAATGTAAGCAATAACAAAAACAAACAGGAAGCCTATATCAATCCTTGACCCTATTTGGCACATATATGGGTCCATATGGCTTGTTAAATCTAAGCACAAAGGACTTTTTCTCTTACAATGTTAAAACTGTATCTATTTCTTTGCATAAAAGATTAGAATATTAAAATGAAAGTTGGAAATATATAACCACTTTCCATAAAAACTTCAGCAACTCATCAGGAGCATTTCTAGCCTTTCATTCAAATTAGACCATTGATATTGAGACTCAAATTATATAAACAGCTACCTGCACTAAAGAGTCATTCACAAGATGCATGATAATCTGACATTAAGATAAATAATAAATTAATAGTTGATTTCATGACCCTAACTAAGCAAGCCAGAGGCGACGGCGGCAAGGAACCAAAACTCCATCTGTGACAGAATGGAGAAAAAAAACCTTGGGATAAACCAGGCTCAGTTGGGGGGCAAGTTCTCCTCTGACCAGACGAAACCAGCATTTCAATTCCAGGCTGCAGCAAAGTCAGATTGTGCAGAAGAATCATCTGTTTCCTGTGGTCTTGTCCTGGTGGTCCTCTGAGACAAGGTCTTTACAGGGGATCTGTATCTGGGGCTCTAGTTGTCCTGGTCTCCGCTGTCTTTCAGGGATGTAGAGGTCCTTTCTAGGTGCTGATCCACCATCTGATCTGGATACAGAATGGATCTGGTGGCTACAGTGACCTCAAAATAAGAGAGAAACAGACTAATATTAGCGTAGATGCCATTCTTCTAATGATATAGCAAGTACATCGGGTGTTATGGGAAGTGTTCACAGTTCCGGTTTACCTAATTAATGCAGCCTAAATTTTGATTTCATCAAATTGCCTGAGTTTCAAATGTCTTGTCTGAGTTTATATATTTTTCAGATAGAAAAATGCAGTTTTACAAATGCTAGAAACGTGACTTTCTAAGGAAAGATTGCAATCAAATAGAACACCTAGGTTCCTAACTGATGACGAAGAATTGACAGAGCAGCCATCAAGACTTAGACAGTGTTCTTAGAGTTTTTAGGTCTTATAATTAACATCTCTGTTTTTTCAGAATTTAGCAGTAAGAAATTATTCGTCATCCAGTTTTTTTATTTCGACTATGCATTCCATTAGTTTTTCAAATTGGTGTGTTTCACCGGGCTACGAGGAAAAATAGAGCTGAGTATCTTCAGCATAACAGTGAAAGCTAACACCATGTTTCCTGATGATATCTCCCAAGGGTAACATATAAAGCGTGATGTACTCCATACTGCACTTGTGATCGATATGATACCTCTTCATTCACTGCTACAAACTGATGGTGGTCATATAAGTACGATTTAAACCATGCGAATGCACTTCCATTAATGCCAACAAAGTGTTCAAGTCTATGCAAAAGAATATTGTGGTCAATTGTGTCAAACGCAGCACTAAGATCCTATAAAACTAATAGAGAGTTACAACCACGATCAGATGATAAGAGCAGATCATTTGTAACTCTAAGGAGAGCAGTCTCAGTACTATGATATGGTCTAAATCCTGACTGGAAATCCTCACATATACCATTTTTCTCTACGAAGGAATATAATTGTGAGGATACCACATTTTCTAGTATCTAGGACAGAAATGGAAGATTCGAGATTGGTCTATAATTAACTAGTTCTTTGGGGTCAAGTTGTGTTTTTTTGATGAGAGGCTTAATAACAGCCAGTTTGAAGGTTTTGGGGACATATCCTAATGACAATGAGGAATTAACAATAGTCAGAAGAGGATCTATGACTTCTGGAAGCACCTCTTTTCAGAAGGCTGAAGCAGGGCATCCAGGAGTTCTTCAATATCATCGACTTGATCCCCTCTCCCTTGTCAATATCTCTCAGCAGGTCAGCCTGAAATGTCTGGAGGACTGCCATAGAGTGAAGGCATGCCCCCGCCTGACCTGCTGCCACATAACCCTTAACCACCAGCATAGATATTGTTTTTAATGGCTTAGTGTGCGACATCAGAGCCTTTAGAGATGATGCCGTACTGGGAGACAGATAGCTCGCAAGCGTCTGTTCAACCAGTGGCATCACTCTATAACCCCGCTCTTCGAGCCTCATCACATTGCCGTAATATTGTGAGTCGGGGCCGAAATGGCGGTTAGAATAGGGGTGGTTCCATGATCTTGTGGTTTCATCATGGAGATCGGGTAAAAAAGGAAGGCTACGGCATGAAGGTGGTTGCTTCGGCCACAGAAAGCGTTCATCTAACTTGCTCTTCTGCAGCTCAGAATGTTTCTCGGCAGGCCAGTCGATTTTTAAATTGTCTACTGCACGATTAACCACCTCCAACAACTCCTCATACTGGGGCGATAGGAGTGGGGAATCCCTACTAATAGTCTCCACATCCACCTCATCAGAAGAAGAGAGGTGGTGTGTTGACCCGTCGCCCTGGGGGGGGGAAGAAACTGGTGAGCGTGCTTCCAAACCCAGGGTTTGGGTGCTGGATCTGGCAGATTAAGAAGGAGATAAGAACTGGCCAGTCTCCATACCCTCTGCCAGATCCACCTGCAAACCCCAAGAGTGCAGCTGTCACTCTGCCTCGGCAGAAGCGGGGCCAGCACTGTGGGGATCGCTGGTGAAGGCTCCCTCCAACTCAGCGTTCTTCAATCCCAGGCAAACCACGCATAGACTGTCTGTCTCCCCACCCGTGATGTAACGAGGGCAGGGAGGAACACACAATCTGTAGCACGATCCGGAATCGCCCTTCAAATGTCTTGTCTTAGCTTTGCTTTTCGGCATATTGTTGCTTTAGAGACAGACCACAGTAAATAAGACTCACAAGACAGACTTTAGACATGCACACACAGAGCACTTGCTGAAAGATGCAAAGCTGAAGCCAGCTGCGCGGCTCGTGTCTTTATATCTTCCTGGTCGCTACGTCACCCCGTCCCTGACGTCACACCTTTTCTTTTGTACAGATCGCACACGATATTCAGAGTCGGTCTTGCCAAACGCGTTTGCCCAACGTGTTCAACGCAGCTTTAGTTCCTGAAGAGGAACTTGCTACAGAGAGAAAGGAAGAATTTAAATCGCATCATATGGCCTCTTTCATTTTCATTTACCTCTTTCATGACAAAGGTCAGCTCCAGATGCCTAAACAAACTCCAAAACCCCCACAAGTCCGGGAGGGTGGTGAAGCTGAGGCGAAACAGGGGGAGAAATGGAGGGCCTGGCCCATGAAGAGTAACAGGACCTGGATCGTGGCATGGAGCTTGGAACACTGGGCTAGACCATGAGTCATAGTATGGATCATGGAACAGTGGTGGACCTGGACCCTGAGGCAAGGGCAGGTCTAAAACATAGAGCAGAGGTGGGCCTTGATCATGGATCAGTGGCCGACAGTGAAGCACTGGAGGACCTGGGCCATGGATCAGGTCCATAGGAGCATGGAGCCATGGCAGAGCAGGACGCCTTGGTGTAGCATGGACATGGACAGACTCCTTGACCATAAAGGAACAGGCAGAAACTTTGATTAACTGGCATGATGTGAGCAAGTTCTTGCTTGACAGACATGAATTGAATAGGCTTTGAGGAAGTGTCGTGGTCCTCCTCCATGTCACCCACAGTGAAAGCAGAGCCACTCATTCTCAAAGCAAAGTCAATGTACTGTTCAAGAGTCCAGTTCGGGGTACGATGTGGCATAAACATAATACTCTCCTTCAAACCAAAACGAAAAAAGTTTTTAAGGCATGTGTCATATTCCTCTACAGCCCTGTCACCTTGATGAAGACAGTGGAGGCGTGAAACTACTAGGTTAATTGTGTTGGTCTAGCTTTCTGTAACAATTATTCCACTTGTTAATTAGTTGAGTTGTGTTTCTGTTATGCCAAATCTGTTTCTGGTCAAGTCTGTTCATGCCATGCCATGCCATGCCATGCCCAGTCAAGTTTGTTTCAAGTCAAGTCTTCGTTTGTTTGAAGATTTGGATTTCACTTTGTTTAAATAAATTGCACTTGGGTTCATCATCACAATGTGACTCCAGTGGATTAATTCTTACAGACTGCTACACATACTTTTAGTTAAAAACCTAACCTAGTAAAACCTAAATGTGTCATGATCCTGCCCTCGTGTCCTTGATTTTTCCTAGTCTTGAGGCAGGGTCATGGCAGACCCGTGTTTTGTGCTCAAGCACATGGCCTTGTCTTTGGGCCATGTGCTTGTGTTGTCTCGTTCCCTTGCCCCGTCCCCCTTGTTATCCTAGTCTTGTCGTGATTGTCCTATCTGTGTCACCTGTCGTGTCTTAATTGTTCCCCCTATTTAGATCTCCTAGTGTGCTCTGTCTTGCGTCGGTTCATTTGTGATTGTGATTTGTGATTGTTTCCTCAAACTGTTCCTCATATATGTTGCTACCTGTCAGCCTCGTGAGTTTATCCTTGTCATCCCTGAAGAAGTCTTTGTAATACCATGAGTGTTTGTTTATAGTTAGTGTTTAGTGTCTTTATCTTGTCTGCCCAGTCTTGTTTGGTTATTTAGTCTTTACCCTAGCTATTGTTTTCCCCCTCGTGGGTTTTTGTTTTTCCCCTTTTTGTGTTAATAAACCCTGTGTTTGTTACATCCTGTCTGCATTTGAGTTCCTCCTTGCCAAACCCTGACAGAATGAACCGACCAAAGAGGAACTCAGCAGGCAGGAGGTCCCCTTGAGCTCCAACACCTGTTGGAGTTCCGTCGTCAATGTTGGATGTCGTCCCCCACCGACAGGAAGGGGGTCACCCTCCCATACTCGCCTGAGGGGGAGTGGATCCTCCAAAATTATGCCCGGCTGTGGGAGAGCATCTCCCAGAGGAGCCACAGAGGTCCCCTCCACCTACCCAGCTGCCAACGATCCCAGAGGGTCGTGTCCTGGCCGTGGCAACCCTGGGGGATCAGGCAAGTCCCTCCCAAAATCCTGAGGCACCTCCCACTACCTTCAGTCTCCCCAACAAGCGAGGGAGACGGTCTTCATGGGAGTCAGCCTCAGAGTCTTCGGCGTCCGAGTCTGCCCTGCCCGAGACCAAACTCCCCCAACCCGCCTCTGACCCAGCTGTGGCCTCTGCACCGCGCACAAGGAGGAAGAGGAAGAAGAAGGGGCCTGCCGGTCCTGTGACCCTGTCTCCTCCCGTGCCAGCAGCGGAGAGCGCTGGCGTGCCCGAGCCAGCAGCGGAGAGCGCTGGCGTGCCCGAGCCAGCAGCGGAGAGCGCTGGCGTGCCCGAGCCAGCAGCGGTGAGCGTGCCCGAGCCAGCAGCGGTGAGCGCTGGCGTGCCCGAGCCGGCAAAGAAGAGAGCTGTATGCAAGTCTGCATTCGTGAGAGCGGAGGAGAGAGCCGGGGCCGACTCTGCAGCAAAGACTCTAGTACAGTCTGTCTCATCTCGTAAGGAGATGCCAGTTATCCTAGCTGCTAAAGCCTTCTCAGATTATTTGTCTCGTCTTGTCCAGATCCTAGAAGTCCCCGTCAGTCCTGTCTTGTCCCCAGACCCTGTCCCCAGAAGTCCCGAGTGTCCAGCCGTTGTCTCCCCGTGTCCTGTTATCCCCCCGTGTCCCGTAGATGTTGTCTCCCCGAGCCCAGTAGATGTCGTCTCCCCGTGTCCCTGGAGTGTTGCCCCGTGTCCTGTTGATGTAGCCCCGTGTCCAGTGAATGTTGCCCCGTGTCCCGTAGATGTTCCGTGTCCTGTTGTCTCCCCGTGTCCAGTAGATGTTGTCCCCCCGTGTCCAACTGTCGTCTCCCCGCGTCCCGTAAGTGTTGCCCCGCGTCCCGTGTCTGCTCCTGTCATGTCCTCTGTCAGTTGTCCCGAGACCCCTCACCACCCAGACCTTCCCGTACCCCCCGTCGTCAGCCTTCGTCCTGTCCTCCTAAGATCCCTACCCCTCCCACCCACCCTGGTCTGTCCCCCATGAACCTTGTGCTCCCGCCTCCTCCCCTTCCCTGTTTGTTTTTTTTGTTTTGCCACCCTAACCCAGCCATTGTGTATTCATGTTTGCCGTTGTTATTATTTGTCATGTCTTGTTGGTTTGTGTCTGTGTCCCAGTCTGTCATGTCAGTCATGTCCCGTGTTTGATGTTCCCTTGAGGAGCGTCTGGAAGCCACTCCTTAAGGGAGGGGTTCTGTCATGATCCTGCCCTTGTCTCGTTCCCTTGCCCCGCCCCCCTTGTTATCCTAGTCTTGTCGTGATTGTCCTATCTGTGTCACCTGTCGTGTCTTAATTGTTCCCCCTATTTAGATCTCCTAGTGTGCTCTGTCTTGCGTCGGTTCATTTGTGATTGTGATTTGTGATTGTTTCCTCAAACTGTTCCTCATATATGTTGCTACCTGTCAGCCTCGTGAGTTTATCCTTGTCATCCCTGAAGAAGTCTTTGTAATACCATGAGTGTTTGTTTATAGTTAGTGTTTAGTGTCTTTATCTTGTCTGCCCAGTCTTGTTTGGTTATTTAGTCTTTACCCTAGCTATTGTTTTCCCCCTCGTGAGTTTTTGTTTTTCCCCTTTTTGTGTTAATAAACCCTGTGTTTGTTACATCCTGTCTGCATTTGAGTTCCTCCTTGCCAAACCCTGACAAAATGAGGCTAGTTCTCAAATACGACAATAGAAACACTTCCTAAAGTGACTGACTTTTACATTTGTGTATGTTATTGCAATTTGCTAGTTAGTTTTATAAAAGCAGTTAGATACTAGAGGCAGTGGTGTATCATGAATATAGTCTCACTTCTAACAATAGATGAAGTGGGTTTAAATGGGTTTGAGAGTAAGGTTCTTCAAAGATTTAAAAAGCTCTAAACTGTAAAATGTGATTGTAAAGCATAACGATTAAGACAGTAACACCATGTTATCGGTAAAGCTGCTCTGAAATTGTGTATTTTGAAAAGTAGTGCTGGTAAGTGACATTTAAAAAAAAATCTAATTAATAATATGAGGTGGTGATTAATTAATCTAATTTAATCTAATTCGCACATCCCATTTGGAGAAATTACTCTGAAAAGATCATTTAAAGTCATTGTTGTGCAAAGCATCGAATAGATATTACAAAAAGTAGGTTCAGCAAATTGATTACATATAGCTTACTCTTTTGGACCATATGAGTAATTGATGGCAGAATTGTCATTTTTGTTTGAATGAACTATTACTTTAATAATTTATTTTAAATAATAAACTAAACTCTGAATAATAAACTAAAACTGCCAGTAGGTGGTGGTAAATGTCTTAATGATTAAGTCATCGAGTCATTCATTCATTCGTTTGATTCGTTTTAATGGCTAATTCATTTAGGAGTGGAGTAAATGGTTCTTTATGAATGGTTCATTGAATCATTAGGCCTGTTCGACTTAAAATGGGTCATCACCATCAGACCGATCGGTGTGTGACATTAAAGTACCGTATGAACTTAGAGAGCAGACAACTCCTTGTGCTTCTGAATGGCTCTTGAGGTACTTTGATGTCATACAACGATAGGTCTGTGCAGCGCCACTTCAAAGACAATGCATATGCCAATGGCTCAGTGTGCCAAATGGTTCACCAAATTCGTTCAAAACGTGGATTAAGAAATGAAATGCCACTGTGGGTTGCTCGGGATGAACAGTTCTGATTTGTTGGCTGGCAAAATTGAGCAAAACAGACAACACTGTGTCTAAAATAACACAATATTAACTTCTTAATGAACTGTAAGTATCACATTTGCACGTATCACATCATGCAATATTTCTTAACTATGTGATGTAAATATGAGACAACATTTCAAACAGGGGCATTTTGTCCCATATCTTGAATTTTAGGGATATTCCCTAGGCTCCATCAGGCAGTAAGTTGATTCTCTCATTAAGTGCGTTAATAATTTTAACACATTATTTTTCTCCATACTTAATCTAATTAATGCGTTAAATTACCAGTCCTTATGGAAAGCACTGTAAAAATCATTTGATTTTGACTCAACATGACATTTAGACCAGTGTTTTGCTTTCAAATGTTGCTTAACCTCATAACCTCAAAATAACTCAAATAAGCAGAAGTAATTAGGCCATAACCTTTCTTTTATTTGTTTGTTCTTTGAAAAAATGATAAAACAACATTCACATACATTTTAAACAAAATTACAGAAACGGTTTTAGTTCTTCTTCTTTACATTTACACAGATTCTTTTATCTAAAGCGACTTACAGTGCATTCAGGCTACACATTTTTTTTTGCAGTATGAGTGTTCCCTGGGAATTTAACCCACAACCTTTTGCGCTGCTAACACATTGCTCTACCACACACCCACAGGAACATCTTATTTTTTTTAGCTTTTACTTAGTTTTTCCTGAGAGGAAACTAAAAAAAAAAAAGTCAGGATCAAACCCATACAAGCAGCTATAAGGCCTCAGTTAAAGAATGTATCATCTGGAAAGCATAACATTTGTTTACAATCGTCTAGTAAGCATCAAGTGTCATCAACAATTAAACAATTTAACGGCAAACATACAGTTTCCAGTAGCCCAGATCAATGCTGACACTCACACTATAGTCCTTGAGTTCCTCTGTCCTTCTCTGAAGACAGTCCTGACATTCCCTGAGGTAGATTGACCTCCAAAAGGTTCTGCAGGTGTTTAATGTAGTTTATTGCAGCCCGTAGTGTCTCAACCTTGCTGAGTCTTTTATCCTCAAATTCTTGTGGCAAATGTTCGCGAAGTCTCGCATATCCCTCATTGACGCATCGAACTCTCTGCCGTTCTCTCTCGTTACGTTTGTGGATGAATGCAGGTTCCAAAGAGTAGTTGTGCACACTGACGTTCCCATGGTAGGACAGGTAGGACAAGCACCCAAAGTACCGTTGACTGTTCACTTGCTCTTGGTAATTTTGGGGAGTTTTCAGTGCATCTTTGAAGGGGGAATACTGGTGGTTTAATGATAAGCCAAATGTCAAGGGATGAGACACTCGGTCCATGACACCATAATCTGATCCCATTTCTCTGGGGGCAAAAACAACATGAAAACATTACATTTCCTCCCATTTATAAAATTATTTTGAAAAAGGACAAATAAGCTGACAAATAAACTTACTTTGCAGAAGTCCTTTGCATTGATGTAGTCTGTCTCTGCAGTTGACATTAAACATGAAAAGACAATGCTGAAGTTTTCGCCTTGGGTTCAGTCAGCATATTATCATCTTGATCTTCTGTCTGCAAGTAAAAACTTATTTTTTCCCCCCTTCCTTCCTCTTATGAGGGCAGGTGAATGAAGTGATGTAAGTAGGAGGATGTCCTCATCTCATCATTAGCATACTTATTGCAGAGAAACACACTCTGTGTAGTGCATGGTATTCTATTTTTGTTTTCCTGTTGAATTCCCGTTGTAGTTTTGTTGTAATTTTGATATTCCTATAGTGAACAAATCTTTTGGAAAATAAAGGCATGTCTGAGTAGAGAGAATACAGATCCATGCAGTCATTGGAGACAAACCCAATTATAGCCTAATAAAAAGAAAAATGACATGAAAAATTCCTACTACAGTAGTGAAGAGAAGAAATGTAAAAGAAAAAAGTCAAAGTATTTTTCTACTGTAAATAGTATCCGAAGAAAGTATTTGCATGCATGAATGAAACAAAATTTTAGTGAACAAAAAGTTTAGTGAACAACCTTAAGACCAGTTTAAAACACAAACTTTCCTCCCCTCAGTTTTTTTAAGTGTTTATGTTTGCATATTTTCCAAATGAGCATCAATTCAAATTAAATTTAATAATTGCTGGATTATTGAATGACTGGTTCATGAAATCATGTCTTAATAGATTTATGGAAAAAAGTCCAGGCTTGATTTCTATCCTACTTTGGTTAACCAATTTTTATTTAACCCACATTTAAACTCGCATTTAACTCGCACTATAGTCATTGAGTTCCTCTTCTTTGAAGACAGTCCATGCATGAAACGGACAAAAATAAACACGTTTTCCACTCATTTATAAAACAGTTTTCTCCTTCTAAAAACCCTCCTTCTTCGACATGCTTGCAATCCCTGTGCATATGCTGCAGGTCATGAAATCTTTGTAATAAAGTTGTAATTGTGGGAATAATTGTGTAAGTAGTTTGATAAAACAATCTAACTTTTTTTTTTAAAATAGCTATAAATAACTGTGGTAGTATTATGATTTTTTTTTTCATTATAGACATGTGGCTCAACTGGTAAAGTGTTGCGTTAGCAAGTAAGCTATAGCGCAAGGTTGTGTGTTCGATTCCCCGGGAACACATGATAGGTAAAAATGCACTCTAAGTCGCTTTTATCCAAAGCGTTTCCTAAATGCATAAATGTAAATGTAAAATGTAGACAAGAACACAGCATTCAGTTTAGTTTAGTTTAGCTAGTTACATTTTGGTGTAGCCTGTCCAGTATACTACTACTGTGGAGAGCTACACGCTCTACTGAATCCAATCCATTCTTTCATTGAAAAGATTCGCCTGGACTGGATTGTGGATTGTGGATCGAGGCAGTGATTGGAGGATATGTTGGGAAAGAGAACCGGAGGAGGCTGGGAAACAAACAGGGAGTGTTGTGTGGACTAGAGGCCGCAGTATTCATATTATACGCATCGAAATCACAAAAAACGATCGAATAAACGGCGCATTTGGCGGATCGCAATGCACAACTAGCATGCAAGGGAAAAGGAGACGATATTTCCCGCTGATCTTATAAATACAAACCACATCAATCAAATCCAGCATGCGGCATTTTATGCGCTGATCTTGAATCTGAAATGAACACAAACGCGTCCTGAGACACTGACATATCTGTGCTATCTCTCATGGTGAATCTGACTGGATTTGTAAAGACGATTGACATTAAAGGCGTTAGTTCTTCATTCATGCACATGTCGCACGGACACTGAAGAATATCTTTTTTCTGTCATTTTGTTTTGTTTTTAGTGACAATAACGGGCTCGTCCAGCCAAGCGATTCAACGTCACAGGTGAGACGGCATACACTCAGAACAGTCCTACAACAAAATCACCTCTGAATCATAAAATTGTTGTTTCCTCATGTTATATGGCTCTCGTGGACTCATCCTTAAAAACTATTTTTTAACACGTTTTCATCCTCTCATTAGTTTAGTTTATTCGCTTTGAAACATTGTTCAACATGTTTGAGTCTTTCCCCTGAACCGTTACATCTCAAATTACCACTCATTTTGTGAGGAAAATATAATTTTTTTTTTTTTAAATGTCCTACTCCTTTAATTACCTTGCTAAGGTTAATTTCTTTATTGTAACGTTACCTGAAACATTTTAATTTGTGTATTGTTTTTACAAAATAAATATTAAAATAGTTTAGAAACACAGTGTTTACTTGGGTTATCTCAACATAATTCTTCCATTTCTTTTTTTTGTTAAATAAGAAAGTGTTAATTTACCACAGTTTTACTGCATTAATAGTATTCGTGGCATTTTGCTTTAGTTGCTATTGTAATTTGTAGTTTCAGACTTTGTGGGTATTGTGTTAGTTCTTAAGTGTACAAAATCAGTCTGCTGAAATAGTGTTTGTTTCGGTAAAATAATCATGCAATAATATTTACATTGATTTATCATAGTTTAATTACCCACAGTGACGTTGTCACTGTAGGAGGTAAGGGTTTTTGTTTCAAGTTTTTTGAGTGAAGGGCTCTTCTGTCAATACAGAGGAGGCTTTGGTTTGGATTTTGTTTTTTTCTTTTGTTTTTTCTGATTGCTTTTCTGATTGAGCATAGGCTATACATATTTTTACTGTTTTTTATTTATTTATTTATTATAAAATATGTTCCTTCTAATTATTATAGGCTATAAAAACATTTTTTTCTAGATTGAATTTTGAAATTAAAATCTACTCATATTTGTTTGTGTGATTGATAACAATATCTACATTGTTAAACTTTTACATTAAAATAGTAGGCAAAGATTTTCAACTTAATGCAAAGCAGACTTTATTTTAATTCTTTATAGCACTGTTTTTGAAATGAAGGTTAATAAAGAAACAAGATTGAAAATGATCCCAGTTTTCTGTTAAAGCACGACATATAGTAGAAGTAGAAGACAGAAGACACTACTATGACACTACTGTTGTCATGAATGTAGTGAACTGTACTGCAGGCAGGAATATCTGGTGTTTGTTATTAGTATAATGAAAGAAAGTAGCAGCATTTATCTGCATTTTTAGTTCATAAGCTGGGTTTATGAAGAGTTTACTTTGAGCAGATTTATTAGTCTCAGCAGCATGATCATGCAGTATGATGTTTTGCATTTCCACAGCTTGAATGTTGTTGAATGTTGAATGTTGAATGTTGCTGAATCTAAGGCAAAACCAACCTCATGATCAATGTTTCAGTCTATTTTTTTTTAGAGAACTTGGCTGCTGACACAGTAACTGTGTCAAAATATTGTTAATTTTCTGGTTCGTTTGATTATTTTCTCTTTCATTTGGAACGTGGGCCCTGTCCCAAACAACATGTAAATTTACCATCTGAAAATGGCTTGAGCAAAAGGCTTCACATTATGAATCTTTTGATTTCAAAGCAAAATTCAGTTTGAAACATTCACATGTAAATCATTTTGGGGACATTTGCACACAGTTTTACGCATTCTTTGTATTTTGTTGTTTTGAACATATTTGTGCTGTTGCTAACACTTTTTGTATTTTATTTGACAGAGCAGTGCCATGCACCCCTGTCCACAGAGCTGATGCCCACATAGAGGTCTCTGATCAGACACCCTCTGGTTGCAGAGGATGCTGGGAATGTGTCGCGGGCGCAGGAAGTTTGTAGCTGCCTCCCTCGCCCTGATCTTTATCCCAGCCCTCACCTGGCTCTATCTGTCATCTGCAAATTTCACAGGTATGAGATTGCACATCACAGACACATTTTATGAGGTCTCAAACTTAAATTATTTGATACAAATATAACAAATTAAACATTAAGGTAAATTTTTGGGAAGTAGTTACATTACGTTAGGTGGATACAAAATAATAATGTAATTCATGAAACATGAATAATGGTAATGGGACTATTCTACTCAATTCTCCATAAACATAATAAGAAGTTCTATTAAGAAACAATATATTATTGAACACAATATATGTACATGTGCTGCTTCTTGCACATGATGTTTGTAACAAATGTTTACTTAATTAAACCAGGGTCAGATCTTACTATGTGATGTGTGTGTGTGTTTTAAGTGTTTTATTGCTTATTAAAGTTTTTAGCAGGCATGCATACAACAGCACAATCGTAATAAGGGTTACAAGGGTTCCAGGCACACTTTGCAAGTGGGTTACAAGATAAAATGACAAATTACTATCTATTCATTATGATCCTTAACTGTTCTATGTGGTGACTGTCAGTTAATGTGCAAATGACAGGAATTTTCAGAAAAATGAATACAAGACGTAGTCAAACAGACGATGAACACTATTGACAGCAATTATTATTTGATGCAATCACACTTATAGCAATATTTGTTAGTTCTGTATGTTGTTTCAGGGTTAGCATCATCTGGGGTCCTCTGAGGTGTTTGCATCATCTCTTCTCATGTGTTCCAGATCCAGACTGGAGCTTGTGTAAATCCTAGTTACCACGGGATGTGGCAAAACAGAGAAAAAAATAAAGAAATAATTAACGTAGCCGCTGTTCCAACCAATCAAATGCGAAAAAGCTCTACCTCCTTTGGTGGACTTTGCTATCCTAGCAACTACCAAAAGTCCAGCGTTTTGTGACCTTAGGGAGTGTGATGGGTTGTAGCGTGAAATAAGGCTAGTTAGGTACGCAGGAGCTAAACCATTTAGGGCCCTATAGGTAAGTAATAATAATTTTTAACTGATACAGAACTTAATAGGTAGCCAGTGCAGAGACTGTAAAATTGGGGTAATATGATCATATTTTCTTCACCTGGTAAGGACCCGTAGCTTGTTTATTGAAGAAGCAGGACAACCACCTAGAAGTCCATTACAATAGTCCAGTCTAGAGGTCATGAATGCATGAACTAGCTTTTCTGCATCAGAAAAGTCTCGGATACGTATGTAACCCTCGTTCCCTGAAGGAGGGAACAGAGATGTTACGTCAGAAAGAGACTGACGAATGGGATTTCACCCGAGAGCCCAATCACCTTCGAGTGGTTACAAAACGAGCCAATGGTACACAGAGTACCTTGGTCTGTGGAATTTGCATCACAAGCTCCGCCCCGCAGAGTGGGTATATAAGGAGCAGCGCGAGCAACTAACACTCAAGTATTCGATGAGGGGCCGAGTCTTCTTGGCTGGGTCACTGGGCTCGGCTCCTCATCGTGTGTGTATATATATATATATATATATTTGAATATCATTAATCTGTGAATCAGAAAACACTGGTCATGCTGTATTTGTTTTTTATTTCATTAAAAAAACAAAAACATCTGCGATCAAAAAATGAAAAGTTGTCAGATTTGGTGAAGAAGTTACAGTTTTGCTGGAGAGATGTGTAGCGATCATCAACTGTCTCTGTGAATTCCTCTTAGTCAAACCTCTGCCTCTGTCGCCACTGGATCCTCAGTCATCTCTGCTGATTGGAGCGGTCGCTGAGCTGCGGATACGAGATGTGGAGGAACATAACCATGCACTGCGGAGAGAGATTAGCCTGCTGCCCAGGGTTCCAACCCATAGCAGCCATCATAGCAAGAGTCGCCAAGGCAACCAGTTACACACACATTCTACAGAAGAAGGTACAGGTGATAGTGAGGCCAAAAAAGGAGCAGCCTCGGGCAACCGCTCGGACTGTGTACCTCAGCCTGTGGTGAATAAATGTGAGGTTAGTATTCTAAATCAAGACTTTACGCTGAACAGATTCACACATTATCAAGACCCTAAAGACGGGCTCACACTGCGATTCTAGCCATGATTCGGTCATCTCAGACAAATTTAGAAAATCTTAAATTCCCACAATCCTAGGTCTTTAATCGCTGGTTTGACATGTTCACCGACAGCCGATTAATGACCGGTGCAATCAAATTTGACCTCCGATGAAATTCTGACATTGTCAGAAGGTTTAGCGCACAGTCCTACAGTGTGACTTCTCCTACACTGAACATCAAACTGTCTTTGTTTTTCAAGACAAGCAATCATAAGAATTAATGCTAGAGATTTTTTCTATCTGCATATACTCCAGCGCTCCCATCCTTCATTCACGGAAATCATACGATATGTTGCCTTTACTATTTAATCACTGGTTGTGTTGCTGCTTTTATGTGGCTGTGTAGAGTTACTCAAACTAATCCCCTTAAATATGACGGTATTGCTGCCATTCATGTACTTTTCATGATAGCCAGCATTTCAGCCTGTTGTGTAATGCAGCTCGCAGTCACTAAAAGTTTATAGGTTGATAATGTAAATCTTAAGATGTTTCCTTGCATGCACCTGTTTTTAACGCATCTTGACTCATACAGTCGGACATTAATGACAACTGAGAGCCCACATTTTCATAAAACAAATTAATTAGTATTTTCCTACTTTGTGAATTTAACTATGATATGATTTGATTCAATTGTAGAAATTATAAAATTATGAACTGAAATACAGAGTTGGCGACAGCCCATACAAACTAGGGGGTATTTGTGTTTCTAGAAGAACCCTTGGTAGAAACCGAGAAACCGAAGGTGAGGGAGCAAATGGACGGAAGTGGCTGGACGAAACCCCATTGACCCCGCTCGTGGCGGCGATACTGATTGCATCAATAGACCAATTCGGTGTTTGTAAACAGTGATGAATAGTTTTTTGTGGTGTGCTGGCAGAAAATGACAGTTGCCATGTACAGTAGAAGTCTATGGAAGCCATGAAATAAAATATATATTTTTTAAAGTACATTTGAGTGTATATTTCATAATTCTGACTTTATTCTCGCAAATCCAAGATTTCTGATCAACTCGTTATTCTCTCTCTTCCCCTCAGCTCACAGTCATGAGTTTATAATCCACACTTCTGTGTTTCTCACTATTGTTGAATTAAAATGAGTAATAAAGTCAGAACTAGCAGATATAAACTTTCATTTGCGAGAAAAAAGTTCAGAATTGTTATGTAACATTTTATAGGTTTAAAAAGTATTTAATGCTTAAATGTAGGGCTAATACAATGTCCCCTATAAACTGCATACGTGAATATTATGTTGACCTATTGTTTAAATAAAAATCTGTCTGTTTAAACATCTTTGTTTAGCTTCAAATCGCGTGTTTAATGATAGTATTCTATCAAATTATTTGCATTCCAATTCTGACATCCAAAGGCACAACAATAACAAATTTTTTTTACCCTGTTTCCACCTTTTAGCAGTGTTTATCTGCTACCACAATGCGCGCGCAGCTGCAAGTGACGTAACTGATGCCTGAAATTGGTCTATGCTGATTCACATTGTTCTAAATACTACTTGTCTTTCTCATCACAGAGCATCCATATTGCCATTGTGTGCGCGGGGTACAATGCGAGCAGAGATGTTGTCACACTGGTCAAGTCAGTTCTGTTTCACAGGTAAATTTAGAGTCTGTGTCTGTCTACATTCAGAGGATATTCACTTCTCCTTACATTGAGCAGTATTTTTTGTTTGTTTTATTTGACTTAACTTGACACACAATATAAACAAACCCATAAAGACTAATTTATACACATTTCAAAAACCATTATGGAGGGTAATATATAGCTAATTTCCATTGTGATCATCGGTATTTAAAAAATGGACAGACAAATAATAAATGGAGTGCAATCAACATCAAGTTCAGGAACTCAAAGAATTACTCCTATACATCAATGATAAAAAAAAGCTAATTTTTAAAGGGATAGTTCACCCAAAATTTAAAATTGTCATTAATTAGTCTCATGTCATTCCAAACTATTAAGAACTTTGTTCATCTTTGGAAAACAAATGTATATATTTTTGATTAAATCTAAGAGCTTTCTGAATCCTCTGTAAACAGCAACAGAACTGAAACATTCAAGGCCCAGGAACATTGTAAGAACAAATGGTCTATGTGACGTTAGTGGTTCAACCATAATTTTACGAAGCTACGAGAATACGTTTTGTGTGCAAAAAACGAAACAAAAAACAAGACTTTATTCACCGATTTCTTATCCCGCGGTATGTGTCGTGGTACTTTCAATAATGGCAGAGGATAGTACCAGGAGAGAAGAAATCATTGAATAAAGTCTTTTTTTTTTCTTTTTTTTTTCGCACAAAATGTAATCTCATAGCTTCATAAAATTACAGTTGAACCACTGATGTCACATGGACTATTTTAACAATGTTCTTGCTTGGTTTCTGGGCCTTGAATCTTTCAGTACAGATGCTGTTAACGGAGGGTCAGAAAAATATCTTAATTTGTGTAACAAAGATGAACAAAGGTCTTACTGGTTTGGAGCGGGTGAGTAATTAATAGCAGAATTTAATTTTTTTTTTGGGGGGGGGGGGTGAACTATCCCTTTTACTTGCATTCTTAAAATACAGTCAGCTTGTAACTTAATACAACCAGGTAATTCATTCCTAACAACAGAACTAGTATATAAGAAAATAATTCCCAAGATTTCCCATTACATTCTTAAATCTGCAAGGATAAATACCATTACTACTCACTCTTGTAATCAACTAGGATGCTACATTATAAAGTTGCTGCTTATTTAGATAAAAATGTAGCTCAGTAAGTTTTTGAACAGAGCTCGAGTGTCCAAGTACTTTGCAAGTCTTATTGACCCGATGGAAACTACCATTCTTTCATTCTACAATACAGTGTAAAAGTAGTAAAGCTAGAATCAGGTCTCATCGTCAGCTTGACTGATATTGCTCTCTGCTTATACACTCTCCTCTAAAGTAGTGTATAAAACACACAGTGAAATAACTTTATTATGCTGTAATGGCTTCCTTGTACCAGTATTACACTCATCTTAGTTTGCAAGGATAAAAGCAATGACATTGATAACTTCTTATGCTATTTCAAACTAATGACCTTATTGGCATAGAAGGTGACTTTCAGAATATCCTGGCTTTTTGTATATAATGAAAAGTGAGTAAATGATATCCGAATTTCCATTTTTGGGTGAACTAGTCAATATTAAATGACAGGAAATGTTTGTTCTCTTTGTGTGTCAGACGTAACCCACTCCACTTCCATATCATCACGGACTCCATCGCTCGAAAGATCCTGGCCGATCTCTTCCACACATGGATGGTGCCGGCCGTTCACGTCAACTTTTATGACGCTGATGAGCTGAAGGTTTGTGCGGCTACTGCTTTGCTCAGTAGAGCTCACTTTTTCAGCAGAATTGATGAAAGTATTTTATATGTTGGGTTTTCAAAAGATTCTTAAAGATCTTGATTCCTTAACTTAAACTACCAGCTCTGAAATGAATCACATCCCTGAGTTAAAGCAGTGTTTATGAATGAATAACACAATATCTCTTGAATCAGTGCATATTATATAGTCATAACAATCTCTGTTCACACTAGTTGCCAAGTTGGTCATTTCAGACTTACTCATTTGTTTTTAATGAAAGGTAATGTACCAAAAACGTTTCATTTTTGACAGACTCTGCTGTCTAATAAGTTTAGTTTGCTGGGATGTACTACTTTTTTAAATTCCATTAGGCAACGTTGTTAAGCTCTAGGAATAACCCTCCTTTTTTATCAAATATTGAAGTGATTTTTTTTTCATTACTACTGTATGTTACTACTTTTATACATGGGTCTTCCCATAATAGCCATAGATGCTGGTATGACGATAAAAATAAACTACGATAACAACATAAAACTATGAAACTATTGACTTCTAGACATTGAGACATTGAAGTTGAAATTGAAACTGGTGTACAAATATAAAATACTTTATAAAGAGTAGTTTAAAGAGCCTGATTTGACAAAATTATCCAATGTGCTTCATGGGAATTCAGAGATTTCTTTTTCCATTTCTGTTTTCCAGGGTAATTTCCTTAATTGGTAGATTACTCTGCAGGACTATGGTGGTTCTTTGCTGAGGGTTCAGCAATTGTTATTAAAATTATACTTTTTTCATAAAAAAGAACTGTTTGCCTACTGCTACTTTCAATATAACCAATATCACAAATTATAAATTGTGGTTTGAGGGATAGCAGTTGCTATTTCTAACAGAGATCAAATCTTTTGTGCTTATTGTGCTTTATTTGTGCATCGATAATTAGAATGCAAACGTCTGAGATGTAAAGAAACTGTAGCAATTAATGGTATTTACCACAAACAGGAGAGACTTTAAACCTGTACATGGCTTGTCCATGTTTAACATGCTTTTCTGCTTTCATTGCATATTTTCCTGAGAGAGACCAGCTATGGCATGAGAACCATTTTTGTTAGTCCAGGTGGGAACATGCTAGCCTTACTACGCCAGGCTTCGTACTTCCACTCATTTTCTGTTCACTTATGTACTCAGTCTGAGAAAGCCAACCATCTCCCAGTTTTCCTCCGGCTCCAAAACAGCTCCGGTGTTTCGTTCAATGGTTTTGTTTTCACAGCAATCCTGTGTTTACAGTGGAAGTTTGAGGCAGCTGAGCCAGCGATTAACACACTTCATAACTAAACGTTATGTGATTGGCTTATGGTTAACCAATGATTTCAACCTTCAGAAAAGCGAGAGAAAAAAAATGCTTGTCAATTATGCCCTTCCAGACTCTGTCTACGAAGCACAGCAAAGTAGCAGAGTTTGGTATTAACAAGGCTAGGAACATGCAAGACTTTAAAAAAATAATTTCAGACATTTAAAAAACAATTGAATTTTTATTCCCAGAACCTATTTGTCCCCTGCTTTTTTCTTTATTGCCTTCTTTTTATATTTGCTCTTTTTGTGTTTGTCAGTCTGAGGTGTCTTGGATCCCTAACAAGCATTATTCTGGCATCTACGGCCTGATGAAGCTGGTGCTCACCAAGACACTGCCCTCTGACCTACAGAAGGTCATCGTCCTGGATACTGACATCACCTTTGCCACGGACATCGCTGAGCTATGGGCCGTCTTCCACAAGTTCAAGGGTATTTTTGAATTAACATTCAATTGAAATGATTAAGTGTATTTGTCATTTGTACTCCACTAATGCTTTGAATTAAATAATGCAAGAACTTCCACCAGACACTGACTGCAGCAACCACAGTCAAAGATGTCAATGATTTCAGGAATGAACCAACCTTTGTGACTAACTACATTTGATCTAATGCCTGAAGCTTTATCAACAGGGCAATGCCCCAAACCATATGAATCTAACATGAATACAAAAAGAGTGCATCCATTTTAAATCAAAAGATTTCCTTTCCAAAAAGATTTCCTTTTGCTTGTGAAAGCTTTAAATGAAATGCACATATTTTAGTCCATAGTTCACCATAGCTTAGATGCTACCAGTCATTGAATACAGACGCATTAATATCATTGTGGGGGGTGTTTGTGCATTTAAGGTCAGCAGGTTCTTGGTTTGGTGGAGAATCAGAGTGACTGGTACCTTGGGAACCTGTGGAAGAACCATCGGCCGTGGCCAGCGCTGGGCAGAGGCTTTAACACCGGTACGCCAGCCAGGTTTCTAAGTATCTGACTTTCCTGAAGGAGAAAACTAGTTTTAGAATGTTTAATAATGTTTTTGTGATTTTGAACTGGACACTATATATTATAAGTGTGAATTAGAGTAATGACCATTATGTCATGTGTGTGTTGAAGGTGTGATTCTGCTGTTGTTGGATCGTTTGAGGAAGCTAAAGTGGGAGCAGATGTGGCGGCTGACGGCAGAGAGAGAGCTCATGAGCATGCTGTCTACATCACTCGCTGATCAGGTAAACACATGAGTTCTGCTTTAATCTGCGCTGCTATCTACTTAGATATTAACAATTTAAAGTGTTAGTTCACCCAAAAATGAACATTTTGACGTTCATTACTCATCCTCATGTCGGTATAACCCATAAGACCTTCATTCTTCTTCGGAACACAAATTGAGATATTTTTGATAAATATTTTTTCTGAGAGCTCTCTGACCCTCCTTAGACAGCAGGGATACTATAGTACTATTCGGACGGGACTAGTTTTCTAAACTACGTTTGAGTTTCGATTCTTACCACCTGACGTCTGTGATTTTCATGTACCAATTCGGACGGGACTAGTATCTCCGTGTTTATTACAGAGGTGGGAGGGTCTGATTTGTGCATCTGGGTGTCACAGAGATCACGGGCTCTGTATGCGTGCATTTAATTCATTCAGAATGATTGCCTTAGTATTATTACACAATAAATACTAAATGGCTAGCATAGCAAAACCATGTTAATGTGTGGTTCCTTTAGTTTAACTTGTTTTCCTTTTTTTATTATTAAATGTAATTAAAACATTATGTTACTGAGTACATAAATGAGCGTGAGTAATCTTACCTGATGCTGATATTACAATAGCTGGTATTAACAGTTTACGCGATCTTGCTCTTGATTTTATTATTTGTATTATTTTTTTATTATTATTTATTTGCCGCTAAGCAAATATATGAAACATCCGCGCGGTAAGAGCATCTATGGTAATTCACGTTGGCCAAAACACACAAAGAAACGTGTTGTGAAATAAAATATCACCGGCAATCGCATTTGGACGGGATTCGTTTTCTCAGAGGATCACTGAGTTTGCTGAAAAACAGTAGGTAATTTGCTCTGGAATTATCACAGAGGTTGTGTGAGAAAAACACAGACGTGGCAGATTCAGACGGGATTAAAATCACCAAGTACGTCTGTGAAACGCAGATTTCTCTAACGACCCCCTGTAAAACTAGTCCCGTCCGAATAGGGCTTATGACGATCAATGCACAGAAATGTACCAAGGACATCATTAAAATGGTCCATGTGACATCACAGGTTCAACCGTAATTTGACGAATCTAGGAGAATACTTTTTGTGCGTAAAGAAAACAATAATAACATAATTTATTCAATAATTCTCTATTCTGCCATTTTAAAGAGTTTCCCAGATTGTAATCAACGTAATGAGTGTTGTTTGCATTCAGTAGACAGCGTGTGCATGCTGAACGCTGATTAAGTTGATTGCGTTCTGGGGTACTTTCCGAGAATTTCATAAAATTCAGATTTCATCAGAAATATCTTAATTTGTGTTCCTAAAATAAACAAAGGTCTTAGGGGTTTGGAACGACATGAGGGTGAGTAATTAATGACAATTCACCCAAATTTTTATTTTTGGGTGAACTAACCCTTTAATGAGCAACTCACTAGGGACATTGGTAGTTTCTCTGCTATGTGTTGATTTCAATTGATTTTTATGTTATGTAGCTAAGCTAGACCCACAATACTTAACCATGTGGAACACAAACATTGGGTGAAATGTGTTTTAATGAAAATAATTTTATGTAGGAACCTCATATAACAGTGAAAGTTGTTTTTCTGCAGTTGGCAACACAGTTTGCATTCGATTGTCTGCAATTGTCTGCATTCGATTGTCAGCAAAGATTTGTGGGTAAATAATCAGGACCATTTTATCAAGTTGATTTAGAAAATTAAGAAAATTTTAGCTAAAAGATCTAATAAATTAGCAGCTATAGAATCTGTTTTATGAGTCATTTATAGTAATTGTGTGCCTGCAGGATATCTTCAACGCTGTGATCAAGCAGAACCCATTCCTGGTGCACCAGCTGCCCTGCTTTTGGAATGTTCAGCTGTCGGATCACACCCGCTCCGAAAAGTGCTACAAAGATGTGTCTGACCTCAAGGTGACATCATTGTGGAGCTGACACAAACAACTATTTTAGGATTAGCTGCCATGACAAACACCTCGTATAAATGTGTGCTTGATGTAGAAATGTTTTTACTAAAAAAAACAGTTCAGTTCTACAAGCAGTTCAGTTTAAGACAGAGGTCAAGCAAAGTCTACATTTGTGAACTTCTGCAGGTGATTCACTGGAACTCTCCGAAGAAACTGCGTGTAAAAAACAAACACGTGGAGTTCTTCAGGAATCTCTATCTGACATTCCTGGAGTATGATGGGAATCTGCTGAGGAGAGAGCTCTTTGGCTGTCCCAGCGAAACAGACCACAACTCAGAGAATGTGAGTTTCACCTCACTGTGTTGCCAACTGCTACTTTTATTGCAGAGGCCTGCAATGATTCATTTGTTCAGGCAGGATTATGGAGTTACACGTGTTTTCTTAAATGTCCTTGCAGCTCCAAAAGACCCTGTCTGAGCTGGATGAAGATGACCCATGTTATGAGTTTCGTCGGGAGCGCTTCACAGTCCACCGCACACATGTCTATTTCCTGCACTATGAGTATGAACCAGCCTTAGATAACACTGATGTGACACTGGTGGCCCAGCTTTCTATGGACAGGTAAAGAAAACAAACTTGCATTCACTTTCTATAAAGACACCAATAGTGCACAAACCACCTCACCAACAGATATTTAATACATGATGCTAAAACGAGGCTCAAAAAGAGAATATTTACTTACTCAATACTTATACTTAACTTATAAGTTAAGCTCAATCGACAGCATTTGTGGCATAATTTTAACAAAAAATCATTTCTATTTGTCCCTTGTTTAAAGAAAATTTGAGTATTTTAAAGCAAAAATGTGTAGCTTGTAATTTTATAAAAGCCCATAGTAATTTGTTTATTAAAGCTGTGTAAATCATGATTTTACAGTGGGTTTAGGAATAAAAATTTGATTTACTGGGAGTTTTACACAGTCATGTTAACACTGCGGGATGAAGCGGATTTTCTGGCATATCATGGTATATCATAATGGATAGTTATCATACTGTGTACTGCTATGGTACTAAAAACAGTAACACTTTGGTATAGGGAACAATTCTCACTATTAACTTGCTTATTAGCATGCCTATTATTAACATATTGCCTGATTATTAGTACTTATAAAGCACACATTCTGCATGACCATATTTTATATCCCTAATTCTACCCAGCACCTAAACTTAAAGCTGTAGTATATAAGTTTTGTCTCTTTGTTGCCACCTCTGTTTGAACACCTGCAATTGCAGCTGTTTGCACGGATGAATGTAATGTTTTGAGAAGTACGTGTGGCAGTCAGTCCCTGCACCAATGTGAATCCTATACTTAGTAATCACTGATTCTAGCATTGTTCTTGGAATATATGACCCAAATAAGAATTTTCACCAGATATTGTAATCTGAACAAGTAAGTAACAAGTCTGCCACTTTTGTTCTGACCAACTGAGGAAAAAAGCACTACAATAAATCGCGCTACCAGTGGTGATTTAATCTAATGATCAGTTAGCTCATATCATATAAACCAGGCAAATTATTATTATTATTATTATACTTTATTTAAAATGATTAATGCTAACAAAAGACCAAGATGGTGGAGCGTACTCATTGTGAGGCTCAGTATCTCTCCAATTTTTGAACATTTTCTTGCTCATCTCAGATCTGTTTGTACTGAACAGTAGGGCTGGGCGATATGGCTTAAAAAAAAAATCTCCGATTTTTTCACACCAAACCCGATTTTCGATTTTAATCAATTTTTTTTCTATTTAAAAACAAACTACAACCGACAAAGAAATTGCTCAAAACAAATGTACTCTTTATTTGGTTCTGATTTTCACTTCTGCAGTTTAATCTAAATTTCCCCTTTGTGCATAAGTGTAACAGGAAACAAGCCTCAAAACATGCTTGTAAACGAGATGGCAGGCACTGCCATTGTAAACAGTGAAAATGTAGCGTATCAGTTTTCTAATAACTTACAGTGACACAATGCACCTTCAAAATAAATTAAAATATAAATAAAAAATAAAATTGTGTGTCCCTCTTTGATAAAAAACATTTGGTTAAATAAATGTAACCAAAATGACAAAATTAGATCTATTACAAAAATACATACTTGTCACAGTGGTATTCATAAAGTGCTAACAAAACTTTAAACTCATTAGCGTTAGCATTACAGAAAGGTCTGATTTACGTTAACAGTCATTGTTTTTTTATTTTTTTCTTTTTACATTGACATTTGAGTTCATGATTTCAATGTTGTTGTTTTTTGTGGCACACTAGACAGACTGTTGATCTTTAAATAATCTCATCTGGTCACCCTAACGCTAGTGATGTATAACCACACTTTGGAACGTTTTGCTCTCTCCGCCATCGTCACTCTTTATTATTAAGTGTGAGTTTTCGTTCTGTTATTCGTGTGTGTGTGCCGCGCTCGGTCTTGTTGTGTGTTTGTGACTGACAGACAGCCTCCGCGGCGCGCATGAGAGATGTCGCAGATCTCACAGACAAACTTCTTAATAATATCGCAAATTAGAAATGTTTGGTAAGATAAAATGTGCACGATAACATTATTAAGCAAATCTTTTCGCCATCATCACTCTTTATTGTTTAGCGGGAGTTTTCGTTCTGTTATTAGTGTGTGTGCGCCGCGCTCGTTCTTGTGTGTGTGTGTGTGTGCGTGTGTGACTGACAGACAGCCTCCACGGCGCGCATGAGAGATGTCGCAGATCTCACAGACAAACTTCTTAATAATATCACAAATTAGAAATGTTTGATGAGATAAAATGTGCATGATAACATTATTAAAGAAAAATACATAGTACATAATTTTTTTGCCCTCCATTACCGAAAGCAGAACCGATAGCGTCGGATCTTACTGATACTACGGTCTTTCATAACTTAGCCCCGGGGCCAGTTTAATACCGGGTTTCGGTACCCATCCCTACTGTTTAAAATGCTGGAATAAATGTGTTGTGCTGCTACCTTTTGTAGCAACGGCTTTTAAACACACTTTGCAATGTGGCGTTATTTGTTCTGTGTCTGACTCTAAAAAAGCAAACCAATTCCAAACAACGGATGAAACAGTGCCTTTCTTTGGAATGAGCTCTGCGCTGTTAACTGTCATGTTGTCTGTGTGCGGCTGTAAGGAAAGTGGGGGGAGGGCGAGTCCACTCTGAACTATGGAAGCCTAAGGGGAGAGCCGGTGGTGGAAGTTAAAGAGAAAACCGATTTTCATTAAAAACAAATCGCCCTTAACGTCAAATTCGAGTTAATCGATAACATCGATTTATCGCCCAGCCCTACTGAACAGCCTTGCCTTAAGATCTTACACCCAAAAAGGAGATTTTTGATATTGGTGTCCACTTAATCCTGGACTCATCCCTGAGATCTCCTGAACACCTGAGGCTATGCACTCTACCTGGCTGGGCGGAAGTGCTTGCAGGCAGCATCGAGATCATAAAGAAAGGTGGAGGAAGCACGACGGTCTAAGAGCTATGCTAAAGCAAACACCGCTCTGGCTTTCTTTACACAGTATTCTCCATGCTAATGTGTGGCCATTGGTGAACAAATGGACGAGTTATGACTTTGCATCACCTTCAGTAAGAGACTTTTGGATTGCAATGTCACGGTTTTCACAGAAACATGGCTACACAGCAATGTATCCAATAATGCTATTGAGCTAGCTAAATGCTATGTGCTCTGGGCAGATAGGACAGCAGTTGACTCAGACAAGACCAGAGGGCGGTGGATTGTGCATTTATGTTAACAAAGCGTGGTGTATGAACTCTGTCATTGTTGGGAGACACTGCTCAGCTAACCTAGAGTTTCTCATGGTTAAGTGTAGACCTTTTTATCTGTCGCAGGAGTTCACTTCCATCATTATTACTGCAGCCTGTATTCCACCAGATGCTAATGCCAAGCTTGCTATGGAAGAACTGCATGCGGCCATTAGTGAGCAATGCTCACCCGGAGGCTGCTTTTATTGTCTTAAAGAGAGTGCTCCCCAAATTCCATCAACATGTTTCCTGCCACACTAGAGAAGACAAAACTTTGGATCATGTTTACATAAACACTAATGGAGCTTACATCTTGACCCCCCCACCATCTGAGACAGTCACTTTTCTTTGTTTCTCATCCCTAAGTATTCACCCCTCATCAACTGTATGCAGCCATCAGTGAGTACCATCAAAGCGTGGCCAAATGGAGCAGACTCTTTACTTCAGGACAGGTTTCAATACATGGACTGAAGTAGGTTTGTTTCTCAGCCTGCCTGTGGCTCTCACACGGACATTGATATCTATACCTCCTCTGTACTGGATTACATCAACACTACCATTGAGAGTGTTACAACAGAGAAACAGATCACAACGTACCCTAATCAGAAGCCATGGATGAACAGGTAGGTATGACTCCTGCTGAAAGCCCCGCAACACTGCCTTCAGATTAGATGACGCTTAGGCCTACAGCAAATCCAGGGCTAACCTGAAGAGGGGCATCAAAAAGGCCAAGTACTGCTACAAGCTAAAGGTAGAGGAACACTTTTCCAACTCTGACCCCTGACACATGTTGGCAGGGCATCCAGGTCATCAGTGACTACAAGTCAAGCAACTCCACTCCAACAGTCACAGACATATCCTTCCTTAACAAGCTAAATTACTTTTATGCTTCCTTCAACAGTGACAGCAAGGAGACGGCCACCAAGATCACACTCTCTGCAGACCACCACCCCTGAAACTCACCTGCACAATGCATTGAGCCGGATCAACGCACGCAAGGCTGTTGGCTCTGACGGCTTTCCTGATTGCGTGCTTAGTGCATGTGCAGAGCAGCTTGCAGGGGTCTTCAAAGACATTTTCAACCTGTCCTTCATTTAAGCAACTGTGCCAACAGGCTTTAAGTCCATGTCCATTGTGCCAGTGCTAAAACACTCCTCCCCGATGTACCTCAATGACTACCGCCCCTGTGACACTCACACCTATTGTCATGAAGTCCTTTGTGCTTTGAGTTCCTAGCACACCTCAAGAACTGCCTCCCACCCACACTAGACTTTACACTGGGATCGTAACTGTTGGAGCACAGAGGATGCAGTATGCACAGTGCTGCACTCGGTACTCACACACTTGGACAATAACAACACATATGTACAGATGTTGATTGTCAACTTTAGCTCAGCATTTAACACTATCATTCCCTCCAAGCTGACCACAAAACTTGGAGACCAGCAGACATTAACACCTCCCTCTGCAACTGGACTATGGACTTTCTGATCAACAGACCTCAGCATGTTAGCTCAGGCCACATCTGCTCCACCTTCACCACATTGGCGTACCACAGGGCTGTGTGCTGAACCCATTCCTCTACTTCAAGCCTGTGCATGGATCCAACACCATCATCAAGTTAGCAGATGACACCACGGTGACTGGCCTCATCAAAGACAATGATGACACTGGCTACACGGAGGAGGTACAGCACTTGGCCGCATGGTCCCATGAAAACAACCTGCTCCTCAGCACCAGTAAGACAAGGGGGCTCGTTGTGGACCTCAGGAAGAAGAACTGAAGCACGCTTGAACTTGTCCACATTAACAGGATGGTTGTTGAACGTGTCTCCAGCTTCAAGTTCCTGGGAACCCACATCTTGGAGGACCTGTCCTGGACCACAAACACCTCCAGCCTGGTCAAGAAGGCTCACCAGCACCTCTTCTTCCTTTGGACACTGAAGAACCAGTTGTCTTCAACAATCCTGGTGATCTTCTACCGGTGTGCGATCGAGAACATCTTGACCAGTTGTTTCACAGTCTGGTATGGGAACTGCACAGTTGCTGACCGCAAGGCACTGCTGAGGATTGTGAAAACTGCCCCAACTCCTCACACTTCCTACTTTTGAGGACATCCAGAGAATATGCTAAGTTCAAGCTTGCAGCATTCTTAAGGACTCCTCTCACCCTGACCATTGACTGTTTAATCTCCTGCCCTCCGGGAAGTGCTTCAGGAGCTAGCAGAACAAAAGGCCCCGATATACTTCAAATGAAATCGAAGTACGAACTGATATGTTGTCATTTCAAACAAAATCAGGCAAAAAAGAAGTTTGTTTTGAGTTCATTTCGGCAGTTTGAAACAGCTGACCAATGTGAAATTTCTGGGGGAGTTTGTTTGGCTTCTAAACACCTTCTATTGGTCTGTGGCGGTTACGCAATCGGTGTGTGTGTTCTAAACCTCCACCTTCTTTGACATGCAATTTTTTTTTCTCTGTTCTTTTCTAATTCAACGGAGGTCAGGCAAGAAAGAACAATGTCTCCGGCCTAGTCACTAGCAACATGAATTGGAGTGAACTACACTGGAGTGTCAAATAGCTGAGCTGGCACAAATATATTCACACCTGTATGATCGTTTGCAGAGATTCAGAGAAAGCATTTAATTCCTAGAAAAAAATTGGAACAAAACTTGGTGTTGACGACCAGGAGTTAATGCAAAAAGCGACGCAGAGAAACATTCGAGACAAGTTTTCCAAAGCCAAGAAAGGAAAGAGTAAATATATAAGGTAGCAAGTACCAAATACATGTTTTAAATAAATGTTACACTATACTGCTATTGCTGTTGTTCTTTCAATAAGCGTATTTAAAGGGTATACAATAAATAAAATGCCAAACAAACATACAATAATAAACCTTTGTTTTTAACAAAAGTAAATCATGACACCACATAAAATATAAAAAGGTGTAACAATTTATCCAGTTTAATATAATAAATTAACACTAATAAAATAAAGTAACAGACTGACTCCGATATTTTTTTTTTCCGCATCATGCTAAAGTTCATTAATCATTATTCTTTTGTCTATAATATTCTGACCATTGGGGCCCGCCTCACACCTAGATTGCCTACACTTCATCATTTAATCGTTGTTGTGTTTAGGCGATACGTGTGAGAGTCGCGAGTCATGTTTACTCTAGTACTGCGTCACTTTACTCCCGCTGCTGGAGGCGGGGTTTAGATTAATGTAATGCATTACTTTTTAATTTACTTTTTCAAAAAAGTAACACCAGTTCCTTTGTTTTTCCATTTATTGACTGACAAGTCTCCTATCTCCATATTGGGAGAAATCGTAAGTACAGAGGCGTTGTGTGCACTGTGTGAACATGATGCATTATACATTTTGGTGTGAAAGGGCTTTCACATTTGCTATAAATAGAACTTCTTATATTAAAAACAATCAAGCCCTGGTCATATTTAAAAAGTAATGCAAAAGAAACGTTACGTATTACTTTACATAAAAAGTAACAATTATTTTTTAGGGACTAACGCATTATTGTAATGCATTATTTTTAAAAGTAACTTTTCCCAACACTGGTTAACACATTCCACAGCTAAAGTAAACCGTCTCATTAGAATTGCTTGTCATCCCATGGAAGAGAGGGGTGGGGTCGGCAGAGCTCATTAGCATTTAAAGGAGCATGCACCAAAATGGGTTGCTGAAAACAGAGGTGTTTTTGAAAGGGTAAAAAAAAAATTGTTTTACAGTACCATTGAGAACTTTTAACCAAATGTATGTTATAGTCTTTTCATTGAAAACCTAAAGAATTATATCAACCTGGGCAATCTACTTTCCTTCAGACTTGTTGACTTGACAACACACAATAATTGTCCCTTTGGTGCTCATTAGACTAATTCACACCACACTTGACAGACACGGACCAACACTGACTTTCACCAGACTTTTGTATGTTATTTAAACATTCATGATCTGAAAAAAAAAAGTTTGAAGATGTTCAGTCAGTGAAAAAAACACTGATCAGTGACAACAGTATTTTCTGAGACAGTTACCGTATCATTCCTTGAAAATTTCATAATGTAAACACTAATAATATTGTTATACACCAGCTCGCTGTTGTGCTGTCAGTCGAACTTATTGAATATTCCTTGAGAAAGACTTCGGCCGGGTCTTAATGGCATGTTTTTCAATTGCATCATAAATTCATAAAAAATATTTCTGGAATTAATCTTAATAAAATTGGCAGATATTTTATCTCTACATAAGGAGCCCTTACATGTGACTATTTCAGTGCTAAAATAAAATAAAGTTATCATTTTTAATTTAATTTTATTTTTGTGTGAAATTTTCTTGTGCACATGTGATTCAAAGGGTTTCACTTTAAGGGTTCTGTATTTTCGACTTAAAATATAATATAAATATTACTGGTGTTTTAAATGTATGTTTTTGAAGATATTAAGAGCTTTCAAAGGTCCTTAATGCCAAATGTCACTGTAGGGGCCCAAAATGTTTATTTTAATCATACGTGCTACAGTTTTGTTGATGTAGAGGAAATAGAATATTATTTAAACTGAATAAACATGCAACTGTAACAGTGGCTGTGTAAATGTTGTAAATGAACACTTAGATTAGTTTGCTGCAAAACGAACCACACTGTATCCTATAGTCTACTTCTGATCATACTCCGTGGCATGCACGTTTTAGGCTGAACTCATTTAAAATAAGCTGCTTTGTCATCATTAATCACACTGATGACATAAACTGGCAAATTGCTTCTGGAAATAAACCTGATTCAAATGTATTGAGTCAAAGCTCCACAGCTTATGTGATAAGTGTAATGAGTGTTTGCTGTTTAGTCAGGCATGTATGGGCTACTCCAGAATAACCCCAGATAACCTACACAATCAGTCAGTGCCAGTGGCAGAGGGTTATCGTCCTTGTCAACACTGTGGGATACAATTCATTGTCGTCTTTGAGGGCATAACCTCTTTGACAGCCAAGTTACAGCACTCAAGGGCAATAAGGTTGTCAGAGTAGATGGCACTTTTAGTTGGACTTGAATGAAAGTAATACTCTGAGGGACATTTAGTATTTAGTATGTCAAATTGTTGTGTATACTTTTCCACAGTTTTGAGATAATCTGGAAATATTAGGGTATGATCAGGTCTTTAAAATCTGTAGCTATTTATATATATGGTTTTAGTTATGCTCGGTTCTAAAAAAAAATTATTTGACTATAAATGAATAAAAATGAATGCTGAATAAAATTACTTATTGGTACACCGATTAACATGCTGCACAAATTTGCTTATGCTGCATCATAATGAACCACACTCTAAAATATCAGAGCACTTACATTATGTGAAATAAATGTAAATTTATCAATAGTTGTAAACAACATAAGGTACATAGGAATGATATTCTGACAAATAAGATAAATATATCCAGTATAAGCTCCAAAACTGCTCACGTCAGCACCAGTGCTTTTGCCATTGAAGCAGAAGGATATAAACCAAATGTTTGTGGCTTCAGAGCCACTGTATAAAATTGAATATATTATGTATTTTTGGTCAATTACTGGAGTGTTTCTTTGTTCCAGACTTCAGATGCTAGAGGCCATCTGTAAACACTGGGAAGGGCCCATCAGTCTGGCCCTCTACCTCTCAGACGCTGAAGCCCAGCAGTTCCTGCGATACGCTCAGGGCTCTGAGGTCCTGATGAGCAGGAGCAACGTGGGGTACCACATAGTCTATAAAGAAGGCCAGTTCTACCCTGTTAACCTGCTGCGTAATGTTGCTATGGGGCAGGTCAATACACCTTACATGTTTCTATCGGATATTGACTTTTTGCCCATGTATGGACTCTATGAGTACCTCAGGTGAGAAAACCCAAATTTACAATGGTAAAACATTGTTGGTCATTTTATGTTTCATCTCATCAGAACTGACATCTATAATTTTCATAGGAACTGAATCAATTTTTGTACTGTACACAATTTCATTTTAGAACTGATTATTCTAAGGTGCATTTTGTGAATGTTTTGTGAATCATTTAGTGTTTGAAAATGTTACTTATTTCAACAAAATCATCTTTTTCCACTTAAGGCCCTGCATATATTGTCAAAATGTATTGTGCTTTTTTCTTTCTTTAAGGAAAATAGTCTAAAACAATGTTCAATAACTGAGCTTGACAATATAATGAAATACTGATTAAATAATGTGCCTAAACCACCCCCCACCAAAAAAAAAAAACAAAAAAAAAAACATTTTGTTAGATTTAGATTTTTTTTAAAATATGCAAAACTAATTTTGCTCTGAAATTGGAACAAATATTAGAGTGTCAACCCATTTACTGTATATTAAAGCATGTTTTTCATTTTTGGTGCCAACAAAATGTTCTTAGGTTGTGAACAAGATGTGTACAAGAGTACAATCCATTACAATCCACTCCACTAGTATTCCATCTTTTTCTGTCTCAGGAAATCGGTTGTTCAGCTTGATATGGGGAACACTAAAAAGGCTCTTGTGGTTCCAGCATTTGAAACTCTGCGCTATCGGCTGTCCTTTCCCAAATCAAAAGCAGAGCTCCTGTCACAACTCGACATGGGCACTCTGTTCACATTCAGGTGATTAATCTAAGAAAAAAGAAAACTGGAATTAATTCAAAAGTAATGGCAGATCAGGTTTTCTCTGATGTGATGGAGTCATTCATGCTGCTTTTATAACAGTTAATATAAATAATTTGATTGAACCAACCAATCTAAATAGTATTTATTTAGAATTCTTGGCAGTTTTACTTATTAAAGTTAATATTGATTTACTAAAGTGAAGTGATTTGCTTGTCCACAGATATCATGTCTGGACAAAAGGTCACGCTCCAACAGACTTTGCCAAATGGAGAACTGCTACAACACCATACCGAGTTCAGTGGGAGGCCGACTTTGAGCCATATGTTATGGTCAGAAGAGAAAGCCCAGAGTACGACCGGCGCTTTGTGGGTTTTGGGTGGAATAAAGTAGCTCACATCATGGAGCTGGACGCTCAGGTAACACTTATATTCATTAAAGGAATAGTTCACCCCAAAATAACAATTTGCTCACCCTCAGGCAATCCAAGATGTAGAGTTTTTTGTCATCGATGTCACCAATGGATCCTCTGCAGTGAATGGGTGCCGTCTGAATGTCCAAATAGGTGATAAGAACATCGCAACAATCCATAAGTAATCCACATGACTTCAGTTCATAAGTTAATGTCTTGTGAAATAAAAACCTGCATGTTTATAATAAATCCATCAAGGCATTACAAATCATTGCTTCAAATAATTTAAATTCAAATCTCATCTGAATCAGGAGAGAAATATGTACAGATCAGCTCCTGTTTACAAGCAAAAACAGTCCAAAAGGTCAGCTCGAAACAAACATGTCAGTGCATTTTGGGTGAGAGGACCGAAGGGATTGACTTAGGGTGGCGGTTTAAACATTAAAACACTCGATGATAGATTTGTTTCTTACAAACAATGCTTTTCCATTTACAAGATGTTAATTATAAAATGTTAACTGATAAATTTGAGTTGTTTTTATCAGCTGTTGAAACTTTATGCAGAGAATTCATTGCTAAGCAAGTGATGTAATGATTAATTTCTCCAAATCTCTTCCGATATAGAGTAAATTTCTTGTATTGCTTGAGAGTGAGAAAATTTTCAACATATTGTTATTTTTTTCATCAACTGTTTCTTTAATGGACCATTTTCACAGTTTGCAGTGATGCATTTTGTCTGTTATTAACATTGTAAATGTAGTAAAGTTTTTTTTTATTGTATCTTTTTTTAATGCACATTTATAATTCTTTATTTTGTGATATAAACTTGCCATTAAATTACAGAAACTAGTTAATGCTGCTGTGTGAGTATTTCTAATACTCTTACTACTGAGGGAAGGATGGCAAATTTGACATATTTCTTGTCTACAATGTGATTGAACTATTACTATAACGCACACAAATTTATTTTCAAGTGTTTGTCAATTTTTAGATGGCAGTCAGAATTGAGAACTGTTCTTCCCTTTCAGCTGGTCACTCTCAACGTCACGTCAGTGATCGACGAATTGCTATATCGTTTTCGATAGACCAATCTACTTTGAGTGTAAACTAAACGAGCCAGTGCATATTGGTATGCAATTATTGCATCCAGATGCCACTGATCACAGTGTGAGTATAATAAGGCAGCAGGTGCAATGCATACCAGCTTTTTGCTTCGGAGCTGAGCGTTAGTATCATTTTGCTCAACTGTGTCTGCTGTAAACTACAAGTTCAGCATACTCTCGGAAAAATCGTGTGTTGGCAAGACGGCGCTTCAGCGGTGGTCATTTCTGAGTCAAGTGGGTTGTGCACTTCAGGCTGCACTACCCCTTGTCGTCTTGCAAGTAGCCAGTTCCCCTGTGCACCTTAGCACTAAAAGAGCATTTCATAAAGAGCAAATTTCTCTAAAAGAGCTTGTCCTTATAAGGCATTTCTGGGTGCAGTCGTTGCCTGGCAATGGGTGATGGTCATGATCACTGCCTCATGTGTCATGCTGAGGTGACCTTCGCGGATGAGTCATGTTCCCACTTAGGGAAGATGACCATCTTGGAGCTGCGAACCAGGCTCCGCTACCTTGAGGGGGGTGGAGTCCTGTTACCACTGCTGCTATCTGGGGCACGTTCTGGCGGCCGACAGACGAGAACCACTTTCAGCAGTAGCGCGAGTGGTTTGAGGATTACAGTGGTGGCAAACCCCACAGGGAACCAACCCTCTGGGGACCATCACTCCTCTTGCAGCTCCAATTCAGTGGAGCAACCCATGGAACGCGCTGGGCCCTCTTCAAAGAGTGTACCAGCGGTATCCAGTGGGCCTCCCCCTGACCAGATGTCAATCTCAGCATCGTCTGGTTGAAATGAGAAACATCAACATTCCTTAATGCCCCTGTGCCCGGCGGGCAGCTGCAGCCTCCACCCATCCACCAGTCACAGCGCCCCAGCCTGCTCGTTGCAGAGGGAAGCCCCTCTGCGCCCCCGCTCCCGCACCGCATTCGCAGTAGCCTCCAGCAAGCAAGTGGTGGCTTAGAGCTGGGCATACCCTCACCCTGTGGTCAGATCTTACGTTCCTCTGGGCAGAGGTGCTCCTAGAGCAGACCTCCAGGCATGCTGTGGTTCACAGGGATGCCTCCACCACTGGCTGGGGGGGCCACGTACAACGGGCATGCAGTCTCAGTCCTGTCGCATGTGGCAACTCATCTGGCACCTCCTCTTTTGGAGTCGGAAGGTTCAGAGGTCACTTAGTGCTGTTCACATTCTGGGCCTGCTCGACCGTGCAGCCGACGAGCTGTCTCGAGAAATGCTCCTGAGAGAATTGCGACTCCATCCCTGTCGGTCCAGTTGATTTGGAGACAGTTCAGAGCCACTCAGGTAGACGTGTTTGCATCCCCAGAGACCTCTCACTACCAGTTGTTCTACTCCCTGACAGAGGGAACACTCAGCATGGACACACTGGCACACAGTGGGCCACAGGCCTACGCAAATATGCATTTCTCCCAGTGAGCCTTCTCGCACAGACACTGTGCAAAGTCCGGGAGGACGAGGAGCAAGTCTTGCTAGTGGCACCGACACTCAGACCTGGTTCCCCAAACTAGTGCACCTCGCGACAGCCCCTCCTTGGCCCATTCCTCTCAGGAAGGATCTACTGACTAAGAGACGGGGGTATGGCACCCATGTCCAGACCTTTGAAAACTCCATGTCAGGTCCCTAGACAGGACGCTGAGGTTCTAGGTGACCTACCCCAGGATGTAGTGAACACCATCACTTCTACAAGAGCACTGTCTATGAGACACGCTTACGTCTTAGAGTGGAAGCTATTCGTCGAATGATATTCTTCTCGCCAAGAAGACCCTCGAAGATGCCTAATTGCGATCGTGGTTTCTGCAGCAAGAGCTGGATCGAAGGCTGTCTCCCTCCACCCTCAAAGTCCAGGTTGCCGCTATTGCTGTATACCATAACCCTGTGAATGGGAAGTCTTTACGTGAGCATGACCTCGTCATCGGGTTCCTTAGAGGGCCCAGGAGGTTAAATCCTTCCTGGCCCCCCTCTATACCCTCTTGGGACCTTGACTCTAGTGCTAAAATCACCACAGCAGTAGCAGTGCCCATTCAAGCCTTTGCATTCAGTTGTGCTAAAGTTTCTTTCATTGAAATCTCTGCTCCTGCTTGCACTGGCCTCCATCAAGAGGGTAGGGGACCTCTATGCATTTTCGTTCGACTATTTGTGCCTAGAGTTTGGGCCGGCTGACTGCCAGGTAATCCTGAGGCCCCGGCCCGGCTATGTGCCCAGTTCCCACCACACCCTTTAAAGACCAAGTGGTGAACCTGCAAGCACTGCCCCTGGAGGAGGCAGACGGAGCCCTGGTTTTTCTTTGTCCCATCTGAACATTGTGATGCTACGTAGAGCGGACACAAAGCTTCAGGACCTCAGAACAGCTCTTTGTCTGTTTCGGAGGCCAGCAGGAAGGGAATGCCGTCTCAAAGCAGAAGATGGCCCACTGGATTGTGGATGTCATAACCCTGGCTTATCAGGCACAGGGTGTGCCCTGCCCATTCAGGTTGCGACCTCACTCAACTAGAAGTGTTGCATCCTCCTGGGCGCTGGCTCATGGCAGCTCACTGACAGATATTTGTAGAGCTGCAGGCTGGGCGACTGATACATGTTCTCTAGGTTCTATAGCCTTCGTGTAGAGCCGGTATCCTCCAGTGTTCTCACCTTAAGTGGGTAGTGGTACAGAGAGGCCCCGGTTAGTGTCGGCTTGCTAAAACTGCTCGAGAGTGTCCGTACTGTAGAACCTGTTGAGATCCTCCATCACTCTAGGCAGATGGACGAGGTGGAACTTCCAGTGCCAGGCCTTCATGATGAATCAGTGAGAACCATGGAAATTTCACCTCACCTCATTTCTCCATATACACCTAAATGGATGTTATATGTGTACTTGCTTCCGAAAACTCCTTCGGGAAAGATGGGGCTTCCACAGCATCCCTGTTCCAAGCGGAACGGGTATGTTTTTCCAGTGTTATCCAATCTCACCCAGTGAGGTAGTGCTATGACAATGGTGAGTGGAACTACTTGTTCCGAGCCCCTGCCTACACCTAATAGGGGCGCAGGCGGCTCGCAGAGGGCACTGGAAGGGGCAGCACCCATGGTGCTTTGGTAGGGATCCCAATTCATTGAGAGTGACTGACTGAAAGGCAATGTCTCGGTTATGTATGGTAACTCTCATTACCTGAAGGATGGAACAGAGATATCACAATCCATCACCACGGTTGCTGTACTTCCGCTGAGCCGCTGTGTCACCGGCTCGACTCCTCAGCAAAAACCTTGTATGCATTGCACCTGCTGCCTTATTATACTCACACGGTGATCAACTGCAGCTTGATGCAATATTTGCATGCCAATGTTCATTGGCTCATTTAGTTTACACTCAAAGTAGATTGGTCTTTCTAAGCGATATCGCAATTTGTTGACGTCTCTGTTCCCTCCTTTAGGGAACGAGGATTACCATGCGTAACTGAGACGTTTAAGTGGACTGGTTAATGGTCATGATTCAGTCAGTCTTGAAATATTTAATATCTTAAATCTCTTTTTGTTTAGTTGATGGTCTTATTTGCTGTGAATTGACTAATCTTTCAGCATGATAAATGCTGTTCGTTGTGTTATTTTCAGGAGTACGAGTTTGTGGTTCTGCCCAATGCCTACATGATCCACATGCCCCATGCGCCCAGTTTTGACATCACCAAGTTCCGCTCAAACAAACAGTACCGTGCTTGTCTGAAGACACTGAAGGAGGAGTTTCAGCAGAATATGTCTCGGCGCTACGGTTTCGCTGCGCTTAAATACATGACAGTGGATAACAACAGGTAGCTGAGCACATTGTTCAGCAAACCAATAAAATAACTGCCATGAGCTGATGAAGTGCTGTTTGACAGCGCCTGTATAGATGTGTTCAGTGAAACTGAGATTGCAGGGTCATTAGGAGGCATGGCTCGTGATCATCCATTCATTCAGGGATCCGATAAGACGTTTATCAGTGGTGTTTGACAAAGGTGCCGAGAAATAAACTGCTGATTAGAAGTCATTGATGAACTTTTTTGAAAAGGCAAACAGATCCCAAAAATGGAAACTTCTAGAATAAATAAGGTCTGTTATTACTTTTAAATGATCAACTACAACACTGATGCACTTCAGATTAAAGCCTTGAATCTGTCTTTGTCAACCTGTCTATCTTTCTGCCCTTTCTAACCATTTGCCTGCCTGTCTGTCAGTCTTTTTGTTTTTTTTCTGCCTGTTTCAAAGCATCCATCTATATTTCTGCTCGTCTAAATATATATATATATCTCAGTTTATCTTTTTTGTCTACCTAGTTTACCCATTTATCAGTCCTTTCTGTTTAGTTTTCTCGCAATCTCCGATTCTGTCTCACTTTTATTCATCCCTACAATCAGTTTATCTCTCTACCTGTCTGTCTAACAGTTTCGCTGTCTATCTACAAGTATCTTTATATCTACATCTATATCTGTCTATCTCTGTCCAACAATCTCTCCATCTAAAAATCTGTCTAAATCTGCCTCTCTAGCTGTCGGTATCTCATTCTGTTTGATGTCTGTATCAGTCTAACAAGGCTAACAATTTGCAGATTCACTAAAAACAAACCTTACAATCACTTCTTCTTTAGGTGAAGCTGGAAAATGAATGATTAACGTGAACATAGACACATTTATGTAGATCGGGGTTGCATTCTCTTAAAAAAAAAATGTAATCCCATGCATCTTCAGAGGCTCAGATCTCAGAAGTAAATATTACATCCAACAACAGAGCACCTCAATCGCTTAGGAGACATTCTTGTGTACATCTGCTCTGGCAGTGAAACAATGGTGGACTGATGACAGCTCTCAGGGCGGCTCTATAAGGTAAAACACCTGTTCAGTCTGTGCTGAAACGCCACTGTCACTCAAACTATTGTGGGAGGGGCGTGTTTATGTGAAGACACACTGAAAGGCATCTGAGATTGGCTTGATTTGACAAAGGGGTAAAGATTTGAGCAGATCTTGGGTGGGTGGATTTTTATCATTTTAGGGTGGTTGTGTACATGCACTGCCAACACACATTTCAGTTCAAACAACTTGTATAAGAGCATGTAGCATCATATGTTATCATTCTTAAACTATCTATTTCTCTCTATCTCGAACAAACTATATCCAAGTATCTGTCCATCTCTCGTTCATTCTGTCTGGGTAGATCTTTTACAATGTCTCATCTAATAATCTGTCTGTATCTCTTTACATCTGTTTGTCTGCATCTCTCTGTCTCTTTCCTTTTAACAACCCATCTTTATCTCAACAGTCTCTCTATCTAACAATCTGTCTATAACAGTATTTATTTTTTTATTTTTTTGTAATGCCTTTATTATAGTAAGATAGATCAAATCTGACAGGAAGCAAAGTGGGGAAGAGAAAGGGAGGCGGGATCGGGAGTCCTCGAGTCGGGATTCGAACCCGGGTATATCGTCACGCTGCCCAAAAGGCTTTATTTATCTGTCGAACAGTCTGTCAGTTTATATCTCTGTCTAACAATCTAAATATATCTGTCTATCCTCTTATATACTTCTTATATAAATGCTCTCACTCTGTCTTCATGTGATCTGCCTGTCTAACAATCTGTTCATATCTATTTGTCTTATATCAAATATTTGCTTCTAAACTATTTACTCTTTCTCTCTTTCTCGATTCAAGGTTTCTTTCTCAGTGTTGACAGTGGTTGTGTGTGGTGAAGTAGTTGGATATGTGTTCATTCTCAGTGCAGATGTGAACAAATGTAATAAACAGGGATCTTTATTCCTCGGACTGGCAATAATACGTAAAGAGAGGCCAAAGTGAACTCTTTCTTGACATATTAGAGATGGTTATTTGTGTTACTGACTGTCATTCTCCATCAGAGGGCATCACACACCACACTAACAGACTTATGCACTTAAATACAGGCTTAATTAACAGACTTACTGATTTTTTTTTTTCATAATTAGTTAAAGATAGTTGATTTAGAGTTGATGCTGATGCGGTAGCAGAACATAAGTGTATTTTATTGTTACTTTGTACGCTGACTAACAGCCAACAACATGTCTGACTCAGGCTCCTGTTGATATTTTGCCTTTTTTGCCATCCTGACAGCACACAAACTCAACTTTTCAGAGACATCTTTGTGTTAGTTCTCAAATGCCATCCTGTCTGATGTTATACTGACATTCAGCAGTTTCTCACATTTAGGATTGTGAGTTTTTGTGAACCAGATATTTGGAAGATGTTTGTACACAATATTTAGAACTTGATGGGTTCTTCAACAGGCATCTCGGCAGCGTACATGTGTATCAATGAAGTGCTTTTAAAAGGCTACAGTCTGTGTTGTGTGCATTACAGTATGCCTGTGAGATCATCTTTCTAAGCTGACCTCACCCACAGGACTGCTGCTTTATTTCGTGTTATTTTATTGGTTGGGACGGACCATAGACCGTCCACGCTAATGTTTTATAGTGCCACTTTTGGCAAAGCTGAGAACGCACTTGAACTTGCATTGCTTTACCAATTGCGTTGTGATCATTTTTGGAAGAAGTGTTTGTTTACATACTTGCTTGGAGTAAGTTGTGGGCCTAATACGAGCAGAAAAAAAAAAAAGATTTTCTGAAAACAATGCAATGAATGCGTCTCATATTCAAATCAACAGGTCCGTTAGAACAGACCTGGGCTAGTTGTCAAAAGTGTTTTTTTTTGTTTTGTTTTTTTTACATTAGTGACTATTTCTCAGGGTGGGTTTATTTTTTTAACGTCAGTTTCTGTATATGAACCATACAGTCTTGAGAAAGCTATTGAAATATTTTTACCGACACTGTCCTGGAAACAGTAACAGTTCAAATTCAACACAGATTCATTACAGGGGCATGTTGCCACACTGTGTGAAGTAATATATTAGTCTGATAAATGCCTTTTCTTTTTAAAGTATTTTGACACGCACATATATACAAAAAAAAAAAAAAAACATTAGAAATTCTACTAATGTCAGTGTACTTGGATTTTACTTGTTTACTTGATATTCCCTGTGACAACTAGCCCCAGTCTCCTGTATTAACTATGTGAGAAGTAAAACCAGCAGATGAAGTTAATAATGGACATTTATGCGTGACTTTTCTGAAGTAAAATCTTCTGAAGGATACTTTGTTCCAACCATCCAGTTTGTTTTTTTTCATTCAGTTGGAAACCATAAATGTTACTGTACTAAATAAAGTGCTGATATTTTCTGATGTGGAAGCCTTATCCCCTTCTGTGCGTTCAAGTTTCATATGTGGCAGTGTTACAACTGATGTTCTGAGTGTTCAGTGAGATGGTTGCTTCGAGCGGTGTCGTTATTTTTCAGTATTTTCTGAGTTTGTACGCGAGTTCTGATCTGCTGAGCTATGTGCACACTAGCTGATCGATGTGTGTGTTTAATATGAATATGAACGTGTCCAGGATAACACTGATAAAACTGCTTATGAATTCAATTGCGTCATGTCTTTGCCGCTTATTTTACCGTCGTATACATGATGTTACATTGCAAAACAATGTTTTTCAAACAAATGCAGCGCACCATTTGAATATTTCATACATTCATTGGATTTGTTTAATGTATCTAACCACTTAAACCATAGATTGTTGAAAAATAATCTGAAATGTCATTAGTTGAATTAATGTGGCATCATTTTATATAAAAAGTTAAATACTTCAGAGACAGCTGTTTTTTTTTATTAGAATTACCAATCACTACTACTATTATTATTAGCAATATTGATAACTATTAATAAATATGTATTGATATTTATAAGGTCTGTATACCAAATGCATTCAATACATCTAGCAAACAATTAATGTAATACAATTTCAGTCTCAAGAGCCTACTTACAAATTCTAATCCCTTACTGATTCCAAATGACATGACAAAACCTAGTTATTAACGTAATACAGTACATTACACCTTTTAGGTAATTTAACCTAATCAGACTACTTTTGATTATTGGGTTTCTGAAGGAACTACAGGGAGTTTATGAGTTTAATGAAAAGTTTGTCAAACAATTAATCGCGATTAATCACATCCGAAATAAAAGTTTGTGTGTGTGTGTAAGGAATTTACTGTCTGTTCCATATAAAACACCTGAGGTGAGAAGGGTCGTGCCCCCTTTAAGTGACGCCTACGGCGTGACATCACAGGCCGAGGGTGTTCCCAGTAGTATGTTTCTGACGCGATGCGTCGCCGCTGACGGAAGTGCAGAGCGCTTGTGTTGTTGTGCTCGGCTTGTGTCATGTACGGCGGTCTGTGAGATGAGCGGTGAGATCGTGTCATGGCATCCGCGCGCATTATGGCAGCTCTACCGGGTCAGAGCGACGATCCCGCCGAACCGGACCAGTCCCTGCAGCACATGCTGAAGGCCATCGCGGACGAGCGGAACCGCCTGAGCGTCAGACAGGACCTCAGCGGACTGGGTCAGTACATTCAACCCTCAACACTCACCCATCGAGCCTGTCACGGCTCATGTCCTCAATTCACGTCCGCAGCAGGGCGATTAAAGGCGAAAACAGGCCGCGGTCATCTGCTATTGTTTCAGCTGATGCTCCTTTATGACATCATAATTCACGAGGCGTGCCGCCGCTCTCTCGCGCCGGTGATGTCATGATATCTTCTCCTTTCAGCGTTTCTATCTATCTATCTATCTATCTATCTATCTATCTATCTATCTATCTATCTATCTATCTATCTATCTATCTATCTATCTATCTATCATGACTACATATCTGTCAGTCAGTGTAATCAGATAACATGTTAAGATATACATGTTTTACTTTAACCTGTTATAGTTTATTAAATCACAGTACAACTCTTTTTTTTTTTTTTTTTTTTTTTTTTTTTTTTTTTAGCTAACACCTGTTGAAAATGGCGTGGTGGTGTAATGTATAATACCGACTAGACGAAGTGTTCATAAAATTCCTCGTTGAACTACATTTTGGCCGATTGATTTGATTGACGTTCCCTTTGGCTTGGGGATTTTCCATCCTATTGGCAAGGGCTTTGATGATTTTCCGGTCATGTTAGGTGATTTCTACAGGGTAATTTAAGGTTAAGCCGAGGTTCTACTGACACTGTTGGTTCATATTGTAAAAGTGCACCTGCTCGTCTCCATTAAGACCAGCTTTTCTTTACTGAAATCCTGAAAACTCCCTGAGGAGACATCCCATAGCTGCTCTCATATTATTACTGTCTTGTTATCAGGGTCAGAGTCCTTGTGAAGACTGAGTAACTTAAGTCACATGCAAATTTATCATTAATCTCACAACAAACATGTTTCAGTGACTCGCTCTTATCCATTCTAAACTATATACTCTAGATTATTCCTCGCTCAAATGAGCCACACTGCACAAAGGAAAGTAATTTTAGCTTTTTCTTTTTCAGAACATCTTTGATTAGGATGGGTCCTTGTGCTCCTCTCTTTCTCTCTCTCTGTCATCTTTCTTTGATGATTTGTCCCTTTTAAATATTTAATTCTCAGTGCGACACACTCTTAATGTTTGGCGTTTTGCACAGTTCTTCACTTCTGCTTTTGTGAACCTCTTCCTCTGTGTACAACTGGCACGTCTAGTATCTCTTGCTGTCTTTGATGGCACGTCATGTTTGGTGAAACTTAAGTACGAGGTTAGTTCCATTAACATTAGTATTTCAGTGCACTATCCCCATTTTCACAGACAGGGCTTAAGCCTGGTCCTCATCTAAAATGTAAGTCTGAGCTGTTTCAACTGAAATAAACTTGCGCTGATTGATCTTAAAATATATCGATGCCTTTGTTGAGTCTCGAGATGGACACCAGTAGTGTTTTTTTCTTTTTCTAAAGCATGTTTATAAAAATTGCTTAAATGTTCTAATTTAACTTTGGCCTAATCCTGGCTTAAGCCCCGTCCACACCAAGAATGATTACTATAAAGATAACGATATTAGCGTCCACACCGAACGATATCTTCTGTATGAAAATCTGGAATCTGAGAGTGCAAAAAAAAAAAAAATCGAAATATTGAGAAAATCGCCTTTAGATTTAGTCTATATGAATTCTTATCAATGTTTTGATAAATTCACAGTAGGTAATTTACAAAATATCTTCATGGAAAATGACCTGTACTTCATATTCTAATGATTTTTGGCATAAAAGAAAATCATTTTGACCCATACAATGTATTTTTGGCTATTGTTACAAATACACTCCAGAGAGACAGGTCCAGGGTCACAAATCTTAAAAATTTGAGAATGTCAAAAATGTAGATATGACCATTTACTAACATTAATAAATGTTGAAAAAGTACAGTACCAACTCCATTAACTAAATTAACTGAATAATCTTATTTTAAAATGTTGCAGACCTTAAGGTCTTTACAAAAAAACAACAACAACCTTACATTACATATGATATCTACAATTCAAATGAATCTACTCTGATTCAATTCTATAGAAGTTGTCATTTGTTATTAGAAGAAATGAAAAGTTTCAGTAGCTCAGTAAAATGAAAAGTAGGTTGCAATGTTGCAGTTCTTTTAGATAGTGTTGAAGTTGGTCTGTTGTTGTTGAGCTATAGCGTCTGTTTAAAGGTCAGAGATACTTGACTTCACCCTGATATCTTGTCTTCAGACTTGTCCTGGTCAGTTCACTTGTTTATCACGGATGAAGTAATCTCGGCTCATGGATTTTTTTATATTTGTCCAGTTCTGTTGGAGGATCCACCACTCAACAAGCTTAAAAGGATAGTTCACCCAAAACTGAAAACGGTTATCATTCAACTCAAGTTGGATTTCATTTCTTCCGACTTCTATAGAAGGCAATAGGGACCCACAACAGTTTGGTTACCTGCATTCAGAACAACCTGAGGGTAATAAATTATTATTATTTTTTTGTTATCTGTCCCTTTGGATCCCCAGACAGAAGTGAACGGATATCAGCAGAATCTTCTTCTTTCGAAATGGGGATGTGGAAGTCCCAAGTCCTGTGAACATTTCTCTTTCTCTCTCTCTCTCTTTGTAGATTGATAACCCTGGAAGTAAATGTGGTGTTAGGAGTTACTGAAGCACTACGGTAGCACCTTTTTAGCTGACAAGGTGCTGGTGCAGATCTGGAAGTGTGGCATGTTTCTGAACAGCTCTCAGTCTCGATGGATTGACATAGAACAAATCTAAATGGCTCATTTGCACCAATAAATATGTCACCTATCACACATTGCTATTGCAGCTAATGCTGACACAGGAACACTGAATCAAATGTTTTTTATATTGTTCGTCTTTTGAATGTTTTCAAAACCTTGTGATCATATATTCATTTATTTGTGTAGCCATTTCAGAACTGAATGACAGTGTTCATGTGTTTAATATTTAGCACACAGTGGGAAAAGAAAGTATTGAAAGAATTTAGGAGGAGAGGTTTATTTTTTTTTATGAAAGATTATGACAATTGTAGAATATGCAGTAATAGATGTTTTAGAGTTAAGCTCAAGAATGTGTATTAAACAAGTAAATAGGATACATTTTCATTAAATTTTTTTACTGTTATATGTTTGTTGAACTTGCAATAACATTGAAAATCACCAATACAATCTGAAAACAGTGGTCACCGTTTTTACTTCCTAAGAAATCTGACCAAAAACCTAAAAAAAAAAAAAGTTAGCAACTTTCTAACACAGAAAAGGCAGTAGATGTGGCTGAAATTTTGCGCAGGAGCCTTTTGATTAAAACTCTTGTACAAAATTTAAATTTTTTTTTTTTTTTTTGTTAAGGGTGCTTCAAGGATGACCGCATAGTGTTCTGGACATGGATGTTCTCCACATACTTCATGGAGAAATCGGCACCACGTCAGGATGATATGCTCTTCTATGTGCGCCGCAAGCTCTCTTACGTCAGTGCAGACAACACAGAAGGGAAGAAGGTGAGAGGAACCTATTAGTTCTCATTGAATATGGTGTAGAGATGAAAACTGGAAGAGAGCTTCATGCATGTCCTAGCGTTTTTGAGCACTTCTATGTATAAACTCTAGCATTTTCAATTGGTTGAACGAATTGAATGAGTCGTTGATTCAGTAAAACATACAAAAAGACTTGGCTCGTTTCTGAATGAATCGGTTGAATGAATGAATAAATTAATTACTTATTAAAACAATTTGTCGCCAGCTACTGGTGGTTTGCTTTTATATTTAAAATTATCATTGCATTTTAGTGTTAAAGCTTTAGTGTTTAGTTAGGGGAAAAAATGCTCATTTATAAACGGTGGGAAATCAATATATATATATATATATATATATATATATATATATATATATATATATATACAGTAACTAATTTCTCAGAATTTTTTTTTTTTTTTGAGAATTGATCATGTGAGAAAAAAAAACAACAACATAGTTTTGTTTGTATATAATGTCAAATTTAATTTCTTAGAAAGAAAAAATCTGTATCAGCCGGCAGAGGTGGACAGTAGTGAAGTGTTTTTACTCTGCTGTAAAAGTACTTTTCATGTTTCTGTATTTTATTAGTGTGTTTTTCTTTAGAAAACTTTGCTTCACAACATTCCAAAGCATAATATTGTACTTTTTACTGCACTACGTTTCATAATAAATATAATTAAATACTTAATTACATTAGAAATCTATTACTTTCTTTCACTCTAGTAAAAGTAATTCAAAGATTTACTTGAGTACAAGAAAGTACGACATTTTTAATGTTTCTAATGTACTGAGGGTAAAACAAACATGTTTATTGCAGTAAAAAGTATGACATTATGGTTTGAAATGTAGTGAAGTAAAGTTTTCCAAAGAAAAACACTCATTAACTACAGATACGTTTTAAATTTACTTGAGTAAAGTAAAAAATACTTCTACTGTCCATCTCTGTCGGCCGGTCACACTTAACACGAAAATTGGGAATCACAATCAGCTAAGAAAATTGCAATCGGTGCATCTCTAATAGTTGACATTTAAAAGTACCTGCTAAAGCTAAACGGACTTTCCAAGATGGCCGTTTTGTTCCCTCACTTTATTTTCTCCAACTCAGGAGGTTACATCATACAGTTACAGATTGTGATTGTGTTGGTTTCAGGTGGAGGTAGAGGTTTACAGAAGAGACTCTAAAAAGCTGCCTGGACTCGGTGATCCTGACATCGACTGGGAGGAGAGCGTCTATCTCAATCTCATCCTGCAGAATGTAAGCAAACCTCAGTGATCAGACGCTATGGGCCGCAACGTAAACACAATGAATTGCGCTAAAATATCTACAGTAAAACAAAGACACTTACTCTGCGACATAAATGTTTTCATAATGTCTTTTTGGTGTAGTTTTGTTGATAGTATTTTTGTCCGACAGCTGGACTATGTGGTCACATGTGCAGTTTGCACACGCTCAGATGCAGGAGACATCCATATCCACAAAAAGAAATCCCAGGTGAGACAACATTTAAGCCGTTTGTGTGTTGGGATATAACTACGCAGTTCAAATGCAAGGTAACACAGTAGGAAGTCACCAGGTAACAGTACAATTTAGTTAGCCGTCTTTGCCTAAACTCAGGGTTATGATACTATAAGGTGATTATTATAAAAGGAATTGTATATACTTTTCAATAATGAGGCATTTACTGCACAAAATCATAGCAACAGGGTTCAGAGTCTTGCAGTTATACATTATTAGCCTTAGCTGAAGATTGACACCAGAAGGTGTTTATTACTAGATCATTTAAGGTGCTTTATAGTATTCAGTTGTTTAAAAAAAACTGAGAGACTTGACAGTTTTAGTCATACTTTATTAAAGGGTCCTCGGATGCCTAGTTTCCACAAGTTGATATGATTTTTAAGGGTCTTAATGAAAATTCGAACATACTCTGGTTAAAAATTCTCAGTCGTAGTGTAAAATAACACCCTTTTCACAGCAAGCCGTTTCAGTGCATTTCCCTTTAAATGCTAATGTGCTGCTTTGGTGAGGGGCGGGGTCTCTCCCTCAGTTCTCCGAGAGCCCGTAATCTTTAGCAACATTCATTGTGAAACCTGCTAACTAGCACATTATTCGGAAAGGCGATCATTAAAAAACGTATCACTTTTTTTTGGAGGTGAAGCTAAATCACGTATGATTCGCGCGAACATAGGTAGATTCATTTAGATTGGGGCGCATTCCCTTCAAAAACAAACCTAATATCTAATAACTGCATCTTCAGCGGCTCAGATCTCTGGAGTAAATGACAACAGCTGTCACTAAGGAGCCAGTCTTGTCCAGCATCAAAACAATGGCGGACGGATGACAGATCCCTCTGGGCGGGTCTAAGAGAAGACAGCCGTGTCAATCAAAAATCGTGGGATGGTCCTGGGTCTGTGTGATGTCACACAAACAAGAATCTGAGATTGGCTCGGTTTGAAAAAGGGGATATCATTTATCTGGATTGAATAAAAACACTGGGTGGATTTTTATCATTATAGAGTGTTGTACACACACTGTCAACACACATTTCAGTTCAAACAACATGTAAAATAGAATTTTACATCTGATGACCCCCTTAATCTAATGCCTTGGTTTAAAAAGAAATCATAGTAAAAGTCTGGCTATTACTAGGCTAAGGTTGTGAGGGTTATGAAACTGCACATTGTAGTTTAATACTTAAAAGTTTAAAGCATGAAGCATCAGATCTTTACTACACTGAATACTCATAACAGGGTTAATAGTTAAACCCTTCAGTCAGCTGTTATTAGAAAAACCATAGGATTATGAAGTTACAAGCTACACTACAGTCACAACACAAACTCATGGTTCCTACTGACACAACCAGATAGCACACAAACATCTCCAAAATGTCTGATAAACATTTTTGAAAAATGACCCGATCTAAACAAACTGATAAAAGAGAGTAGGAAGTTTGCATCCTTGTAAGGTTGATAACACAGATATACCATAGCTAAATGATTTAATGTTATTTCAGTGAATTTGCAACAGTGGCTTTCTTTATTTACAGCAAGTGTTTGCCTCTCCAAGCAAACACCCAATGGACAGCAAAGGGGAGGAGTCAAAAATGAGCTACCCCAACATCTTCTTCATGATTGACAGCTTTGAGGAGGTAACCTTTTTTTAGGCTCTTAAATCACATTATGGTGCTAGATCGAAACTGCCGGTCATCTCTAGAGCGGTGTACTGCAAAATCAGGTTAATCAAAGAAGACCCAAGTGTGTCATTAAACGTAAGAAAATAAAATACCGTATTTTTCGGACTATAAGTCGCACCTAAGTATAAGTCGCATCAGTCCAAAAATACTTAGAAACAAGAACCAAGAGAAAACATTACCGTCTACAGCCACGAGAGGGCGCTCTATGTCTTCAGTGTGGACTACAGGAGCTGAGAAGCATAGAGCGCCCTCTGGCAGCTGTAGACGGTAATGCTTTCTCTTGGTTCATTTCTCTCGGTTCATGTCAAATTAATTTTGATAAATAAGTCGCACCTGACTATAAGTCGCAGGACCAGCCAAACTATGAAAAAAAAGTGTGACTTGTAGTCCGGAAAATACGGTATACGTTCTGAGGTCGTGTCAAAGTCATATCTTTCTGAGGGTTGTATGAACAGGTTTGCATGGTTTTTCTGGTGGTGTTGCTACCTAGTTTTTAAATCAAAGTGTCCAAAGTTCCACACTTTGCTTTTTTTCTGTAAAGTACATCATAAAAGTATTTAAGGTGCTATTTTTTTACTATTTATTACAAAACGGCATTAGAATACAGCATAAGTACATGAATCGGGATGTACATGTAGTAAAATTCACTGAAGTAAAAAGTATGGCAACACATTGACATCAGATTATTTTTGATTATTATTGTCTTCTTAAGTTTTATTTTAGTGTCACTGATAGTAATACAAAGACAGTTCACTCCTATATTCACGAGGGGGAGAAACTGCAATGTGCAATATGATGGAAAAGTCCTGCCTTCCTAAATTAAGGAGCCAATCCCTGATTTGTAGAGTCATTGTGTCACTACAGCGGCTGTATAATCTTGGGTTTCCATACTTTACCACTGGAGAGCGTTCGTCTCCTCCGTGTCACCCTACTACCATTTTGGAGAATAACCAATAAATATAAATATCATATCCACTGCTGTTCTGACATGTACATCACAAGGATACGTTTTCTGTGTTTATTTAGGCTTTGATTTGAATGAAGACAATGTATATGTACAATGTATATCTCTTTAACTAACAGCCCGAATAATTAGTAATTCTGTATAACTAGTGGTGTTATTGCCATCATTGGCTGTGATTGTTGTGTGTGTCGGGCAGGTGTTCAGCGATATGACTGTTGGAGAAGGTGAGATGGTTTGCGTGGAGCTGGTGGCCAGTGACAAAAGCAACACATTCCAGGGCGTCATCTTCCAGGGCTCCATCCGCTACGAGGCCCTAAAGAAGGTCTATGATAACCGGGTATGTTTCCTTTGACTTTTGTCCAAACATTTGCTTTTGGTCTGTATCTCATTTGTACTGTACATTCTTGTAGGTAAGTGTGGCAGCGAAGATGGCCCAGCGGATGTCATTCGGCTTCTACAAGTACAACAACATGGAGTTTGTGCGGATGAAGGGTCCTCAGGGGAAAGGTCATGCTGAGATGGCTGTGAGTCGAGTGCCCACTGGAGACACCTCACCCTGCGGCACTGAAGAGGACCAAGACTCCCCTCTTCATGAGAGGGTTAGTTAAACACAATTCATTAGATATTTTCAAGTGATGCACAGATATTGAACATTTGCATTTGTTCTCTACAATGAAAATTATGTAACTACATATGATGCCATTAATTTAGTTTTTAAAGTAACTGAAAGCCTTGTTTTCCTCATAGGTGACGTCATTTAGCACTCCCCCGACCCCAGAAAAAAACAGGCCCTCCTTCTTCTCACCGTCACTCCGCCGGAAAGTGCCCCGAAACCGAATTGCTGAGATGAAGAAATCCCACTCAGCAAATGACAGTGAGGAGTTTTACAGAGAAGAGGATGATGAAGGTACACAGACATACTGGGCAGTACTCTTTTAACAATATTGAAGTTTTGCTATGTAAATATATCTAAAATTAAATGCTGCGTGTCTAAAATGTATATTTACAAAATACCGAGCCCCACACGACATGCAGAAAAAAGTAAATTGTGCATACGATTTACTAAATCGTGCACATGGAATAATAATGTAATTTGTAATTTGTGCGTTCAGTATAATAATTCATTACTTCATTTTAAATAAAATTGTGCACATGAACTAGTAATTTGTTCTACTTCCTATCCATATTGTCTCTAATATTGATGCCTATATATTTTAAAATGATTCCATACAGTTCTGCAAGGCTTTTGAGAACTCATTCCCAACTAAAAATAAAAGTTAAAATGAAAGTGTCTCTTTCAGTAACAGTATCATAACATGACATAGCAGCAACAGGTTTATGAGAATGTGGACAGGAAGTGGAAAGAATTATTGTTTTCAGTGCACAATTTACTTAAAACAAGGGAACAAATTATTATATCATGCGCATTGTTTACTTAAAATGAGGGACTGAATTATTATATTGTGCGTACGGTTTACTTAAAACGAGGGATCAAATTATTATATTGTGCACATTGTTTACTTAAAACGGGGGACTGAATTATTATATTGTGCACACTATTTACTTAAAACAAGAAACCTAATTATTATATTGTGTGCATGATTTATTTAAAAGAAGAGACCGAATTATTATATTGTGCACATTATTTACTTAAAACAAGAAACCTAATTATTATATTGTGTGCACGATTTATTTAAAACAAGAAACTGAACTATTATATTGTGTGCACGATTTATTTATAAATAGTGTACTCTATATAATAATTGTGTGCAATACTTAACTAAATAAGGAAACAAATTAGTAAATTGTGTGCACAATTAACTTTTTTCCCTGCATGTTACGTGTGGGGGTCCATAACGAAAGACAATTTTTTGTTTGTTTTTTAATATATGTGTGTGTGTGTGTATGTATGTGTATATGTATGTGTGTGTGTGCATATACATATATACATATATATATATATTAGTGATTCATTGTTAGCTTTATATATTTGTTTTTATTCTGACAGTAATCGTGAGATTAGTTGTGTCTAGTTCTTTGCCAGCCCTAGTTTTGAACAGGAATAAATAAAAACAAATATACATTCAGTTTTGTTGGGGAAAAGCATTCCTTCTTTGCAACAGTCATAGTTTAAATTTTTAAGTTAAATTAAAGGTGCTTTCCTCTTTCCTCAGACTTGTGCAACGCCACAAACTTGCGCTCCCGCTCTCTGTCAGGAACGGGCCACTCACTGGTCGGTTCTTGGCTCAAGCTGAACAGAAAAGAGGAGTATTTTCTGTTATATTCCCACCTCACCTACGTGACTCTTCCTTTACATCGCATCACCACAGGTACAGCACACCTGTACTCCATACAAACATGCTTTTGTTGCATTATTAGCCTTGAATTAAAGTGGCTCCATTGTTTTCTTTTTAGATATTCTGGAGGTGAGACAAAAGCCCATTTTGATGACATAACATTAACATAACATGAACTGTTACCAAGTGCCTCCTCACATCAGGCCCCCGAGGAACCGGCGTGTGTCGTACGGGACAGATAACCAAAATCAATGAACAATACGCAACAGTGAACGAGAAGAGGCAAAGCGAAACCTAAGGAATAAACTCCATCAATTGGTGCCCTCCAGAATGGTTTGAGACCTGGAACTAAAGTGGCACTAGACTGTGAGTAATGTTTATTGGGAGATGAAACCCAATAAACGAATGTCGTTCTTGTAAATACACAGCTGCTTAGATACTCAGTGAACTGTACCGACCACAGCCGCCTCCTTTCAACCCTCCTCCAGGAGACACTCGTAGGTTTCACTATATTAATGATTTTGTGTGTAGTATATTTTCCAAAGGACGTTTCCTCGCAGCTCTAGGCCTTAATACTTCACTAACCAGCCAATCTATATCAAACGTCGTCCTTTTGGTAGCCCATTGCTGAGAGAATCGCAAATATCCGATTGTACCGTCTGTGACTGGACATGTTCGAGGGGATTTCTGATTTCCAAACACTAGTGAATGTGACGTATCTCCTGAGAAGACTCGTGTTTCGTAGGCCGTTTCCAGTAGATGGATGACACCACCACCTGAGCACAGTTCTTGGAAACCTCTCCGTCCACAAAGACACTTGAACAGGACACTAGATCACATGATCCCACCCAGCAGATGTTTTTTTGATTTTTTCTCTGAGTTTCTGTTTTGAGAACTCTTTTGCACTAAAGGGCTTTTGGAGTTGAATACGTAACGCCAACCCAAAGTGTCAGTATTATTTTGTTTTGTACGTGTGTGTCGGCTGAATGTAATAACTGACCCGACAGCTTTAATATCTATTTGATATTTGATAGGCCAGCAGCATTTGAAGATGTTGTTCAAACTATTTTAAGACTCTCGTCTTCAGGTTTATTCCATTCTTTGCTTTAGGCGCAATGCTTCAGTGGAAGGCTGTTTTTAAGGAAGTCCCAGTTTGTTAAACGCTTTTCGCGCACTTTTCTATTAAGTGGTAACTTAGCAGTAAATGTGCATGGTGTCGCATTTATGTTGTTATATATATTCACACACCTTTTCTGTACATCTTTATGAAAATACACATTATAAAAAAAGTTCCTGGTTAAATTTTATTGCCCAGTTACTAAATGTCTTGTTGTGGGATATCGCACAAATTCTTGGAGATTCCAAAACTCGTAGGATCACTTTTTTATATAGAGTTAGACTGTTTCACATGAAACACTTAATGTAAACTTCTTCAAATATGAGACAAATACAAATTCTGCCGCTCTAAAACTATATTATAGTGTTATTATTTAGTTCAAGTCACTATAGTGTTGGTTCTGTTCAATTCAATAACCATGTAAAGTTCAGTGTAATTTACACTTAAGTATAATTATTCTTAATTTATACAATTTAGTGTAAAAACGAATTGATTTGGCCTCCACATTATAGAGGCCCAATGGTATTAACAACCATGTCCACGTCTGCCACAGTTAAAACATTCACTAATAACACAAATTTGCATTTGCTCCATGATTTGATTTATTTTTTTTCGTTTTTGATTTGTCGTTGGTTGAGGCTGATGACTCCTGTGTTTGATCAGTTGGATTCTGCAGTTGTTAAAGAGTCTCAAAGAACTGCACAGAGCAAATCGACCAGCACATCATGCTGTATGTTTTTTCTGCATGCAGTCAGTAATGACAACACAATATAATGTGCTTTTCACAGAGAATTCACAAATCGACAGATTATAATGTGAGATCATTCACATAACTGAATATTGCACACTGTGCACAAACATGTCAATAAGCAATCTATGGAGGACCACATCAAGTTCAACATCAAACAATCTAGTGATGTTGACTGTAGTGCAATTTCCTACATTTTGCATCTTTCTGCAATATTTCCCCTACCTAAAGATTTTAAATTGTTACAAGTAATTTATATATATATATATATATATAATCCGTAACTTACAGGAAATGTTAAAGATTGCTGGTCATGCAACTACTTGAAAACATTGATTTGTTTCTATCTATCTTTCCGTTTCATACATTTGATTTGAATTCTATTATTTAAGCTTGTGATATGGAGTGGGTCAGTCAGTGCTTCCAGTTCTAACAGTAAAAACACAAGGGGGCAGCACTTCCAACAGAATCTTCTGGATGACTGATCAAACAACACAAATCTGATGCTTTAGTACATGGATAGTTCTCTCAGTCAAAGTAGGTGCTTAACCTTTAGGATATATACTGTATTGTTCATCCGTTAAATACATAAAACCAGCGGTCCATTCGACCAAATACTAAATAAGCTGTTATATTAATTGTCCAACTTATTAAACGAGGTTTGCAACCTTATTACTGATATTTATGTCTTAATGACATGTTGATATCCATGCCAGAATGAGTGACAGGGATGCAGAGGGATAATTAATCCAAAAATAAAATGTTTGATAAGCCTCAAGTTGTTCTAAACCAGACTCACTTGTGTAATGCAATATATATATATTTTTAAGTTGTACATTTGTAACTAAATGTTGGTTTGTAGATCCATTTTTCTAACTACAATGTTGTTACCAAAACTAAAAAAGGTACCAAATACAACAGATTGTCAACGATATTTTTAATCTTTAAGATTCATTCAGTAAGTAGGATAACCATTTGTACAAAAAAACCAAACAAACGTGATTTACATCATGCGTGTGCTGGAAATGAAACCAATCATATCAGGTTCATTTGATTTATTCACCAATAAATGAATGCAAGGTAGATCTAGTGCTGCTCAACACTTAAAACACATACCTCATCGTGTAAGGCAGTAAAAAGGCCACTTACAGGGGAAAGAAAAACTTCCAGAGATCATTTTCAGGACAGATTGCCATCAAGCAGCAGTTCTGTGGTTTACACACATCAGATCATACAATGTACACAACATCCGCACAGAAAGTACTGTGAGGAAATGAGTTGTGTATATATATAAAAAATAACCACTTCTGTGTGATCACTTCCTCATATATATGCCTCAAAACCGTGGGGAATTACTTTTGATTAGAGCAGTGGAAATCTCCGGGTGCCTGGTTTTATTTTTTCTCAAAAAACATTAGAAGCAAATCAATATTTCAAGATCTTCAATGTAATACTGACCTCTAAACCATCCCTCCTGCAAACATGGAAGACTGTACAGATCTTCTCCACACTCGCAGAATTAAAAACGAATCCATGAAACGCTCCTTGTAAAAACTGTCATCTAAACCTCAAAGACTTCCTCAAATAGCAGCTAAATTAAAACCCAAAGGAATGTCGATGAATCCAGACTCGTGTCTTTGCTATAAGCAAATGTGGCCATGGTCATTATCTTTGATACAATGAGCAGCACTTACAGTAGGACCACGAGTGATTTCACAGTAGCTCTTCTAGACGAAAGTAAATGTGTGTGTTGTGTTACTGGAGTCGTACGAGCCTCATTCAGTCAAACACATATGAGCGGGGCTGGATGCTGCTTTAGGCTTTCTTCTCTTGCAGGGTTCGGTGCAGCTCGTCCGCGTCCTCTCCTGTTTTCACGCGTATGAGCACTGGGACGGGTGTGTTGGGGTTCTTGTCGTCCACAGGAGGGTTTGGCACGCACACCACCATCACGTTGTTTTTGCCGGTTCGTGAGCAGGGCATGGAAGAGGACACCATGATGTTCAACAAGATGTTCCCTATAAAAAAACAAAAACAGAAGTCAGTGAGCACACATATGTACATAATACACCACGTGAAGCTCTGATGTACAAACTAAAGCTGCATGACTTCAGGCCAGCATTTTTCCTTGCATTATGAATGGAAACTGTCAATTTTGATCAACTGAAGTAGTATTCGTCTTCTCAAATAAATACAGCCTTGATGAGCATAAGAAATTTCTTTAAAAAATATATAAAACCTCGTACTGATACCAAACATCTCATTAATGAACAGAGCTCAACTATTGTTGTCAATATTATCAATTGTCAATCTGTAATTGGATTCAATTGCTGACACACAGATGCAGACACTTACCCAGGTTGGTGTCGGCTCGCACCAAAAGCTGAAGTTTGCTCTCAGCCACCATCTTCAGATGCAGTGTTCCCACCCCCTTCTCCTTAAACTCTCCGTCCTTCTTATAGAACAACTTACACCTGCCGAAAAGATCATTTTGAAACATAAGATATGAGATAGATGAATGATTTAAAGATTGAGTGAAGGTACGTGATGTGTACTTTTTGGAGTAGAAGGCGTCTTTCTCCTTGATCTCTTTCACCACAGGAACAGGCGGCTCCTCCGATTCCTCTCCGTTCTCGTCTAAAACAAGAAAACAGTACATTTATGAGGAGAGGGAAAAAAGTTCTGCGAGTGCGCTATCATGAGAAATTATATATCTTTTGCAAGTACTACTTATTGATACTTGATACAAACCTTTTAAAACGTATGCTATCTTCAAAAAAAAAAAAAAAAAAATTACAATAAAGAGCAGAAAATGTATATATTTTTGCACACAATGGATGCTATATAGTTGTTCCTTTACATTTTTTTTGCGACCTTCAATTTGCACATTTTAAGTATAAATTACAATATTGTGGAATAAAAGATAAAATGAAATGCTATTTAAATATATTTATTTGGAAAGATTTATCCAAAACAGTAAAATTTGGAATTTTAAAAATTATAGAAATCAGATTAAAATAGTTGTTAGTTGCATCCTAAATTATTTTTTAACCTTAATTCTTTTAGCGAATTTTTTATTATTTCTTTTTTTTTTTATACTTTTGCACATTCATGAAATTACATTTCCACTGCATCTCTACAGAAAATGTTATTTTCTCCCACATTTAAATGTAGATGTATGATGTTTTGACCATTACACAGAATTTCTCCATAATGGCTAACATATGATGAAAAAGACCATAACTATAAACATAATAGAGGTGGAACAGTTCAACTTATCACGGTTTTACAGTCACTGTTTCAGTACGGTTTGGTATGTGCCGTTTAGGAAAAACTATGCTGTCAAATGAAATCAAAGAAAATAATAATCTAACTACAAGCAACAGCACAAATAAATACAATACAATTTTTTTTTTAGGTAGGCTAACATTAGTTTCTAGGTACAGAAATTTAATAATCAATTATAAAATAGCATTGCATATTTGATTGTATAAATAAAACATGAATCTTTATTAAAGTAAAAAAAAATCATCTCAATCAAGAGCAGTGAGTGATTTCCTGTATGATTAATGTTAAGAAAGTACTGTCACTTTAAGAGAATAACTGATCCAGTAAATTGTCTACAATAATCACGCTTTCTAATCAGCATCTTGATATGCCACACCTGTGAGGTGGATGGATTATCTCGGCAAAGGAGAAGTGCTCACTAACACAGTTTTAGACAGATTTGTGAACAATATTTGAGAGAAATAGAAAAAGTCTTACATCTCATGAAAAATCTGAGCAATAACAAGTGTTGTATTTATAATTTCGTTCAGTGTACATTACAAATATTTCTATATAGTCTAAATTATATAAATATAAACAAATATTTTCAAAATATATACTGCATGTTTGTGTATTTACACTATATTTTGGATGCAATTCATTGCTTGACAGCACTACTTGGAATACAAACGAAAAGACGGCATGTACACTACAGTGTGCAGCTGACCTGTGAATGTGAATGAGTGTGTGTGCTGTTCGTGTACCTGCAGTCTGGCTGCTGCTGGCTGCATTCAGAGAGGATGACACCGCAGGACTGACACTACTGACGGCTGTTCCAAACACAGACACGCCTGAAGAGGAGGAAAACGAGAACGACGGTGCTCCGCTGGACGCAAGTGTGCCTAGCACAGAGCTGTCCACCTTCTGGCCAAAATTAAAGGAGACGCCTGGAGGAGCCACGGCTGCTGGTTTGTCTGGTGCAGCAACATCCTTGTCTTTAAATGAAAAGAGCTGTGGCGCTGCACCGCTGACAGATGCGGTCACAGCAGCACTCGTGCCAGAAACAGAAACGGAAGCAGTTTTTCCACCTGTCAGAAGCTGCTTCTGATCCCCTCCAAACGACGTGCTCTCCACCCCGCTTTCTGATGCACAGCTGCCATATTTCTTCTCGATGCTGGCCAGGTGTCGCTCGTAATCACGGAAGATGGGGTTGAGGTCGCACAGGGGGTTGTCATTGACATGCTTGGTGATCCAGTCGCGCACAGAGCAGTTTAGTGCGGTGAGCTGCCGGTTGTATTCTTTACTGCTAGGGGCGGAGCCATTAGAGGTGACATCACCATCTGTGGGTTTGGAGGGGGTGGAGCTGTTGAACATTAAGGGGCCTGAGGATGAAAGGAGAGATGTCAGGTGACTCTACAGAGCTGTAATACAAATGCTGCTCTGCTAACAGCATGATGATCACTGCTCATCCTTCCTCTCAGTGCAGCCAACTCAAGTCATATGACCTGATTTAATGCTAAGTCATGAATAGATATTTGAACTATTATAAGAATACTGAGAAGTGGAAGCTACAGAAAATATTCTGGTTTTCTTAAATATATTCACATCCCAGTGTAGCATGCAATGACTAAATGGCATTTGTAGAATGGTTTCCCCAAGTAGTGTAACCAAAAACGTTGTATTGCATAAAACAATGCTAGATGAACACACCAATTTAATCAAGTCAAAAATTGTGTCATACTAATGAATTCCCTTGGTTGTGTGACTGCTGAACTCATGAAATGAATGATAGACAATTCTCAGTGTGCTCAGTGCTGGGCATATGTCAGACTGGGTTGGTGCCACAACCCTAAAAAGACCAGTTTGTGGTTTATAGGGTAAGCATGCTTTGTGATTGACTAATGAAGAGCTGGAATAATGCACAAATACAGAAGCAGCTGACAACGCTGCTGATCAAAATAGACTAATGAATCAAGACCAGATCCAAAGGGAGCGACAAACAACTGGATTATTTATGAAGATTGAAAGAGCCACATTTAAAAGCTGATTTATGAATGTAGACCAGTATTGTCAGAGTACTCAACCAATTCGCCATCAGATTTGAGGCAAACAGTGGCATAACATATGCGCTAGTGGTGGGGGAAACATCGATATAGTATAGTTTCGCAATATTTTCAACGGCAATACTTTAACGATACACTGATGCCAAGTATTGATCTTTTAGTATAATATTTGGTAGAATAATAAAATTAATTTCTTGACAATCCAGTAGATGCTGGTGTTGAGTTTTTTTTTTCCGATGAGGTCTGCTGAGTCACCTTCAGCATGCAGTACGTTAATAAAATAAAGATGACGGCATCACGGAAAGTTATCAGGAAAACCCCTTCTGTATTTAAATCGGATGTATGGACTTCGGATTTGTAAACAAAGGGGGGATGCAAGTAGGGATGCACCAAATTTGATCTCCTCATCACTGTGCAGTTTGAAGCTCCACTCAATATTCTGCTCTATGAATGTGCTTTCCACTCAACTACCACTCATGTTCACCGGAATATCAAAGTCCGCTCAAATAACACACCAACAGAAAATGTATAGGCTGTATACATGCTCCTGTTTGAAGTAGAGGTCGACCGATATATCACTCGGCCGATATATTGGGCCGATATTTGTCCTTTTTTTATATATATTGGTATCGGCCGATATCCGTGTTTAGTAGCGCCGATTTAAAGTCAGGCACGTCGGTGGGCAGCCCCGTGTTATTGGTGCGGTGGAAAGTGCTGCTGCTGCCGCTGCATGTGAAGCACCCCAAGACAAAACTTTTGGAAGATTCAACAACAGTCCTGGGAGATAAAGGTAGTCAGAGAATTTCACTCTGGAAATAGGGTGGAGAAGTTGGCAGCTCTCACAAACATTGCAGCGTGACGTTACCAAAGTAAACTGTCTCTGACATTACTCCGCCTTGCTCACAGAAAGCAGCGTGCTTTGGGAGACAGCTGTCCTAGAGCTGCCTAGAATGGTGAATGAAATTTGTTCGGAAGCATGGTTTGATGCAGACAATAACCAGTTTTCCACCCAACTCATTTGTATTTAGAGATGTCAATATTCCATAATTTCCATGATCGATTGTTGTTTAAAGTAACGATCAATTAATAACCTTAATGCTGCAAAATGCGTCTGCAGTGTTATTATTATTATTATTATGTGCAAATGCCACTTGGAAAAAAAGCTTTCTCAAAATTAAAGGGGTTTTAATCTGAATAAAATGCTAGTAGCAGGACTGTAAAAATTAATAGATGCGTTTATGATCATTTTATACAATTAAGAGAGCACGTCATACGTTGGAGATCATTTTACTTTGTTGACTGTTTCTCGTTGAGGAGATCGCTGAATGCGCCTCTTTAAATGGTTTCGTGGTGCTCGTTGTTGTATTTTAAAACGCAACTGCAATGTTTTCAAAAGACACTATAGTAGTGATGAAATGGATCATCATCATGATCCGTTCAGATCAATATCTTCGGTTCAGCACAAACGTGACCCGCGGATTGATTTATGAAAAAATGTTCAGTCCACACTCAGTGGTCATGGCGAACGGAGGAACTTGAACGCCCCGCGCATTTTGGCGTCCCTGTCAGATATGATGATGAAGGAAAGAGGTTAGAGTGAAAAGATTGTGCCAGATCTTTATGAACAGGAGAAGAAAAAAGTTGTGGATGAACTATCCTGAGCATCCTCTGTTGTGCTCACGACAGAAGGGTGGACGTCCAGGGGGACGGAGAGCTTTGTGACGATAACTTCTCACTTCATCAAAGCAGACTGGGAGATGGAAAGTCCGGCTATTATGTTAAAAAGAAGATATAATGCCATGTACACTTTTCATATATTTTAATTGAATACATTAATGAATACATTAATGTTAATAAAAAAAGACAAAAATGTATGTTTATTTTTTATCTTGGCCTTTTTTATTTTTTGCTGATTCGAAAAATGATCCGATCCGTATGAGGACGAGCGAGCGCGGGTTTCACTAGATGTATTTGGAGGTTATTGCTCACGTCTCGTTCTGCACATATCCAAATGTTTCCATATTCGCAATGTTTCTGAATGTTAAACTATAATATCTTTATTTATTTAATGTAAACTAGACGGAAAAGATCATCCTCTTCACATAAGCAAAAACGTTCTTGGCATAACAGCAGAGTTGACCGGTATACCACGGTCTATTTAAACTGACTAGTGTAACCTTTCATATGTTTGGTTGACTGTACCTTATTTTAATAATGAAGAGACTGCGATGTAAGTTTGAAATTAGAATGCACTTTAGATGTTCTGTGTCATTTATACCAAACACAAATGTTGCTGGCTGCTAGTGTGTTTGCAGCACTGCTGTTATTTATTGTATTTATATATATATATATATATATATATATTTTTTTTTTTTTTTTCAGCTCATTTGATTTTTATTTCTAAAATTGTATTTATTTAAATGTATATTTAAGTTTACATTTATGTTCCAACACACTTGAAAAATTCTACTTGATAAATGCTCTAAAACTTTTATGCAAATGATTGACTTATATTTATTACCCGTTTTATATATTTAATACTTGGTCAGCTTATTGATTTTTTTGGTTAACTGGATACATTTTTTATTTTAAAACTGCAGTGCACAAAATTAAGATTCGTGAGATGGTTCAAGTTTGTGCTCAATAAATGATAAGTTTAGAAATGTTGTGCATCCACTTATTATTAGTATGACATTTTAGCATGCAAATGAAGGGGAAAACTTCAAGATATCGGCCCTAAAAATTGGCAGCACATATTGGCCATCGGCTAACCCTGACCTCTAAACATCGGCTATAGAAAAACCCATATCGGTCGATCTCTAGTTTGAAGTAGCACTACTGTGCTGTAACATGATGTACAGCTGTACTGGGCAATGCTGGTAAAATGATGCTACCTTTCCATGACACTATGCTATGCTTATATGCTCTGATAATAGCTTTGTAGGACTGTAATTTAGATCATTAACATTAGACCAAAATATATCAATCCAACAATTTATATCTGATTCTGTTACATTGAAGTGAATAAAAAATTATTTATTGAAGTTTAATATTAAGGTAACGCTTTACAGTAAGCTTCCATTAATGTAAGTTAATCAACTAACATGAACGCAAAATGAACAATACATTTATTACAATATTCATCTTTCTAAATGTTAGTTAATTAGATACAGTAGTTCATTGTTAGTTCATGTTAATTCAGTGCATCACTTGTTAACTAGCACAACTCATTGTGCTTTCACACAGGACGCGTTTGCAGTCCGCTACTCGGTACGTAAACGATCGCTGCACTGCTGCAGACGCACCGCTCCTGGAAAACACTGACGGACCGCAACCGCGTGAACGCTGGAATTCGTTAACATGGGTGCGTAAAAAAAACAACAACGCATACGCACTGCAGACGGATTGTGTGTGTAACAGGAGTAAGTTTGTGTGGAATTAGTTTACAGCTTTCTCAAGCACTGTGATGCATTTTGGAGATGACCCCTTGGTCTAATGCACCACCTGTCTAGAGAAACCCGTTCTCAAAGACTTACTTTTAGTCATTATTTTATTTGGGTAGCACACATATTCTGAATGCCTCTGGCAGAATTCAAATGAGCCATTTTAATCTAGATTAATTCCAAGATTTCAGTGAAATTAATCTAGATTAAAAAATATTATCTATGCCCACCATTAATATATATATATATATATATATATATATATATAGTGACGAGTCAGCTGCCTCCTCCCTGATTGTCGCCGCCCTCCACCTGGCTCCCGACTGGAGGGGGTGTGTGAGAGGAGGGGCGCTGGACGAGTCAGGGCTGGCGGCATGTGATGGGGCACACCTGAAGGAAATGGAGCCTCATCACCGCCGCTGTTTAAAAGCCCAATGTGCCTCTCCTCGGGAGACTGGTCTCTTCCCCGTGCATGCACACTCTTGTTTTGGACACTCTCCAGCTTTGGCCACTCTTATTCCCGGTTTCATTTTATTTTCTGTTAATAAAAGCCTCTCCGAGGCCTGAGGCCACACCCACTCCCGTCACTATATATATATATATATATATATATATATATATATATATATATATATATATATATATATATATATATATACATACATATATATACATATATACACACACACACACACACAAAAAGTTTGGACACAAACAGAGTTTTCTTTGTTTTCATGACTATGAAAATTGTAGAGTCACACTGAAGGCATCAAGGGCTATTTGACCAAGAAGGAGAGTGATGGGGTGCTGCTCCAGATGACCTGGCCTCCACAGTCACCGGACCTGAACCCAATCGAGATGGTTTAGGGGTGAGCTGGACCGCAGACGGAAGGCAAAAGGGCCAACAAGTGCTAAGCATCTCTCGGGGAACTCCTTCAAGACTGTTGGAAGACCATTTCAGGTGACTAGCTCTTGAAGCTCATCAAGAGAATGCCAAGAGTGTGCAAAGCAGTAATCAAAGCAAAAGGTGGCTACTTTGAAGAACCTACAATATGACATATTTTCAGTTGTTTCACACTTTTTTGTTATGTATATAATTCCATATATAATTCCACATGTGTTAATTCATAGTTTTGATGCCTTCAGTGTGAATCTACAATTTTCACAGTCATGAAAATAAAGAAAACTCTTTGAATGAGAAGGTGTGTCCAAACTTTTGGTCGGTACTGTGTGTGTGTGTGTGTGTGTGTGTAAATTAGTATATCAGTCTGGGGAGGAAACTGAAAAATGTAATAGGCAATGGCGATTATATTGCCAAGGTGTGCATAGAGGGTTGAAAACTATAACGGTAAATGCACAGAGAAAGTATATTGTTGTAATCACTTTCAGATTTTTTTTTTCCAGTTGATGAATGATACAGACATTGACATCCAATCAGAATACATCCTGTTATAACGATCTTGAGACTTTAAAAGCAGAATATGCATGTGCGCTTGTAAACAGACAAAATCGTTCACTGGTGTGGACGCTAATATCGTTATCTTTAAAGTTATCATCCACGGTGTGAACAGTGCTTAAATAAGGGTGTACTCACACTAGGCATGGTTGCCATGAACCGGGCCCGAGTACGATTGTCCCCCCTCCCCACTCCCCCTCTGGCCTGCACTCACATATAGGGCTTCAGCATTCGTGCCGGAGCACGCTTACGTCATTATGGTGCGACGGTTTCGGGATAAACAGGAAGAGCTGCGCTCTCTGAATACAATGGAGTGCATCGCTCTGTTTTCTTTGTGGATAATTTTGTGTTGTTTGGTCCACAGCCTGTTGTTAAACAGATGTGTCGCCTTAGTGGCGCGAAGATTTTCACATAATCGTGCTGCTCGTATGAGGATGTTTGCAAGATACCAGCTGAAGTGCAGCAAGGACTTTGCAGTTTTTAGTTTTTTTATGCGTTTTGCACCTCTGCCGTAGACCAAAGCGACCCTTTTCCCTGCCATGTTGGTTTTGGAGCGTCGCAAAACCGTGATGCAAAGCGTCCTTTTCCGTGCTCCGGCACGGTTAGCGCTCACACTGCATTCGAACCGCGCCCGAGTCCAACTGAACCGTGCCCTGGCCCACGTCTTCCAAGCGGGCACGATTCGGAGCACTCACACTAGTCAAACGAACCGCGCTTTGGTGGTCAAACGCACTCGGGCACTGTTCAAACTGGCTAGTGTGAGTACACCCTAAGAGAAAATTCTTGGCAAAATCATGTAATGTGTTCCAGCTTTCAGGCTGTCAGTCAGTAATGGCCTATTTACCTGTAAATAATATGGTCCAAAACATTTTCCAAATGGACACATTTTCTCTAAAACGGGAAATATCCTTATATTAAATGCTTCAAGAGATGATTACTATGGCTACTACTAAGCATATAGTTTACTATGGCTCCCAAGTCAGCAAGCGAATCATCATTGAGCCTATATACAAACGGACTGGGGTGTAATAATTGACTCAAATATTTTTTTAAAGCTATTTAAAAAGAGTCCATGTACTATATGTTGTTTAATGAATTGCAATTTAATTAATTTACTACTTTTACAATTCATAATAAAAACTTAAAAAACCAACCAGTTACTCATTTTATTTCTTAGTCAACCGAATTTCACTCAGATTTTACCCAAGGCAAACTGTTTATTTTGTACCTTGGACTTACCACTCACACCCAGTACATGTAAAAGACTTACCACTGTTAGTTTTCGCAGATGTGGGAACATTAAAACCAGCAAAGGATGGGGCCACCGATGTTACGCTGCCATTGGTCAGGCTGGAGAGAGGTTTGAAACCAGCACCATTACCGAAGCCAGAGAACGATGTCGACCCTGTGGCCGGGGTCAGAGAGAACCCCTTAAATGCTTTGAAAGACCCTCCACTCTCTCCCTGTGACAAAACAGCAAAACTTAACTATAAAACACCCTACTGGATAACACATAACTGGATGTCATCTGGGACAAAAAAGATGCGTTACTACCTCTGCTCCTACGTTACGACGCCTGGCTTTCTTGATGGCGCGATTCTTCATCACATCGTCACTCGCAATTGAAAACATTCCTGCCTGAGACCACAAGATATAAATATATATATTTATATAAAAAAATTAAGTACCTTTAAGATATTTTGGAAAAGTGTGAAAGCCCATTTACGCCACTGAATGAAAAAAGGTAATTGCGACTTTTCATCTCGCAATATGCAGGAGATCTAAATTTGCAATTGTGAGTTATAAAGTCATAATTGCGAGACAAACTCGCAACTCTAAGCAATAAACTTGCAATTCCAAAAAGTCAAGTCAAGTACAAATTCACAACTGACTTTTTTTCCTCAGAATTGCGAGTTTATAGTTTGCAATTCTGACATTATAACTCACAATTGCATATTTATGTCATGCAATTCTGAAAAAAAAAAAAAAGTCACAATAATCTTTTTTATTCAGTGGCGGAATCGGATTTCCATAGATAAGACTGTTTCCAATGGGAATGTAAAGTGGTTTGACAGTGAAAGAGTTTAGATGCTGAAAATTGTCACACCTCCTCGCCTTCATCTTCCTGATCCCAGTTCCTGTCGGTCAACTCGTTTTCAGCAATCCGTTTGGCCATCACAGCTCAGCTGTCAAATACAAACATACAAATACAAATAAAAGCAAGAAAGGCTAGATAACAACAGAAAGTAAACTCAAATATTAAGTTATATTTAAAACATGGCTATTTTTGCTGGCCAGTTCTGTTAACTAGCTATTCAAATATCAACAGACAAGAAACCTGATTTAGTCTTTTGTTCTTGACCGTACTATTACATTTGACCCAATAAAGACAAGGCAACATTCAAACCTTCATTATAATAACTTAAACCACCCAAATATCTTTTAGATACTAACAACATGACTAGTTAATTCGGTCTGGGTAAGGTTAACGCATTTCATTTGAATGACGTTACAGATTTCGCAAACTACCGGCAGATGAATATTAGACAGATCAAACATGATTTTAATCGCTTAATTTCTGACTCCAATCGCATTATATTACGTACATAGTGTGCTTATCTATTGATACGATACATTTATGTGATTATGATGATTTAAATGTGCTCATGGCCAGCCGGTAGTTGAGTAAATATGAATACGATGTAACACGGACCAGTGTGAAATAAAACACTATTTAATGAAGAATTATACATAACGTTAACTGTTACCTCACACTGTCTCCCGCCAACGGTTCGCGCCACACACTCAGTATCAGATGTTTGAATGCTGACCGCGGGAATCTCGTGCATAGGAGGAGAAGGCCGCGCGCTCACACCGCCATCTTACAAACTCGTCTCACACTGCGCATGTGTGCAGAGCAGCATACTACACATGCGCACAGAGAAGCAGCCTCACATTGCGCATGTGCAATAAACAGTAGAGGCCACAGCTCTGTGGGAAATGTAGTCTCTCAGTGAAACGTAGACGTTATGGAGTCATGAAGAGAACGCAATGAATGTTTTCATTTATTTAATAATAACTTTTAAGACAAATAACGTTGTTTTGTTTCAGCTTGCTACATTTAAGTTATAATATATTTGCTATTTTTATTATAGTCACGCTAAAAAGGTGCAGTAAAGGACAACAAACACAAAAGTGTCTGTTTGTTAGACTATAACTAAATGTCAAATAGCACATTGATGTTTTATAAGTAAAACAAATATTAATTGTTCTTTATTATTTATCTGATTCATAAAATGTCATCCTCACACTATAATATCTGGTCTTTAGACTAGCAACATTAGTAGTAACTGGATTAATCACATGGGCTTTTAGGTAGGCCTACCTTCTAAAACAAACTTGTTTGTGAGCATCGTGTCAATTTCTATGTAAATTAACCTATTGTGTCCCTTAGGAGAACCCCCTTCTACCCCCAATTGCCTTTCACTTGCTGTTCTCTCCATAAAAGTAATGTATAAATCAATTTAATTATATGATTCTGTGTGTGAGTGGATATTTCATCCAGCATCTTTTCCTCCTGTAGGCACAGTTACAGACACTTTTGAGGGCTTGGAGGAACAGATGGCTGTGTTCCAATCTCTCAGGATCCCACACTTCTGTGCCAACTCAGAAGCAGGTGTTTCAGAAAGCACGTAATGCCAGAGGTCCTGACGGCCAACAGGAGATTTCCTGGACCAGCAGGATGCGAGAAAGCCAAGGTCTGTAGCCATCATACTAAACTGACTATGCTGTGTACAATCATTTCTAATAATTAAAAGTAAAAAATACAGTTAATTTAAAAACAATAGAGGGCCTTAAGACCACATTTTCCCCTAGAAATTTTTAGGCTGTCAAAACTACATTTGGCGAGACAATTTTATCCAAAGCCATATATGCATTGTGTTGAAGGTAAACATTGTATTTGTTCATGCATTTCATGGGCATCAATCTTGTGACCTTGGCATTGCTAAGGGCCGTGCTCTATTGCAGTGGTTCTCCTGCAGAGTTCAGCTCCCACTCTAATCAAACACAGCTGGACAAGCTTATCAAGGTCTTCAGGATTGCTAGGAGATGAGTTTGATCAAGTTAGGAGCTAATGCTGCGTTCCAGGCAGGTTTTTGAGCCCGTAAATCATGACTTCAAACCGCGACTAACGACTTTGTAGCGTTCCAGGCAAGTCACGCCAAACTGCCTAAGCGCAAGGAGTTTTAGCTTAATTATTAAATTTATTATTATCCGTAGGGGCTGCCATAGTTGTTTCGTAGTTTATGTGACGTCAGAGCTCGGAACTGGGAGAACATCGATCTAGTACGAGTTCACGGGTTGGAAGTCAGGGGTTTGACTGCTGTTCCAGTGCACTTTCACGGGTATAAGGTTGGAAAAACACGGGTTACAGGTTGCCTGGAACGCAGCATAAATGCAGCAAAGTGGATCTCGAAGGCCATGTTGAGAACCTTTGCTTTACTGCTTGGGGTACAGGAAAATTAATATGGTTTCTTGACTTAAGGTGCGGTCACACTGCACTTTTCGTTCCATTGACTTCCATTCATACGCATGTGAATGCGTCAGACCGGAAACGCAAGCTCATGCGGAAAATTTCGCATTTCGCTGTGTTCCAAAGTTCAAGTTTGGTGAACTCTGACCTGCGAATTCGCATCACGTGAAGATGTGGGAACAGTAGAAGATCGATACGTCACAGCGTGACCTCTCTGTACAGAAATTCAAAAATGAAGGAAGCACTATATAACTTCAGATCTAGCGCAGTGTCCTATTTTATATAACACACATTTAAAAGATTATAAAAATAAGATAAAAAAAGAAGCTGCATAGTTCGCAGCGTCAGTGGAAACAGGAACAGATGGTACATTTGAATGAGGACGTTTTATAATATTTTATTGCTTAGGGTGTATATATTTACAAAGAGAGAAATGCAGAGAACACAATATAATAAGACGCTTTCGACGCCGTCGCAAAAGACAGTACAAGCACATATTAATCCATGTTGTGATTGTTGAGACCGTTTTATCTTGCTCTCGCCCATTCGCAGCGGCGTCCGAAATAATTTAGCACGTTTAAAGTCTAGTGTGACCGCCCCTTTAATTTAAATTAATTTACTTGTCAGATGCTTTTATCTAAAGTGACATTTAAAACAATACATGTGATGCCAACATACCATAATTCAACTGAGTACTAGAATACTACATTATTCTCATCCATATTTTTTTTCAGAGTATAAGGTTGAGTTCTTTAGAGATTGAAAACATGCTTGATATTAAATAAGATCAGGGGTCTGGGGACCCCCTTGGGGCCACCAGGGGGTGCAAGAATTTCTGCCAAAAAAAAAGAACCAAAAGAAAACTGATTTTAAGGGCAGTCAAAGTTAAAGTCAACTAGAGATATTAATAAAATGGTTAACATGGCTTTAACATAATACAAAGTCGAATACTGCTTCATGCCACTTTCTTAAGGCTGAACAGACATCATAGGATTAATAGCTATTATTTTATTCTATTGATAACCCTTTTTTAATAGTAAGACATAACATTATATATATATATATATATATATATATATATATATATATATATATATATATATATATGTGTGTGTGTGTGTGTGTGTGTGCGTGTTAAAATAAGAATTTAAGTCTCTTTTCTTTGTACTGTGTATATGTTCCAGAATTTGAATTTGAGTTTGTGTCATCTTTCTGTGAAATCTTTCCTCGCCTTAGTCACCTTAGGGAGTTTGAATGGTACTGTGCTCTGCAAATTTGCTTTTGAATAATATTTATAGCACAAAAATTGTGCAAAAATTGTTTCAGTTTAACCGAATGTGTTTTTTTTTTTTGCTTGTTAGGTTAACCTAACATAAAAAAGGCATCAAAAAGTTTGAAAACCCCTGTTTTTAGAGCTCCAGCTAAAATAGAATCTTCCATGACATCCAAACTATCAAGACTTTTAAATCTAAATACAACCTTTTTATTTAAAAATGAAGAGTTACATATAAGTACAACAGCAGAAAAAGTGTAATAGCTGTGATTTGGGTAAGAATTTTTGAGGATTTGTAAAGCGTTCTTACACTCTTGACAGGTCTTTTTGTCACTTTCCCAGTTTGCATTAACAGAAAGACTACAATGTTCATAAATCCGATGGGAATAGTCTTCCACTGCTGTCATGTAGCCTGACCTTTTCTATTAACATAAGGTTGAGTCCATATTGCAGCCTATTGCAGCCAAGATCCACCCACTTAGACAGGAAGACACTCTTATTTTTTGAACAGTCTATAAATAGCAGAAAATATGAAGACATTCTGACTAAAAAAATACCTAAAAAAAAAATGAATTTGAATTTCTGAATTTTCGTCATACAGCCCATTTTTTCTTTTATCCAAACATGAATCTGATTCTTTCCGTCACCTTTGACCCTGACTCAAAGCGGTCATGGGTTCTCCGCACTAGTTTTCTTAATGAAGTCATGAGTGCTGATTAGCATGTTTTTTGCTGTATGCGTCTCTAATTGCTCATTTGTTAAGATGCCATATTTAAATGTCAGTCAGGCAGCACATATCAGTGAGAGTCTAATTATGCAGATTTAGTTAACACGCTGTCATTAGAGAAGTGAATGGACAAATTAAGAGGACATTTAATTGGTTTCTCTTAATGGAACCATCTCTCTGGCGTTATCTTCATGTCTATGACCATTATTTCAGCACCATAAAGCTACCGCACTACAATCAGTTTAATCGTTTAAATGAAAGTTGTCATCGAAAACAACGATTACATTAAAATAGAAAAACAACTTGTGATTGTGATGGATTTTAAAACTAAACGGAACTCGGTCTACAACACTGTATATTTACGACAATTTAAATGTGAACGTTTACTGTCACTTCTTTTTCAAATAATAAGCAAGAAGAATATGATGCAAAATTAAAGATCAAGTGCATTACTGATACATTTTAATGCATGCTATATATACAGTATATGCAACATTTAGCCCTCTGTGGTTATACTGAGTAATAAAAATATATATATTCAGTGTCTAGACAATGTTTTTCACATATTGTTTTTTTAAGGCGTGCTATGCCATGACATGTTTTATTCATATCTTTTCTGATGTTTCTAGCTTTTCTGCCTCTCTAAGGAAAGATGAACCATAAATGTTGAAAACTGGGATGAATACGTTCAACTAAATCTGCCTGTCGTGTCCCATTTAGTAGATTTCCAGCTGATGAAGCGTGTTGATATAAATTAGTTTAGCAACACAAACCACCACCCCAGGCTAGTTTTAGGAGAACCTGACACAGCTCTATATTGAAAAGTTTGATATTTTAATAGCGTCGGGTTCAGTCTCTAACCCGCAGAGCCCACATGACCACTGCCGCTCTGCAGAAGAGGTGGAAGTACAGTAATTAGTGATGTGTTTTAGGCATTTCATGTTTGTTTGTCATGTTAATTCCACCCACTGACTGGCACATGAGTTGATTTGGTGATACTCATAGTGCTGGCATCTGCAGATGAAGGTTCCAGCTTGATCAGATCTCTGCTTTCTGCTGTGTTGCTTACAGTAAGAGCTGAGCTCAAGTGACACACTCACATCTATTCCCGGAAATTCTGTTAGGAAAGTCACAAGATAGTGTGCTGGCAAAAACATCTGATGCCGTTCATGTCATGACCAATCACATGTTACACAAAATGTATAAAACTTGATTGATTATATTATGTGATTTATAGACCATTTACTCAATTTTATTTATACTGTACATGTTTAACCTAATGCTTCATCTCTGAATATATAAGCATCACCAGTTCTCATGGTTAGAGTTTTGCGCCGCCTTTTTTCGTGTTTTAGGGTTAGCCCCGATCCTGGATTCTTCTGTTCATCTCAGAGTTGTTGTCATAGTAACAGACCTGTGAGCTCCAGAGGTTTGTTTAATGTAAACAGAATTAGATTGTGGATTTATAAACAGAGTTGATACTGTCTGACCCAGATGCTGTATCAATCTCACGAACAGTCTGTTTAAACCAACAATACGTCATTTAGATTTAGAATAAAATGCAACAATGACATCATACACAGGATTTACACGTACTTGACATTTCTAAATACAGAGTTTGTGTAATAATCAGTGTGATCAGCTGAAGTTTAGCATGATTTCATTGGTGTTTTATCAACCACATACTGTAAGAATGCAAGTTTTAAAAAGCCTTTATATATGCAATCGTGCAACCCAGGGTCATAGTTAAAACTAATATCATAAAAAATTTTGAATGGAAACAAAACGTTTACTGATATAAAATAAAATGTAGAAGTCAAACTTACTTGCCATTTATATAAATATATATATTTATTTTTTTTATTTTTTTTGGACTCCGATGCAATTTTGTATCATTTTGACTGTATGCCACCAGAACAAATAATCAAGATTTAAATTGACGTGCAGACTTCAAGCTTTAATTCAAGAAAAAAAGCTTGGCAATTACAACCATTTTTATCCACAGTACATCCCATTTTTAGGGGCTCAGATGTAATTGGACAAATAAATATAATCATAAAATGTTGATTTTAAATATTTTGTTGAGAATCCTCTGCCTTAAGTCTGGGACTCATGAGTTTCCTTCTTTGTGCTGCTTTGCCAGGCCTTTACTGCAGCTCACTTCAGTTGTTGTTTGTTTGTGGGTCTTTCTGAGTTTAGTTTTGAAATCCATCGGGTTGAAATCAGGAGATTGACTTGGCCATTGTAGAATATTCCACTTTTTTACCTTGTTTTATGTTTTGGTTCATCGTCCATTTGTACGATATAGCACCGCCAAATCAACTTTGCTCCATTTGAGCTGAGCTCACAAGTGCATTTTTTTTCCCTCCGAATTTACCAAACTCTAGATTTTTTTTTTCACTCCAATCCTTGCTATCTCTGATGGATTTGTTTTGTTTCACTTGTATGGAGAGATCCTTTGACCGCATAATGTGGGTTCACAACAACAGCTTCCAAATGCAAATGGCACAGGCACACTTAAAATGGCACACTTATGGTCCCTTGAAAAAGGGGGAGGTATATTAAAGAGCTGTAATTCCCTAACCTTTCACCTTGCCTCCGATTTTGATGGGAGTACCTTCAAATTAAAGCTTAGAGTGTACAAATTAAGCCCATATTCATTATATAACTGTAACTTTAATATGTTTTGGTCAGCAGCTAAAATAAAAAAAAATTGTGCCTGTGTCCAAATATGCTTGGACCTGATATATAATATACAGTGCATTTAATATACATTTTAAGAAATTCAATGAAGTTTAGATCGCACCCAGTGGCTGTTTGTGGTACAACGCCCTAAATAAATACTCAAAGAAACCAACATTTTTTTCACATCAACTTCAAATTTGGAACATAACTAGACATAAGGCTTTAATTTTATAGTAATTTTAGAGTAAAACCTGTTCTGTAAATTATTATATATAAACTAAAACTAGTACAGTGTATTTCTTTACATTCTATAGCTTTTTAATACTGTAAGTTTTTGAAAAAAATATTTTGCAGTAATCTGCTGATTTTCTTCTTTAAAAAGAGACTGACCTTATCTGTATCTTATCTTATCTGAAGGTCTGTATTCCAACGTGTTGATAAATTACAACAATATAAGTTTAGATACTGCACTTTCATACCTATTGGGAGGCGACAGTTAAGGGGTTAAATCTCTTTTAGATATGCATGCATCTTTTATGTATTAAAACAGAGACCACAGGGCCATTTGAAATGAACTAGTGAAAGTGGAAAACTTCTGAAACATCTAAAAAATATACTCTCTTCACAAAGATTTTTGACTTCCTTCATAAGAACATTCATCAAGAAGAAAACGATTTACAGTCAGTTGTAAGTTAATGCACTATACTGCCCCTTCTGCATCACATTAACTTCCACATCACATTCATCCTGTCCTGAAATCTGATTGGCTCTCATTCATTTGGCTCATGTCTGTCTGGATGCATATGCTACAGCCACAACTCCTGATAGGACAGCAGAGCAGCGCGTGAACACAGCACAACGCTCCAATGATGCTGTGACTTGTGTTTAGGGGGCGGAGGGGTGGATGGGGGTTGGTACAGGGGCAGGGTGGAGTAAACACTTCAACTGGGATACAAATGATCAGCTGGAGGGGAGAGTACCATGAAATGCAAAACACATTAGTAGGGATGCTCATTTTAGAACTTTTAAAGAGGAAATTCTAATATTAACACACAGTCAGAGTTTAGCTTAGAATTTATTTTACACAAGCAACTGAACCAAGCTATTCAAACAAGTAAACACAATAAATGTTATCTTTAGCGATAGACACCAGATGCCATGTTAAATGATGTTAGCAACAAAAAATTTTATGATAAGGAGATACATAAGGAAATCTACAAGCAATGCAGACCCACAGAAGTAGAAGCACTGTTGTAGACCACTAATAAAAGCAGTTCAGAGGCTCATATTTGCATTTTAATAGCTGGAGGGATTTGTGTTCATTTAAGCTATGTGGGGGTGAGGTCTGTGAGGGGCAAAGGGGGGGGGGGTGTATTCACATCATTCATACAGCTCATGCTTAATCAAAACTCTATCAAAATAATCAAAAAAGATATTTAAGAACAGCCACAGTATTTGATTTGCACATCATTTATTACTAGAATAATATATACATAGATGTTCATAAACATTTCATGGCAGTCAGTACCTTGCCAAAATGTCAGGATTTTTATTAACTGTGTACTGTGTTCTGCTTTTTATGCATAGAGTACTTAGCAAACAAAATAGGGGTTTCCAAATAATTCAAGCCGCCTTCTCTTCATGAAGTAAAACAACACACTTGATTTACAGCCCATGAGTGTATCTTAATCAACAAAATTGAGTGAGCATTGGAAACTACAGTAGTTCTGCCGTTTTGTATAGATGTGTGGGAGCGCGCATGACTCCATAACTGAGGGAGCGCGTTCACGTGACAGAGGAAGGGAGAGTTCTTCTTTTCACTGCTCCATCCGGGAACTTTCCGAATTAGCATTGACAACCAAAGCGCAACTTTTTCCCCAGGCAAAGTGAAATCAAGCCGCGCACTCGGACAAAATATAGTTCCACATTTTCAACTCAAAGTCTTAAAAATAAAGCCGTGAGTAGCGTAGAGGTCGGATAGGCATTTGTGGTGGGGATGTCGGAGTGGATCTATGTGACTGCTGAAATCTTTAGCTCGCCTTTTGAGCACTTTTGTTTACACTGGCGTAAAGTGGGTGATGAGTCTCGCGGCCAGTAAAGAAGCGAGAACTTGCTGTGCAGCCCGAGTAGTTCTTGCGATTGTTATTGTTGCTTTAAAAATATTTGTATTACGCCACAAATAACGCGGATCGCGTCGAAAGTGGGGGAAAAGTGCTTCTGGAGTCGAAATATGGAGCTACAAGGCCTTCAAGAAGCATTGAAAGTAGAAGTCCAATGTCATCAGGTAAATAAAAATGGCATTTTGTTGAAGCTTTCCCGGGACTTCTTATGTGAATACACGCTGGAAGACAGAAATCCGCCGTGTGCGAGCGTTTTAATTTGGCTGGAAGTCGTAGCCTTTTTAGAGTGATACAACGGTAACATTCTTTCGCCTTTATGACGCCATAATCACTTCGAGCGCAGATTGTTAAAACGCTCTTTGATGCACTTTAACGCGTGCGGTGTTTTTTTGCGATTTGGACTAATAATGCGGCGGTTTTGTGTAGCGATCGGGACGAGACTTGAATATTTATGAGGTTCAAACGGACTCGCTGCTCGTCGCTTTGTTCCTCCTTCATATCCTAACTTGAAACACTTTAAACGAAACCTTTTTTCGTCGTTTTATTTTGTTTAGAAACTAGTTGCACAAATGAAGGACTCACAGGTAATTCATTTTATTTGAAGCGTTGAAGAATGGGGCATTTACATTGGGTGAGAAACTTTGTCGGCATCAATAGTTCTTACTGTCGTTCGCTACGCTTTGTCCTTTACGTGACTTTGCCAAATAACACAAACGGTTTTGTCAAGTTTTGAAAATATTTGGCTTTTTTTTTTTGTTCTTTGGTCCGGAATCGTATTGATCCTGTATGCATCATTTTATGACGTTGAGTTTAAGAAACACATAGCCTAGATTAAAGGGGAGGCAGAGTAACATCTCTAAGTGAAAAACAAGTAAGGATTCAAGCATGTTTCGATGTAATTAGTGATGAAATTTCGCGTCATGCGTGTTAGAAACCTATTTTCCTCCACCAAGTGGATTAAAACTACTAGAGATAAGTTCAATCTGCTTTATTTAACACAACAAGATTGTATTGGTACGGTAGTTAATTGTTTGACACGTCCATTTTAGTTGGCCGACATGTTTCTTGGGAGTTTGTGAAGGAAGTTGCTTAACGTTACTTCCTCGGACATGTTGCATTAGAACATCGCTGTTTAGCGCGTACTTATTCGATACTTTATCGACAGTCTTTATCATGGAGTTATTTTTCTTGGTCACATGACGACGTGGTCGAATTTGATTCGATCCCTGCAGTTCACTTTCACTTTTTTTATAATCGCGACTCAGAAGCAAGGTCATCTATAGCAATTATTTATAGGTTTATAGGTAATTTGTCTGTTTGGCCTTGTTCTGAAGCGTTTGTTAGAGATCCTCTCAATCTTGCACTGAATTCCTCTGTCAGAATGAATCCTCAGAATTTTGAGTTCGTTCGATGGACGTTCTATTCAGAACGCAACGTTCAGCACCTCGGACAGCGGCGCACGCAGCATCACAGCGTGTTTGTATTGTGTATTTGTTAAATGTTTGTTGTGAGGCTTTCTGGTGTTCCTCAGTTTGATAGTGGAAGCTTCCATTTTGTGCTGAAGGGGTGTTGGTTTCTTCCTAACATGGAGCAAAAGTCTGCAGAGTTTCTGGCTGGGGGAGGGCTCATTCATGGCCATACTAAAGAGGGGGAAGGGAGGAGAAAACACTAGTCAGCATCACACAAGGCACTACACACAAGCCTCTGTAGGCCTTATAATACTTATTATGAGCTTCTTGTAATTAATAGTGGCTATCACAGCTAGAATGCTTAATAATATTTACTTATTCCTTCTTAGGAGTAAAATAATGCATTGAATACTAAAGGAAAGGCTTTAAAATACATTAAAATACACAACACGTTATGTTACCTAATATAAGTGATGTCTATTTCATTTATAACTGTAGATCATGTAATCATATCAAAGGATATACAGTATTATACAAGTATCATAATAATGTCTATTATGGATAATGCTTTAATAACACATATGTAATGCATTCTGAGCTCTAAGACGAAGACATTTCAAAGTGTATTATTAATACATAGCTAATTGCTAACCTTTAAAAAAAAACACACACACAGGCTTTCATAACCCATACAAAAGCTGTGTCTTTGCAGTACAGTTTGTTCAATTTCATGTCCTGCTTACATTAAGAAGTGAATTATGTAGGCTATAATAAATGTGTGGACAGTGTGCAGTGTTTTAATAGAAAATCCAGGGTATTGCAAACCTAACCACAGCATTTTAATGAAAATGTTGAGTGAATTCATGTCATCAGAATGAAATGTCATTAAGCTTATTCAGGTTATGTATTAGGTGAACATCTAGTCTATCTAGAAATACGTTGAACTATAACAGAACATTTTTATTTTGTACTGACCCATCCTCTTTATATTTCACTTGAACTTTGGTTTGAAGGAGGTTTAAAATGCAGATGAACAGGGGAAGCAAACCCTCCAGCATTTATTAGCTGAGAACATCATAATTGTGTGAAGCCTTTGTAAGTATCTTGTGTTCCCCGCAGGGCAAACGTCTTTTATCCATACATAAATATCTATCTTAGCTTGTGAGTTTTTAATACATATTGCGTGAGAGGGTTTTGTGTTGTTGTCTTCTTGCTAGCTGTTGCATCACTGATCCAGAAACGCTCATAAACTTGGTGTAAGTCTTAAGCTTTGATTTGTTCGCTTCTAATAAATTTGTGGTCTTACAAATCCTTCCTAAAATGATCCCTCTGTGTGTGTTCTTGTGTGTCCCTCACGCACGGTGTAAAATGAACTGTATTGTTTTTGCCTCTTGGAATGGAGTGAGATTTCTGTCCTGCAGAGATGGCCCAGTTTTCGTTATAGTAAAGGAAAGGCTACATTTGCATTGTCTGTTTATTCAGATGCTGTAACCCACATTTCCATGTGACAAATGAGTAGTTCACCCAAAATCTCATTTTATAGAGAGCGAAGAAAGTACAGGTTTACAGGTTGCATACGTTTATTGAATTAGCGCAAATGCAAGTGACTTGTATCTCTTCTCCTGAAAGCAGTTCGGCGTTCTGTCCAAAGTGATTTGTGTAGCTCTGTCCCACGGACTGACAGCAGCTTTAATATGTAAAAACATCTGATTGTATATTAGTGAAATGTGACCCTGGACCACAAAACCAGTCATAAGTAGCATGGGTATATGTTTGTGTCAGTAGCAAATATTTGTTCTTTTCAACATCTAAAGATGTTGCATGAAGATATTTTGTAAATTTCCTGCCGTCATCTTCCTGCATCATGAAATGGCTCTTCATGGTACATGTGGGAAATCTATGAAACTGTTCTTCAAATGATTTCACTCAGTGTTTTTCTAAAAATCTTATAGGAGCAGAATATCACAGTTACTAGAGGTTTCAACATGCTTTCTCATTTAAAGTGCATGCAATCCATTATATTGGAAAGATTGATATTTTGGAAAGTTCATTCAGATTGGATTTGACACACTGGTCTTATCTAATGGTAACACATATTATTGAGCGCAGTAGTGTGAAGCATTCAAGTTCAGGCATGAATGTGTCACCTACACAAACTCAGGCCCAGATTGAAGCTCATCGTGTGAGGATATAAGACATGAAGAAAACATCCAAAAACACATGATGGATGACCAGCTTTATTTTAATTAATCGAATTGATTTGTACTGTTTTTGATCTGTGCTCGTGTCTCATAGCAACACTGTCTGCGGTAAATCATTCATGCGGTTATTTCTGTTGATGTATTTCACTCTATTATTGTCAAACGCTTCTATAGCCATTCATTCACAATCTCATAAGACATTAAGTTGTGCGAGTGATTCGTGCCTTGCTTTTTAAAGGGGTGTGAAGCATTAGAGGTTTTAAGATCAAAGTAATCAAGATGTCATCTTCATTGTCTTAATATTCTACTCAAGATAGCAGTGCTTTGCAAAGATGTGGTTTGCATCCAGTTAGAAAATATCTACAGATTCTATGAATTGAATTTAACTATGTCTTTAGATTTGCGTTTCAGTTGCTTTCGTTCAAAGAAAATGATGACTAAATATAGTCGTCAACGAACATTTATCACGTGACGGAGATGAGATGAGACGAGACGCAACGTAAATGCTGGTCATGTGACGATTACTATATTTAAATGTATAATGCAATATTGTTGACGAATAAAAACCAGACTAAATGTGGTTTACAAAATAAAAACTATGCTAAAATTTCTCTTCATTTTCATTCACCAAAATAAGACGGAATGAAATGTGATTACGTTATTTTGTCTTGTTTAGTCGCGTTATTATTATTATTATTATTATTATGTTGCAGTATTTCTGTTACCTGTTTCTAACTTCAGGGGCTGCATCAGGTCGCACTGCGCAGACGCAAACGACATCACTTCCTCAAGCCCCCATCGCAACATTATTTAGAAGACTACAACAAACAAAGATAAGCGGGATTTATACTTTGGCCTGGCTCCGCTTCGCAAGCCTACGCTGACTGAGAAGGTTCCTTTCCAAACGGACGAGGCTTGTATACTTGTCGCGTTCACAGTTGCGCTATTCTTTGAAATGACAGGGGAGTGACGAGGAGTAACTGTCCTCTAAAACCATCAAGAATCACTGATGAGAAGAATTCATTTGTCCATATGGCCAGTTTAAGTGATGAATGAGTTGATGAATTAATAATTTCTTTATGAACAAACTTAAAACAATCTTAAACTATTGGCTGTATTTTGCATCAAACACAGGAAACGGTAAGCAGATTAAGCAAAACAATGCAAAAAAAAACATTTTCCATCAAAAAGCACCTGATGGAGTTTGAGCTTCACATTAAACTGCTTCTGTTTTACACAAATGCTGGCAAAGACGTGTATAAACTAAACTAATAAAAACTAAAAATGACAGCTTCACACAAAGACTAGACTAAAACTAAAATTAAAACAGGATACCAAAAACAATACTTCTCAATAAATACACAACATGTCAAACATCACACATGGTCTTGACTCTGTGGTACACTAAACTATATTTTTGTAACATATTTAATGTGTTTTCTATTTAAATATCCTAAAAAAGCATGCATGTATATTCTTATAAAACTATACATGACATATGAACAGCCAATATTTTAATACTGTTAGTCCCAGTACCACAGCTCTCTACACTCAGAGTACGCAGTTTGCATAGGGCACCAACTCCCAGGGGGCACCATCCCAGTTGATCAAAAAAAACAACAACTTTGTTCTATATTAATATTCACATATACATGTACATATACATAAATCATTTTTGGACTGTTGATGTTAGTAACCTGTTTTAATGTCGGAAATAATTTCACCATCACCAACAACGCATCTGACTTTAATGTTCTATTTTGAGCCCTTATAGTAGGGTCTTTTCTTTTCTTTTCTTTTGAGGGAGGTGGCACAACAATATTATTTTGTTTAGGGCTCCCATTTGGCCAGCAAAAGTCCTGTAAAATGTAAATGTTTTTTCCCCAAAACTTGTGTACTACTTTCTGGATCTTCAAAATTGTCCTAGTATAGTTTTGTTGTTGTTGTTGTTGTTGTGTTTTGTTGGAGGAACAGACTCAAGTAGTTATTTAAAAAATAATGTTATTTTCTATAATGGCTCTAAAATTTTATTTTCATTTATTTTTTGACCAAAGCTAGACACAAGCTTCAGACGAGGGGAATGTTTTCAGTGAATGAGGACTTTATTTCAGTCTGTTCCTAACATTCAGATTTCACACAACTTCAGAAGACTTGGAATGCTGAGCACGAGCCATATGGACAATTTCTATGAAGCTTTTCTGGTGCTTTTTTTGTCCTTTTCAGAGCTTGACAGATGTGGTCACTAAGAACTGAGTGCATGAGGTTCGTTCTGTCATTGAAATGCATCTGAGCTTGATGTCTGATTCAACACTTTGGATTTCTGTGCTGTGAGACTGTAATGAGCTAATAAGGTAACGAGATTAGATCACGTTAGATGACCAATAGGATTACTTGATTTGAAGTCAACGCTTTCAATGATGACTGTATGGCTCTGTTCCAAAACCTACTTATGGTGCCTTTTGTTTGTCAGTGTTACTCTAGCGTATGACTGGTCCAAAGCTATTCTTTCTTTTGATCAGTAATTTATTGTTACACAGATTATGACCATCAGTAGCAGAAATAGAGTAAGGTATGAATGTGATTTGCATGAACCCTGTTTATCTCACTTTTTGATGACATGATGTGCACTGCAGGTTCTACTCTCCAGATATTTGTACCTTATAACCTCACAGTTACCACAACAGATTTGCAGGTTATGGCCCCAAAATGATATCTGTCTATCTGCCTAATTTTAAGATTTATATTTGAATTGATTTAACATTAGTTTTAACATTAATAAACTTAATGTGATGCATATTTACCAGTCATACCTACATGAAGAAATAGGTAAGATTTCCGCACAACAAAATAATGAACTATCTACAACTCTTAGATTTAAATGAAATAATCATTAAAAAGAATAACTCCATTTTCTGCTTAGAATCAGAATAAATCTGGTCATGACGAAAAATTCAGTTTATTCCATTAAAGAGTATGAACAAGGTTGAACATGCAATATTCAGTTAGTTACAGATTAGCCACACATTTGATGGTTTTTGTGTACATTTCAGGAGAGGGCGTGTCTTGTCAAATGTCCCACCCTCTTCTGCCTTCTAATCTGCATGCTTTTCTAGGCCGTCCGTAGTGGATGCATTATTGAAGTGCCCTTAAAATACATAAAGACTGTTTAAAGATTGATGAGATAAGGTTGTGTCGTTACGCTTCTGTGATGCTGCCTCTAGTGTTATTGGGGCGGCAGGGCAGTGCTTTAGTAGGTCACTCACCAAAGGTTGAAACAGTTTCCACATGTGTCCAAGTGTTTACTACTGGCCACAGACTTTCTTTAAAACAAAACGACTGCTTCTGCTGCAGTCTATCAGCTTATTTCCTTCTGAAGTGCTGATTCAGCTCTTGAGTCATACCATGAAAAACTGATTTTATTGATCTTAATGAAATAAAACACATAGGCTTTGAGCAACGTGTGGTGCTCAAAATGTCCTTTCTAGTCCAAAAAAGAGCCTTTCTAAAAAAAAAAAAAAGAAATTGTACATGTGATTAATTTTTCCAAATTTGTTTGTACTGAAAATTTTCTGGTCTTTCAGTTTGGCATGCGTACGGATTTTGTGTCCTTTGTTATTTGCGTGTTGTTAATTGCAAAATTGACACAATTTATATAATAAGTGAGTACACCATGAATCCATTTTCCAAACCTTGTTTTGGCCCCGAGGCTATTAGCCCTGCCCAGCCCGTTTTAAGCCCTGACTCGCACTGGCCCGTCAGTGGAAAAGTGGCTAATGCTAAATAAAGTCATATTTTTTGTTATTTTTGGAATGTATATGAGAAGCATTAAACATGCATGCAGTTGCCATACTGTATTAACCTGTTAGCCAGCACCGCCCATTATGGGACTCGCAGCTGAAAGTGCCTTACCTAACTTAAAATTCTAATTTCTTACTTCAGTGTGTTACACACATAATTTTTTATTATTTTAAGGGTCTTTAAAAAGAAGACCCTTTGGGTTTAATGGACTTAATGCTCAAAAATATTAAAAGTTATAGACACTGAAGTGCCTTTGAAATTATTTTTATTGTTTTTTAATTTGATATAAAAAAAAAATCAGTCCTGGAGCAATCTAGTAAAGTTACAAAGTCATGTCTCATTTCTATTTCAAATCTGAAGAAGATACCATGGAAAAGAGATTCCTGCAACTATTTTTCCGAGACTATGTCTAATCCACCCCCCCACCCCCCACAAATATAAAAATATTTACCAACTGTATTGAAGGCTTCTACAAACTATTTTAGTCATTAAACATACTTACACTATTATGTTTTTACTGCATAGGTTTTTCAATTATAAAACAATAGACAGAAACTTAGCCATCATATAAGTGATTCATAAAACCGCTGATTTGCACTCAAACAGATGTTAATCATGCAGATACAGTCACATTCAACATAAAACACACTCACACATATATGAAAACTGTTCAAAAATAAAACAAATAAAGAAAAAATGGCGATCTCTATAAGTTCCGCCTCCATCAGCTGACAGGTGCGTCAGAGCGCATCACGAGCCCTCACGAGCCCTCACGAGAGAGTGGCAGAATTCAAATAAACAATCTTCCATCTGTCTTTCACTTTGTTTATTTTGGTGGATCGTCTCATTCTGTTTGTGACACTGTACGCTACAAAACCATACTGTTTTTTTTACTACCAAGACACAGTTTCTGAGCATGAGTTACAGTTCTGTCACTGAAGAACTGAAACGTAAACAAAGGAATTATCATCCATATTACAATGTTATTATTTTGTTGGACTAAAAGTGCTCTATGAGATGTCGTTCAGTGGACCCTTACCTTCCAAGCTAAAATGGGATTTACAGCTGTGGATGTGTTTCTGACTCATTATTACAACGAATCTGGTATGTACTGCGTTTCTAATGTTCATGTTTTTATGTGTACTGCTAACACAAATCTAGCAAATACAGTCTTTATAAGCTTTCCATTGATAAACAGCGATCTGTCATCGATGCTTGAGGCTTAGATCTTTATAATGATACATAGTCTGTCGAGATTAAATTTGTTCTGTTGTTTTCTGTGGATTGTGTGCCTTAAAGGCCGTGTTGCAGGTTAAACACCACTTTCGATTAATGGGTACATAAATCACTCAAGATATGTGTATCATTTTTAAAATGTCTCAAAAATGGGCTTAAATACCTATTTCTTTAAGTTTTTGGTATAAACGTTTTTTTTACGCAACTCGGTGATGACGTCATGTTGGGGAGAAGTCGAGGAAAGGTAGCCTCAGTCTAGTATGATTCAGCGTTTCAGGCAACCTGTAACCCGTGTTTTTCCAACCTTAAACCCATGAAAGTACACTGGAACGACAATCAAACCCGTGACTTCCCACCCGTGAACTCGTGTCTCATACTAGATCGATGCACTCCGAGTTCCGAGGTCACACAGCACGCGAAACAATGATGACAGCCCCTACGAATAATACTGCCTGCAGATGCAGTGTTTAGGCAAGTAGTACACGTTGAAAAAACGATTTTAGGTCAATGTTGCAATAAAATAAATAATCTAGTTACAATTCCTTGCGCGCAGAAAGTTTGGCGTAACTTGCCTGGAACGGTACAAAGTCGTTAGTAGTGGTATGAAATAGTGATTACGAGCTCCAATACCTGCCTGGAACGCAGCATCAGAACTATAGCGACTGACTGGGATGAGGAAGAGGTGGCGAGAGCAAACATGTATGATGCCCGCAGCAGTGTATTTTCGATCGAGCCAGCCGTGAGAGAGCAAATGATGAATTGGCAAGAACTGATGTCCGTTACAGCCTATGCATGGTCCGAGGAGAATGAGTGGAGAGTTGGTGAAGTGTCCTGGTGAGTTGCTATCATTTAGCATCGCAGCAATGAGCACTGGAGCTAGTTTACGAGCAGCAGTGCACAATAACGACACACACACACACACATATGATTTTATTTATTTTTTACTGTCATTGAATAGCACCGAGTTGCAAACGTAGCCGCGTGTGTGTCGCTGTGTTTGGCAGGTGCTTGTGTGGGTGCCGTCCCATGTAAACTGCGTTAGAAAGCTTGTGCTGTAGGGAAGTGAGTGCGTTTGGGTCGCTATCTCTCTATCTATCTGTCTGTCTATCTATCTATATACTGTATCTAGTCTATATATATGTATTTATCTATTTATCTATAATCTGCGTTCTACGCTATATGAATACTCTCGTCTCTCTAGTCACTCTCAATGCTCTCAAGGCGGCTTTGGTAAATTCTCTCCCCAACGTGACGTGATGCAATGCATTGTGGGGGAAAGGAGACCGCTGTAGGATAGTACCTACTTTTTCGTATTATATTCCGTTTTTTGATACCTAACAACATAAAATACAATGGATAACAGTTTAAATGTTTATTACCAACAAGCAAATTGCACATATTCATTAAAAAATTAACCTTGCAACACGGCCTTTAACTTATGCTGTTGATCTTGTGGCCTTTGCTTTCATATGTTTGTGAAGTCCATGAAAATATATGGTCTTTTAGTGGTCTTATTTTGATTCAGAAGGGTTTTCAGCTAGCATGAGGTGGTAGTATGCTGTGGTCCCCACCAGGCCTCTTCTCTAGCTTGACCAAAGAATTGTATAATATAACTGTTCAAAAATTAAACAAATAAAGAAAAATGGCGATCGCTATAAGTTCCACCTCCATCAGCTGACAGGTGCGTCTGGTCAGAGGAGAACTGGCCCCCCAACTGAGCCTGGTTTCTCCCAAGGTTTTTTCTCCATTCTGTCACAGATGGAGTTTCGGTTCCTTGCCGCTGTTGCCTCTGGCTTGTTTAGTTGGGGTCACTTCTTCTACAGCGATATCGTTGACTTGATTGCAAATAAATGCACTGACACTATTTAAACTGAACAGAGATGACATCACTGAATTCAATGATGAACTGCCTTTAACTATCATTTTGCATTATTGAGACACTGTTTTCCTAATGAATGTTGTTCAGTTGCTTTGACACAATGTATTTAGTTTAAAGCGCTATATAAATAAAGGTGACTTGACTTGACTAATCATATTAAGCATCAAAACATCTGTATCCAAGTGGAGGAGCAGTGGCTCTGAAGGCCATTAAAACATTATGATTTATATACAGAGCAGAAACATTCTTGTCAAGGTTATTGGAGTATTATGGGATGGAAGTACAACATTTTTGATGGCGAAGTCTTACTTACGTTGGTATTCAAATGCTCAGCATGTTTTTCTATCGGAAATTGTTCTTATAGAAAAGCTCTGTTGAGAGTAAATGAAGAATAATGAAGGTTCATTTCTGGAGAAAACATGCAGCATTTGAGTTTTCACTGCACGGAACAAAGTGTTCAGGGAATTGATTTTATTCTAGTAAAGTAAAGGCTTGACTGCTGATTCATATTTCACATTCTGTCACTAATATTCCTGGGAAGTCAAACTAATTATAAATCCAAGTAATGCAGCTTTACTGAACTCAATTTATTACGCAGTGATTCATATTCTACAACATGTTTATTAAATAAATAAAAAAAATGAGAGGGATAATAAAAATATATTTTTTTATATAATAATATAATTAATAAATAGTTAAATAAAATGCTGAACTGCTCACATATTCAGGATCCATACTGTCTGAATACATAACTAGAAGCAGTACTGCAAGTCATTTCTAAGAAAAACTTGCATATTCATGTTATTGGTTGTTACATCACTAACACTAATAAATACAGTTTTCTCATGAATGAATGAATTATGTATTTATGCATCATGTCTTCACTATAGGTTTTAAAGTGATGTGAGGGTGATAACAGAGTGATGTGTGTGAGTTGTTTATCACATATTAAACACAGTTCACTACAAAGTATCATAACAGATGGAACAGCAGTTGATCACGTTTAGTAAAGCTGTCTTGCTTTTATAGAGAAACTGAAAATAGAGAAGTATTCTCATAACTAGCTTTGTAAAATTACGCTTGAACCACTGATGTCACATGGATTTTTTTACAAATATTTTTGCAGCGTTTTTGAGCCGTGATCGTGTAAGGATCCTTCATTTGTGTTTTGAAGATGAACGAGGTCATACAGGGTTGGAACGACATGAGATATGTCCAAATAGATTTGTGTGATGTAGTCATTTTTTAGCACTCAAGATCTAACTGAAATAGGCAAAATATATAAACTAACAATAATAAAGGGTGACCGGCTTGAAAGGAACAAATGTGCAGATTTAGGGTGCATGCCATTCTTCTCCTGGTGTCGCTGGCGTGCAGTAGCCGGAAGGTGGCACACTTCATATTCAGCATGCACAGATGAAGCAGCAGAGCTATTAATAGCTGGAGGACAGTTTAAACACACACCGCCCTCCAGGAAAGAGTCGCGAGAGTGCTCGAGTGACTCACTGTAAATAAAGAGAGCCTCACAAGCTCTCAAAGACACTCCACATCTCCTGCCTGCAGATCTAACTTCACTTAATCCTTAAAACGCCACATGCCCCTGCTCATGGCAGTTAAAGTGTGACGGAAGACCTTTAAACCAACAGTAACGTCTTCATTACAGACACAGAAATGTAATCATATCCCGATATGATGGCGGTGGTACTGGAATTGATGGTCGGAGCTGAAGTTCAAAACTTGCAATGTGATGCAAGGCCAAAAATAAACCACTTTTTAAAACCGTGCAACTGAAGGGTGATGTGATCGTTTCCATTGATCGGCGTTCGGTGGATGTCGGCGTCTCATGTGGATGGTTATTGGACTTCCTCTCAGATCCCCTGAGAATTCCCAGGAAGCTTCGGAATCTGTAAGGATTCTTTAAACCATAGTAATCTGACCATGTTAACCGTGGTAATCAATAGTGAGATCAGCTCGACCCGTCAGATGCATTTTCCTTCTGAGCGCTCAGGTGACACCAGACCCCTCAGAGAAAAGTAGCTGTAGTTGAACTGCTTTAAAGTAGTCATGGTGTTGCTTGTGTCTTGTAAAGCTCCAGTGTCACGATCTGTCTTCGTAGGGTGGCAGTAAAACAGATGAGGACAGAGAGGCTGTCCTTGAGCGAACAAAGAGACGCCCTTTGTAATGAATTAGACTTTGTTTTTTTTCTGACAAGGTCATTGCAAACATCACGATCTTGAGATGGCTACAGTGGCTACTTTTAAATGCAACCAAATAATCTGTTTGTAATCGGATTGACGGCTCAATTGGACTGAAAAGCCGTCATGTAAACATCTCAGTCGATCCGATTGAGCTCGATCGGAATGAAAATTGAAGGGGATTGAAGGGTTTATTCCTCTTCTAATACAATTAAAAGTTCATGTAAAAACTTGATCGGATTGAACCACAAAACTGAAAGGACTGTGCGTGTGCATTGACGGATTAATGGATAAATATAAATTTAGCTGTTAAGAACAAATAAAGAAACCGTGTAGGAGACATTGAGATCAATATTCAAATACGCCCCGCAGAAGAACACCAGGAAATCCCAAGAGGGGTTGCTGAATAAACAGAAGATTTCACTTCTGACTAATAACGACAATTCAGTGTGACTAATAAACACACAACGCGATTATGAACACGATTTTGCATAGCTTGTCAGTGAACTACAGCTCTGTGTAGCAAATACTCCTCCATCTGAAAACACGCGATGGAGATTTACTGCTGATTACAGAACTGGTTTTACTGACAAGATGTGCATGACAATTGCATTCAATTAATCGTGCAGCCCTACTATTTATTTGTGTAACAAAGGCACATTAAAATAAAGTGTGATCAAATCGGTAAGACTTTATTTTAAGGACCTATTCTAACTATTACCTAGTTGTTTATTAGCATACTACTAGCATATTGGCTTTTTATTATTATTTATGAGCCACATATTAATGTCTTAGGGGCCGTTCACATATCGCGCCTAAAAACGCGTGGAAAACGCTAGGCGCGCCGCTTTCTCCTTCCAAAGCGCTCAGGCAGTTGCGCCCCTGAGGTGTCTGCCTTTGCTAAGCAACCATGACGTGCTCTCTCCATGAAGACGCGGAAATTTCAGCAAAGAATAAAACAATTTGCAGCTCTAAAAATCGCTTGCAGTAGCTCTGCTACTAAATTTATTTCAAAATGGCAATCCATATACAGCTATGGTCACCTTTTCCTTAATCTTGGCTGAGCTTTCAATGTTGTTATGGGAAAGGATGAAGCTGATTGGTTAGCTCTTGTCATATGACCCGTGGTGCGCTTGCGGTATTCTGAAAAGTTGAGATGTTTTTAACTCGATGCGGTGCGGCTGGAAAAAAAGAGCGCGTCGCTTCCATTATAAGCAAGCATACCGCGCGCCTACATTGAAAATAACTAACTTGCGCGTGCAAAAGACGCGATATGGCCATATGAGAATGTCCCCTTATTCTGCATGACCATGTTTTAGATCACTTAATCATTCTCATACCCAAACTTAACAGCTACATTACTACATTACATATACTTTTACAAATGTGTAGTTATCTCAAAAACTATTAATGCTAGAGAAATGCGTTTTTTTTTTTGCCGTCTTCCTCAGATTCCGCTGAAAACAGCGTTGTCCAGTTTGTATATTAAACACTTCCCTTATTGTGCAATACCACTGCGTAAAAAGGCCAATGAAAACGATTGTGTTAGGCAGATTCAACACGCAACAGCCAATGGAAAAATTGCCGCTGGGAGGAGTCTTTTTCTAACCCAATCAGAGGAAGGTTATGTCTTCTAGCCATTCAGAGGACTCTGTAGCTCTGCTGTAGCCTTGTAAAAGCTGGCTGGACTATAGTAAAAGACATGTAATCAATAAGCGTTCAGAGAATCAGCATCAGGGTGGAGAAAGCAGAACGCGATCGGAGTGTTACAGAGAGCAATCGGAGTATTAGCGAGCACAAAGAGCTAAATTCCAGCGATCGGAGAATCAGCATCACGTGGAGAAAGCAGAAAGCGATCGGAGTGTTACAGAGAGCGATCGGAGTATTAGCGAGCACAAAGAGCTAAACTCGAGCGATTGGAGAATCCGCATCACGTGGAGAAAGCAGAAAGCGATCGGAGTGTTAGCGAGCACAAAGAGCTAAACTCGAGCGATTGGAGAATCCGCATCACGTGGAGAAAGCAGAAAGCGATCGGAGTGTTAGCGAGCACAAAGAGATAAATTCGAGAGAGATACAGCATTATTACAGAATTGTTTTATCAAAATGGCAAGCAGTAAAAGATTTACGGCAGAACAAGCTCTGGAACAATTACTGGAAAGACCGGAGAGGCCTTTCTTTGCTCACTGGCATGCCTAGGACTGTTTTTAAAAAAAGTTAATTATTTAATTGTTCTTTACACATTTGATTAAACAATAACACATTTCTGTCAAGCAAAGAGTTTGAAAAAATATATTTTCTTTGTTCAAAAACGGTTCTATATTGTGTGTTTTTCAGTAGTAAATGACAAAAATCTAATTTTCGTTTTTGAAATTCTCTAGTTTATTGTAACATTTTTCACTCATACTTCCTTTATATAAACATATTGCATGCATGCTTATGGTAGCTTAGGGTCTTCTGAATCCACTGATACCAAATACATGGTGGTCCATCCTCATTACATATGGTTTATAAGCTGAAATGTAAAAATAGAGAAAACGGACCAAAAGGGCTTAGTCCCCTAAGGGTTAATAGTGAATGTGTTCTCTATTCTAAATTGTTACTAAGACGAACTGAGCACAGACACCATAAGATTAAAGAGAATAATCCATCTGGAGAAATAGAAAGCTTTGTCTTGCTGATGTGTTTCCTATGGATGTGCTTTTTACCTGTCACATCCTGATCTGGGATCCATTAACATTATTTAACACCATAAGCTGAAAACAAAACATTGAATAAGAGCATGACCGTGTTTTTAACATCTCATGAATCAGTTATGAGTTAGATTTAGTCATAAAAGATATGTAGCCTCATCGTGTGGATTATTCACAAACATAGAAAGACAGGAAAACAAGAAAGAAAAATCTCTTCAGCATGATGACTATTTACTTTGTTCTATTTCTAATAACTAAAATAAAATAACTAAAATAATTACATTGATTAAAGATAATATTTTATCTTGTAAAATACAAACCATAAAATAAGATTTTGGTAATTTCGCCCACTCCTCTCAGGGACACACCTTTGAAATGGTCCAACTCTCTACTAGGTAAAGAATTAAAGTTGTGTTGTAATAAAATAATGTGCCTGTTCTGACCTGTCAATAAAAATTGAGTATAGAAAATTCACCTTTATTTCTATAGCGCTTTATACAATTCAGATTGTGTCAGAGCAGCTTCACAGAAATAAAACGATTGTGGAACAGACTGTTCAGATTCTGCTGTAGAATAATGTTAATAGACGCTAGTGTCATTATTTATAATAACCTTGAATCAGATGCAGATCTACAACTGCTGTTTCCTTGAAGATGAAATGTCGCATCAATCTTTGTTGATATCAAGAAATGCACTCTTTTTTTTTCTATCAATATGTGTGATAATGATCAACTTCCAAGTGTTAGACAGTCTGTGAGTCCTGTGTAAATTCATTTATTTTTATAAAGCAGAAAGTAGTTTATTTAACCTTTTTTTTCTCATCACTTTTTATGGTATATACATGATTTCAAATGCACCGTATGTGTTGTTACCAGAATTATTCATAAGTAAAATTCCAGTTATTATTTTTTTATGTGGGTCGATGCAGAAATGTTTTTGAAAGAATAATTTTTTTGAACCGTTTTCCCCCTCACAATGTAAAGACCGTTTTCTTAGGAAAGAAATCCAATCAAGATTTCATGTACCTTCTAGTGGAAATAAATGTTAGCAAACATTGAGGAAATGTTATGTGTATGGCACATTTTCATCTGGAAAATGACACTTGAAATGATGCAAGCCATTTGTTATACGGCCAACAGAAGAGTCCAACTGAACTGAACTCAGGCTGTCGTGCTCCACCACACACAATAAAAGAAACAAGACGTAGTTTCACTCGTCACATTCACACGCGAACGCCTGCGATAGTTCAGTAAAGATTGATTTCTCCAGCAGTCATAGAGGCTGCTGGAGCTCACATATGGCATTTCATTTGTGTGCGTGTAATGAAATAGTGAGTCACAGTGAGATGAAGTGCCTTGGTGAATCTCACAGGCAGAATGCAGAAGCATAGGCAGCTGTCTGAATATTGATCTGCAGCTTTATTAAAGCAAGAAAAGAATCAGTTTCTCAATACAAGTACGATACTGATTTTTATTGTGCTGAGAAACTAAAGAGAGCTGTGCTTTCATCAAACGTGATGAAAGAAATGAGTTTTCGGTATTTCTGATCATTGAAATGGAGGCAGTTGAAAGACTTTGATTTGTTTATTGAATATGTTCCTGTGTTGTGTTAAAGTGACAGTATAAACAAAAATATAACTGTAATTTACTCACCCTCCACTTGTTCCAAACCTGTATGAGAATCTTTCTTCTGCTGAACACTAAAAATATATATTTTTAATAATATATTTAACCAAATAGTTGATAGAAGTCACTGACTTCCATAGTATTTTTTTTAAGACATTAACATATTAACAGAACTTATGAGCTTGTAGTAATGCTTCAGATAAGCTAAAAAAAAAGAACAATAATACTGAAAAGATAATAATAATAATAGTAGGCTAATTCTGCTGCTAAAAATTATAAAACATGCTAGATTCTGATGAGCTGTTGGGTCATTATTCATTCGCCTATCTCAAAATTTAGTTGCGATTTCGAAAACAGCTTCGCTTTCTCTCATACTTTAAATGTGTGTAAAGTTTTCAATAATTGAACAGATATTCTTTGACACAAACTGTTAATGTATATCTGTGTATTATTATTGTGCAAATTTACCTTTACCTCAACATAAAAAACTGTAAACTAGAGCTGCAACTAACGATTATTTTTTCGATTAGTCGACTAATCTAACAATTATTTTTATTACAATAAATAATTAATCTAATGTTCTTTTTTTAATTAGCTAATGAATCCTGTGGATAACTTTACAAAAAATATATATAAGTACAACTTCTAATATAATATTTCAACCTTTATTCATTTTCAACCAATGTGGTTGAAGTTTTTACAGTATAAAATAATAAAGAGGCAAATAAAATTATTTTACTATGGTAAATATGAGTTTATGATAGCGTTTATAATTAAACCACAGTAGCCATAAATTTACAGTAGTCTGAGACGTCATGAAATGTTCTTTAGCATCACAAACCATAAAATGTAGTCAGGGTTCTGCTATGGTTTAGCATGGTTTCCAGAGATCTGGAGCTGATTCGGGGTGGCTCGGTGGTTTGTGACTGTTGTCTCGCGGCGCGCTGTCTTTTAAGGGGCCATTCACATATCACGTCTTTTGCGCGCTCAAGTTTGTTATTTCCAATGTAGGCACGCAATAAACGCGCTCATAATGGAGGCGACGCAGTAGCGACGCACTCGTTTTTTCCAGGCGTGTCCGCACCGCATCGAGTTAAAAACATCTCAACTTTTCAGAATGCCGCAAGCGCAAGAATATCAGACCTGAATCAGGAAGTTGGTCACTAGATCACACGGTAACCAGTTAAACCGTAACACCGGAGAGCGCCAAGATGTTTTCCTCTGAGGTGCTCGCGCATCGCAGTTGTGCTGCCGTGGTACACCATATCGGTTTTGCAAAAGGAACAAAGGGCCATTTTAGTTGTCCTATGTTTAAAGTATTCCCATACTTTTGATAACAGTGGTCTCTGTTTTTGTGATAGAATGCAACTTTCTCCATTCCCAGTATGCCATTACGCGACATGTAAACAAACAGTGAGACGCATCGACGCATTTCACGCACGTCGACGTATTTTTGTAGTCGACGTAATCAATGACGTCGACGCGTTGTTGCAGCACTACTGTAAACTATGGTTCAGTTATATTTTCTGCCCAAGTGGGCAGCTCTTGGTTAGAATAAGATGTGGTGTGGACCAGATTTAATGTGATAGTCGTGGCTTGAAGGCTCTGAGCTAAAATGAGAAAGCATCTTAAAGCTCTTACTGAGGGGTTTGTGTCTTCTGATGTGTTGATTGATGTCCACACAGTCTTATCATCACAGAGAGTGGAGGATTGGCTCATGGCCTGTTGTTTGGCAGAAGGGTGCTGGTGTTGAGGCCAAATCACACAGCATGAGACCGACCCGGATTATCCCATTCTCCAGTGGGATCACCATGTGAGGGGAGGAGGTGCTCAGGTCATTCGGATGGAACCTACTCTACATCTTCAACGGCTCTCTGGCTCCATAAAGCATGGACTTTGAACTTCTCCAAAAAGAGTTTGAAGCCAAATTAAGCCCCTTTCCACTAAAAGGGTTCTGTTACCCAGACCAGAACTGTTTTGACCATAAAACCTGAAGGACTTTACACAGAAACCACTGATGTCTTAAGAGTTTTGAATAGGCATTAGAAGATCAAATCATAGCAATCTTTGAAGCACAGTGGGATATTGATTAATTTAAAGGTTTTCTGACAGGAATCATGATGCTGGCAAAGAGAAGAGCATTAAATTGACTCCCTTAAAGGTGTCTAATATCAGAGAGCGTTTCTATTCACCAGGAACAATGAAACTAGAAGCTCAGTGTTGACATGAGAGACGTGGCTGATTTGTTTAGCCTAAGGCAAGAGAGGTCCGAGCGCTTCATTATAGTGCTGTAAAAGTCTTTAATGTGTGTATATGTCAGACCGTCAACCAACCCCTGTCTGTCAACTCACTGCTGCTGTTAAATAACCCTTGTATATGAAATATAATACATGTTATATACATATACACATCACACTACTATGTGAAGGAATATTGTCATTTTTAGGTCAAACATTGTAACTGTATTTTATGAACGGATTGAGACATTTAACTGATCTCCAGATTTGCCTTCAGGAGGTGATGTTGCTCATTTGTCTAATAACGTCAGCCAGAAGCATGAGAGTAGTCAACTGTTCTTAAAAATAGTGTAATGGACTCATTTATTTTTTTATGCTGCAGTATAGCGTGACAAAATGCTACACTGGTTTGTGTCTGATTCATTTAAGTGAATCAGTTTGTTTAGATTTACATGAGTCACAGGCATCTTTGTGGTATTTATATTTGTGTGATACCCTTAATTTTATAGGACTATTTTAATAATTTAATTCTATATACATTTGATAGCAGTGTTTTTGTGTAGTGTGGTGGTTGTATTAGTGGTAATTTATTTGACTAACTTGGTAACTACACAGTTCCAAACACAACATCACACCACCATTTTTGACATACTAAACACTTTTCAAAAGCATGTTAATAAAAAGCATCATTTTATACTGATGGATCTTGCATAAAACAGTTTTTATCTTCTTTTACCTATGTTCCTTGTGTTTTTGAGAGGTGGGGTGGGGGTGGGGGTGGAAATGGTTCATATGGTGACATTTGGGACAATCAGCGGTGTCTTAAGGTGAATGAGACAGCAGTGAAAGGTTGTGTCCAGATGCCGGTTGTGAGGTTTCCTGTGGATTACATTGATCCACAGAAACAATAGAGCTCACCTCGTGCATTGTGAGGGAATTAATGAATAACACAAGAAGAATCTCACTAATTCACACTACATTGGTGGTGATTTTAAATTACTTTTGCTGCACCTGTGCTGTTTCTATGTCATAAGGCGAAGTTTATAAAGTTCTACACCCTGTCCTTATTGGTGAATTTTTAACTTTAGATCATTTAGATATGTACACAGATCATATGATCTCTTACAAGAATTCCCTTTCAACTGCCAAGTCTGATTACTACTCTAATATGATTGGGTTAGGTGAAGGGAATACAAGGTCCTTGTTTAATACAGTAAATTATATCCTACAGCCCCCTGATACCCTTCCTTCTCATCTATATTCTAGTGATCTGTGTGATAATTAAATTACCTTTTTTTAATACTTAAATTGGAAATATTCATCAACAAGTAACTTCTCAAAATAATGTGGCATCTGATCTGTCCTATTTATCTTCCCGTGATTCTCATTTTTCTCTATTTTACAGTTTTGAACTTCCAACTATTGATGAAATCAATAGATTTTAAGTCTTCCACTTGTCAGTTAGCTTGTTTATTTTCTCTATCTGGTATAGTAACTGATATTATACACTCATCTCTCACCTCTGGTGTGCATCCTTCATCTTTTAAGGTTGCCGTTATCCCTCCAAGCCTTAAGAAACCGGGAGCTAACACTAATAATTTTGAAAATCTTCGCCCAGTTTCCCAATTTTAGAGAATTTGTCCATTCTCTAAATTTTTTTTGGAAAAAGTTGTTTCATCTCTGGTTCATTCCAATCTTTTAAAAAATAGCCTGTTTGAAAAATTCCAATCTGGTTTCCGTCCTTTGCATAGTACAGAGACTGCTATGGTAAAAAGATGTTAGTGATCTGCTGACGTCAGCCGAATCTGGACTTTTAACTATACTTATTCTACTCTATTTAAATTGAAATTGATACAATTTCTCATCAAGTTCTCTTAGATAGACTACTCTCTATAGGAATAACCAGTGTCCTTCTTAGTTGGTTCAGATCTTATATCTCTGGGCACACTCAATTTGCTCAACTTAAACATTTTAGATCATATGTTTCACCAGTTACAGCTGGTGTTCCTCTTTTATTATTTATTTACTACACCTTGGTAACATTTTTAGGAAATATGGCATCAGTTCCCCTTCAAGGAAACATCGAACTGCGTCGAATGACACTTTGGGGGAAGCCCCTCAGCGTAGCGCCTCTGAAGTATGAATGAAACTAAGCCAATCCTGATTGGTGTTGCATGATGACGTAATGTGGCTTTGAACAATTGAACGATTGCATAAACACTTATGTGTGTCCAAATGCACGGTTTTGCAAGTATCCTCATAAATACAGTGATTTAGGTCTTAAGGGAACGTGAGAAGTTGCAAAAGAAAGTGCATGTTTAACATGTGTAACCGTGTATCAGAGATTTGAATATCATTTAAAAAAAATTAAATAAAAAATAACTATTGTGATATATATCGTTATTATGATAGAAAATTACTCAAATCGCGATAAAAGATTTTGGTCATATTACCCACCCCTACTTTTCACAGTCAAACTACTTGTATTAAAAGATAATGAAGATATTATCATTTGAAAATAGTTTTTGTTTGCAACAAAACTAAACGTAACGTGTAACATGAAAACATGACAAAAATAACAGTGTAGGAGATTCAGTCCCAAAGCAGAATCTTTGATAAAATTATTATATTATAGAAGTATTTGGATAAAAGAAATGTATTGAAACTATTTTCAACACCAAAACAATTCGAAATACTTGAACGACGCAGCAGATTTAGCATTTTTATTTTTTCAATATAATAACCTAGTGACAATGCTGTGCATTTAACAGCAGACTGACAAAACACTGAACACCAAAAGTGTGATATTAAAATCAGGTTTTGAGAAAAGTTTACATACTATGTGATCGAAGAATAAATTGGCTGCTTACAGCCACATCAGCAAGCGACAACAACTGTATTTCATTCAATATATTGTTAACCCATTTCACCAAACAAAAAATAAATAAAGTGAGTGTGCACCCTGATGTGTTTCTCCTGCATTAACATTTATTCATTTGAGTGGATTTTGTAAAAATGAACCTCTCCATCTTCTCTATACCCCATCCTCTCCCGTATATCTCTAACACCTTATTCCTTATTAACATGGTCGTCCTTGTGTCACGGGTAATTGTAAGTTTAAGTGCAATCGATCTTTCCTTCAGTTTTGCAGCTTTGACTGTGACTGAAACAAATCTTGATGGTGTGTCTTGTCCAAACACATCACACTTCAAACTGAATATACATTTATGAATATACGTGTCAGTCAGGGTTTATTGGCTGTAGGTGCTCACATGTGAAGAACTTATTGAAAATGCTCCTTTACAGATAAACAGCCTTTGAATATGAAAGACCCGTCATTCCCTTTCATATGCTCCCTTCCCCCTCACAGTCCTAAGAAAACCGTAAAAGCAGTTCAGAAATGAGAACAGGAATGGAATATGAAATATTCAGAGCGCTTATAGTGTGAACTGTGCTGATCGGAGCAAAAGAGGCTTTCTGTGTGTGGGGCGATGATGACACTTTCTCATGCACCGTCAGATTGTATAATCCACACTGTCAAAAATCAATTTAGTCTCGTCTTCCAGTCAAATATTTAAGTGTCCTTCAAACAAGATACATTTATCGGAAGCAGAATTATGTAAGATGGTAAGATTTGATACCATATATGGAGAATATATCTAATATTGTAATTGTAATAATTAAAATCATAATTTTGTAAATGTATACATTTTTGAAGCATTAATATTATTATAATAGTATTTATGTTATAAGCATATGATTTATGCTTGTGCTTAATTCAAGCTTGTACTTGTTTCCCTAGAATTTGTAAAAAGCAAAAGTTGTTGAATTAACTTGTAATAATTTGAAAGTAGCACATATATCAAGTTTATGCATAAAATGCCAAAGGGTTAACAAAAGCTACATATTTTCTCTAAAACGAATCTTAATATCTTTATTAATATCTCAGTTTATCTTGTTTTAGGGTTGTTTTTACATGCAGACGACAAAAACACTGATTAAGAATTTAGTTTGCCGTGTGCTCGACTCTACACAAACACACACAGATAAAATTGAACGCTGCTCTACTTTCTGCCTTTAAAGACCGTTTGATCATCTGCCGTATTATTTCCCACGGTAAATGAGAGGAGATGGAAGAAGACTTTGAACAACAAATAAACACACTTGCATTAAAGTGCACGCTTAAATCCGAGTCCCTGAACTTGAGCTGATGCAAAAGCAGGAACAAGAATCAAAGCAGCCTCGCATTGTATATTTAATCTCTTCTTTATGTACAAGCTGCTGTGTGCTGGAAATTGGGCGAATACTTTGATTATTCATGGTAATTAGCGTGCCTGTACACAGCTGACGTGAATGGCGCTGGTTTAAAAAGAAAACTCCTATTAGATCTACCATTAACGTTTGAATCCAGAGTTGGAGGTCTATAGGTTATCGGTGTTTTTAGGGTTAATGACCTGCTGCTGTTTGTGTGTTTTGTGCGACAGAAGCTCGCCGTCAGAAGTTGTCCTGTGGGGACGGCCGCCAAACCCCTCGCCCTCATCAAGCCGCCCAGCCAGAGCATCGCCATCTCTGTGGTGCCGGCAAAGACTCCCGTTTCCATGGTGACGGCACACATTAATGGACAAAAGGCGTTGAGTTCTGAGACGCTCCAGACGTCCCCCGTCAACCTCCAAACACCCGCTGGACAGCACATCAGCCGCTCACAGGTACACTATACTAACATCAGCCAGCCACAGGTACAATAAATCCATCCACACATATATAGAACAGCTTTGGCATGAAACGGGAACACAAACTATTATAGTAATGTAATACATTGATACAAATGATACAAATGATACATTCAGCCATGTGGCTTTCTCTATGTTAGGGAGTTGTGCCTGGAAGTACTGTCCCCCTGTGTAAAGTGTGCACTTAAGTCAGAGTGGATGATGGGTAATTTGACACAACTGAAAGTCGAGCTATGACTTTTTCAAAATTGCACCTATGTGTTTAGTGTGTTGGTCATTCATCTGTCCACACACTAGGGCTGCACTAGGGCTATTTATTATTATTAATAATTAATACTTAGCAGAAAACTTGTATCTGTTAACATGGAGGCTATAATAACCATAATAAAGGTCTAAAGGCTGTTTCACACTGAGAGCGTGGCAAAAAAGCGAAGAGAATCGCCAACGAACAGTGCTTTCACAACTAGCGCGAAACAATCTGTCGCCTTCTCCTAATTCAATCCTGCATGCTAGTTGTTAGCTAGTAGTTCCTGTGGCTCAATGAAACATTGCATTTGCAGCGCAAAAGGTTGTGGGTTCAATTCCCAGGGAACACAGATACTGGTAAACAAAAAAGAAGAAAAAAAAATATATATAGCCTGAATACACTGTAAGTCACTTTGTATAAAAGCGTCTGATAAATGTAAAATGTAATGTAAATGTATGCTGATGTGACTTAACTTTTTTCCCCAGATAGATACTGGGTATACGGATTTAACATCGTCTGCTGTTTAATATACAGCATTAAATTAAGATAAATAAAGTTTGTTAGAATATGTGTGATGCTTACAGGAATACATCCTAAAATATAATTAGAGGTACAATAAGCATCAAGCTACACTTGAAAATGTATGTAATTATACATATATAATTATATTATAATTATATAAAGTGTTTGCTTAAAACCCTCTTAAACCATCATCGAGTGCTTGTAATAACTTGATTTTGTAAAAATTTGTAGTTGATTAAAAACGATACACTGCTTGTCATTTGTCACAAAACGGACAGTGCTCTCCAGATCACATAATTCAGTGGAGAATTTATAGAAATGATATTAAGAGCATGCGAGAATAAATCTGTTCTCAGATACCAATGATAACATGAACTCGGCATCCACTATCAGAAAAGTCTACTCTTCTTCTGGGTTTTTTTTACACTTGTTTTCGAAACCGCGCAAGCCCTCTCGCCTTTTTGCGCAAGAACTGCTGCTCCGTGCACGTGATCTTAGCTCAAATCTAATTGGATGGCCAATTTCAACTTTAAAAAAAACAAAAACAAACAAGGGACGAATACAAAAAAATCCATGCTTTTTCGCAACGTGAATGTTTGCGCCTAGTGTGAATAGCCCCATAGGGATCTGTTGTTTAATTTCAAAGCACCATTGTGCCGAACATTCGCGCCAATTTTTTTTGGTCAGTGGGAAAAGGCATTAATGTTTTGTTATAAATATTATATTTTTTATAAACTAGGCCTATACGACAACAATTTCTTACTTTCTGTCAGGAGTTCAGGCATCCATGTGAAATATGAAATGTGAGCCTCTAGTACATCCAATGAGAAAAAAATGTCCTCTACATTTCTCAAAGTCATCCTCTAAACATCCGTTTTCATCCAAAAGTATGATCATTTGGATTCTATGAGGTTTATTACAAATTTCTTTATTCCCTAAGTGTCAGTGTGAGCATTATTGAGTGCTAAAACGGGTTATTAAACACTTCACATAACAAGTTTGGGAAGATGTTTGGCGTGTCTTTTTGAAAACTGCAGCCCTTGTGAACCCAAAGGTATGACTGCATGATGAGTATTGTTCTCCACTCACTTACAGTACTGTCGTGCCTTTTGTTGTTGGTTGTATTATGCTCAGCCAACCAAACACTAAACATATGTTTGTCCACAAACTTCTACGAACAAAAAAAAATCTCTATATCATGTGATTTATTTACTTCGAGATCATACAACACCGGCTACACATACAACACCGGCTACACTCAAAGTGTACTTTTGCTGCAAACACTAATAAAAACAGTCAACCATAGGAACGCTGAAATAATCGGCTCGCAAACTTCAGTAAACAAAACAATATTTTCATGGTTTGGTTGAACAGGTACGATGTTCAAACCTATTTTACAGTCACCCGTTGCCTCGTTGTTTATATCAGAAAATATTGTCTGCTCTGGTTGGAATGTGTCCCGGTGCAGGTCTTTCATAAATAATAGCAAAGACCTTCCCAACAGAAAAGAGTCTTTATTCGCATGAGTAGTCACCCCCTCCACTCTTCCTCCCCCTGCTCTCTCCCTTCCCCCTCCTTCATGCTGGAACGCTGGGATTGTTTTACTGCCTTTTATGGCTGTATTGTTTGGGAGAGTGAAGCTGTTTTCAGCTCTCCCAGCTGCCCACTGATTCAAACCTTAAAACACCCATCAGACTGGAGGAGGAGAACCAGTCACAGTCTTTTTGTTTCGTTGATGAATATGAGAGGTGGGGGGGGGGGCACCTCAGACCACCTGGCCAGTCATTTGGAGCCGGATATAAGTGGATTGTGGTCCGGTTTTACAAACTACAAAAACAACAAGGGTAAAACATCCAATAGTTGTAGTTGGTGAGGATTTTGAAAGTTTTGTTATTAGAATTAGCAACATCTTTACCAAAGTTTTTACCAAAGTCTTCATGTCCACTCCTGACATATATTTAATTTTGCTGTAGCATTTTTGTAGCATAATTGTTGAGTCTTTTGAACGACATACCTTTTTTAAGGATAAAATGGCTTAGACAATTAAGATTTTTTTTTATCGAAAAAAAAAGTTTGTAGAACTGGATAGTTAAAGATTGCAGGGAATATATATATATATATATATATATATATATATATATATATATATATAAAAACAGTTTTATTATTGCTGTAATATTGCTGTTAAAGATAAAAAATAGCTTGTCAAAATTTTGATGGCGAAAGCATTTAGTCAAATATTTCTGCTTGAATCATAGATCTAGAATGGCATATCAAATTATGTAACGGATGAAACCAGACAGGATTTCCTGTAGCCCAAACAGCAATGCATGTTCACAATCAAATATCAAGGTTAAGGGTTCAATTCTGAGAGAAAGCTAGAAATGTGTACCTTGAATACCATGTAAGATGATTTGGATAGTAGCATTTGCTGCATAAATGCAAATTAAGAGCACACAGTAAATGTTATATAAAATCATCATTAAAGCATTTTATTTCAAATCAATTTGTATATAACAAAGCTGGAGTGTTATAACTTATTCTTATTATTAGGGTTTCTTTTCCTGTTATTTGCCTGTAAAACAATGAATGAAGAATATTATTAAATTAGACCTCAAATAATGCATTTAATAACATGATTACTAGTGTCCATGTGCAAATGAGATATGGTTGCTTCAGGAGGCAACATGTATTTTAACACAGGAAACACAAAAGAGGAATATTAGGCAACAGATTGAGCTCAGAGATTGGGTTCATTATTTACAGAGTCCATAAAAATGGAGTCCAGCAGCACATCTTTCAGAAAGGTCGTTCTTCTGTCTGCTTATTTACAACCTCCCCCTCACTGTGCCTCTGCAGATGTCTTTACTTTTGTTAGGCAGCAGTCAGAAGTATTTCTCTGCTGTTTCCCAGAGAGACGTCAATGCCAAACAAAAGAGACTTATTTCGAGTGGAAATTCTTGCCTGTTGGTTTCCAGGAATCAGTTGAAGAGATTTAATTACCGTTGTTGAAACATACAATTTTGTGAGACGAAGAATGGCATAAAATCACTTGTTCATGTTCACTTGTGTGCATATATAGTTATTTCCCTCCCTGTTCTAATTTCTGTTGTTCTGGTCAATGTTTTTGAGCACTTCTCATTTTATCACCCCTTTGAGATGAATCACTTGCTGTATTCCTCATTTTTAAAAGGTTAGTTCACCGAAAAATGAAATTTTATGTAATTAATAACTCACCCTCATGTCGTTCCAAACCCATGAGACCTTCGTTTATCTTCGGGACACAGTTTAAGATATTTTAGATTTAGTCCGAGAGCTCTCAGTCCCTCCATTGAAACTGTGTGTATGGTCTACTGTCCATGTCCAGAAAGGTAAGACAAACATCATCAAAGTAGTCCATGTGACATCAGAGGGTCCGTTAGAATATTTTGAAGCATCGAAAATACATTTTGGTCCAAAAATAGCAAAAACTACTACTTTATTCATCATTGTCTTCTCTTCCGTGTCTGTGTGAGAGAGAGTTAAAAACAAAGCAGTTTAATGATATCCGGTTCGCGAACGAATCATTCGATGTAACCGGATCTTTTTGAACCAGTTCACCAAATCGAACTGAATCATTTGAAACGGTTCTCGTCTCTAATACGCATTAATCCACAAATGATTTAAGCTGTTAACTTTTTTAATAACTCTCAAGGTCCTAAACTCGGCTATGTTTATTATGGGTTTTTGTATTCTTTATTTTGCACCATGTGACTTTGATTTGACACGCTTAAATATGCAAAATATCAGTGACATAAGGTGTATTGTAAGTCATTTTATATATGAATTATATTTTTAAATAGACGGGGACAAGGAAAGAGAATCTTATTAAACTGTAAAATATTTTAATCATGCAAAGTTTTATGTTTGGTTCACACAAAATGCATTTTTGTGTTTCCCTCCACTGCATTCTGTTTTTTTTTAATGTAGACTTTTTTTTTGTCTTATGCATTGCAATCCTTCAATTTGTAATATTTGCCATGTTTGTGTGCTTCTGTGCGTCCCTGTGTTTAATAAGCAGCGTGTACGCTCTTTAACAAAACTAAAAAAACATCGCGCCAGACTTTAGACCAGGTTTGAGTTGGTCTATGGCACAGTCTATTTTGAGCTCCTTAAAATAGCATTGCACTAAAAATACGAAAATGGGAAAATGTGAACCGCGCCGGACTGAAACTAGCAAACACACACTTGTGCTGCGTGTAGTGTATTATAGGGCCCCACGTCTATAAGACGCTGTCAAATTTAAAGTTCAAATTTAAAATTTATGTTAAAACACTTTTCCATTCCTTAGTGATAGTACATTTTTAACATGATCTGCAGCTCCAAAGGGTACACCATCAGTTGTATCTAGCCTTACAGTGGAGCCACCTAAATGGAGATGGGCTCTGTGCCGATATTTATGCCCCACTGATAAGTCAGCAATGGGGTGCTATGCTACAAACAGCCACAGTAGCACACGCCGTTCCAAAAAGCATCACTAATAACTCCCACACACCAGTGACACGGCAAGTGTCAAGTGTTAATTGAATTGCACAGCGTCTACGTGTGCGCAGAGTTGTTCTGGTGACACATTTTGAATGCTTCATTTCATTTCCAAAAGAATATTACTATCCTGGTTCAGCTAACATGTAAGGCTACAGTTTTTTATAATACGGTGAAATAATAGATGTTAGATTAATGTTACTTTAAGGTTGGTTGTTTGTCTATCTCCATGGTTGAAGTCAACTGTCCTTTTTTACTAGAGGGCTTATTTAAATCTGTGGACAAACAAATATAATATATATGATTTTGTTCCAACTGTAACTGTAGTTTTTCAACTCTGTCTATAAAACACTCATCCGTAAGTGTCATTTCCTCTTAGGCCAACCTGCTGAAGAAAGTGGCTGTATTAACTATAGTATTTTAACTGCTCACAGCGCCTCCATGTGGTGTTTTCTGGTATTGGACCACTGGCGAGAGAGGATATACAAGTCTTTTTATTTATTTTCTTTATGTGACAGTTTTATCATAAGAGCTTCTGTGTTAAGAGCTAATTTGGTTTCGTCATGCACATTTTTTTTTTTTTTTGGCTATTTCTTTTTATATTGCTTGTTATGTGATAAAAGTAGTGAACAAATATTCTGTCATAAAACTGTTTTCAGTAGATATTTTAACAGCTGAACAAGGAAAAACGTGTTAATATTAATAAATTTTTACAGCAGAATTTTGCTAAAACCTCTCTGGGAAGGCTTGCATTTTTTATTGATTTGATGAAATGTAGAATCAGAATTTTCTTGAATAAATTTAGTGGTATGTTTTGGACTTAAACAAAGCTTAATATCTTCTGCGGTGTTGCTTGACAAGTAAATGAATCTTAAAGATTTTAAGTTATTTTACTGGAAAACGAACAAAGTACATAAAAATACTTAAAGTGTTTTGTTTTCATAACATAAATATTAATATAAATAAATTAATAAAGACCACACAGCATGTTTCATACAGTATTATAAAAATATCTGATGTGTTTGTCAGTGACTACCGCAGTAGTTTAAAACAGCCATAAGATCTATGACAACTCACCAAACCTAAATGACTTCATTTCTTTTGTGGACCACAGAAATAGACTACTGCATTCGAAATGTTCTGCTAAACAGCTAAAAATAAGTGCTTCAGTTTAGCATTACGAAACATAATGGGGCTCCGGGCCAGAATAAGCTTTATTGCTTCTGACTGTTCATGAACTCCTGCTGGAAATGCTTCAGTCATTGTGTGAGGAGTCTTTTACACTCGTCTCACTCCTACACAGGTCTAATCGGGCCTCCGGATCCGCAAACGGTCCGTGACGTTCCAGGAAAGAGCAGAATTGTTAGCGTTCACCTGACATTTCGTTCTTATGGCAGCTGCAGGGGCTGATGGGTAATTCACTGCAGGCCTGCTGTTTAATTTAGTACTTTCAGAAAATACAAGCTGAATGCCGCAGCTCAAGGTTACTGCTGTCTCTCTCTCTCTCTCTCTCTCTCTCTCTCTCTCTCTCTCTGCTGGGATTCAGCAATTACTAAAATCACAGCCCTGACGGAGCAAGACATTTCATCCGGACCGTTGTCATGGGAACAGGCCGCAGGCCGCCCCACCTCCTCATGTCGGTTCACTACTGCACATTAGACTGAGACGAGTGACTGAGAGGGATTTTAAAGCACTACGTCTCAAACTCTTCTGTCTTGCATTCTTCTGCTTATATAAGAGCCCTGTGACGGTGCTCACTGCGGCCAGGGATGACATTACAGCATGTACAGCAAACTAAAGCTTTCAAATCACATGTAAATGTAAATCAAAAGTCATCTCCTGAATCACTACTTAATGACTGACTCAAAATGAGCCATGAAATGAGTCAATCCCAAGAGTTTGGTACCAGTTTTTGTTTCAGTTCACTGAAAAAGCACAATTATTGTAGAAGAACCGCTTCTTGAAAACAAATCCGGCTCTTCTGTCCTGTTGGGCTGTTTAGAATGAGCAGTAAATGAAGTACCTATGTAACTATGTATGTTTTTCATCATTCTGCCCTCCTGACATCTGAAATGATTGCTTTTGCCGTCTCATCGTGTGTTTGGTTTCTGTCTGGCAGATGTTGGGAGCCCTCACTGCGATCCCGATAAAGGTGCCTCACATCAGCTCTCTGCAGCGGCTGGCAGGACACTCACCCAGTGTGCTACCTCAGGTGATACACAACATTAGGAAACACTCAAACCTGGATTCATGAACCCTTATTGTTTACAATTAATTTTCATAGAAGGCACAGACACAGCAAGCGTAGATAATCCACTGTAGTGACCCCTAACAGGAGCAGATAACTGTGAGAATGAGAGAGATTCAAAGCGCTCTTTTGTTTATTTTATTGCTTTTTATCACTACTTTATTCTTTGCTTTAAAATGTAAAATTTAACTTTTGCTCATATAGAATTGTAAACATAAACTATAAGCACATAAACATCTGAGATTAAAAGAGATCATAAACAAGTCAAACTTCATCGAAGATAACCTGCAACTAAGCAAATGTCAATCAAATCTGATAGAAACTTGACCTGAAAGATTGAACGATTTTGTTTAAGAGGTCAATATATTTGAAGCCAAAGCCAAGAAACATCTGCTTCATAGGGGGATAAACTTTGTGTTCTGTGTCTTTTTAGGTCAGGCCAAAGACTCTTATTCCAGACAGCCTTCCCCACAGCCCATGCCAAGAGAAGCAGCCCGGTCGAACGATGGCTGTGCCGCAGAGCATGGCTGTGGTTAGCCCAAAGAGCCAAGGCGCATCCTTGCCAACTGCCAACAGCACCTTCAGTCACGAGAGACTGTCCAACGGGCAGGAAGAGAGTTCCTCTTCGCCCTCATCTGCTCCGAGCACGTCCACAACCTCCGCAAGTCCAGGGGTGGCTTACGCCATCATCTCAGCAGCCTCGCCCGCAGCCCACGGGGTGTCAGGACTAACCGAGGCCATTAAGGTGCAACCGCTGATTTTCAGCCCTGACAGCAAGGTCAGAAGATCTTTCATCACCTACTTGCCTAATAAACACGAAATATCGATGCATGCGAGTATCGCAATATTTTGTTTGCCGATACTCTATCGATTCTCAAAAATGGAATATCGATATTTTTAAAAATCATACAAGATTCATGGCAGTTGTTTCATTTTGAGTTTACCTCCTGACTGCTAGATGGCAGTCTTCATCTCTGAACGACAGTGAGAGTAACAGGAAATGCTAGCATTGATATCGTTATTCGCTGCTAGTAATGGAGGATTAAAGAATAGTCCCTGTTCCTGGTTTGTAGTACAAAGCTGAAGTGTGCCGCCATTTGGGCTTTTGTGGTAACGTCCACTTAAACTGTGAAGCAGGTTCTAAGATATATATGGTGTTTTTATAAAATAAATGTTATACTTATTATACATTTTAAAACCGTAAAACTGGTCCTTAATGTGTGTATCCAGGTTATAATCATTCAGCCCCAGATTCCCAGCAACTCCAAGAGTTCTCCGGCCTCACAAAGTAACAGTCCTGTGAAGGAGCCGAGCCCTGACCCCTCAACCCCAGCCAAAAAGGAGGAGGATCCAGAGGTACACTCACAACTAGTCTTGGCTATTATAAACTTTGTTGACATGACCAGTGTTCTTTGACAGGAAGAGACCATCCAGTTGGCATGACATTGACTAATTACAGCAGTGTTGTAGTACTTGAACTTGTGGAGGACTTGAGTCTGAGTTTGGTGGTGTCTGGACTTTGGGTATGCTAGAGCCTATCCTATGTCTTGGGTCATTGGCAGAGAAATAACCTCAATATAGGGCTAGTCCATCATAGAATCACAGTTAATGCATGTGAAATATATAGTTGAGGACATCTTATTACTAATGGCTCAAACAAAAAACAGGATTTGCCTTTATCTTCAAAATGTGTCGAATTGAGTGACTGGTTCGGCCCAAAACTGTTGACGGTGTTTTGATGTGTTTTCAAATAAAATTAGTTCTGAAGAGTTATGTTAACATCAAATTTATTTCAATATTGAATGTATTCACTTTATTAACCTTCTGTCCTGCAGAAAATTGCCTTCATGGTCGCAATAGGCCTGGTCACTACAGAACAGTTGGAAGGTGAGTTGCATTCAGGGTTTGAAATTAACACTTGGCAACCCACTACAGTAGATCCGGAGGGAAGTCAGCCATGGTGGAAACACAAATATCAGGCCCTATTATACACCTGGCTAGTTTTTGCTAGTTTCAGTCCAGCGCCACGTCGTTTAATTATCAAATGCATTTGCGCCCATTTGTGCGCCCATGGGCATGCTGGTCTAAAAGAGGTCTGTTCAGGTGCATTGCTGGCGCATTGCTATTTTAAGGAGCTGAAAATAGATTGCGCCATAGACCAACTCAAACCTGGTATAAAGTCTAAAGTCAATGGCGCAATATTTTTTTGTTATTTAAAGAGCGCGTTGGTAGAAAATACGCCTCTGGGCATGTCCACAGTGCACGCTGATTTTGCTTATTGCACACAGGGATGCTAATCACACATACATGCCAAATATTTAAAAAAAAAAAGGATTACATTGTAAAAGAATATTATTGTGTAGGCTACTTAAATATAAAAATTTAAGGATGGATAGTCATTGCATGTATTAGAATTAGGCTACCTATTTGCATTTTATTACTACTTATAATGATGAATGAAATTGGCTTGAACTATTGAGAAATGAATTGAACAATCATGCCAATACACACACATATATATTAACTGACTCATCGCGCTGAGCTTTGGTGGATTCCTGCTTGTCCCGCAGATGATCTGCTCGCGCGCTTTAACAGATCAGTTTCTTCGCTTGAGAAGCGTTCATCTTTTCCGCCAACAAATTCCTCCATGTAAATAGCGATTCGCCATAGTGCGTGCACATCTCACTCTTAAAGGGAATGGGAGATGACTCTCTGATTAGTGTATTGAACGTTATTCACATTACTCATTAAGAGAATAGGGACAACCCATTCCAAAAATGCTGCCCGGCACACGGACCGTTTTTCCATCGTTAAAATAGCAAAAGTGGATTTGGACACGCCCTGAGTGTACCTGCGCCGTGCGCTTTACACTTTGTGTTTAGATCGTTAAAATAGGGTCCATCAACTCAATAGCCAGTTTGACAGGTTAAGATTCGTAAATGATGTCCTCCAATCAGGAGAATCCAATATTAACAAAACAAAGCATAAAGAGGGTTGCACACTGTATGAGAAGTGCCAAACGAATACCATTTTAGTTCCTGAATTTGAATTGAAGTATCAAACAAGATGCTGAATTGTAATTATAATCTAAATTCAGTTTAGTATAATTAAAATGGAATGAAATACATCTATAAGCTATTTCCAGTAAATTTTGGACATATTAACTCTTTCCCCACCAGCATTTTTTGAAAAAAATTTCATGGCCCCCAAAATATTTTGTTTGTATGAATATCTGAACATGCAATACATGCAATTCTGACTTTTTTTTTCTCAGAATTGTGTGATATAAACTCACAATTTTGAGTTAATTTTGAGTCATAACTCGGAATTGTGAGAAAAAAAAGTCAAGATTTTGCAAGATTTTACCTCGCAAATGTGACTTTATATCTTGCAGTTCTAAATTTATAACTTGAAATTGTGAGTTTATATCACGCAATTCTGACTTTATAACTCGCAATGCTAGTTTATATCACAATTCTGAGAAAAAAAGTCAGAAGTCAGGGCTTCCATACATTATACGTATCAGCGAATAAAAAAAAAAGTGAGTGACGTGACATTCAGCCAAGTATGGTGACCCATACTTAGAATTTGTGCTCTGCATTTAACCCATGCGAAGTGCACACACACAGCAGTGAACACACACCCGGAGCAGTGGGCAGCCATTTATGCTGCGGCGCCCGGGGACTAAATGAATGCATTTGCCAAACGTGTTGGCACATGACTGTGTTGAATTGTTAGAAAATTGTTATTATTTCAAATTCAAAATTCCATTCAACATCCTGTGTATTGTGACCAGTTACATTCAAATTAACACTTGAAAGGAGACAATCATTCTCATTTCTGCACAACTTTAAATGAAACAATTTAGCAAATTATCAAACAAAATATAAGAAAAGTATTCAATGTGAGTTAATTTCTGTCAGAGATCCAGAGTAAAAGAAGTTCATGTTTTCATTTCTGTCAGAGATCCAGAGTAAACGGCAGGAGAGAAAAAGGCGAAGCACAGCTAACCCTGCGTACAGTGGACTGTTTGAACCAGAGGTCTGTCTGGCTGTCATAGTTTCTTTAAATAATGTTCATTTTATTGCTAAATGTTCACTTGTAAACATCTTACATCTTGCTTTTCAGCGCAAAAGGCTTGCTTCCAATTACCTGAACAGTGCGATGTTTCTGTCAGCGAGAGGTAAAATAGATTTCTACTTCTGTCAACATAATGTTGAGCTGAAAAATGATGCATGAAATGCACAGAAACATGTTTGAACAGAATAAATTAAACTCACACATTCATCGTAAGTGCTCATGTTTTAATAGTTCTTTAACCAGTGACTGTCAGTGACTTTAACATGAAAGGTTGACCTCATGAAGCCAATTGCTAATTGCTAAACCTGCTGATTACACACTAGCATTGCTGTTTAACTCTAATAACTCAGTTTTGTCCGTGTGACCGCTACTAACCTACTGTATGCTTTTACTCACACGCTAGACTCTGAGGAGCTCTGCTGGAAGGTACGACTTTAACATCATTCTGTGTTTGTGAAGAATATACAAACCTGTATGACTTTTTTATGGACCATACATACAAAATGTACAGTTACAGTGCTTTCCCATTTAAATAAAATTACAATATTCAGTAATCGGCGTGAAGTACTTTAGAAATTAAGTAAAATTGAAATACATTTTAAGTAAATTACAACTGAAGTTCTTACAGCTTTGGTCAAAATCCGCTTTTGCTAAAGCCAAAACGTTTTTTGAAAAGGCAAAAATCAAAATGAAAAACCTTTCAATGTTTCTGAATGTGTTCTATCATAAACCAACACTGTGACACCCCTAGCCCATTATAACCTACCGATCAACTAACATGGTTATTATAATAAAATATAATAAAAAAATAGTATATTAGTGAAATAGCAGTATTGTGTCTGTACAGTTTCATGTGACCCAATTTGATTCATTGCTATGGAAATAGTAATGTGACGTGTTCGAAAATAATTTACTTCTTAAAGAAATCTCAAAGGGGGCTCAGAATATTTAAAATGTTAATTATTTAACATTTGGTCACACTTTATTTTAAGGTGTCCATGTTACAGTGTAATTATACATTTAAGTACGGAGTAATATTCATTAACTGCATGTACTTGTATGGTTAGTGTGAGGATTAGGGTTTGTGTTAAAGTTACTTACATGTAATTACAGTATGGTAGCACTTTATTTTACAGTCCTGTTCCCCATTTACATACTATGTACTCATTATAGTAATTACAATAACTATGTAATAACTAGGTACTAACCCTGAACCTACCCCTAAACCTAACCCTACCTTGTATTACCAGAACTTTCTTAGATAAATACACTGTAAGTACACTATAAGTACATGTTAGTACACATACTGTAAAATACAGTGCAACCGTTATTATAATAGTAAGTACTTGTAACAAGGATACCTTAAAATAAAGTGTTACCTAATCTTTCTTTTACAGATAATTTTTTCTTGTTAAAAGGGTTACATAATATTTAAAGTGTATCTGAAGCATTGCTGACAGACTGTTGTGTGGGGTGTTTCTGTAAATGTGTGTGTGTGTGATACAGGAGGAGCTGCAGCATGATGATCACTGTGCAGTGTGTAAACAGGAAGGAGATCTTCATCCATGTCACACTTGTACCCGCGCCTACCACCCCGACTGCCTGCATCCACCTCTAAAAACTGCCACCAGGGGCATATGGATGTGCCCCAAGTGCCAGAAGAAAGTATGTTCCTCTTTGCTCTGAACACACACATTATAAAAACTCCAACAGCACAAGGATGTCTGTAGGACATTTGATTAGTTTTTTGTTTTTTTCATTTCATCTGGACAATGTAATAATCTGCGTGGATACAAATTTTTTTTTTGTCTAATGCAATTACCAAAGTAATAAATTGATCTTGTTTTACGAATAATTAGATATTTGTACTGAAAAAAAAAAAAAAAAAAAAAAAAAAAAAAAATATATATATATATATAGTTGTCCTCTTTTTATGTTGTAATGATAACATAAATTTAACAGTTCTGATGAAAGTGCCCAAGTCATATTTAGAAAAATGACCTTCTGTTACAAATACATCATTTCGGAGAAGCATTTGGGAATAATTATGTTCTTTACTGTAAATGGTTAGTCATTTTAGAAGAAAAAAATATTAAAATTTTCTACATTTAAAAGCTGTAATTGGGTCAACATTATTACATTTAGTTGCCTTACCCCTGATAGTACACAAACAGACATGGCCAAAAGTTTTGGCAGTGACATAAATTTTGTGTCTTGCCTGGTGTCAAGAAGGGCAGCAAAGAAGCCACTTCTCTCCAAGAAAAATATCAAGGACCGACTGAAATTGCACAGGAAGTTCAAGGATTGGACAGCAGAAGACTGTTTGGGACATCTGTAAAATCGATTGTTCGGAGAAGGAAAGGTGAACGCTACTGTTACGTCAACAGTAAAGTATCCTGAGACCATCCATGTATGGGGTCGCTTTCCAACCAAGGCAGTGGGCTCTCTCATAATTCTGCCCAAAACACTGCCAGGAATAAAGAATGGTAACAAAACGTCCTGCAAGAGCGACTTCTTCCAATGAGCCATTGGTAATTTGGTGATAATCCGTATAAGAGTGATAAAGAAGTGGCTCGAAGATCATTACATTGAAATTTTGGATCCGTGGCCAGGAAACTCCCCAGATCTCAATCCTTTAGAGAACCTGTAGTCCTTCCTCAAAAGGCGAGAAGCTAACATCCAGAAGCTGATATCCAGCCTGCCAGAGCTAATTGCAGAGGTTATGAAGAACAAAGTTCAACACTCTAAATATTGACTCGTTATATTTTTTGTCTATAAAATCCTTTAAAACGTATGATATGCATATCATTCTTTTTCAGTATAGCATAGAAACATGTGGAAAAATGATCTACAAAAACCGAAGCAGCAAACTTTGCAAAACACAACATTTATGTCACTGCCGAAACCTTTGGCCATAACTGTATTCTCTCACAAAGATATTTGCATTCTCTCACAAAACGTTCGCGTTCTCTTGCAAAGCTATTTGTTGTCCCTCGCAAAATGTTTGTTCTCTAGCAAAACCAGTTGACTTCAAACAAACATTTCCTGTTTACTTTACAGCATGCAGTAGTTCATACAGCTCTGTATGTTCACAGTGGAGCGGTTTATATCGTTTTATTTTGAACTCAAGTATAAAAGAAATAAAGTCAGTGCTTAGTTCAAGGGATGGTTTTGGGACATTCTAAAACACTTAATGTGGCTTAATGTTTTAAAACAGTGACTTTGGAGGACTAAATTCGATAATAATAAATATCGATATCATTATTAGGCTAATATTAATAACCTCATTAATAATATTACTATTAATAAAGCAGAATAGCCCAGAATATGAACATTAAAACGCTGCTTGTTAAGCTTTATCTCACGCATAGAAAACATTTAAGGTGGGCTAATGAACAAAATGAGTACCAAAGCAGATTAGCACAGAATGGAACGTGCCGTTTCACATGTTTTCACCACCACAGACAAAAAAATGTAGCACTTTGCTTTTCTTTACATAGTGTATATGCTATTTTTAATAAAATGTGGTCTTTATCACAGATTTTTATATTAAGCCACATTAAGTGCGCTTTTCAATGGGGGAGAAAACGCTTATGCATGTCAGCTCATATTTTGAGCTCAACTGCTTCCATTTACACGGTACTTATTTTTGATGCATAATATAGCATATTTGGTCTTTTTTTTATCAACTTCATTAAGCCGCGATAAGCATTTTATGAACCACTGCAAGCTGTATATTAAATAGAAAGTGTTTGTCCGAACTGGTTTTGCAAGAGAACGCAAAAGTTTTGTGAGGGAACCCAAATATATTTGCTAAAGAATGCAAAAGTTTTGTGAGGGAATGTAAATAACTTTGTGAGAGAATGCAAAAGTTTTTTGAGGGAATGCAAAGTTTCTCGAAGGAAAGCAAAAGTTTTGCAAGAAAACGCAAAACATATATTTTCCTCCCACCCCAATTTTTTCCCACCACCATGTCCCTTTAGGGGCTCCGTAAATATATGGAACTACTTTTTATTTTTAAGCATTATTTTTTACAATAAAGTTCTACAGGTTTTAATATATATATATATATATATATATATATATATATATATATTTAACAATATAATTATTATGGCTTTTTTTAAGTTTAAAGTGTTGTTTGTTATTCTGGTGAATTATTAATTCATACAAAAACTAAAAAGGCAGAGCTATAGTGCACAGGTCTTTAGGATTTGTTAATGTAAAGAGGACAAACAGAGTTAGCTCATTTTCTGTTCTGTTTTCTTGTTTGAAGGTTTTGAACAAAGAAAACTTGTCTTGGCCACAGAACTTCATCCAGTCGTATGTTACACATAAAACAGGTGAGCTGTCAAACACATTTAAATGCACTAGCACTCCTCAGGACTTGATTCTCAGTGATGATGAAGATCACGATGATGGTGATGATGTGTATGTTTGTACAGTGAGAGAGGAGGAACGCAGGAAGCTAATGAGGAGAAACACGGAGCTGAAACTTGAGTGTGAACATCTGAGTGAAGAGGACAAGAGACTCTGTGATTCTCTCTCGGTAAGGAACTGTGCTTAATAGGGCAAGTTTGAAATATAGACTACCTAATTTTAATCTTGATTTCCTGTTGATTCTTAATTATATAATAAAGTTTAGGTTTTGTAAGATTTTCTGCCAGATCTGGTATCGGTCAGACAAGACCGATCCAAATCCGATATTGTGCATATACTATTGTGTTGTTGTTAAGCTCCACGAAAGGCACAAAAACATTACAAAGCTCCATGAGGTTTTTGTGTGCTATAATTCAAGTATTCTGAAGCTGTTCCATAGTTCATTGTAAGGTACAGATTCAATTTGACGTAAACTCTTCTCTCTGCTGCGGCTGTCTGTCATCCTCCAACTATAGCTCTTCCCTTTGTGCTTTGAACTTTTCTATGCAGAACGCTGCATGCTGAGACTCTGTGATCATGACTTTGTGTAGCTTTGTATGGAGCCTTTGTATTATAAGACTTTTACGCAATGGAAGATTATTTATTAATAGTCTTTCTTTAGGGGTGTCCATGGTTAACCGGTTAACCGATTAACCGTTAAAAATTGTGTAACCGAGTGAAACATTTTGCTCGGTTAAGTGACGTCAATGGCGTGCATTGAATTTAGTTGTAATACATTTTTGCACCACCAGAGACCGCCAGAGCGCTCCCAGACATTTGTAATGTCCACAAGAAGAAGTATGAAGCGGGCTAATACGAGTGACGGGGCAAAATGCAAGTATTGCAATACAGTGCTTAGATATACTTCAAGTACAACCTCGTTGTTGTAATCTCAACAGCCAACACCCGGGCATCATTAGGCCGGTCAGGACTCACTGGATGCGTGGCGATGAGCTAAAGCATCTCAGCTGCGTGGCGTGTCTGTTTTTAATTCGGCTCCCATGTTAACATGTTAGAGCTTGCCGACTGCCTGCGTGAGACGCGCGGCTCAGGCGCGGCTCGACGCGTGCATGCTAGAAATAGAACCGACGCCTTGTTGGAAGCGTTTCCAGGCAAAGTATAATAGGAAAATATGTTTATATGTCATTTTGTACAAAAATACATATTAATTCATGACATTTTGATATTTGAAAGTCTATAGGTTGACATAAATTCAGATATAAATGTAATTTAAATAAATAAATAAATAATTATCGCTTTTCAAATATTGTACGTGTCAAACATAGTCATAGTCATAGCCTTAGCGAGGCGGCCGCGGAGTCTGCTTGTTACCTTTTGCCTTATACATTTTAGGCTTATTCTCAAATTCAGATTGTGTTAATGGGCGGCATTATTAGGCAGTTTTAATAGGACAATTTGACCGGAGAGATTAAATTTTGTCGGACATTCCTTTTTTTTTTTCGGCCAATGTCCGGAAATTACTATGGTTATGGTTACTATGGCACTCTATGGTTTACCGAGTATTAACCGCTAAGGGCCTCGGTTAACGGTTAATGAAAAACTTGAGAACGTGCAGCCCTATCTTTCTTGTTCTGTCCTATCTATCATACGTTGCTTCCTTCGTTACAGTGAGATTTATTTCAATTTTATAATATATTTGTATATATAAATATTTACTTTTTTCATGAATGTATTTTACAACAATACAAAGAGCTACTGTAAAATTTTACCAGAATTACTCCTACACGTGTTAACTAAATAAAGTTAAATTTTTTTGAGTATCTTTTGCTGCTGCCACTTACCTAGATTATAATAGTATATTTGTCATAAATTATGTTTATTTATTTTTTCATTTGTTATTTTCATTAAGATGAAGTTGTGTTTAACACACCAAAGTGTAACAGTGAGGTCAACAAACAGAAGTACAAAAATTTTATATTAATTAAAAAAATTAAAAAAACCTGCACAGGTATCGGTATCGGTATCTGTATCGGTATCGACAGATACTGCAAATTTTTGGTATCGGATCAGATCGGTTCTGAAAAAGTGCTATCGTTGCAACCCTTATATTTTACAGCTTTTGGAATATATTATTATTAATATACATTATTATCCAAACCAGTAAGACCTCCGTTTATCTTCAGAACACAGTTTAAGATATTTTAGATTTAGTCCGAGAGCTCTCAGTCCCTCCATTGAAGCTGTGTGTACGGTCTACTGTCCATGTCCAGAAAGGTAAGAAAAACATCATCAACGTAGTCCATGTGACATCAGAGGGTCGGTTAGAATTTTTTGAAGCATCGAAAATACATTTTCGGCTTGGCTCGTCTTCAGTTCATCTTCAGTTCTCTCTTCACAGCAGTTCAGTTAGTGTACTGTTTGAGTACATGAATTACTCCGGGATACTGGTTTGTTTTAACTCAGAGGGAGTGTCAGAGTCAGCCACATTAAACAAGTTAACAGCTTAAGTCATTTGTGGATTAATGCATATTGGAGACACGAACCGTTTAAAATGATTCAGTTTGATTTGGTGAACTGAATGATTCGTTTGCGAACTGGATTTCCAGACTGCTTTAATTTGAACTCTCTCTCACACAGACACGGAAGAGAAAACAATGCTGAATAAAGTCGTCGTTTTTGCTATTTTTGGACCAAAATGTATTTTCGATGCTTCAAAAAATTCTAACTGACCCTCTGATGTCACATGGACTACTTTGATGATGTTTTTCTTACCTTTCTGGACACCTTTCAATGGTGTCTCACGGGTCTCACGGGTTTGGAACAACATGAGGGCGAGTCATTAATGACATAATTTAGATTTTTCGGTGAACTAACCCTTTAATGCATAACCTGAGAACTGGTTCATTAATTTTTAAACCAGTCAACTGAAAAAAAGATGAACATAGAAGCACATTTAAACTGCGTCTGTGTCTGACATTGCTCTGTCATTCATTTTTAAACCTCTGTTCAACAGAAATGCATTGAGCTGAAGGAGCGTCTTTTGGGCCAGCAGCGGGAGACTCAGACGTCCCTTGAGCGTCTCAAGACTCTGATCCGACTCATCCAGCGTGACCAGATGATCCAAGTAACTATGACGGCCACCACCACCACCGGAGCGTCGCTGCTCTCGCTGCCGTGGATCAAAGCCACGGGCAGCAGCACCAGCACCATGGCGCCCACAGCTGGCTCCTCCGCAGTACTGCACAAAACCACGCTTCAGCCGCAAGGCAACGACTAACCAGTACAAACATGCAGAACAGCTCTCTACAAGACCACCGAACGCCTTTGTAAAGAGACACAGACAGTGATATCCAACCGACGTGCATTTTCTCCTGGTAACGTCTTACCATAAAATATTGGGAAAGTTTGAGGAAAAAAAAAACTAAAAAGCAATTATGAGTGTCACTCAATTCATAAGTATTTTTTACGGCAACACACAGTGCTCACAAGAATTTTCTTTTTAATTCACAGTTTTTTAATGTATTATTTTTCTTGGCCTTAATGTATTTATTAATAGATTACGATGCTGTTGGAAATATATGAAATAAGTATTCTGCATAGTTAATGTAGAAACATTTCTTTTTATGCTTTGTGTTTTTTTACTGGGGTTTGGTGTCTGTGCGTATCGGGGGAATAATCGTTCGCATTTAGTTATTGAGAAGGTCAGCGTAGTTATAGCTGAAGAAAGGGAGAGCACTGTACATTCATTGATATATCGGAATAAACGTTCGTTTTCAGTTTTTGATGAACAATGTTTGCCATAATAATTCAGGTTAAAGCGAGACAGGGAAATGTTTTTGTTTTGTTCATTTTGTGTGAAGCTGCGAGCATACAAACATAAAAAAACAACATGTAATAATTTTTCAGTATTAATAGAGAGAAAAGAACAAAGTATTTAAGATAACAACAGAATTTAGCCTTTTTAGTGAAGAATTTAGTATTTTCATCCTGATGCCTGTTAATGATTTCAAAGAAGTATTGGAGAGAGGGATCTTTGTACATATATGATTTTTCTTTTATTTCGGCTGTCCCAACAACACAAACGAAAAGGCCATTTGAGTTCTCCGAGTGCCTGATCCCGGAATCCAAAAACGATGTTTTGTCTCCCCACTAAAATATATCAAATATGCCAAAAACCCTTGAGTGTTTTTGTACCGTTAACTGTTTCATGTTTTCATCTCATTTTGCTCTCTTGTCCGTTTTAGTTTTCTCTGAAGTGTTTTATGTTTTTATTTTATGTATTTTTTCACATCACTTCAGGATTATCAGAAGTTGCATTATTATTATTATTATTATTCTTTTTATTCGTATTTTTTTAATGTTAGAAGTGAACACTGCCTGATGAATAAAAGTGAAGAATTCATATCTAAACAAGTAAATGGAGTAAAATAGGAAATGATTTGAATGGTACTTTTTAGAGGGAAAGTACAGCATGTTCATTTGAATGGTTTGTCTTCCTGTGTGGTTCGAGAAACAAACGCCACTTCCCTGATGGAGTTAATACAAAATGCAAAAGGAATAAGTTGCACATGGTTAACTACAGCATCGTTCCCAACAAAGTCTATTCCATTTAAAAACAAACATTAGTTTTAAATAAGAAATACCATCATTATATATGTATACCTTTAAGGGCTAACAGACTTGTATTTAACCACATTTGGAGTAAAGTTAGTTTTTTCTTTCTTCCGTTTAAAAGAAATATCTACTGAATTTATATCCGGCTCAAATTACATTCGGTAGCATTTGTAAATTGTTTTTTGTGTAACCATCTTCTATGAAGTCTGTATATCTAATATAACATTATAAATGTTAACATATGCTATTGTATTAACTTTAAAAAGCTTACAATTAACAGTATTATTACAGCATTTATTAATCTTTGTAAATATATAATTGTTTATTGTTAGCTCATGTTAGTTCCTAATGTTAATCCAGAATTAAACTCATTTGTAGACTCAACTTTATCTTATGCTATTATAATCTGAAATGAAGAATTTTTATATATGATTTTTTTTCCTATTACGTTTTCCTATTACGTTACGTTATGTTAGAAATTTAAAGCAAACCAAGATTAATAAATGTTGTAAAAACTGTTATTGTCAAATTATTTTATAATAAATAAATTAATATGACCACTTATAATATTCTAATACTTATTAATGCTCAGTACAACACATTAAAATGAAATCAAGGACATTTTTATATTGTGTTAGATATTTAAAAGCTATAACCATAAGTATGTGTTGTATGTTTTACATATAAATGAAGCATTATTTATACAGACGTCATAAAGTGTTGTTTTTTTTCAGGTCCTGTATTATCATATTCAGAATGTAACTTAATGCATATCATATATTGTTTCATAACAGCTGTTCCTGGAAAGTACTGCATTGAGATCAGTAAAAAAAAAAAAAAAATATATATATATATATATAAAATAGTAAACATCACTGATTTACTTAATACTTTTCAGAAAATAATATCTGGAAATTAAGTAAATAACAATTTCTAAAATAGCTTTTTTTTTTAAGGAAATTAGTCTTACTCTACAGATGTTTACATGTTTTATTATTTAATTTAATTTATAATGTATTATTATTATTAATATTTATTATTATTGGAAAACAAAGAGAAAATGACAGCATAAGGCAGGGCTGTGGGATGTGATGTTAATATCAGCCCTTTCCATGAATATTATAGATTTATTTATTTAATATTGTTTTTTATTTATCTTGTGTTTCCTTTTTTTCGTAAGTATATCTGTGCTCTGTTCATATCACTTCCATCTCCATTGCGGCTCGTCCCTGATTTCCGTTCACCCGTTGTCGCCCGTGTTCCAGATATCCTCTCCGGGAGAAACTGTGCAGTGCTTATACAGATCTATTTTACTACACTCAACACTACGTTGAACAAAAATCGAATTATATTCTTTTATCAATGAACAAATGAGGGAAGACAAAAAATGACATTTTTTTTATTATTATCGTTTGCTAATTATGCATTTTGACTTAGCTTGCAATATGTGACGTGTCCTTTTGCAACGGAGAAGGAAGCAAAGCGAAGTAGATAACTCACACGGAGGTGTTTAGCTAGATGTCTTTGGACTGTGTTTTTCTTTGTCATTCTGAAGGGGACTGTCCAGTGGATAGTACATATAGAAGAGTGTTTGTCTTACATATGCCAATGTAGTTTTTACATCATCTTATGATCTATTAAAGTTGATTGATGGAAGTTCATCAGTTGTAAGACTTGCCTCACTTTTTGTGCTTCTTGAAAATATACTGTGTCAATTGTATTACAGTTAAAGCTGGAGTTGGTAACTTTTGACGCTCCAGCGGTTAATAAACAGAACTGCTTGCGTCTTGCGGAAGAACATCGTAGCCGGAACTACTTCTCTCTGTTTATGTCTATGAAGAATCGAAACGGTACTGGGTTACTCCGCTGTGGTACCCCCGAAGCAATCTAAAATAGTCCGAATATAAACACTTATTATAGGTGCACCCTAGTGATTCAGGACAAGCCAAAAACAAGGTTTGGAAAATGGATTCATGGTGTACTCGCTTATTATATAAATTTTTCTACATTTTGAACACAAACAAAGTTACGGACCGCAGCTCTGATTGGTTATTTTTTATCGGGAGCGATGGAGTTTCTGCAAATGGCAATAGGACGCAAGTCTGTGGAACTGTTTTTGTTTAAATAACTGAATTTAAACAAAAACAGTTCCACAGACTTGCACTATAGGAGGGTCCCGAGCCATGTCTAGAGGCTATATGAGCCGGTAAACAACCATCCGTGACTTTTTATTTTAAGGTGTCCTGGTAAATTATATGTACTTACTATTATAATAACAAATAATTATGCATGATTACATGCAAGTAACCCTAACCATATAGTAAGTACACTACTCAGTAAATAAATGTATAATTAGACTAACAAGGGACACCTTAAAATAAAGTGTAACCCAGCCATCTAGCATCTGTCCAGAACACCATAGCAATGATTGGTCATGCACTCGGAAAACTAGTAACCACACTGTGCCAAAACCACACAGAAACCCTTAGCGAATATTGCTGCACCCTAGCAACCACCTACAACCCCTGGCGACTGCGTACTAATACACTAAAATGGCTTAATCCTTATCAAACGCATATCGACACAGTAAAAAACATTGTTTGGGAGTGTTACATGTAACAAAATTACGTAATTTAATCAAAAGTAAAGGTTACCGTAATCTGTTGAATGAAAAATTTATAAGAAATGTGCAATTAAACTACAGTTAATGACGTCACGGACACTACGTCCATATTTTTTTACAGTCTATGGTTTGGACACAGGAACTTTGACATCAAACAAAACATGGGAAGCAGTTAAAAATGTTTAAGTTGATCAGTCTACCAAACTAAACACAGTTTCTGTATTTCAAGAAATCATGTGACACTCCTGGAACAGTTACACTGTCTATCTTTGACCTTCAGGCACTGTAAAAATCAGTGTTCCTTTTTTACATGTTGATATTCTGATATTCTCTGGCTTCATTCATTCATTGATGTTACAATAATTTGGTGGGTTACAGAAAGTATATCAGCTGAATCTATATCTATATATGCACCAAATGATTCACTGATTAACCACTGAGAGGAGTTAGACTAAATAACAGACAAATGCATTTTCATATGCATGACAAGACATGCATATGAGAAGTCTGATGGTAAGAGCTGTATGAAAGGCAGTTACTGTGAAAGAAACATTTGTATAGATGACACATTAATTTTTGGTAGTGATACTTTGTGTGTATTGTACTAAGACAATTGGAAATACGCTGAAATGCCATCATCTATGAGCAATAGAAAAAAAAAATCTGTGGGGGGGGGGGGGGTCATCTTAAGTAATCAATAAGGACAAATTCTAATGAGCTTTAACTGAAACCCTCATAAGCACCAAGATACTAAAACTTGTTTTCGTAGATTGAATATGTATATTTGCTAATTTGTTCTATCCAATTTGCATTTACATGACACTCACATTTTGCATCATCGATTTCCAAAATATCACAAAAAAAAATGCACAAACAAAAACAACAAACCCACTTCACTGTGACAACCCAAAATGAACAATTGCCTCCCAGCAACACACGAGAGCACCTCCTTCTGCGCTTCTGATTAGAGGACGCCACGGCCGGATGGTGACTGATGCAGCACAGCCAATCACAGCGCAGAAGAGCTCGTGAGCCTCAGATCTGGCCGTTGTGATGTTGATCAGCTTCATGTGGCTTCTGAATGTTTTCGACTGCTGCTCCAAACGCTTGAATCCAGATCTGAAGACGTACAACAGCTGCAGTTAATGGCGCCGAGGCTCACATAAACCCTCGGAGTTTCCCTAATATCAGTGACCACGCCAGCAGCACGCGTCTTGATAACAAAAGGAAATATTGGCGCTTTGGTAGCTTCGTAGTTTGTCTTCAGGAAATAATGGAAAGAATGTGACGAACAAAAGCATTTCAGTCTGTTGCAAATGAGTCCTTAATAAAATGTATTCATTAACAGTGTAATGATTTGGTAAACACTGTATTGGACTATTGAAGCAGAGTAACTATAAGAACACTGGGTAACACGTTATTTTAAGGTGTCCTTGTTACAAATGTTAAATGTACTTACTGTTATAATGACAATTAATTATGCATAATTACATGCAAGTAACCCTAAGCCAAAACCTAATCCTAACCCATACAGCAGTTTATTAATAATACTCAGTACTTAAATGTTTAATTACACCGTAACAAGGACACCTTAAAATAATGTGCAACCAAACACTGTGGGGATTTCCACTCATAAAAGAACAAATGTCAAAGTCATTATTAATAATTATGCTATCTTTAAACATTTACCATTTTAAAAGCTCGTGGCCAAGACTTACTGATTATAAACCATATACGATCATTGCAATATTATGTCATGTTTGATATTGAGGCTGAATAAAGGGGAAATTGCAAAGCATGGTATTACTTCACTCCATTTTGCAGAGAAACTAGGGGTCGCATTTTAAGCTGTCACAGCATCAACATATGCAGATGTTTTTATTAAAATCAAAATTAGCTGTGTATGTTTAAAGAAACATTGGTAAGCTTTAAAAATCTAGGACATAATTTGTTTTTGCGTTATATGGGTAGGAAAGTATTATATTATACCTATGCAAAGTGATGTACCTTGAATCATAAAAGATTATCTGATATATGATTTCATCATCTTTTTGCACACTATTACACTATTACAAGCTGTCCCTTCGGCGGTGCTCTTTCACAAGGTACTAATATGTACTCTTAAAGTACTATTATGTATCTTTAAGTTACTAATATGGGGTAAATATGGTACAAAGGTGTACTTTTTGAAAGGGTACTGCAGTGACAACTTTTGTACATTTTATTCTGAAAATATACAAAATTATTGGAGAACTTGACACTTTTAGGATTAGGTTTGAAGTATTTCTTTTAATGTAATTTCAATAATGCAAATTTGGTAATACTGTATTTCTTGTGCTATTTATAGCCTTAAATATAGATTCTTAATATATATTTCTTATTATCTTCCTTTTCAATTTTTACTTTTGTTTTGAAAGTTTTACAAAAGAAAAGGCCGAAGAATTTTAAATGAATGGAAATGCATCAGGTTTTATTTTTGTGTAGTGTTGCTCATTTAAACAGAATCAGTAATTATTAGTCATATGGATCTAACACGGCTCGGATATGAATAATCAAGTTATAATAAGCACAGACACAGGGCTAGGCAATTCCTCATGTATATTTAGTGCATCGTGGGAATTCAGACAGGCTGCATTGAGCACTAACAGAGACCTTGCTGTTTATAAAAGAGGAAAGCAAATGGTAGATGCCTCTAGACCCCAGAATAAAGTGTAGTAAAGATGACGATTTCATCAGTACATTTAGGTTTAGGGGTTTATATGCTGAATTAAAAGAAGTTTTGGAGATGTCCTGTCCACCGCAGCAAAGGAAACACACATGTATGACATATAGACATGTATATGTCATGCATAGTGCAAATATTTAGTCGTCGCTCTGAATAAAACCTTCAAATATGTGTTTTTGTCTGAGTAGAATACACATTAATTTCTAAAGTCTAAAAACGAACATTTCAAGGAGTCCAGCAGATGGCAGTATTGCAGTTTACTTTGCTCAAATGTTTATCTTTTGTACTCAGAAGGATAAACAATGTTTGTTATGCCGTTTTTATGGGTTCATTATCATTTTTAATGTTACATGCATCCATGAGTTATGTGACCCTGACAGATCCTCTACATGACGAATAATCTCTTTACGGTTTATATAATAGACAGTGGTGGTCTTTTATATGTGCTGTGGTTTGCAAATAGTAAACACAGGTGATGGCGCCAGGGCGATCATCAGGGTGATCCTCATCCAGCGTAATTCTGCTTGAGCCACATCTAATCTTCTGTGATAGCACACAATTCCCAATAACAACACCACCGTAGATGCTGTGTACACTGACAGATCAGAGCGCTGATAGTGTGTTCTTTTGTTTGTGGTTTGAATGGACAAATAAAGGAGCTGACCTCTGTTGGGAGACATCAGTACTGCTTAAAGTCAAGCAGACTCCCCGTTTGTCCACCACCGGTATCCTGCGAAGGCACCAGGAGCATTGATTTTCTTCAAGGTCCTGATGCCGGTTTGCCATTTACAGCTTTAGCTCACCACACTGATGTAAAAAAAATGTATAGACTATAAAATGACACAAAACATAATATGGTAGAGCTGATGTATTAGTGGTTTAATTAGCATAAAACTGGTCTTATTATCCCAGTTATAAATGGAAAAAAGCGGTAAATAGGCGCAATCCATCATCTTAACCTTGACCTTGGCCATCTAAGACAATTAGTCCTGAGACAAATCTGAGCAGTCCATGTTGATAAAAAAAAACAGCATATGCTGGATAGGTATATTTTGAAGCATTACAGCTGGTTTGATCGGGTTATAAGCTGGTCCTTAGTTGGTCATGAGCTGATTATGAGCTGGTTCTGAGCAGGAGTTGCTTAGGATCAGCACATGACCATCTTAAACCAGCTAATTACCAAATAAGAACCAGCTGATGATCAGCTCACAACCAGCTCATGACCATCTTAAACCAGCTAGTTACCAACTTAGAACCAGCTCATGATCAGCTTACAACCAGCTCATGACCAACTAAGAACCAGCTCATAACCAGCTAACCAGCTCATGACCAACTAAGATATATCTCACATCCAGCTCACGATCAGCTTACACCCAGCTCATGACCAACTAAGAACCAGCTCACAGCCAGCTTATTACCAACTTATGACCAACTAAGAACCAGCTTATGACCAGCTTATTACCAGCCCATGACCAGCTAAAACCAGCTCACAACCAGTTTATAGACAGCTCCATGCTTCAAAACATCCTTGACCATCATATGCTGTTTTTTTCAATATGGGTGTTCCATATCAATGACAAAAACAACATTATTTAGATGTTCAAAAGGGTTTTTACAGTTAGTTAGGTCAGATTGTTGTAGCCTACCACACTTGATACCCCATAAGTTCATAAACCTGAGCATTTATTCTTATTTTGCAAATGTCATTGACATGACATTCCACACTTAATGTGAAAGCAAAAGCAGAAGAAAATATTTTCAGTGAATAAAGTTATTTTTGGGCCTGTTTCTTACTTATTGCTGTTATATGATCATTCGAGAACTTGGTACAGTTATAAGTACCACTACAGTTTGAAGGTACTGTACTTCTATTGTGTATTCATCAATTTGGAGCTTGACAGCTGGATTCACTTTCATTATATTGGAAAAGCAACTGCTTGGATATTCTCGGGTGAACTGTTCTATAAAAAGTATGATACTGTTATTCTTGTTCATTATTCTATCAGCATTACATTTATCAGCAAAATGTGAGGAAAAAAGACTCGCAGATCACGGAACATTGTCCAATGCGAGCTCTTCTTCAAGCAGCTCCATGATGTTAAAGAGGTTGGACAGAATCAGTGATCTGTGATCAGAATGGAGCGGTAATGATGAGCCGAGCATTACCTCTTTACAAGGTGAGTGCTATGCTGAGCAATGTCACTGCTTTCTTTACTCAGTGTCATACTAAGTTGGGTGTACTGTGTAAATATTTAATGTAGGCATGTAAGAAATATGGGTTGGATAGCAGATCTATCGATTGGAATATTACACCTCAGTGTAGAGAGGAGCTGTATACGATTCTGCTGAGCTCAATTTGATTGCCATTACACAGAGTAAATCATTTCTAGACCGGATGGACCGTTCTCTAAAAATGGTTTTGTCCTTATAACTTAAATGCTAATGTAAATACAGTAGGCTGCCAGATCCAGTCTGTATCCAGATCAGAGGGTTTTTGCAGTCACCCGGATACAGTACATATCCAGTAAGGTTTTTTTCTCCATTCTGTCACCGATGGAGTTTCGGTTCCTTGCCGCTGTCGCCTCTGGCTTGCTTAGTTGGGGTCACTTCATCTACAGCGATATCATTGACTTGATTGCAAATAAATGCACAGACACTACTGAACAGAGATGTAGGGCTGTAGTACGAGTCCGGACTCGAGACATTTTTCTGTCATCTCGGACTTGTCTCGGACTCGTTGCATTTGCACCCGGACTTGTCTTGGACTTGGCCATTGGACTCACCAAGTCTTCTAGTTGGTCTCGACCGAGTCCAGCAAAAAAATAAAATAAAATTTTTCCTTCAAAACAAAACCACATTTGCATGATGTCGCGACTGAAAACGTGTGGATAACGCTAGGCGCGCCGCTCTCCTTATTTCCAAAGCACTCTGTAATCTGCGCGTGCGCTCCAGTGGCATCTGCTGTTGCTGGGCAACCATCCTTTGTAGTACCTCTGCTAATAGATTCATTTAAAAAATGGCTATCCTTGTACAGCTATGATCATCTGTTTCTCCATCTTAGCTTTCAGTATTGTTCCGGGAAAGGATGTGCATGACCAGCGGTGCACTTACTGCGCCCTGAAAAGTTTAGATGTTTCTAATTTAATCTTCTACCTGTTAGATTGTGTTTTATTTACGTCTACACCTAGATAGCCTTAAAAGTACCCTTTACAATAATGAAATACCAATTATTGTTGTACATTATTGTCACGGTTTACGCTGCCGGAAGGAACACGGAGCCGAGGATAAACGAAATAAGGTTTTATTTTCCAACATAGGAGTTATCCAAACATGGATCACAGAGGAAGACACACGTAAGTAGCTCGTGAGTATCAAGTAGTGAGCGAGTAGACCCGACGAAACTCAACTGAAAGGAAAAGGTTTAAGTACAAAGGATAATAGGGAAACACAGGTGGATGGAATCACTAAATAAACAGGGACATTAACACACATGAGGAATAGAATAGAAACACCTGGGAACTAATCAAACCAAACACGGAAGACAGAAACTGGGTCACAAGGGCAAAAACACAAAATGAGTCCAGGTGTGTGACAATTATAGATGGTTGCAAGATGGTTGATTTCTAATAATCGATTTTTTAAATAAAATATGCTTGAGTTACTCGGCTACTCGTGGTTCATGCTATTGTAAAACACATTTTGTTTGTTTTTTTATCAATAAATGTGTATTAATGTATAGCCTTATGCAACAATTACATATGTAAATTTTAAAAACTTTATAATTATGACAATACATATTAAAATTTTCATGTAACAGCCAGTATTTGTATCTGTAACAATCACAACATTTTTCCTATCTGCATTCGGATACAACATCGTAGTTACTTGATAAGAACGTTATGGCATTTTTTGGTAGCACTTTATTTTACAGTCCTGTTCCTCCCATTTTTTTTCCGTAGTTATCACGGAACAAGTATGTCGTGTTAAACTAAAATAATTATTAATTTCTAAAATAATATTTATCATGCAAGCAGAGAGATGTCATGACAAACGTTTAGTGATCATTTGAAACACGACTGGATCCATTCAATGTGCACATTTTCATTACGCAGAACACTTTGAGCGAGTCTTAATGTTAATGAACTTCACTAAACAGATGTGTGTGTGCCGCGCAAAACAGCAAAAGGTAAAGATGCAAACATGTAGGACAAGTAGAAAATGTATCCGTATCTAAGCTGATTATTAGCCTACTCTTGAGAAAGAACTGATTTGGTGTTAGAGACTGAGACGTGCAGCGCTACTGTTTGATTGGTGAGCGATTATCCATTATCGTGCCATTCCGAAAAATGTATTCGGCTTCAGGCACAACCCTAATTATTAAATTACATATTTTATTTTTACATGCAACATAGATAAGGTCATAGAAAGTAACAGCTCCACGCAATATTGTAATTCTAAAATTCACGTCGTACTTGCAAACACTTTGTATGCATTATTGTTAATACATGCTGGAGTAGTCGATTGTTTCCGACAGCGCTCGACTAGTCTAGGCAAGCACTAGTACAGTATGACAAAAATTTTGCTGTATTTATGTGCGCAGGCATGCCAAGTAGAGCCATCCCTTCTAGCCTTGCTGCGCGCATTTGTAACGCCCCTGTTACCCTCAACCCTAATTAAACACACTTGAACCATCTAATCAAGCTCTTACTAGACCTAGAATCTTCCAGATAGGTGTGTTAAGGCCATCCAGGATCTAGTTTGGAGACCCCTGTCCTACAGAGTTGTTACTTTGCACATGCTTTTTGATCATTACAAATAATAATGTAAAATTTCTGGACACAAACATTATCAGTAGTTAAGTATGTAGCCTTGAAGAGGACCCTTTTTTCTCTCATTTGGACTCGGTCTTGACTTGGACTCGAAACTTTTGGACTCGGACTTGACTTGGACTCGAACCTCTTTGGACTCGGTCTTGACTCGGTCTCGACTAGTCCTGGACTTGGACTTGACTTGGACTCGACAAAGCTGGACTTGACTACAGCTCTACAGAGATGACATCACTGAATTCAATGATGAACTGCTTTAACTATCATTTTGCATTATTGACACACTGTTTTCCTAATGAATGTTGTTCAGTTGCTTTAACGCAATGTATTTTGTTTAAAGCGCTTTATAAATAAAGGTGACTTGACTTGACATCAGAGCAGCGAATGATCTAAAGCGTTCAGCTGACTGCTGGGAGTTCCTCATCATAAGTAAAACAAATGCTGTTTTCCCAAAGAATAATTACAGCATGTTCAAACACATTAATCAACATCTACTTGATCTTTTGAGTACTTTGCCCTAAAGCTATGATTGCCTGTACAGACCAAGCAAGCTAGTCCTGGATATGAGCAGATAATATGATCTGCTTGCAGATTGCAGATTTTCTTCATAGTCCTTCATCCAATAAAACAGTTTTCATAAAACATAATTTATATAATAGTCATAGAGAAGATTTTTAATTTAATTACAATCAATACTTTTAGCATTTTATCAGGTTTTACTACTCGAATGAAAGCATTTCATGAAAGTCCCATTCAGTCCTTCTTATTTGAAGCTATAGGATATGAATACAGAATATGAATATGGAATATAGCACACATGTGCTACATTTATCTATGTAGGATTAGAAGAATGTAAGCTTTCGAGAGACTCAGTATGGAGTGTCTATGTTGCAATGTTCAGACAATACGCTGAACACGACAAAGGCAGAGCTCTAGTCCTTCAGTAAATTTTGATGGTGACAGTATTGTCTTTTGGGAATTCTTCTGGAAAATAAAAAAAAAAGGGAAGGAGCTCAAACCCTGAGGGGAAGCGTGCTGTATTCCATGAGTGCAGTGGAGACAGTGATCCAAAACATACAGCAAAAAGTCCCTCGGGGTAACATCACATCAAAGAGGTTAATGTCCTTGAGTGACCCTGACAGAATCAGGATCCATATCCAACTGAGAATCTCATTTTCTCAAAACTATTATAAAATATTTGATTTGTCTTTTTTTATTTCACATTTCATTTCACACAGTTGGTCCACCACTACACCCTTAGCTGTACTCAAAATATGAAAATAGTTAAAAATCATTTATAAAGGACTCTCAGTTTCCTCCACAACCACTACATTTCAAGCCTGTAACCACAGATTTAGAACTGGGGGTTTAACAAAACTCATATTTGGTGACCAATCTGATTATTGCTGAGGGACACATAAATGCAACAATTATTTTATCATATTATGTAAATCCTGTAAACTTAAACATAAATGGCACTACTATTTAGAATGTACCTTAAAGATTTGTACCTTTTTTTCCATGACTGAACCATGATTGGACATTTTAAGACACAAATCACACGTGGGCAACAGTATTCTGGGTCCCACTTTATACTAGGTGGCCTTAACTACTATGTACTTACATAAAAAAATAAGTACAATGTACTTATTGTGTTCATATTGTATTGTAAAACACTTTTGCTGCTATTGAGGTGGGATGGGGTAAGGTTAGGGAGAGGGTTGGAGGTATGGGTAAGTTTAAGGGTGGGTTAAGGTGTAAAGTATGGGTCAACAGTGTAATTATAAATGTAATTACAGAAATTAAATACAGATGTAATTACATGTCGGTTTATTTTTAAATATAAATACAATGTAAAAACATGTATGTACACAATAAGTACATTGTACTAAATGATTAATTAAAATTTAAGTACATAGTAGTTAAGGCCACTTAATATAAAGTGGGTCCGTATTCTGTGGCGATGAATATTGTTTCTCCTTCCTACATGGTCTTAATTAAAAATGTTTACTGAAACACATTCAGCATTCAGTATTCAGTCACCATCATGGTGTGCAATCATACAATGGCCTTTTTTTCCCTGAGATATTCTACATGGATGCTTTTTTTGTGGTTGAACGCCTGAAGGTTTGACATGTGTTGTCAGTTCAAATGATATTTTGAGTCATTAAATCTTTGGGCTAAATAAAACTAAATAATGATTGTCTCAACTACTAAATCTATTTGTGGGATGTTTTTTGAGGTGAATTCCATTCACTTTATCACTGAATAAAAGCTTTCTTTAACCCCAGTAAGTTACTGGAGGACGTGATTTAAATGTTCAAGGATGTTTATTTGCCCCAAGGGTTTCCCCTCCAAAACTATTTGCTCCAAACAATTTGTTCCCAAGAGTCCAGACACAAAATGAGGTTTCCTCATCACTCTGACATATTCATTCACACAGCCAGAGAGGGAAAAATCTAATTTACTGTTTGATCATTCAGATGCTGGGCTAAGAAGTGAAAAAGACACACACTTCCTAGAAACAGCAAAGTGATTTGTCAATCTTAAATGTTATTTCAGAAACTATGCTTAACTATATGAGCAAATTGAAATGTATGATATGAGCAGGTATCTCTCCATAAGCACGTTTGATTTCATTGACCTAGTTGTACATCAGCATAATAAAGCAAGTTTTTTTGTATAAATCTGTGGTGCTTTGGTATTTACATGTAAAGAATACTGAATTTGCTATATACAGTAAGTGGACAGTTAAAATATGCACATAGACTTTTTATGGTGACTACAAACTTTTAGTTTTCAAGTCTGTTTGGAGATGGCATACAGTAAATGCAATATAATAATCGGTGCAAAAACACAGATTTACACTCTAGTTGCCTTAATTCTATAAGCAGTCTTAATGAATGAATCTGGTCACACTTTAAGGTCCATTGCTCCCTTTTAACAAACCATTAACTTCAACTTTAGCCTCAATAAACTCCTAATTTGCTGCTTGTTAGTAGTCAGTAAGGTAGTTTAGGTATTGTGTAGGATTAGGGTTGTAGAATATGGTCATGCAAAACATGTGCTTTAAAAGAACAAATAACCTAGCCAATGTATTAACTATGGGCATGCTAATAAGCAACCATTTAATAGTGAGAATTGGTCACTATACTAAAGTCTAACCCATATCAGAACTATTTGCATTGGCACACACACAATCACATGACACCTCAATAAGAAATAAACCTTGATAACTTCAAATTGCTTTTTAAGCCTGTAACCTTTTAAAATTGGAATAACAAAATTGCAATCAAATTGCAATGACCTCAAATAGCCAGTTTTTGACTCATTTTGTCAAAAAAAGGGAAACCGTGGGCTCCTATAATTATTGCTTTGCGAGTTACTTTAAACACACACTACATAACTACATTATGAACCTATTTCAAATCCTCCAAACCCGTCAGGACAGAAATAACAGCTCTGTGTGCAGTTTGTGGGTGGAGAAAGAGATGCATTGGTCAGCAGCCAAAGAAAAGATCATGTCACCCAAATAAAACTACTGATAATAAGAGACAGCAGTATGGATATGAAGCCAAACAGTGAAAAGAAGCCTCCCCTGCAAAATGCCACACACAGTCTTGTTTGCGTTATGTGAAAACATAGTTGTGGATTGAAGGAAAAATTGATGCTGCCAAGTGCATTCAAATTTTTTAAGAAAACCCATGGATGGATTTGAAGAGGGCAGTCAATTGCTGCTCACCACAGAATTTCCCAATCTGGGTGTGCAAAGATAGTACAGGCACATTCAAAAAGATAAATGTAATAAAAAAGTGGCTCTATGAAGTATTAAATGGGGGAACTCATGACATTTCCTACCCCTGCAAAATTTTTAATTAAGCTGGATTTTTCTTTTCTTTTTTGGAATAGATTTTATTCAAGGCTGTACGATAAATAAAGTAACTTCTTCAAAGGGGAATGATGATTTTCTATAGGCTAGGTATATGCTCTGTTTGCAAATGTTCAAATGGAGCATACATCAAGCTATGCTCAAGTATACACTGAACACTGAATATATATATATATATATATATATATATATATATATATATATATATATATATATACTAAATGTTATAAATTAATATTACATATCCAGTAACTTTTAACAGAAGACAAGAAAACTCATTCATGCAGTCAGAATCAGTATGTTCTCACATGTTCAACTGGTCATAAGCAATTCCAAATGGGAGTGTGCTTTTCATACAAGATAAAGTCTTCAGGAATGCTATAATTGTGTTTGCTTATTAAGTAAAGACACTGGGAGTATATTGCAAGAGAACATTTGGAGGGTTAGATTGTGTTATGTTTTAAGAAATAATTTCATGTTCAGACGAGGCACATAAACTATGCTAGTGGAAGAACATATGGATTTTGCATCCTAAAGATAATGCTGTTCCAAAAACTAATAATCTATTTCTTGCTGGAGGTTATTTCTCTCATCTCGATCAGCCTGCAATGAACGTATTTACTAATGACATACATAATATATTCCTCCGAAACCTCGACCTCCCCCAGCTCCACCTGTCTAGATCTGCAACAGGCAATTACATTTATGCTATTTGCACAGCAGTGGCAGGGCTACTGTCTCGCCGCAGCTTGACTGTATATTTATTGGCAGTTGCAAGTCATATATCTGTTCCGCAGCAGCAGTAACAACTGCAGCAACAAAAACAGCAGCAGAATAGCATAGCACGTCTGGGGCGAGATTTACTGAAAGAGCGTGAGACCACTATCCCATAAAAGTGCTAAAAAGAAGTGGAAAAGTTTTGCACGTGACCTACTGAAAATGTAGAAATTAAAGAACACAGATGAAGTTAGCTTATTTCCATAATGACAAATGCAATCTATTAAGATCATCACAAATGAACAACTAATGCAGTCAGGTCAAGCATGAAATGTGTTGCGTTTTTTGACTGTTAATTAGTAGTGCACTTTACTAAGTGATTACCCACAAACCTCCCAAAACCCTGATGATTTTCTAAGAGCTGGCCGATATTCAGTCAAGACCAAAACATATCAATTACCATAAATTGCAACAATTATTCATCGATTTGTCATAACACACATCATAATTTTGACAATCTTTTGACTTAATATTTAACTCAAATTTTATTTAAATAAACTTTCTAAATTAAAAATGAACTGTCTAAAAATATAATTAAAACGGTCTACTCAGTGGTTTTTGAATTGGTCTTGTACACTTCTATAACTGTCTGGTCTGGCTTGGCTCCCAAACCGGACAGAAATAGGCTACGGCGGACAGTTAACACTGCTGAGACGATCATTGGTACACCCCTGTCTGCCCTTCATAACCTTCAGAGTGAGGAAATGAGCAGGCAAAATATTTCTGACCCCACACACCAGAGGCACAAACTCAACGAACTTCTTTTATCCAGGCAGAACAACCAAACAGTACAATGCAAAATAAAAAATAGGTGCAATATGTACATTGAAATTTATACCTCTATAACCTCATGTGTTTACTATTTGTCATATCGTATTTGATATGTATATTTATATTTGGTAACACTTTATTTTGATGGGTCCACAACATATAACATACTGACTATGAGAAGCTTCGCAAGTGTACAGTATGTCAACTTATTCTACTAACCCTAAACCTAACCTAAGTCTACCCTGAGAGTAATTAGATGTGCACACATAGACATCAAAGGGGGCTTGAGCACCTGCCCTTTTTATTCCTGGAGAGAAAGTGCCCTTTTTTCTGGGGTGCTTTTTTTTTTTTTTTTTTTTTTTTTGAAAAAATAATATATATTCCTGTTTGCGCACAGCTTCCCTGTCAAACAAATATATTTATTGAAGAATAGTATATCTAAATATCAGGTCAAGAGTTCTGAAGCGCTCATTGACCCCCAACAGAATATACATATATATTCAGAAAAATGTATATAATCTAGCCTTCGGGGTCACAGTCCAGTGACTTCTGTGCCGGTCCCAAGCCCGGATAAATAGAAAGGGTTGTGTCAGAAAGGGCATCCGGCATAAAACATTGCCAAATTTAACTATGCGAATCATCAGTACGAATTGCATACCGGATCGGTCGTGGCCCGGGTTAACAACGACCGCCATCGGTGCCGTTGACCTACAGGGCGCTGGTGGAAATTGGGCTACTGTTGGTCGAAAAAGTAGAGGAGGGAGGAGAGTGCACAGACAGAGAGAGAAGAGGAAAGGTAAGAGTGTAGGACTGAGAATAGGAACTCTAAATGTTGGTACCATGACAGTGAAAGGTAGAGAGCTGGCTGATATGATGGAGAGAAGGAAGGTGGATATACTGTGTGTACAGGAGACAAGGTGGAAGGGTAGCAAGGCTCGTAGTATAGGAGCAGGATTCAAGCTGTTTTATTATGGTGTGGATAGTAAGAGAAATGGGGTAGGTGTGGTCCTGAAGGAGGAGTTTGTGAGGAATGTCCTGGAGGTGAAGAGAGTGTCAGACAGAGTGATGAGTCTGAAGTTAGAGATTGAAGGGGTGATGTTGAATGTTGTTAGTGGTTATTCCCCACAGGTAGGTTGTGAATTAGATGAGAAAGAGAGATTCTGGAATGAATTAGATGAGGTGATGGAGAGTATTCCCACGGGTGAAAGAGTGGTGATAGGAGCGGATTTTAATGGACATGTTGGTGAGGGGAACAGAGGGGATGAGGAGGTGATGGGCAAGTTTGGAGTTAAGGAAAGGAACCTTGAAGGACAGATGATAGTGGACTTTGCTAAGTGGATGGACATGGCTGTGGTTAACACTTATTTTCAGAAGAGGGAGGAGCATAGAGTGACTTACAAGAGTGGAGGTAGGATAACACAGGTAGACTACATCCTGTGTAGAAGAGGCAATCTGAAAGAGATTAGTGACTGTAAAGTGGTAGTGGGAGAGAGTGTAGCCAGACAGCATAGGATGGTGGTATGTAAGATGACTTTGTTTGTCTGTAAGAAGAAGAGGTCAAAAATAGAGAAGAAAACCAAGTGGTGGAAGCTGAAAAAGGAGGAATGTTGTGAGGAATTTAGACAGAAGTTGAGACAGGCTCTGGGTGGTCAGGTAGTCCTGCCAGATGACTGGGAATATACAGCAGAAGTAATCAGGGAGACAGGGAGAAAGGTGCTGGGTGTGTCATCCGGAAGGAGGAAAGAAGATAAGGAGACTTGGTGGTGGAATGAAGAAGTTCAGGATAGTATCCAGAGGAAGAGGTTAGCCAAGAAGAAGTGGGACATGGACAGGACTGAAGAGAATAGACAGGAATACAAGGAGTTACAGCGCAGAGTGAAGAGGGAGGTGTCTAAGGCCAAGCAGAAGGCATATGACGAGTTGTACACTAGGTTAGACACTAGAGAAGGAGAGAAGGACTTGTACAGGTTAGCTAGGCAGAGGGATCGAGATGGGAAGGATGTGCAGCAAGTTAGAGTTATTAAGGATAGAGATGGAAGGGTGCTCACAAGTGCGGAGAGTGTACAGAGGAGATGGAAGGAGTACTTTGAAGAGCTGATGAATGAGGAAAATGAGAGGGAAAAAAAGAGTAGAAGGGGTGAACTCTGTGGAACAGAAAGTAGATAAGATTGGAAAGGATGAAGTCAGGAAGGCTTTGAAGAGGATGAAAAGTGGAAAGGCAGTTGGTCCTGACGACATCCCGGTGGAGGTCTGGAAATGTCTAGGAGAGGTAGCTGTTGAATTTTTGACTAGTTTTTTCAACAGGGTTTTAGAGAGTGAGAGGATGCCTGAGGAATGGAGAAGAAGTGTGTTAGTGCCGATCTTTAAGAATAAGGGTGATGTACAGAGTTGCAGCAACTATAGGGGGATAAAGTTGATGAGCCATACAATGAAGCTATGGGAAAGAGTAGTGGAAGCTAGGTTAAGGAAGGTAGTGGAAATTTGTGAGCAGCAGTATGGCTTCATGCCCAGAAAGAGCACAACAGATGCAATTTTTGCTCTGAGAATTTTGATGCAGAAGTATAGGGATGGTCAGAGGGAGTTGCACTGTGTGTTTGTAGACTTGGAGAAAGCGTATGACAGGGTGCCAAGAGAAGAGCTGTGGTACTGTATGAGGAAGTCAGGAGTAGTAGAGAAGTATGTCAGAGTGGTGCAGGACATGTATGAGAGGAGTCGGACAGTGGTGAGGTGTGCTGTAGGTCAGACAGAGGAGTTCAAAGTGAAGGTGGGACTGCATCAGGGATCGGCTCTGAGCCCCTTCCTGTTTGCTATAGTGATGGACCAGTTGTCAAAGGAGGTCAGACAGGAGTCTCCTTGGACAATGATGTTTGCAGATGACATTGTGATCTGTAGTGAGAGCAGGGAGCAGGTGGAGGAAAACCTGGAGAGGTGGAGGTTTGCGCTGGAGAGAAGAGGAATGAAAGTCAGTCGTAGTAAGACTGAGTACATGTGTGTAAATGAAAGGGAGGGAAGTGGAACAGTAAGGTTACAAGGTGAAGAGGTGAAGAAGGTACAGGAATTTAAGTACTTGGGGTCAACAGTCCAGAGTAATGGAGAGTGTGCGAAAGAGGTAAAGAAGCGAGTGCAGGCAGGTTGGAATGGGTGGAGAAAGGTGTCGGGAGTTCTGTGTGATAGGAAAATATCAGCGAGAATCAAGGGGAAGGTGTACAGGACAGTGGTGAGACCAGCTATGTTGTATGGTTTAGAGACAGTGGCACTGAGGAAGAGACAGGAATCAGAGCTAGAGGTAGCAGAGCTGAAAATTTTGAGGTTCTCTTTGGGAGTGACAAGATTGGACAGGATTAGGAACGAGTACATCAGAGGGACAGCTCATGTTGGACGTTTGGGAGATAAAGTTAGGGAGGCCAGATTAAGATGGTTTGGACATGTTCAGAGGAGGGAGAGTGAATATATTGGTAGGAGAATGTTGGACATGGAGCTGCCAGGCAGGAGGCAAAGAGGAAGAACAAAGAGGAGGTATATAGATTGAATTAATGAGGATTTGAAGCTAGTGGGTGCAAGTGTTGAGGATGCAGAAGATAGGGATAGGTGGACAGAGATGATTCGCTGTGGCGACCCCTGAAGGGAAAAGCCGAAAGAAGAAGAAAATACAGAAAAATGTATATAATAAGCGAGTACACCATGAATCCATTTTCCGTGTTTTTAGCTTGTCCTGAATCACTAGGGTGCACCTATAATAAGTGTTTATATTCGGACTATTTTAGATTGCTTCGGGGATACCGCGGCGGAGTAACCCAGTACCTTTGTGATTCTTCATCGACATAAACAGAGAAAAATAGTACCGGCTACGATGTTTTTCCGCAAGACGTAAGCAGTTCTGTTTATTAACCGCTAGAGCGTCAAAAGTTCCCTACCGCAGCTTTAACGCAACACTGGCTTCCTTTTAAAAAAAATAATAAAAAAAGTTAATTAATTTTATCTTCCTCAAACTCTAATTTTCAAAAGATGTCTACAAAATAATCAGTTCACACAGAAACCATGGTCTCCTTAGTATTCACTAGGTTTATAGAGCAGCAAAGGAAACCGTCCCACAATGTGCATGTTTTGAAAACATTTTCTATGCTACTAGTTTCAAGTATATATTTAGAATAACCAAGAAAACTGCATCAAGCAGAGGGGTGTGTTTTACTAATAATTTGTTTATTTTTTTTTGCACAAGGCACTACATCATTTGAATTATTTTGGTGTTATCAGAACACATAACACTTTTAAATCAACACAAATATTCACTCTATCCTCCTGCTTATTACATGGCTACCTACCAAATAAATAAATCATTTGACACAAAATATTAAAAGGGAGTTTATTGATTTAAACCCGATTGTATTGCTTCCGCTAAAGAAAATAGTACGCTCCGTCTCTACGGTTAGAGTCCATAGCAACGCTCTGTTTTTCATGGCAACAGTCTGTTATACTCCGCACATTCTACATTGGAGATCAACCAAGCCATGTAATAAAATAAGTTAATAAAATAAGAACGTCCCCAGTTAGTTAATGACTTACATCAAGAGTCTTTCCCCCTGAAATTTAGAAATCTAAATTGGTGAATCTAGAAGAAATCTACAGATGCAAACAGATGGAGGATAGGCTACACTCTAAAAAATGTAGTAAATCTGAGTAACTGCATCTGTACATTAATAAATAAAACTGAGTAGAAATAAGTTTACATTAAAAATAACAATATTTATAAATTAACTTTTATTTATGAACTTTTTTTTATTTCCTCTAAACCTTTATAAAATAGTATTCCATACAACCGCAAATACATACATGACATTGGCTTTTATTTAATTTTCTTTAATTTTTACTCAATTATTTTGGTAAGTTTAATTCAATCAAGTAAGATTTTCAGAGATTTTATTAAGTTAATTAAGTTAAATATTTACTAAGCCACAGAATATTTTTTGAGTGTAGTAGGTTTAAAACAAACTCCATCTAAATGTGGATTTTGAAGGTTTTATTTGATGATGGTGATGATACAGTCCTCCCTCAAATGTGAAACTAAGTCCTTGTCAGTCACCATCAGTTATTGTGTATGTGTACATGCATAGAAATAATAATATTAATGTATTTGATTAAAAAATAAAGGCAATTCAGTATTCCGATGCTTAGTTGTGTGAAGCTAAAAAGTTATTTTGCTTGTGAAACAAAAAGTATTTAAACAATTAATTTGAATCATGCTTGCAGTGCAGGGCCAGGCAGGCAGCATAATGCAAAGTTAACAAAATAGCAGCAACAACCCTCTTCAGTTTAGAGTGAATATTTGTGTTGATTTAAAAGTGTTATGTGTTCTGATAACACCAAAATAATTCAAATGATGTAGTGCCTTGTGCAAAAAAAATAAACAAATTATTGGTAAAACACACCCCTCTGCTTGATGCAGTTTTTTTGGTTATTCTAAATATATACTTGAAACTAGTAGCATAGAAAATGTTTTCAAAACATGCACATTGTGGGATGTTTCCTTTGCTGCTCTATAAACCTAGTGAATACTAAGGAGACCATGGTTTCTGTGTGAACTGATTATTTTGTAGACATCTTTTGAAAATTAGAGTTTGAGGAAGATAAAATTTAATTACCTTTTTTTATTATTTTGAAAAGGAATTCAGTGTTGCGTTAATATATATACTTTTATGAGAAGTGCCCTTTATTTCACTTGAGCCCCTGCCCCTCAAAATGTCTGTGCACGTCCCTGGATGTAGTTGCAGAGTAACTTACTGTTATTAGAATGTCTGAAGCGGACTATCAAAATAAAGTGTAACCTTTACATTTTCACATTTAAATGACCTGTGCAGACACATCACAGTGTATATTCTCCTCAGCACATTGCTGTGTACAACAATCTGCACATATCATATTTGTGTTGTCATGTAAATATCCGCAATCAAAATTTTGCATGAAACCCTGTTACCACATTATCTCCCAGTAAGGAATTTATTGGTATTTATTGGTTTGGTATTGAATTTTGTATTTATTTTTATTGTTAATAGAAAATCTGTTGTGGATTTTGCTGAGTGTTTCTCTGTATCAACAGATTAATGGTTTTCATTTCATTTCAGCCGTATCCACCTCTGTATTGATTGGCTAGTCATATTATAGTATGTTTTATTGACCCACACAAATATGTATCAGTGACACTCAATTAGTCAGATTCACTTTCCTTCACTCCAGTAGGTTATAATTCTGGTTTCTAATCAGTAAATATAGTAACGTAGAGTACAGAACTGTTATATATATTATATAACAGTTCTGTATACATTCATGTCTCCTAGTAGCAGTTTGTAATCGTTATATTCTAATCGCCGAACAAATGCAGACACACTTTTGGCAGAGGTATAACGTCCTTGCATAATTTAGCCAATGTTGTTGGAATTTGGTTGAGGAAATGAAAGTCATGTCTATTTTCGGAACATACATAAATCAAACACAACCATGCTCTATAAAGGCCATTTAATGCAACTAAAATATTTTTAATTTTTCATATTTGATAAGGAATATTAGGCAATGGCATCTTGCTACTGACCTGATGCAGATTAATAGCATAGCTGAAGGAGGAACGATGTTGTCTTGGCCTGGGGCAAACTTTACTTAAGGTAAAATGAAAATAAGAGTTGCTTTTAATTAGAGTTCCATTTTTCACTACCAATTCACATTGGAAAATTCTGGGGCGACCTGCTTAAACAGACAAGCCATGGCTGATTTCTTCCTCCAAACCCATAAATGCATTTGTAAGTTCAGTCTAGGCATGTACATTAGTCATCTCAACAAACAATTTTTTTTTTCTTGTGAGAGTTTATCTGATAGATTCCTGTTGAGTTCATCTTAATGCCTGCAATCTGGAGTTATCCATACTCATTACACTCTTCATAGTCTCATGAAGCATCAGATGGCACACCTACAGTCCGCCCACAGTCCCATATGATGCAGTATGCCAACAAAACTGAGCACATATGAGGAGGAACTGGTCACTGGATTTAGAAAAATGTGTTCGTGGCATCAAATCAAGATTTTTGTTAGAGGCATTTTGTAACGCTTACTCCATCATATTTTTTGGATGGCCAAAAACTGCAAAGTCTACTCATGTTTCTGCTATTAGGGTATCAGTTATTTCAGATAAACCCTCTCCTCAACATCACATACAAATACAATTAACTGTGTTTGGTTGTTTTATATCGGTCTAACAATCACTTTCTGTCTAAGCTGGCCAAAAACATTTGCATCGTTAACAGTTGATTAATTGTAATAGCTAAATGCCTTGCTGTGTCATACTAGACAACAATTATCATACACATATGATCATATTTGAAAAGGTAAACTACTATCCACTGTTATCATTTACTTACTGATTGCTGTGATTGGACAGGGTGCATGGCCCAGTCAGCCCCTGCTGGTAGATATTGCAACTATTTCTCATTTCATGTCCATTGAAAAACTGTGTATTTAAAATACACAAATGTTAAATGCCTGGACTTTCAATGTGGATAAGTCAATCTGCATCTGTCATGAATTGACTGTTAGTTTTGTTAATCTTAAGACATGAAAATGGAGTGCAGGCTATTCTATATATTACTTGGAGACGTGTCTTCCGGAAACCTGTGGGCTTGAGTTACCCTTTCTTGCTAACGAATGTTCCACCCACCTCAAATGACTTCCGAGCTAAATGCAGGTTGGATCTGAGACCAAAGAAATGGACCAGCTGAATACTGTGTTCACTTTACAAAGCAATAAAGTTGTGGAACCTTTATTTCCGAATTCATATATATATATATTCAGGGTGATAGTGCCCATCAAGCACCTCAGATATGTTGTCATTTGGAAGCTGGCTTCGTCGAAGCATTGTTTTTAGTCATGCGGCTGCTCCGCTCGATGTGTGTTTCCCACACCGTCACTTTACTGCTCATGAGAGATTCCATGTTATAAATAGGTTCCTTTGCAGAATTGAGTCCATCTCTAATGCCACCCTCAGCTATGCTGTACTGACAGTGATGCGTGCTGGGAAACCAAACGCTTACACCACCGTTAGTGCATGCTGGACAACAGGTTCAATAAATGTGATCGCCGTGGGACAGGAATAAAACTGCAAAGTCATTCATGGGTGACATCACATTCAGGAATTTCTATTGTATGGCCAGCAATGCATATATTATATTCTATCATGTACATTTATGAATTTTATATTTTATATTTAGCAGACAATTTTAACTTGAAGTTTACACTTTATTTATACATTCCCTGCGACTCAAACCCATGATCTTGGCGTTGCTAACACCATGATTGAGCTAAAGTCAGTGTTGGATTAATGCACAATCTACCGGGTAGTTGCCCAGGGCTCTAGAACCCCCCAGAATGCACTTTTATTTCATTGACATTTAAAGTGATCAAATAAAGTTTGGTGCAAGCTTAATAAAAAATAGGAAATAAATATCACAATAATAGAATAGCATTGTTCACTGGAATATTATATCTGCGTCTTCTTAAAAAGACGCAGACTTTGGGTTCATCCCATTAACCGGCGTATGAGAGAACATGGTGCATATTACCATCTTGTCACTGGGTTTGTTCGCAAGCACGTTTACCAAAGGACGACCTGAAAACCAATTTAATACACGGTTTTAAATTCTGTGTATTGTAAATGGTTCACAGCCTTTCCTGCTCATCTTGTTTATTATATATGCATATCACCTGCTTTTGTTATTTGTGTGCTTATGTGTAATTTAGAAATTGTAAATAAATGGTTCCAGTTGAATCCGTTTTAAAATCAAATATTGAGTTGTTTGCTCGTGTGCCAGCGAAAGCGTCAAAACACTATAAAATTACTTAGCTACCATCTGCAATAAGAGCCGCTGCAACTTCATCCCATGCTTTTTCCTTCTCCTGCAAGTCTTTGTAAAGTACATTGTGTGGATCATAAAGAACTTGATATTTCTCAACTTCCACGATGAGACGAGTGTAGTCCATTATTGTCTTTCCTAGGGCACTCTGAAGACCACGGCCTGTGACACCACGTGTTTATGATTGTCAGCACGACATCCGTTCTTCTGCCAATATATAGGCCTAGTTATAAGAATACGACTACTACAAATAATAATAAATAAATCAATGCAGATATGCAATAAAAGGCTAAACTAGCAATATAAATTATTTAAAGTTGTTTTTGTATTTAGGCAAAAGAGTTTATTTTTGCATAGAACTGTAGTACTTTGACAGATTTTGAAAATATGTGAATTTAAATATCACACATTTTTTATGTAATTTGCTAAAAACACAGTAGATATCATTAATGCAAATTTTGGGCAAAATTACTTTTTGGTTTCAGTACGTGTATTTTGGCCATGATCATTGTCACTTTATCTTCTATACATATTTTATAGATTAATTTTCTTTCCTAACATACTCCAGTTCTTGTTAAAACACCCTAGATGTGCTTATTTTGTGCATTTAGAACACTTTTTGTGTGAAATCATATTTATTTTGTCCATCAAAGGTGTACTTTCACTTTAACTGAGCGTCAGCAGCGCAGCAAAAATAGACCCAGCGCCGAAACGATCGCGGCACTGCTGCTTCTGCTCTGCTTCTGCAACGCTCTGCTGCGCAGCCTCTGCGTGCGGTGTGAATGCTCTCATCTGTAAAAAAAATATGCGCTGCTTCTGCTCTGCTGCAGCTTGGGGTGTGAACCCGGCCTACTTTAACATCAGGCAAACAGTTCGGGGGTAATTTACCTTACAATATTTTTATTCAGTTTTAGACTAGGTAGAAAACTTAATTATTTGGTTAACTGAAGATTTGAAGATTTGAAGTAGCTCAAGTCTCTAAAAGATCTTAAATCATCTTTGCTAAGAAAAAAAAAAAAAACTGAAACCTATCATGCACACTAATAAACCTCCCATAAACACATTTAGTAGCAGGCACGTGCACACATAGACATGAAAGGGGGCTTGAGCACCTGCCCTTTTTATTCCTGGAGAGAAAGTGCCCTTTTTTCTGGGGTGCTTTTTTTTTTTATAATTTCACGAGTTCACATTTACTCATAATTAAATAAAGGTTTAAGCGTATTTGGCGTGCTGTCCGGGGAGAGAGCTCTGAGCCCGGCAAGACCCCCGAGCCCGGGGAAACCCCCTCCCCCCCGTCCGGGGAGAGGGGTCTGAGCTCGGAGGCCGGCCCAGCCCAGAGTGCTCCCCCGAGTGCTTCTACCTGGCTGGGGTAGAAACATGGATCAGGGTGCGGGATTGGGGTGGCGGGGGGATTCTGGAAATCGAGAGACAGCGAAGGAAGGACTTGCTTGATTATTTATAGGCGTTTTCCTCTTGAGCTGATTGGTAAACTGTGTAATTGCTAATGATGAACTGGCCGTGTTAATTATCCGTGCATGTTCCTCCCGAAATTTGTTTGAGAAACTTCCCTTCACGAGTTCACATTTACTCATAATTAAATGCGGCGGGGGGATTCTGGAAATCGAGAGATAGCGAAGGAAGGACTTGCTTGATTATTTATAGGCGTTTTCCTCTTTAGCTGATTGGTAAACTGTGTAATTGCTAATGATGAACTGGCCGTGTTAATTATCCGTGCATGTTCCTCCCGAAATTTGTTTGAGAAACTTCCCTTCACGAGTTCACATTTACTCATAATTAAATAAAGGTTTAAGCCTATTTGGCGTGCTGTCCGGCGAGAGAGCTCCGAGCCCGGCAAGACCCCCGAGCCCGGGGAACCCCCCCCCCTCCATCCGGGGAGAGGGGTCTGAGCTCGGAGGCCGGCCCAGAGTGCTCCCCAAAGAGCAATTTGAACAGGACAGCAGCCAGATACGCACATTATGACTCCCCAAAAGCTGAGCTAAATGGTACATGTTTTTTTTTTTTTTTTTTTTTTTGAGGAAATACGTGCGGAGATACGTAAAGGCTCCTGCCGGAGCTGATACTGCTGCGGCAGTGAGGAGATACGTAAAGGCTCCTGCGGGAGCTGATGCTGCTGCGGCAGTGAGGAGATACGTAAAGGCTCCTGCGGGAGCTGATGCTGCTGCGGCAGTGAGGAGATACGTAAAGGCTCCTGCGGGAGCTGATGCTGCTGCGGCAGTGAGGAGATACGTAAAGGCTCCTGCGGGAGCTGATGCTGCTGCGGCAGTGAGGAGATACGTAAAGGCTCCTGCGGGAGCTGATGCTGCTGCGGCAGTGAGGAGATACGTAAAGGCTCCTGCGGGAGCTGATGCTGCTGCGGCAGTGAGGAGATACGTAAAGGCTCCTGCGGGAGCTGATGCTGCTGCGGCAGTGAGGAGATACGTAAAGGCTCCTGCGGGAGCTGATGCTGCTGCGGCAGTGAGGAGATACGTAAAGGCTCCTGCGGGAGCTGATGCTGCTGCGGCAGTGAGGAGATACGTAAAGGCTCCTGCGGGAGCTGATGCTGCTGCGGCAGTGAGGAGATACGTAAAGGCTCCTGCGGGAGCTGCTGCTGCTGCGGCAGTGAGGAGATACGTAAAGGCTCCTGCGGGAGCTGATACTGCTGCGGCAGTGAGGAGATACGTAAAGGCTCCTGCGGGAGCTGATACTGCTGTAGCAGTGGGGGAGATATATAATGGCTCCTGAAGGAGCAGGGTTCTGTTGGAATGGGAAATGGAGATGGCTAGGGAAAAAACGGGTGGCTGATGAGGGTTTGGTGGGCTTTTTTGAGATTTAAGCGGTCTGATCGGATGTAGCTCTTAAAAGCTTCTGATGACCAGCGGCCGAGACAGGGCGGCTACAGTCATCTGTGAAAAGAGGGTCGGAAAGGGATTTAGCTTGGGCTTTCCTGAGCTGGAGGAAGGCTAGGAGTGTTTGGTATTGGAGAATAGGTGATTGAAGGTTAAAAATATAGACAAAGTGGCCCTTCATGGTCTGATCTGTTTTACTCCGCTTTATATGAAATGACATGGCTTCATTGTCCAGGACTGCTAGATCAGAAATGGTGGGGTGGATATTTGGTTTAAAGCTGGAAGTGGGAGTGAGCTCTGAGCATCTGAGAAAGCCAAAGAAGGCTATGATAAACATGGCATCTAGCGTTCGAGCAGTGTGGATGGAATGGTAACCTTTGCGAAGCGTAGAAATGCATGTAGTCAGGATTTCAAAGGTTATGGGCTGCCTGGAGTCTGGGCGCGTGGGATGGGCTCTTTGAATGCCTTTGATGAGAAGGGAGGTCTGTGAATTGGCTATTTGGGGTGAGGGTGAACCAAATATGAGTTTATGGAAAAATTGGATTTCACTTAGATAGCTTTTGATGGAGCTGACTTGGAGGGTTTTGTTAATGTTGAGGTGTGATATTAATGAGGTGATGGAAAGTAGGGAAAAATCAGGGAACAGTAGATTATAGGCGGAGTGGAATGCTTTAAAGCATTTCCATGCTGTGAAGTATGACTGCAGGGTACTGGGGGAAATGGCTTGGAGAATAGAATTTCTTGAAGTTTCAAGAAGGGGTCTCAGGGGATGATTCAGAGGAATATTAGCTCTGAATAAGGAGGCACTGGGGTTGGGAATGGTTCCGCCTGCGGTGCCAACAGCCTGAATTTCTGAAAGGCAAAACGAGAGAGAGTCAGCTATTTGGTTCTTTACCCCGGGAATGTGTTTTGCGGTTATGATAAACTGATCGCAAGCTGAGATCCAGATTAGCCGTTTTAGTAAGGGCATTAAGGTGGGGGAATGAGAACGGCCGTTATTAATGCAATGTACGGTAGCCTCATTATCGCAGTGAATTACGATGCTGGTGGTGGACCACTCTTTTCCCCATAGAGAGGCTGCCACGACGATAGGATATAGCTCGAAAAGGGCTGATGATATTAATGGCTGAGGTAAATCTAACAGCTGGGAGGGCCATGTAGAAGCGAACCAGCGGTTTTGGTAAAATCCTCCAAAACCGATGGAGGGGGCGGCGTCGGTAAATAATTGGATGTCGGTTGGGGATGAAACCAAATCACTGTAAAAGAAAGATAATCCGTTCCATTGATTAAGGAAGGATATCCACAAACTGAGCTCGTCGCGCCATGGATTGGTTATGAATAATCGGTCCTTTAGCTCGTGAACGAGGTTGCGAGAGAGAGGAGGTGAGAGACGTAAGGGCGGCCTTGAGGGATTATGCGCATCGCGAAATTTAGATGACCGAGAACGGATAGCAGCTCACGTTTGGAGCAATTTGGATTTGCTAATAGAGTGGAAGCCACCAGAATGGTTCTGTCGATTTTTTTCTGGGGTAGAGAAGCTTGAAATTTTTGTGAATCTAGATTGATTCCCAAAAATTTGATGGAAGTGCTTGGACCTGACGTTTTTTCCTGTGTGAGGGGAATCCCGAGCCCTGCAAAAACCTTTTGAGTTGTCATAAGGTTTGCTGCTGGGATGGAGTCAGGCAGTGATATGATTAAGAAATCGTCTAAGAGGTGAATTAAATAGGGTACAGCGTAATTGTAGGAAAGGATCCAGCAAATTGCTTCTGACAACATGTCGAAAATCTTTGGGCTGCTTCTGCAGCCGAATGTGAGGCGGACGGAAAAGTAAAATTTATTTCTCCAATAGACGCCGAATAAGTGCCAAAAATCTGGGTGGATGGGCATCACTTTAAACGCAGAGGTGATGTCGACTTTGGCCATCCAAGCGCCGCGTCCTGCGTCTTTGATCATAGTGATGGTTTGGTCGATGTCGTGGTAGTGAAGAGAAAATTCATCGAGTGGAATGAGACTGTTAAAGCTCGGGAGCGGGGAATTATGCGGCGAAGAAAGATCGATGATGAGGCGTTTTTTACCAGAAAATTTTCTGGTTGCTACGCCTATGGGGCTGACGCGGAAGATGTTGAAGGGGGGAACGGAAAAAGGGCCGATCATGAAATCAGCGTCTATTTCTTTCTTAATTAACAGGTCAACTGTTTCAGGTTCCGTGAGAGCGGACTGAAGGTTGGGGCATATGAGGCTTTGGGAGGGGAGACTTTCGACCCCAGGATGAAAACCGTGTGAGAGGCCCGACAGTAGGTAGTTAGAAAAATCTGGGTTGGGGTGATGGAGCAATTCGGAAGATAGGCGAAAAATATTTACTGGAGTCGATAAGTATTGTTTTTCATTTTTATTGACTTTTTTTGTACAGGACAAATCAAGCGGGCGTGAGCGCCGCCGCAAAAGTCGCAAATATGCATGAACCGGCAGCGTTGTCTTGAGCACCTGCTGGCATTGAAGCTGATGCAGAGTTGCCTATCAGAGAAAGAAGGGGGGCGGCGATTAGAGGCATTGGGGAGGGAACGATTGTTTGGGAAATTTGGTACATAGCTGGTGGACTTGGGCTGGGATGGTTCGGCACAGGGAGGAATGGATGGGTTGACAAAAGGGCATGTTGTAGAGGAGTGTGCGATGGATCGGCATACTGCGCATGTGATATTATTGCAGCCTAAAAATACCCGATTGTGAAGTTCAGTGTCCAAAGCTCCCCAATAAGGACACTGATTCCACTGAGATACTCGGATGGCGCATTTTGCCGAAAATAATTTATGGTAGGTGTAGAAATGGGAACCCCCGTATGATAACGCGAGCTCTGCGATTATTGTGAGATAGTCGCTGAGCTCGCGTCTCCGTTGTGGAAAAGAGGAACAGATTACTTCGGAGTGGCGATTGAAGGCAATGGCGAATTCGGGAAATGAAAGAATACGGGACTGAATATGAGCGGTGTTTTTTAGAGTGAGTGAGAACTCGCCGCAGTCAATTTGGCGGTCGGAGGATAAAAAAGAGAAATGGATCTATAAAAAGGGAAAAAAGATCTATATCCGCACCTGAGAGAATTTGGCTCCGAATGTTACTGGAGACGGGTGTAGGATCCAAGGCTGGGGCGTTTAGTGGCATGGGTAGGAGATTAGCTGAGGACAGGGAGAAGGATGAACGTGCATGAGAGATGGAGGAAGGAGTAACAGCTGACGGAACCGCCTGCGGAAGCCGGCTCACTTTTGGAACGGTTGCGGGAGCTGCACGGGAAGAGAGCCCAGGAAAGAGAGGGGGAATAATGGGTGCTGGAGTCTGTGCCATGAGTGGAGGCGGCCTTATGCTGTGGTCAGCTCCGGTGGCGAGGAACATATTATCAAAAAGGGAGGGAATGGTGGATGTTGGGGCTTTTGCCATTTGCTGAGGCGGCCTCGCCCTAGATTTGTTTTATCTTTGGTTTTAGATGGAAGAGTGGTTATTGGCGGTGGCGCCCTTGCCTGGAGGGATACGTAGAGGGCTTGTAACTCTGCCTTGTTTAGCCGGCGAGGAACGGTGATGCCGGCGTTTGAGAGGACCTGGTGTAGACTTGTCAGTGTCCATTTCTCCGTGGCTGGAGCGGAGGAGAGAGCTGAGGCATGAGAGGATGCTGGTGACGGTGGCTGACGCCTGGAAGGTGAAGTGGAATCCCTGCGTCTGGAGGTTTGAGCGGTGGTATTGCGGGAAGATCTGCGACCCCACGGTGCAGCCGCTGGCTCGGTAGGAGCGTCTTCGGCTGTGGACGCATGCGGAGCTGCGTCGTGAAAGGTGTCGTCTTCATCAGAGGATGATTCGGTCTCAGACATGCTGCAGCAATTCGATGCGTAGTTTCTGGAAATCGAGAGATAGCGAAGGAAGGACTTGCTTGATTATTTATAGGCGTTTTCCTCTTGAGCTGATTGGTAAACTGTGTAATTGCTAATGATGAACTGGCCGTGTTAATTATCCGTGCATGTTCCTCCCGAAATTTGTTTGAGAAACTTCCCATATATTCCTGTTTGCGCACAGCTTCCCTGTCAAACAAATATATTTATTGAAGAATAGTATATCTAAATATCAGGTCAGGAGTTCTGAAGCGCTCATGAAGCGCTCATTGACCCACAACCCCGCTGAGGTGAGTGGAGCTGGTGATGAACAAAACATTAAAATACCAGTGCCTCGACTAATGCTCGAATTTACTGCCGATTAGCCAAAGGCAAATATAACTTAGTTGACCTGTGTTTTGCTAGCATGCATGCCTCATGAGCTACTAGACTAGAGCTGTGTAAGGGATAATCGCTATACATTATCCTCCTGCTTATTACATGGCTACCTACCAAATAAATAAATCATTTGACACGAAATATTAAAAGGGAGTTTATTGATTTAAACCCGAGTGTATTGCTTCCGCTAAAGAAAATAGTACGCTCCGTCTCTACGGTTAGAATCCTGTGAGTCCATAGCAACGCTCTGTTTTTCATGGCAACGGTCTGTTATACTCCGCACAGCGGCCTTTTATCAAGAAATAACAGACCACATTCTACATTGGAGATCAACCAAGCCATGTAATAAGATAAGTTAATAAAATAAGAACGTCCCCGGTTAGTTAATGACTTGCATCAAGAGTCTTTCCCCCTGAAATTTAGAAATCTAAATTGGTGAATCTAGAAGAAATCTACAGATGCAAACAGATGGAGGATAGGCTACACTCTAAAAAATGTAGTAAATCTGAGTAACTGCATCTGTACATTAATAAATAAAACTGAGTAGAAATAAGTTAACATTAAACATTAAAAATAACAATATTTATAAATTAACTTTTTATTTATGACCTTTTTTTAATTTCCTCTAAACCTTTATAAAATAGTATTCCATACAACCACAAATACATACATGACATTGGCTTTTATTTCATTTTATTTAATTTTTACTCAATTATTTTGGTAAGTTTAATTCAAACAATCAAGTAAGATTTTCAGAGATTTTATTAAGTTAATTAAGTTAAATATTTACTAAGCCACAGAATATTTTTTGAGTGTGGTTTAAAACAAACTCCATCTAAATGTGGATTTTGAAGGTTTTATTTGATGATGGTGATGATACAGTCCTCCCTCAAATGTGAAACTAAGTCCTTGTCAGTCACCATCAGTTATTGTGTATGTGTACATGCATAGAAATAATAATATTAATGTATTTGATTAAAACATTAAGGCAATTCAGTATTCTGATGCTTAGTTGTGTGAAGCTAAAAAGTTATTTTGCTTGTGAAACAAAAAGTATTTAAACAATTAATTTGAATCATGCTTGCAGTGCAGGGCCAGGCAGGCAGCATAATGCAAAGTTAACAAAATAGCAGCAACAACCCTCTTCAGTTTAGAGTGAATATTTGTGTTGATTTAAAAGTGTTATGTGTTCTGATAACACCAAAATAATTCAAATGATGTAGTGCCTTGTGCAAAAAAATAAACAAATTATTAGTAAAAAACACCCCTCTGCTTGATGCAGTTTTCTTGGTTATTCTAAATATATACTTGAAACTAGTAGCATAGAAAATGTTTTCAAAACATGCACATTGTGGGATGTTTCCTTTGCTGCTCTATAAACCTAGTGAATACTAAGGAGACCATGGTTTCTGTGTGAACTGATCATGTTGTAGACATCTTTTGAAAATTAGAGTTTGAGGAAGATAAAATTAATTAACTTTTTTTATTATTTTTTTAAAAGGAAGTCAGTGTTGCGTTAATATATATATTTTTATGAGAAGTGCCCTTTATTTCACTTGAGCCCCTGCCCCTCAAAATGTCTGTGCAGTTCCTTGCACGTCTGGAAGTTTCAAGTATACCTAGCAAGACCTTGATTAGCTAGTTCAGGTGTGTCTGAGGAGGGAGCTAATCTCTGCAAGACTCTTGCCCCAGGACCAGATTTGTTGCCCCCTGGTCTGAACTCTACAAAAATGTAAACAAAGATTCTCTACTACCAAACAAAAAATTTTCATGTGTTTTTTTTTAAGTTCGGGAAGGGATAACATAACTTCAACAACTGAATTGTTTTAATGGATATCCTAAATTAAACCCTTAAATTCATTCATTCATCTGTTTAACACTTTTACTTGATAATTCAATTGAAAAATAAAAGAATACAAATCAGCTATAAATTATATTAGCTATTAAAACAATAGTTATTCTATTCTTGTATCATTAAATTTGTTTAGAAAACATCAGACATAAATTAAACTGACAAGAGTAATGTCATTATCCTAATGGTGATGTTATAGGTCTTTGTTCATAAACAGTAATCTTATTACCAGGTTGACCATCCAGTGTTGGGTGCAGATATATTGGTGTAAGGAGTGGCTCTATCAGCATGAATCACATGATTAAATGGAAAAGTGTCTGGACACGCATCACAGCGATAAGAAACGGAACCAGTTGCAGGGACCAAAGTGGAGAGATAAGAATATGAACAGAAAAAGTCCTTGTCTAATTTTGTCTTCCAATTTGGGACTTTTCATTCAAAGTTAGAATTAGAATGCTGTACTGTCATTATACACAAGATACAACAAAATTGCAGGGCTGCATGAGGTGGGTGGTGCGTAACAGACAAAAGAAACTAAAAAGAAATATATATGATATAAAGAGATGTACAATTAACATATTTAAGCTAAGACAAGAGAAGGAAGAGAATGAAACAGAAATAATTATTTATAAATAAATAGTAAGTAATTTCTTGTTAAAATGATTAATGCACTGATATGAGGTATAATTCAGGCTCTGAGTAAAACTATTGCACAATATTACAAGTATAACACAGTGAATGTATATAAAAACATTGCACTAAAAAGTGAAGATATTGCACTGAAATATAATGATCCAAGTGCTGGTGAGTGAGGGTAAGCACAGATCTTTGAGTTTGCTGAAGAGCAGCCTCTCGAAGCACTTCATGATAATTGGCATGAGGGCAATGGGGCAATAGTCACTGAGGCTATCTGTGGCTGAAATCTTTAGAATGGGGGATGATTATGGAAGATTTCAGGCAGGATGGAATTGAGGCTTGTATCAGGGAGAGGTTAAAGAGGTTGGTAAGGACTCCTGAGAGCTTAGTTCATTGAAAAATGAAAATGTACCCATCAATTACTCATCCTCAAGTCATTTTGGTGTATATGACTTTCTTCTCTTAGATGAATCGAGTCGGAGTTGTATTAAAAGTGTGATCTTTGGTCTTTGATCTTTCAAACTGTTTCACGGCAAGTCCAAAAAAAAGTAAAATAAAAAGTGCCCATCCATGGCTTTGTGGGGTGAACAAAGGCCTCCTGTAGTGACTTGATGCGTTTTTGTAAGAAAAAAAAAACATATTTAAAATGTAATAATCAATTTAATCTGTTGTACAAGGAACAGATAACGTATGAGGTCGACTTTGCTCATGCGCTGCTCAGAAGTGACACACATGGGAACACAGCGGAGAGATCAAAATAAAACAACAGTCACTAATTAGAAGTACAAAACAAGGATTTGTAAAGGAGAGGAGACTGGTTTTCCTTTGCTTAAGGAAACTTTGCTTTCTTTGCTCCTGTTAACAAATGTTGGTTTTCATGAGACTCGGCATCCGCATGCACAACGATGACCTCATACCTCATCACCCCCGGAGCTGCTTCCGTGTGCAACTGCTGGCGCAAGCTACAATAAAGTGATTATTACATTTTGAATTATTACATTCTTATTACACTTCACGCTCCTGATCAGTGAGTGGGGGGTACCAGGGTCTGGTTTGATGTTCAAAAACATTCCAGTCAGTATGTGCAAAACAGTCCTGGAGCTGGGAAAGTGCATTTTCCGGCCATATAGAAACAATCTTTGTGAGTGGTGTTGGTCTTCTTCTGAGGGGAATATATGCTGGAGTAGAGAAGCAGAGAGAGCTGGTCTGACTGGCATAGGTGTGGGAGAGGAATGGCTCTGTAGGCATGTTTAATGTTGGAGTACACATGGTCGAGTGTGTTATCCCCGCTGGAAGAAGTGTGGAAGTGCTTTCTTCAGGTCTGCCTGATTAAAATCTCCAGCTTAAAATTGATTTTCAAAATTCAAGCAAATACATTGAATGCCGAATGTTGCAGAAAGTCAGTAAGGGTAAAGTTGTGCCATAGGAAGAAAATGTGCAATAGTCTGCAGAAGAAAAATGAAGCATGTACACTACCGTTCAGAGGTTTGGGGTATGTGCAGTTTTTAAAAAGTTTTTGAGAATGTCATACTCATCAAGGCTACATTTATTTGGTAAAACCAAATGTATTCCTATAAAATACAAGAAGCCATTACTGGAATCTTCAGTGTCACATGATGCTTTAGAAATCATTCTAACATGCTGATTTAGTGCTCTAAAAACATTTATTTTCATTATCAATGTTGAAAATAATTCCCAAATATTTTTTGTAAAAAAAAAAAAATCAGGATTCTTCGATTAATCTTTATTTTAAGAGTATGAAGCAATATGAATGTGCTTCGTTAACACCATATAGGCCCAAATCCTGAGGGATACATGAAGGGAATATCTGAACAATTTATTTGATGTCCTGATTTATCTGACTTAGAGACCACAATATGTGTGGCAACCCATTTGTAACAGTGCATTCTGAATAATGCAACTTCCCCAAGGCTCTGTTCTGGGCCCATTGACAGTATGTTAACATTTAGTACCGCTGTGTCTTTACTGAGTTATCTTCTGATGTTTTACAAATAGTTCTGCAATTTTGAGATACTATGGTGAAAAAAGGCTGATGTCAGATAGTTATGTCTTAATATAATAATGACCAAAACGTCTCTTCCAGTGTATAAAAATCCAGATGTTGCCCACACACTAAAGACACTGCTGTCTCATAGAACACCATAATGATGTGTTGTCATGTGACTTGATTGCATTGCTTGTGATGCCGTAACCTCTCATCTTGGCATCTATTGTACAATGAGAATTTTGCTTTCCAGACCTTCAAAGCACATTTCTGTTGCTCAAATCCTCCATTTCACTGCTTCATACAAATCATCAGACAAAGGGCTGAGTGATTGAATTAAAAGCAAAAACATAAAACAGCGATTACTGCTACTGACATAACAGATCCATTAATAGTCATGCCACAGATATAGATAGACCCATCTATCTATGGGGAATTCTTCTGGAGAGGTTAAGAACCATTTTGGACAGCAATCCAACCCAGTTTGTTTTGGTCAGAAGCCATATTTTCCTCATGTTTCTGAATCAGGCTGGTCAAGCGAACAAGACATATTAATCAAAATATTCCCTCTGTTGACCCCCACCCTCCTCACCACAAATGAATCAGTCTCTGACATTTAACATTTTCAAATGTTGCAGGGGTTCATCTATCTGGTGATATCGCTCTACCCATGTGCCATTGGCTGGCTCCCCCTGTCCCCCCAGTACAAGCTGAACAAATTCAACCTCAGATGTCACCCATGCTGACCCTGAAATGGGAGGGTTCATCTCATCATCCGTGCAGGCTAAATAAAGTAATTTGGAAATGCAATAGCTCATAAGGGGATATGATGAAGAATCAGCATGCTGGAAGGCCACATAAGTGAAAGAATATAGAGTAGTAGACGGCTAAAAATCAACCTAAGATAGGAATACTGTTCCTGGCAGTGGTCCGAACACAAAACAGGATATGTCACTGCATGGGGGGTTAGATATGCACACATACTGGATAGTTTCTCGAGAGTAAGTCTCAGAGGTCTAGATTTCTGCGTAGACTCCAGATACTTGACGCAATATATTTTGGTCTCAGTCTCATGGAAATTTCCATGGGTCAAGTGCAGAGGTCTCCTTAACAAACTCATAAAGTATTATTAAGAAATTTAAAGTATTTTTTTTTCATCAGGTATTGGTTTGGTACTTTTGTTTGGAGGCTTCATTAATGTATTGTACGTTTCTGACCTTGACTGATGGTCTCTGACCTCATTTTTTTTTATAGCCATGACCCACACCACTATGTTGATTAGATTACGTATTTTGAATTGACGTGGCAGCAATATAAAAGGTTACTTCCTAATTAATTTTTTACAACCTTAAGTAAAAAGCGCAGTCGCGTCAATAATGCTAAAGACTATTGACAAGTTAAAGGTTAAGGAAGAAATAATCAATCACACTTAGATGATACAACAGACAGTTTTCAAACTCTTGCTTTAGACAGTTAATTGTCAGTTGTACATTTAAAATAACAAAGATACACTGCTAATTTGTTCACACTTTCATAATTTTTCATAATTTTCATTGTTAAAAACATTTATGATATGCAAGTAAAGTTAGTAAATAAAGAGAGTGCTGGAGTGCTAGAGTTCGAGGGTCAAATAAAGATGGAAGAGATGTGTTTTAAGCCGATTCTTGAAGATGGAAGGACTCAGCAGCTCGGATTGAGTTGGGCAGGTCATTCCACCAGGAGAAAACATTAAATGTAAAAGTCTGTGAAAGTGATTTGTGCCTCATTGGGATGGCAAAATAAAGTGTCGTTCACCTGTAGAACGCAAGCTTCTAGAGGGCACATAAGTCTGTAGTAATGCATTTAGGTATAGGGGTACAGAGCCAGTGCCATTTAAATTCAAGATTCTGCATAAACGAATGGAATGTCATTTTTATACAAATAAGAAAGAATGAAAATGTCATGAAGTTCAAAGACATCTCGTGCATAGTGCAGTTTACAGTGTGACATGGAACAAGGTGAGGCTGTCCCTTTACACAACTTCAAGGGTTCATAGCACCTCACACACAATAACAGATAAGTATCTATTATTCAGTATAAAACAGACAGAGTGATGCTGTTTAGTCCACATAATAGAACAGAAAAAACATCTGTGCCAACAGACCCTCAAACTGTGACTAGCAGACTCATTTAGATAACAAAGTTGGAACATTTTATAAGAAATTTGAGAAAAAAAACTCTCCAAAACATTGTTCATACTGTACATCAATGAAACGACAATAAAAAAAGATATTAATGAGATCCAAGTCAAGTCAAGTCATCTTTATTTATATAGCGCTTTAAACAAAATACATTGCGCCCAGGCTCAGTTGTCTTTTAACCTATGAAAGAGCTACCTCTTATCAGCCAGTATTTGATTGACGTTATGGGTTTTGTAGTGTGAATAGTGTTAATAAATTTATGAGGTGGAGGAGCCAACATCCAGGCAGCTGGTATCCTCTGGCATGCTGCTAATTCTAAAGACTGTCAACCACAACAACAAGAACTAAATATTTATTAATAGTTCAACGAGATGAGTTTGTGTCTGATGATAGATCATAGACTTATGGTGGAAGAAGTGTTACAGAGCCAAACTCCCATCATCAACACGCCTGAACCCAAGACAAATCTGTCCAACGTCAATACCACACCATTCACACCAGCTCCACGATTGAACTTCCCTACTATTAAATGCAAATGTGCAATGTTTGCCTCCTTCCATTTCCACTGTCTGGATCAGCTTGTCCTAATTCCCCACTAGGGTTACCACCTGGCAATAGATCTGTTGCAAAACAATTAAAGTGATTTTGTTGTGCCTCAGTGTGCAAACATTCAGCATGAGACTTGACACTTTTCTCATGCCACACATGTATTTTCTCACGCAGTGAAAAGAATTCTCAGTTAAAACAGATTGCAAAACAGATCTGGTAAATGCTCCATTCTGCATTTTGTGTTTGCGTTCTGGAAAGTGCCAAAAGATTGATACAACTTGTCTTTATAGTGCTGGGCCCAGTCTTTACTAAAAGAATTCTTTCTATTTTTTGTTGCCATTGTTAAGATGCCTTGGAAGTTTGTTTTCTATCAGAAACACCTGCTCCACATTTTGATTGATAGCCGTCACTGCCTCTTAGTGACTGTGTTTCATTTTCTTATCAACCACTGTATAATATTGAAAAATATAAAGTCTTTGTATTTGTGTGAGGTGGGTTGGTACTTCTGAGGAAGCACTGTTAAATATAGGTGAAACTACACTGCAAAAGGAATAAATAAAATAATATTTTTTAAATAGACAAATGAACAGACTGATGAAAATGTGGGACCTTTTTTCTATATGTGCTGTGCAGGACAAGGGGTGGAAATGCTGTGCGGTACAACTCAAAGTGGGACGGGTGGTCCCCCTATTCCAAACACAAGTAGACTTGTCCACGTCATCCTACACTGCCTCATTGAAATATGCCCCCATATACGTAACGTAAAAAGTAAAATACGTGTGTTAAAAGGTTTGCATAACACTGCCCAAATGTATACACAAAGAAAGAAGTTGTAATTTGAATTCTTGCTGTAGTATTTTTGCCACCACCATCCATCGTTGTGGAGATGCTATCTGTTTCCACATATGGTAAGGGACGTAATATTTCACATGCCTGAAGTATTCGGCCAATCACAGCGTATTGGATAGCTGGCCAATCAGAGTACAACTTGCTTTTCAGAACGATGAGCTTTATAAATATCAATATTCAGAAAGGCAGGGCAGAGAGGAGCAACAATAATGTACAGTATGTGTTATGTGGAGGGTAGGGATGAACTCAGTAGCAGACGGGAGGTACAACACAACGGTTTATTACATACCAAAAGGGGAAAAACAAAACCCACGCGGGGGAAAACAGTGACAAGGGCAGAGACTAAGGGTGTACTCACACTAGGCACGGTTGCCATGAACCGGGCCCGAGTACGATTGTCCCCCCTCCCCACTCCCCCTCTGGCCTGCACTCACATTTAGGGTTTCAGCATTCGTGCCGGAGCACGCTTACGTCATTATGGTGCGACGGTTTTGGGATAAACAGGAAGAGCGGCTCTCTCTTAACACAATGGAGTGCATCGCTCTGTTTTCTTTGTGGATAATTTTGTGTTGTTTGGTCCACAGCCTGTTGTTAAACAGATGTGTTGCCTTAGTGGCGCGAAAATTTTCACGTAATCGTGCTGCTCGTATGAGGATGTTTGCAAGATACCAGCTGAAGTGCAGCAAGGACTTTGCAGTTTTTAGTTTTTATGCGTTTTGCACCTCTGCTGTAGACCAAATCGACCCTTTCCCTGCCATGTTGGTTTTGGAGCGTCGCAAAACCGTGACGCAACGCGTCCTTTTCCGTGCTCCAGCACGGTTAGCGCTCACACTGCATGCGAACCGCGCCCGAGTCCAACTGAACCGTGCCCTGGCCCACCTCTTCCAAGCGGGCACGATTCGGAGCACTCACACTAGTCAAACGAACCGTGCTTTGGTGGTCAAACGCACTCGGGCACGGTTCAGACTGGCAGTGTGAGTACACCCTAAATAACTAAACAAGACTGGGTAGACAAGATAAACAAAGACTCTAAACACTAACTACGAACAAACACTCACGGTTATACAAAGACTTCTTAAAGGGGTTACAAGGATACAATATCTCACGAGGCTGACATGTAGAAACACATATGAGAAAACAATGCACCGACAAAAGACAGAGCACACTAGGGGATCTAAATAGGAGAACTAATCAAGACACAACAGGTGGCACAGATAAGGCAATCACGACAAAACTAGGATAACAAGGGGGCGGGGCAAGGGGACGAGACAACACAAGCACAAAGCCCAAAGACAAGGCCATGTGCTTGAACACAAAACACGGGTCTGTCATGATCCTGCCTCAAGACTAGAGGAAAGTCAGGACATGAAGGCAGAATCATGACAGTATGTGGAAAATAATGTCTTTTTTAAACTTTAAACCTCATAAACACGTTTCATTATACCAAATATTGTTATTTTATCACCGTCATATGACCCCTTTTAATTATAATTAATTGTCATCAAGAAATTCGGCAAACATTTTACTGATACTCCATGATTGGTATTTGACCGTATTTTTAGGACTATAAGTCGCACCTGAGTATAAGTTGCATCAGTCCAAAAATAGGTCATGATGAGGAAAAAAACATATATAAGTGGCACTGGACTATAAATCACATTTATTTAGAACCAAGAACCAAGAGAAAACATTACCGTCTACAGCCACAAGAGGGCGCTCTAAGCTGCTCAGTGTAGGATACAGGAGCAGTGAGCAGCATAGAGCGCCCTCTCGCGGCTGTAGACGGTAATGTTTTCTCTTGGTTCATTTCTCTCGTTCATGTCAAATTCATTTTGATAAGTCGCACCTGACTATAAGTCGCGGGACCAGCCAAACTATGAAAAAAAGTGCGACTTATAGTCCGGAAAATATGGTAGTTACTTATTGCATGCAGAATGTCAAAAGTGGAATATCAGAATAAAGTTTGTAGCTGGTTTTGGACCAACGGCATCGAGCAGTCATTAAACCAATCACTCTGAGTGGCTGTCTCATGTGCAGCTTAGTTCATGAGATGAAAAGCAAAAGTGTTTAAAAGTGATCAAGCAATGAAGTCAGACACACATAATTTCTAGTTTGACATCATCTTACCTGATCATTTCAAAACGCATGTATTTTCATAAAAGCATGAAAAAAGTGAACAACATGATATTCATGTTCAAAATGGTAAGCAAATGTTGCTTTGTTTACTCTTTGTTTCTCGTTCTCTTTTTGAACAACAAATATAGACTACTGCCACCTGCTGATATAGACAGTAATTTCTTTTCATAGGAGCAAAACGTGCATGCTAGTTGTTGTCATCACAGTGTGTGTGTGTTTTTTTTTTGTTGTTGTTTGCTTGGTATGTTATATCCTTTACTTATGTGAAATGGTGTTTTCAAGCAGGTTAGACAGCTGAAGAACTGAATGAAACTCATTCCAGAGCTCTTTAACTTAAATTGGGACACACAGATTGAGGTAAACTTTGGGGAGCAACTCAGTTCAGAAAGTCTGAAGATTGTCTTTAGAGGACCAGTGTTGTCCAGCATTCTTCCACATCCTGAAGTGAACATCAAAGCCCACTGTTGACTAGATGCCCAACGACAAGCTGTTGAGGAGTCTAAACACAGAGGTCTTCAACCCTGCTCTTGGGGAACAACTTTTCTGCAGAGTTCAGCTCCAACAAAGCTCTTCAGGACTGCTTGAAAATACACATGCAGGTGGCCTGAAGCAGGTTGGAAATAAACCTTTGCAGGTCAGTGAGCCCCCGGAAGCAGGGTTAAAGACCTCTGGTCTAAAGAAAGCAAGGGACATCTCCATTAAGTGCTTTCAGTGCTTAGAGAAGTGCCATATAAATGTAAGGAATTATTCTGCACATGACAACAGGTGTTTTTTGTACCTGTTTTTCTTAGGAAAAAGAGCTTCATTAGGCTGTCATTTGCATTATCTTTTTCTTTTCTTTTTATTCAGATTTGTGTCTGTTTACCAAGTTCCAATTACATTTTTAGTTTTGGATTTTTTTTTTTTTAGTTTTTTTTTTACAATTAATTTCATTTTATTTGACCTTCCATAAATATAATTAGCTTATATAGCTTATAGCCCATTAGCGTCACCAGCATGGTCACTGCAAATCCCACTTGTATTGCTAACAATCTATCCACACACATTACCATTGCATTACTCACTGTTACTTGCTTAAATGGCGGATGTATATCTACCTTTGAGTGCAGGTGAGGAATCGGGCTGCAATCGGTGCAGCTTGAGCTGGAGGCAATGGAGAAGCAGATTCACAACCTGGAGGTGAGGCAGGCCCAGCTGAGAGAGCGGAGAGCCGTGCTGGAAACCTCCTGGGCTGATGCTCATAAGTCCGGGGTAATTATACAGTTCGCTGCTAACAGTCCCACAACTTCTACTTCTGTTTGTTTCTCTGCACAGGCCCGGTGCACCTAGGAGCGATCTTCCCAAATGTCCTTCACTCCGGTGCCGGGACACCTGGGTGTCTCCACAGCGGAGTAGATGAGCCTGGCCCAGGGCGACGACTTCTCTCCCCTCCAGTCTTTGAGATCTCCACCTGGAACTGCTTCGCTCCCCTCCGCAAGACGGAACACAACACTGTGATCGACTCTAGCCGAAGGTAAAGTGCACACTCACTGTTTCCCTGGTGCTCGTGTTCTCGATGTTTCTGCGCAGATACCCGCTATCCTGAAGGCCAACGAGAGCCCCAGAGCAGAAACTGCTATTTGTTAATTATTGGAATCTTTTCTGGGAGTGTCCTAGGCTTTTTCGCACTGATGGCCTGCATCCCAGCAGAGTTGGAGCAGAACTTCTCTCGGACCTCATCTCAAGGACACTTTGCTCCATGTGACTAGTAAGAAAATTCTCAAATAACTATAATGATGACTTTGTTCCACCCGCTTAAATGATAGAAGTACTTGTGCTGTCCAATGAACTAAGACTGTGTCTGTTCCCCAAATAGTGGGGTCAAAATATAAATTTAATGTAGGATCTAGAAAAAATCTTATTATGATTAAACCAGAACAATGTAAAATAAATGAACACATTTTTTTTTAAGTTTGGCTAAAGTCTGGCTAAAACAAACAAGCAAAATGTCACTGAGCCCACTCATTATTTTAATCATACACTAAATTTAATTATATCCCATGGAATCGATCTTACTGATATAGACATTGTACCTCAAAGTGATGATGTTACCAACCATTTCCTTGTATCTTGCATGCAGCATATCACTGATATTAACTATATAGCTCAGCATTACCGTCTGGACAGAACTATTGTTCCAGCAACCAAAGACAGATTCGCAAATAACCTGCCTGATCTATCTCAACTGCTATGTGTACCCAAAAATACACATGAACTAGATGAAATGACTGGCAACATGGGCCCTATGTTCACTGATACATTTGAAGCTGTTGCCCCAATCAAATTGAAAAAGGTTAGAGAAAAACATACTGGACTTTTGGTAGTTCCTAGGATAGCTTCCTAAGTCCACCAAAGGAGGTAGACCTTTTTGCATTTTGGAATAGCCTTCCTGATAATGTTCGGGGGTTCAGACACACGCTCTCTGTTTAAATCTAGATTAAAAACACATCTCTTTCGCCCAGCATTCAAATAATGCATCTCATAAGTTGTTACTGCAGTTGTATCTGACCCAATGTGCATTATTATTCTGTAGCTTAGGTTAAACTAATTAATTTGACTTGGTTGGAACAGCAGCTACGCTAATGATGTCTCTATTTGTTTCTCTGTTTTTGCTGGGATTTACATCCCGTGGTAACTAGGATTTACACAAGCTCCAGTCTGGATCAAGAACACCTGAGAAGAGATGATGCCAACCCCTCAGAGGACCCCAGATGATGCTAACCCTGAAACAACATACAATTTTCTGTAAAGTTGCTTTGCTATGATTTGTATCGTAAAAAGCACTATACAAATAAACTTGAATAAGAATGAATAAGAATCTTTCTAAGCACAGCTCTTTTGTACAGAAGCAGAAGTACTGGACATTGAATGTTGAAGGGACAGTTGTTGTAGCTGTGGAAGTACAGTATATATTAGGGGCTATAGTTGAACGTTGCCATGACTGTGAACAAACAAAAATGTAGAACAGTCACAGTTAACAGCCTCTAGGTTGCAGGACTGAGACTATGTAGTCTCATATTTAAGGCCCTGTGAGTCTAGAGTTCCTCACAACAGATTGCAAAATCACAACACGTTGTGTTCTAGCTACGTTAATGAAACCCATAGTTTGGCAGTGTTCCACACTCCTGTTGTACTGAACTACTTTTAATTAATTCAATTCAATACATTGTGGCAAATAAATTATTAAATGTATAGTTTTGTAGTGTCTTAGTTATTATGATCTCATAATGAGACAAAAACAGAACCTGATCAAACTCTTGAGTTTCAGGTAAGGTTTAGAGTTCAGGTCAGGTTTAATGGTATTACAATACAAAGTTGTCTGTCAACTCCCAAATGTGTGATTGACTCTGTAGCCTATTACAAAATGGCTGAACAAACTCTTGAGTTTCAGTAGTTTAGAGGTGGCAAAACCAAACAAATATAACCTTTTAAAGATCAAGTTCAATGTATTCACAACACTTACTATAAACATTGACTGTAAACTAAGGGTTTGATCCAGAGTTTATGATTATCTATGGAGCACATGCACCTGAAAGTCTCACATCTATGTACAAAATGTGAATGTGTCACACGAGTCTGGAGAATGTTGACAATGTAAGTTAAAACAAGTGGAGATCATGCACAGCAAAATATTAAAAACGTTTATTAAAATATTAATAATTTTGAAAATTAAAACCTAAAAAACTTTATTATAGTAACCCTAAATATTCTAATATTTAACATTAATTTTATACAAAATTATTTAAATTGATACCTATACAGCTGTATACACATAGATTGCAGATTAATTGCTCCATACTGTGTGACTTTTCATGACTTATTTCCTGCATGCGATGTGTGAATATCTGAGGAAAATAGTACTGCAATTCAGATATATATAAGACCTATGCCATTGGCACAAGGGAGATGTGAAGATGAGTATGTATGTTTTTTGAAACAATGTAACAGTCATCTGGATCATGGTCTGCTGTCAGGTGGTAGTTCATCAGGCTACTTTGCATATATGTATTATTAGTTTATGCCACATAAGTTTCAGGCTTTCCCATGCTTTTGTATGTCTGAAGGGTTTGTGAGAATTGAGCACCAATGCATGCTCATCAGTTTCAGTCCCTGCAGGTTTCAGTTCCCACTCTGATCAAATATAGCTGCCTGTAATTATGAAAATCTTAATAAGCTGGTTCATTTGTATTTGATCAGGGTTGGAGCTGAACTTTGCAGGTAGGCAGATCTCCAGGAACAGAACTGGGAATCAGTATATAATTGTCAAATATATCTTCCATTATCTTTCATCGTCTTAGAAGTATAATAACACAATTGTTAACTTCATAAAGAAACACGAGTATTAGTATCAGGCTACAGAACAGCTAAAGATGGTTATGATGTTCTGGTGTACCTCAAGGAACTGTGTTATACTAATTAATTTTTTTTTTTTAACTTTTATATGTTAGTGTTGTCTGATTAATCACTTTTCTTTCTGAAATAACGATTAAACCCACCTAACATTTTAAAAAAAAAGTTTTTAAATATACTTTTCTATCGCAATATTTTCACATTCAATATTTAAATTAATGTTGAGAAAACATAAATACAGTAATTGTTTAATATTTGTTTAATGCCATCTTTTTTTATGGCTGAAGGTGTGAGTATCACTGATACCAATACTACGAAAGTCTCTAGGACATTTACATTTTTCCCCCTAATATTTATCCATTGACTATAGCCATTCAACATTTTACAGTATAATTGAGAGCTATCAATTTGAAAATTTATTAGACTTTAATAATAACTTCTAATTTAAATTAATTAAAAAATATTCACATAACCCCTATAATAAATGCCATATTTACCTGTGCCCTTCAGCAAGCAGGAAATATTCAGAAATTGAATAAAGTTATCAAACACTACATTTTAAAATAAATATAGATGAATCCTTTCAAAGCTACAAAAGTTATTTTTACTTTTGTTCTTTGATTAACAGACTGCACAGCAGCTGGGTTATAAGCTTAGTTGGCTGCTATTACTTTAAAAGCTGCCAATGCTGAATTTGACGTGGATCTGATACACATGCTCCTTGTTTCATTCACGCTTTAATGTGAAATGATACAGGCTACAGCGTGCCGTTGCTTTTGTGTGTGCAATTGAAGTGCATGTGTTATGAGCACAGTAAAATGACTAACAGAATAGGAAATTTTGTTTTACTGACATATGGCCTGACAACATCTCATCTGACCACAGATCACTGTTGTTTTACTGAAGCTGCCTGATCACCCGTTTAATGCTTGTTTGACCAGCAATTGGTGCTGATCCAAAGTGGAGTGCACGTCTGTAAAAAGTCTCCTGTTGTGAGTGGGGTGGCCAACCCTAGCTCCACCCTGCACTGTTAAACTGGAAAAAAATAATCGCCTACCTTAAAATGCTAATTTTGACAGCACTAATAAAGAGATAACTTTCAGACTTTCCCATGCTTTTCAGAATCAGAATCAAATTTATTGCCAAGTACTGTATGTATACTTGTATGAGTAATTTGTTTTGGTAAATTGGTGCTTGACAAAGACAAATGAAAAAACAAGAATAAATAAAATAAATAAAAGTAAGAAGCCCTGATGGGTCATGGGTTTTGTTGAAAAGGACAGTTGCAGATGGAAAGAAACTGTTTTTGCAGTCTTCTGCCAGATGGAAGTGCTTCAAAAAATTTGTGTCCAGTGTGAGAAGTGTCAGCCACAATCTTAACCGCCCGCTTTAGGGTCCTGGAAGTGTACAGGCGCTGAAGAGATGGAAGGTTCCATCTGATTACCTTCTCAGCAGAGCACATTACAAGCGTCAGTCGGCCTTTGACCTTGGCAGCAGTATACCAGATGGTGATGGAAGTGGTGAGAATGGACTCAATGGAAGTGTAAAAGTGAACCATCATTGTCTTTGGCAGGTTAAACTTCTTCTGCTGCTTCAGGAAGTACAGCCTCTGCTGTTCTTTTTTAATTAGAGAGCTGATGTTGAACTCCCACTTAAGGTCCTGGGTAATGACAGTTACACAGGAGTTACACAGGATAATGGGGCAGGTGGGACTGGGTTCTTCTTGAAGTCAATCACCATCTCCACTATTTTTACAGCATTGAGCTCCAGGTTGTGCTGATTGCACCAGGTCACCAGATGGTCAATCTTCCACCTAAAGGGCAGACTCATTGCCATCAGAGATGAGCCCAATGATGGTGGTGTCAGCCTTAAACTTCAGTAGTTTGATAGACTCATTACTGGAGGTGCAACAGTTGGTGTACAGGGAGAAGAGGAGAGGAGAAAGAATACAGCCTTGAGGAGAGTCAGTACTGATGGTTCGGGGGTCAGAAACATGTTTTCCCATTCTCACATGCTGCTTCCTGTCAGACAGGTAGTCTATGATCCACCTACAGGTGGAATCAGGCACATTCAGCTGCTTGTCCTGTAGCAGAGCCGTTATGATTGTATTGAACGCCGAGCTGAAGTCCCCAAACAAGATCCTCTCATAGGTTTCTAAGGAGTCCAGGTGATGAAGGATAAAATGGAGGGCCATGTAAACTGCATCATCTACAGACCTGTTTGTTCTCTAGGCAAGCTGCAGGGATCCAGGAGAGGGTCTGGGATAGATTTGAGGTGGGACAACGGAACGTGCTCAAATGACTTAATTACTACAGATGTCATGGCACCAGTCTGTTGACATCTAGACCTGTGATCCTGGGTTTATTGGGGACAGGGATGATGATGGAGGTCTTGAAGTAGGCTGGCACATGGCATATCTCCAAAGAGGTGTTAAAGATATCTGTAAACACTGGAAACAGCTGTTCAGCACAGTACTTCAGGGTGGACGGAGAAACAGAGTCTGGTCTGGCTGCTTTCCGTGGGTTCTTTCTCTTAACGACTCTGTTAAAATCTCTCTCCTGGATGGAGAGATATGTTTCTGTGATGGGGCTGGAGGGGGAGGGAGCCATTGAGGTGTGGAGCTTCGAAGAGGCCTCAATTGTCTTTTGTATCTCCGAGGGGGTTTCTGTTGTCTGAGAATCGAGCACCAGCTTCATGCAAGAGTTTCAGTCACTGCAGAGTTCAGTTCCTACCCTGATCAAACACAGGTTTCTGTAATTATGAAAATCTTAATAAACTGGTTTGTATGTGATCAGAGTTGGTTGATCTACAGGATTGGGAACCTAAGTATATAATTGTAAAGATATCTCCCAATACTAGTGCCTTGTCTTGGAAGTATAAAAGAGTTATAATCAACTTCATAGAGAAAGTAATAAGTATTAATATAAGGTAACAGAACTGCTGAAGATGGTTACAGTATGATGTTGTGGTATACCTCAAGGAACTGTATTATACAAATTTTATTTTAATTTAAACATTTTTCCCATGCAGAAGGGTTTCTGTTTTCTGAGAATTGAGCAGCACATGCAACAGCTCATCAGTTTCAGTCACTGCAGAGTTCAGTTCTCACACTGATCAAACATAGCTGTCTGTAATTATGAAAATTTTAATAAGCTGCTTCATTTGTATTTCATTGGGGTTGGAGCTGAACTTTGCAGGAAGGTGGGATCTATAAGATTGGGGACTTCTGACAAAAAGTATATTCAATTGTCAAGATATCTCCTAGTACTAGTGCATTGTTTGTAAGTATAAAAACATAAATGTTATAATATATCAGTAGTTGATGCCACATAGGTTTCAGACTTTCCCATGCTTTTGTATCTCTCAGGGGTTTCTGTTGTCTGAGAATTGAGCACCATAGCATGCAAGAGCTTTTCAGTTTCAGTCAGTCAAATGGCTTTGTATTTTAATCCCAAACACAAGACGACGTATGCAGAATGCTAGTACGCCATCCGCTATACTTAGAATAGTGACTCCATATGCACCTGTCACTGCGCTGTCAACACATGCACTTCTCCTGCTAAGCTGCAACTGCAAACCTTTGTGGCGGCTGCTGGGAACGCTCTGATTCATGGGGTAACAAATTTTGTTTAAAGTGAGACTGTAATGGATAATGGCACCTCTATGCATAGGTATGCACAGTGTACATAGTGTGCCCCACCGTTTAGAATGGAGAAACTGGTAAAGAACTGGAGATATATCAGGGTCTCCATTCCATTCCCATCTACTAATCATCACCAAACACATCCCTTATATACAGAAGACAATGTATGGTTGATAGAAAAGCCATTCTGCCACAAGCGATCCAGGATCATATAGTATTTTAAAAAATCGGATGAAGCAGAAAAAGAGTGTATTTAACAGAATTACAGAGGAAAACGTATGTCGAGGAACAGTTTTATTTATTTGATCAATGTTAAGTGAAAAAGATTAAAAGAAAAATTGAATGATTTTAAAACATATTGATACTAAAATACTAAACAGAAATTTAATCACACTGTAGTAAATTAGCTCAAAAGGGAAATGTATTTAAATAGTTACAATTAATTATGATCAATTACAATTATTTATAAGAGCTGCCAGCATTAACTTAAGCAGAATTAAATTGCCATCACCTAATCTGTTCGTCCAGCAAACATTTAGTGTAATTTAGCATGGCCACAGAATCTTAAAGGGACAATTAATTTTCAAGACAGAATCAGAAACCCATGTAATTTGTGCACAAGAGTTTTATTAACTAAACACTCACACAAACTAGTCTAACAAACAAATAGACCTACATACTTTACACTCACGTGTGCATACAAAAGGGTAGCTATGAATGAAGCCACTGGAAAAAACTGAGAATGCAGTTATGGAAAGAGTCAATTAAACACCTGAGTAAAACCATTAGTGCCGTTTATAACAGGGTCTATAGCTTATACTAAACCTCTGTTTTGAGTAGTTAAATGTACAATACTTGCATTGTCTTGGCCTGGATCAAGCGTCGAGATACAGTCTCGGATGAAAGTCTTGATGGTTTGGAAGTTTTAGACTCATGTTCTTCCGGGTTTGAAGAATGATGAATTCCAAAGATGTTCTGACTCGCTGGTGATTGGGAGTTTCTTCCCAGTGGAAAGTGAAAAAGAGCTAAGAGAGACATCAGCTGAGATCCTAGGATCTTTGGTCAAAGGCTGAGGCATGGCAGGAACTTAGGGTGTACTTGGAAGCATCGCCATCTTCTCAGAATCTAACAAGAGCCACCGACTGACAGGTTATGTGTTGGAGCCCACCTGGCACGCCTGGGCGTTGATGCTTGATTACTAAAGACTGATGAAAAATTTAATTGATGAAAAATTACTAAAGATTCTTAGAACACCAATATATTGACTATGTACCAACATATAATACACACTCTTGTGTAGATCATCAGAAGACAAAATCATAGATACAAAACATGGTAGGATTACACACAGGTAAGATTACGTGAATGAGTGGTTCTATCATAAGCATGCATAAAACACTATACACTATATAAAAGACTAATATATAAGAACAGTAACAACATACACATGACCTGAAGTATATGTGTGTTTATTCAATAAAGGTTTTCCTATTAATTAATTAGAGAAAAGTTTTTAGGGGCCTTAGGAGAAATGGGGGAGAGCTACTCTGCCCGCATTCCTTTAAGCAGTAAAACTAGTGTTTTCAGATGGTTTGTCTTTGGTTGCCATGGAACCAGATGCCTATTCTGCCCTTTTGAGGTGTTAGTTGCATTACAGAGGAAGGATCCATAGACCGTGTTAGTTGGCCCTTGGTTAAGTGAAGGGGGAGTTAGAGATTATTTGTTAAATATAACAAATAGTTGTGTGTCTGATTCGTCCAAATGCTACAACGTTTAAAGCTGCAGTCCGTAAGTTTTGCCTCTTTGTCGCCATCTCTGTTTGAAAACCTGCAATTGCAGCTATTTGCGGAATTATGTATCTTGCGTGGCTTGTGTGCCAGCATGGCTCCAGTGCAGATTGATCTAATGTTTTGAGGAGTATGTGCGGCAGTCAGTCACTGCACCGGTGTGGATATTCACTGTATTCTAGCCTATGTCTTGGAATATATGACCAAAATAGGAATTTTCAATGTATATTGTCATCTGAACAAATATGTAACAAGTCTGCTTCGTTTTTTCTGACCAACCAGGCCCAGTTCTTGCCAGCTATAGGTAGGTGGGCTGACAGATATCCTGGGTGGGCATTGTGGGGTGGGTGTGGGGATGGGTTGAGTAGATATAGTAGAGTATAATATAGTTCTATTATAAAGTATTTTACACTTTGGTGTCTACTCCAGATATATATATATATATATATATATATATATATATATATATATATATATATATATATATTTTAACCTTTAATATATATACATAGATTTTCTATGGTTTTTTTTTTTTTTTTTGGATGTGTGGGGGTAGGAGGTGTTTTGATTGAAACAAAGTCTATATCATGGCAATATTAGAACATTTAGGGTGCTTTCACACTTTGTTCACTTGCCTGGTCCGAACCCAAGTTCAGTTGCTCCCCCCTCCCCTTGCCCCCACTGGACTGTGTTCATATTATAATATTTGAGTCCGAACCGCGGTTCGCATGCGTCATCAAGCCAGCAGCTGTTTGCCCCGTTGCTTGGTAACAACAGCGCATGAGAAGGTGGCAAATGCATAACATTACTCTCTGCACTTTTCTGTATTATGTTTTCGAACTGTTCGTTTTGTTGATTAAGCTTCGGTACATAACGGCACTTGCGTCTGTCTTACGAATTTAATGAAAATGCTCTAAAGAACGTTGAAGGCGAACATAAATGAGATCTAAATGCTCTCTGCTTGCAGCTCGTCAGTCATGCTCATCTGGAAAGTGAGTGAAACACACACACACAAACACACATTTTCATCAAATAATTTGTCATTAAAAGCGGTTCACTTCCACGATTTGATACGACTGCGTTCAAATAAGCAGCGAACCGTACCAGATTTCACATGAAGTTTACCCCAGACCACCATTTTTAAGCAGACTCGGGTTCGGTTCGCAGGTGCGCATCCGAGTACGGAAGACCACGTTCACATCATCCAAACGAACCGAACTCTTACATCAATCGAACCCGGGTGCACACCTAGCGCTAGTGTGAAAGCACCCTTTGAAGGCAGTGACAAAAATAAACTACTAACTATTACTACATCTGACTACACCTATATCTACATCTAAGTGTTTTGTTTTCTGAGCGGATTATATTACATTGTATTGAGTTAAGAAAACAACAGCAAAAACAAAAACAATTATTCCTTTTGAGGGAAGACTACTAGTGATAGTGAGTGTGAAATGTGGCTCGGAATTAGTGCTCTGCATTTACACACACACACACACACACTTAATTTTTGCTGCAGTGCCCAGGGAGCATTTAGGGTTTGGTGTCTTGCACCTCGGGGCATTGAAGGTGGAAGTAGGCACTCTACATTCACTCCCCCCACCTACAATTCCTGCCGGTAACGAGACTCAAACCTGCAACCTTTTGGGATACGAGTCTGACTTTCAAACCATTAGGCCACGACTGCTCCCATGATCCCCCCTACAATACATATTAACAATGCACACCTACAGCATCAGTCAAAGCAAATGTCCTTACCAAATAATCCATATCTAAGCTACTAGTGATGGACTTTTCATGGGCCAAAATAACTAAATGGCTTGGGTGTGACATACAGCGACAAAAAGTGGTCAGAGAACAACAGAGTTGAAAAGGAGCTATCATATGATGGTGAGGACATGCCAATGACCAGGGCAGTTATATACAATTTATGTAGCTCTGGAAAGGCTTCTTTATACATTGCAAGAGTTTGCACAAAGCTGACAAGTCTGTTTCACCAGGAATTGTTTGACAAGCATAGGTTTGGCAAAAAATAATCTCATATTCCAGACTCACACTATCTGCAGTGCCAGCATGCAAATGTAAAGGCGTCTACAATGTGGCTTCTAGAAATCTACTAGATGTAGGCCCAATAAAAGATACTCTCTCTTTGCTCTCAACGGAGGCGGTCGCATTTCTTTCCTCTCCTCCCTGCCTTTCCTTGCTTCGCTGTTGTTGTTTTTTTTCTCTTGTCTTGTCTACTTGAGAGACTCTCTCTGCACTGCTCTCCTAAACTGGAATATGGATTTGATCAATTGGTCTCTCAACGCAATTGACACACTATCTTCTCGACGAGAAGCCTGGGTTCGGGGGAACCTGACTGCCCTGCCGGAACGTTTGCAGCTGGCTACACGATGGACGCGTGGGCGAATTGGCGGGTCGTGTGTCTGGCAACTCTTTCCGTGGAGGACATTGAAGACATCTACCTATTCGGAACCATGATAACAGGTCTTCTGCTGATTGGATTAGGCTTTGCCCTGGGTTATCGGAAAATTAAGAAGACAGGAACAGCTGTCCAAAGCCTCACAAGGCTGCCCGTCATGATTGAAGCAGTAGGCAGAGCGGTCAGCATTGAGACTGAGACTATTAACCGCAATATGGATAACATCACGAAGAAGCTCACGGATTTGGAAAAGAAATTGGGGAATTTGGAGACCAATGGACAATGAACAATCATAGTGACCGTGAAAAGAAATGCGGCTACTAGACCAAACAACTGGTATCTTATCATCTTTTGGCTTTCTTTACCAAGTTTGGCTGGATGACAAAAATCTCCCAGGCGAGCAGGGCAGCTTGACTTCTCTTGCATTCCTTCACCCTCTCCCACAGACACCTGCTGATTGTTGACTCTGTCTAGGACCTGACCAAGGACGTCTCCATGGCAACTTGCTGTGACGCTGTAAAATCTGCGGACTGAGGCATCTAGAGAGAGTCTCAACTCTCCAGGCCTACAAATACACTAACTCTTACAAATATACAGATATGCATTCACTCTCCCAACCCCGATCCCCCGCCTTCGCCGCTTTGCTCCTCCAGTCTGGCAGGCGGGTCTGTGACTAGCGCTTTCAAGCTGCTGGGACCGGATGGCTGTTTGCCTGCGCTGGATTACCTCAACCACCCCAAGTTCCGTACCCAGTTGCAAAGTCGTGTGTCTATGGTGTATTGATTATGTGCTTTTTGTGCTGAGGTGTTTTTCCTGTTCTCATACTGTGCTCCCATAAGGAGCATAGTCTGGGTGTTGGTTTTTTTCTCCTCACTTCCCTAATGTTATGCTGTATTTCTTCCTCAAATACCCCGTCTTCTTGTCCTGTCTACCCCACTGTCATATTGTATGTATGTATGTATGGACAGGTTGATGGCTAATTTCGCTGGTACTTGTGACTAGTGACAATAAAGGGCTACTACTACTATTACTATACTGCTTTCATCAAGTCAATGTTTTTTTTTTCTATTTTAACGATGGCCATGTCAAGAATGGAAAGCAAGGACCACTTCCAAGAGTTACTGCGGGGTATTGTAGGATTTTCATGTGGACAACACAACACTGTCATCTAGTTGTTTATACAGTGCTCCTCTTCTCTTGGAAGGATGTATGTCATCACCACATGTCTAAAACTCATCTCTGCTAATTGCCTTCAGGGACTCCAAGGACGCATTGACAACCTCACCAGCTTTACACACGTCCACTGTCTAAGACTGGAGAATAGCATTGACTGGTTTCAGGACTCCAAGCACCGAGACTAGAAATGTACCTTTTTTTTTTTAAAAAATTGTGCCTTTTGACTTGGATTAAAATGCCTGCTGCCTCAGTGCTCAGGTCAGTGGTGGCAAAATCATGCTCTGCAATATTTGAGAGAATGCTGAGTAGAACATCTTCATTCTCAACTATGAACTTTGTAACGTCACAATGGCTTGTTCATCAAATTTCCAGTAATTGTCTTCAGGAGCATCATACTTCTTAGTGGTGATGGAAAAAGTTATATAGGGAATTGGCAAAGTAAAAAAAAAAAAAAAATCACACATGGATCCAAATGGATGACTAAATAAAGCTGGTGGTTATAACAATGAATGTAAGTTATATGCCAACCAAGCTTGTTTTGCAGCAGGGCTTGCACACTGCCTCATACCCCACTCATCATTGAGGCACCATCATAGCACTGACCAACTATGTTGTCACCACTGTAGCCAGCAGCAGAGAGGTGTCTCAGTTATTGAGTGGAAATGTATTCAGCATCTAGTTGATGCAAGTCAAGCCACCCAATTAAATGCTCCTCTGGCAAGAAATTTTCTGACAAACCTAATCATCACACACACATTTTACACGTTACACTTGTCAGCATGTGTGTCTGTGCTTAATATCTGAAAGTACTATTTCAGCCAGTGTTTCAATTATTTCATTCTGAATGTCCTTGGAAGTATACTTGGTATACCATACTATATTGGCTAGAAATGCATCCTTTTCTAAAGTACATTCAAACAAGTTTGGCCTGCAGATGTATCATTTTTTGATGTGGTTTCTGTTGTTCCACGCAGCCCTTGCTCATTGATAAAGAGAAATTTAACCACATCTCCAATGCTTTTCACATAATACCTGTTCTTTTCCATCTGTGTTATGCCAACATGCATCTAGTCTATAGTCTCTCCAGAGATGCCTCCCTACACTTTAATTTGGACCTATGTTGCCATAGCCTGCAGATGACATTGGCTGGATGCATGCTTTTGCAAACCCCTGTTGCATTCCAGTACTTTGGAGTGCTTTTCAATTGGTATGTAACCATGCAAGGTAATAATGACATCTGTCTTATTAGCGACACCGAACAAGATACATCCAGCCACGGTTGCAAGCAGTACCATCCAGCATTAAATGCCCGCCATATGGAGCCAAATGTACATTAAGGGTAGCTTTTTATTATTGGCTAAGATGATGTATTTGAATTTAGGTCCAGAGTTTCGTTTCCACATGGAGCGTGATTTTGGGGTACAGAGGTGGAAGGAGTTAGACTTGTTTCTGAAGCAGGAGCTGGGGAAGATGGAGTTTGTAAAGCAACAGCAGCCACTCCATGGTCACTGCTGCTGGAGCCACTAGTAGGCTTCTTTATAGGCACAAGGAATTTATGAATTGCATTTACACACAAATACGCAATTACGATTACGATTCCAGAATCAGATACTTAAAGGGATACTCCACCCCAAAATGAAACTTTTGTCATTATTACCCCATGTTGTTTCAAAACCCGTCAAAGCTTTGTTCATTTTTGGAACACAATTCAAGATATTTTGGATGAAAACCAGAAGGCTTGTGACTGTCCCATAGACTGCTGTAAGGGCACTTCTCATAAAAGTATATATATCAACGCAACACTGGCTTCCTTTTAAAAAAAATAATAAAAAAAGTTAATTAATTTTATCTTCCTCAAACTCTAATTTTCAAAATATGTCTACAAAATGATCAGTTCACACAGAAACCATGGTCTCCTTAGTATTCACTAGGTTTATAGAGTAGCAAAGGAAACATCCCACAATGTGCATGTTTTGAAAACATTTTCTATGCTACTAGTTTCAAGTATATATTTAGAATAACCAAGAAAACTGCATCAAGCAGAGGCGTGTGTTTTACTAATAACTTGTTCATTTTTTTGCACAAGGCACTACATCATTTGAATTATTTTGGTGTTATCAGAACACATAACACTTTTAAATCAACACAAATATTATACTAATTATTATAATACTAAGGAGACCATGGTTTCTGTGTGAACTGATTATTTTGTAGACATCTTTTGAAAATTAGAGTTTGAGGAAGATAAAATTAATTAACTTTTTTTATTATTTTTTTTTAAAAAGGAAGTCAGTGTTGCATTAATATATATACTTTTATGAGAAGTGCCCTTTATTTCACTTGAGCCCCTGCCCCTCAAAATGTCTGTGCACGTCCCTGCACTGAATGACCTTTTACTGGGTGTCTTCTGTAAATCAGGGGAAAATGTATGATATTTATTTTTTGCTCAGAAAATCTAAAACAAACTTGCAATTAAATAAAACAGAAAACTATTGCACTTTTTTATGCTTAAACACTTTTTTTGTCTTTGACCCATATATATATATATATACACTTGACTTGAATAGACATTCAGTGACACTGAATAGCACTGCTACTGAATCTACAAAAGGGATACATGCAGCACAACCCATGTAGTCAAATTATTGTAGTCCAATAAATAGTTCAATAAATGATTTATATGGCAGTTCTTTTTAATAAACCAAAAAACATAAAGCATGACCTGTGTAATCCAGTTAAAGAACAAGTGACGCAAATGAACTAGCTCTTTTTGTTAATTGAAAATACTTTAAAATATATTTATTTTAAACAAACTGTTGATGGAAGTGCTAAGGAACCTGAATCAGTATATGTAGTCAGCATGCACTGTACTGTATGCTTATTTTTATTTTATTTTTTACATGACTGTGTAAGAGGAATACAAGCCAGAATTGTTCAAATCTTATCTAACATTGTTATTTACAAATGAGCAATCCAGTTATTATCAGGAACCCTGGAGCAGATAATCTTATAAGTAGAAGACTCTACAAATACTCTTCAGTAACTGAGTCAAATGATCTGGGGATCATTGTCAAGGGACATGGATGTTTTTGCTAACTCTGCGGGACTGCTTCAAAATTTGTTTTATAGATGAGCTTGACTTCCTGGTCAACACAGAGACCTTGATCTGCACAAATAGTTCCAAACCCCTTTGAATGAATGGTGGAAATGGAAATCAGCCCCTGAATCTTTGACAGGAGACGTGCAGAATTTTGCAAGTCGCATTGAAGAGAACAGTCTTGATTACAGAATATTGACTGAAGCTCTGAGTGGGCAAGAGATAATGCTTTGAGTCTGTCTAGGCTACACACAGGTGACTATAGAGGAGACATCGTTTGCTTTTATCTCTCACTTTGGTTCTCCTCGGCTTTCGCTTGTCCTTGGTTTGTCTTTATCAGGATGCAGGCTGAAACTTGAACCTGCTTCCCCAGCCACAGTGAAATAAGTGGGTCTTTATTAGCACTGTTACTTGTGTTTCTCTGTGAATTTGATTATGACAGTTGTGTTATTATGCTTCCATGACAAGGCACAAGTATTGGAATATATCTTGACAGTTATACACTGTTTATACTGTATGGCAGAAGTTCCCAAACCTGTTCCTGGAGATTCACCTTCCTGGAGAGTTCAGCTCCAACCATGATCAAATACAAATGAACCAGCTTATTAAGATTTTCATAATTACAGACGGATAATTACAGATGTTTGATCTGGGTGGGAACTAAACTCTGCAGGTAAATATTATGACACACACACACACACACATCGGGAATTATGTAAAATTGAAATTTGACAAGTGCTGTACGTATTTTCTAAGTGTAAACATATTCAATATATCAATTGGACAAAATAACAATACACAGTCAATCAATATTTAGCACCCAACAATTAAGTTGTGAATGCCGTTGTCTCAAGACCTGGCCTAACTAGGTTGTGCTGCACTTAATGAATTTTCCTTATCCTTATATTTCAATAAATTTATTGGTAACAGTTTGTTTAGTCCAATTTAGCCATTCTGTTAATTATAAGTTACTTTGCAACTGCATTGCAACTACTACTCTAACAGAGCCATTTGATTTAGTTGCAAAGTTACTTTTAGTCAATAGAATTTCTAATGGGAATCCATCAAAAAAAAAGAGTAACCACCTTAGGAGTCTCCGAGACGGCTCCTGTAGAGCTACCATTCTGCAGATTTCAGCTCCAACCCAATCAAACTCACCTGAATCAGCTAATCTAGGTGTACGAAAGTAGTTCTCCAGTTAGCAATTGCTAGATTTAGCATAACAACGTAGACTGTTTTCATCCGATTTGTGTGAAATTCAATACATTGACCTTGTTAGGACAATATGAAGCATTGACCTGTATTAATTGGTCTGTACTTTTAAGAGCATTATCAACGTGGATAGAATTTTTTTTTTTGATCAGTTTCAAATGCACAGGGACCAGCAACTTTATATACAGTATGTGTAGTCAAAAACAGTGTGGAAAAGTTGCCTTGATTACATTTTCACTTCATTTTACTTTTTCATTATATTATTTTGAATCTACTTGGCAAAAGGGCTGTTTGATGGATTCTTATACAGGTTTGGGCAGTTCTGATACCTGATGTCTTCTGCCTTTGTCAAAGAGTTTGTCTTAGGTTGCCCTTCACATGTCTCATTTGGGCAAGCTGCCATTGCTTTCATTAGCTTAAGTAACCCTGTCACACTGCTGGAGCTTAGATACATACCAGTTTAACCTTGATGCCTATTACAAACACATATCTGCAAGTTTATAGGATATTTTAGACATGATTGTGTCCATAAAGTCAGTAGCTATAATATGTAGGTCAGTCTGCGGCTCTCAGGCATAATCATCTATAACATCAGCTAGTGTTGAGTCATTTTAGGCTATTTCACCTTAATGTCACACAGAGAGTGAAAATGATTGCCATAGGTGGTTGTGAGGGAAAACAGACCCCATGAGTAAAGCTTTAGAGCCTTTTTTCATTAAGTACTTAATAAAGACTTCATAGCCTTTGGCAAAACAGTACTTGTCTTTTCTTTATGTACTGTAGCACAAGAATAAGCTCGACAGACCACTTTGGATGTGCTCTGATTCGGAATGAGAAGATCTTGAAGTTGCGGAACATTGTTCTTTAAGCTGCAGTCCATAACTTTGGTTATTAAGTTATCCAAAATCAATATTTGAGCAAGTACACAACCAGTCAGTGTTCAAAACTATCGCCTTACTTTAGCCTGATTCACATCAGTTAGATTATAATAATGCTTTCTAATTTGAGTGGTATGGGTAGGTTTTTGCAGGAAATTCAAGCATGCTTCTGCGTCATAACGTCACGTCTGTAAACATAAAAAAGATTGTCCCGGCTACTAGGCTATCGCATGTGAGGATCCTGCAGGTGTTGGATCATTTATAGCCTTTTCAATTCCAGTGTGATTAAAAAATGATCTCAAACATATATCCGGTATCTATTTTTTGAAAACCATTTTTTGGAACGCCATGAACAAAAATCAACATGAAACATAAAAACTGAACTCTTTAAGAGCTGTTTGTGTGCAAAATAGAACTGGATGATTCTGGATTAATTGAGACCAATCAGACACACATTTATTTGTTATATTTAAGGGGGGGGGGGGGGGGGGGTGAAATGCTATTTCATGCATACTGAGTTTTTTACACTGTTAAAGAGTTGGATTCCCATGCTAAACATGGACAAAGTTTCAAAAATTAAGTTGTACGTTTGAAGTATTTCTGTTCCAAAAATACTCCTTCCGGTTTGTCACAAGTTTCGGAAAGTTTTTTTCGAGTATGACTCTGTGTGACGTTAGATGGAGCGGAATTTCCTTATATGGGTCCTGAGGGCACGTCTGCCGGAAGAGCGCGCGCTCCCGTATAGTGAGGCTGAGCACAGACATTCACTGATCAGAGCGAGAGCGAAATGTCACAAAAGGAGTGTGTTTTTGGTTGCCAGGGCAAGACAACCCTGCAAAGATTACCAAAAAAAAAAAAAAAAAAAAAACAGCATTAAGGAACCAGTGGGTGGAGTTTATTTTTAAAGAGCATCAACAGAGTTGTGCAAGTGTTTTTGTTTGTACCCTGCATTTCGAAGATGCTTGTTTTACAAACAAGGTCCAGTTTGACGCCGGATTTGCACATCGTTTATTTCTTAAGGATAATGCAGTGCCAACGAAAAAGGGTCACGATCGTGTGTTGGAACCGCATGTGGTGAGTAAAACTGCTTCAAATATCTCTGTGTTGTTAACTTAGCTATCGGCGCGTAAGCACATCAAGTAAACAACATGCGATGTTGTCATCAAACTGCACTTTCCACATGTACACCTTAAAAAAAAAGGCGACATAAAGTGGAACTTAGTCATTTTCCAAAACCGCTAAGCAAATATATAATGTTTCAATACATACTAGAGACGTCCTGCTGTAGTCATTGCTGCTCTTGTTCAATTTCAGCCTATGGTTTGTTTGGATGATGGTTTTTTCCTCACGGTAATGTCACAGCTTCCAAACGCTCTCAACGCAAAAGCCTACTCGCGCTCGTGATTCTTTAGCTCCGCCCACACGTCACGCCTCCCAGGGACGTGCACAGACATTTTGAGGGGCAGGGGCTCAAGTGAAATAAAGGGCACTTCTCATAAAAGTATATATATTAACGCAACACTGACTTCCTTTTAAAAAAAAATAATAAAAAAAGTTAATTAATTTTATCTTCCTCAAACTCTAATTTTCAAAAGATGTCTACAAAATGATCAGTTCACACAGAAACCATGGTCTCCTTAGTATTCACTAGGTTTATAGAGCAGCAAAGGAAACCATCCCACAATGTGCATGTTTTGAAAACATTTTCTATGCTACTAGTTTCAAGTATATATTTAGAATGACCAAAAAACTGCATCAAGCAGAGGCGTGTGTTTTACTAATAATTTGTTTATTTTTTTGCACAAGGCACTACATCATTTGAATTATTTTGGTGTTATCAGAACACATAACACTTTTAAATCAACACAAATATTCACTCTATCCTCCTGCTTATTACATGGCTACCTACCAAATAAATAAATAATTTGACATGAAATATTAAAAGGGAGTTTATTGATTTAAACCCGAGTGTATTGCTTCCGCTAAAGAAAATAGTACGCTCCGTCTCTACGGTTAGAATCCTGTGAGTCCATAGCAACGCTCTGTTTTTCATGGCAACGGTCTGTTATACTCCGCACAGCGGTCGGTTATCAAGAAATAACAGACCGCATTCTACATTGGAGATCAACCAAGCCATGTAATAAAATAAGTTAATAAAATAAGAACGTCCCCAGTTAGTTAATGACTTACATCAAGAGTCTTTCCCCCTGAAATGTAGAAATCTAAATTGGTGAATCTAGAAGAAATCTACAGATGCAAACAGATGGAGGATAGGCTACACTCTAAAAAATGTAGTAAATCTGAGTAACTGCATCTGTACATTAATAAATAAAACTGAGTAGAAATAAGTTTACATTAAACATTAAAAATAACAATATTTATAAATTAACTTTTTATTTATGAACTTTTTTTTTTTTATTTCCTCTAAACCTTTATAAAATAGTATTCCATACAACCACAAATACATACATGACATTGGCTTTTATTTAATTTTCTTAAATTTTTACTCAATTATTTTGGTAAGTTTAATTCAAACAATCAAGTAAGATTTTCAGAGATTTTATTAAGTTAATTAAGTTAAATATTTACTAAGCCACAGAATCTTTTTTGAGTGTGGTTTAAAACAAACTCCATCTAAATGTGGATTTTGAAGGTTTTATTTGATGATGGTGATGATACAGTCCTCCCTCAAATGTGAAACTAAGTCCTTGTCAGTCACCATCAGTTATTGTGTATGTGTACATGCATAGAAATAATAATATTAATGTATTTGATTAAAACATTAAGGCAATTCAGTATTCTGATGCTTAGTTGTGTGAAGCTAAAAAGTTATTTTGCTTGTGAAACAAAAAGTATTTAAACAATTAATTTGAATCATGCTTGCAGTGCAGGGCCAGGCAGGCAGCATAATGCAAAGTTAACAAAATAGCAGCAACAACCCTCTTCAGTTTAGAGTGAATATTTGTGTTGATTTAAAAGTGTTATGTGTTCTGATAACACCAAAATAATTCAAATGATGTAGTGCCTTGTGCAAAAAAATAAACAAGTTATTAGTAAAATACACCCCTCTGCTTGATGCAGTTTTCTTGGTTATTCTAAATATATACTTGAAACTAGTAGCATAGAAAATGTTTTCAAAACATGCACATTGTGGGATGTTTCCTTTGCTGCTCTATAAACCTAGTGAATACTAAGGAGACCATGGTTTCTGTGTGAACTGATTATTTTGTAGACATCTTTTGAAAATTAGAGTTTGAGGAAGATAAAATTAATTAACTTTTTTTATTATTTTTTTTAAAAGGAAGTCAGTGTTGCGTTAATATATATACTTTTATGAGAAGTGCCCTTTATTTCACTTGAGCCCCTGCCCCTCAAAATGTCTGTGCACGTACCTGACGCTGATAATTATTTTATTGCGTGTTAACGCAGTTTTTTTATTTATTTATTTTTTATTATTTTTATTATGAAAGTCTGTTGCTCACTGGCTCTGAATACACACATCATGGGTCACAGGAGAGGGTGCTCCCGATCAAATTATTTAGTCTAAGCATCAGCATTCACAAACCACTGTCCACCATTATTTTTAACAGAAAAGAATGCAACGAGCTCGTTATCATGACTTGATAGGAAATAGGAAGACAGCAGAGAAGTGCTTGCTCAGCACAGTGGGAGTGCATTGTTTCGTTAACTTTTGTTAACACAATATATTGCTTTATACATCGATCACTTTTGCCAGCTCGGAAATATTCATGCAACCAGCACATATCAGAAGACCTGCACTCTGGCGCGGTTAGCACTCCCTGATCTATCTATATATAACTGAACTGCGCTCTAGCACACCTCTTCCAACCGAGCTAGGGACTGCTAAACGGAGCGATCAAAATAGTCAAACGAACCAGGCTTTGGGGGTTAAGATTGCCTTGTATGAGCACACACTCATTATTCTCCCACATCCCGCACACACGAGTCTCCACCGGCCCATCATGTGTTGTCCGGCGCCGCACTCTGTTGCGTTGAGTCCTGCAATCGTGCAGTTCTCTACTTGGAAGATGCCGAGGCTCGATCATAACATTATATTAATATTTGATATTTGAACTGATATATATATCAGTTCAAATGCTCTGTTAATAGTGTACACAGTATATGTTAGTATTGTTTTGACTCATAATGGCAATTCATTCTCTAACTGAACAGGTGTCTTAGAGTTGCCCTTCTGTAAATGTTTCCTGCAAGGTTATTGCTTCCTGAAGGTTTGCATCATTAGCATCTTTGCATAGATTATATGTTAGCTGTCCCCGGAACATAAAAACTGTTTTAATGACTACAGTGCAGTAATTATCTTTACACAGAACAAAGGTACACCTGAAACATCCTGGTCTACTGATAAGAAATTTGTGAATAAGATTAGATAAGATAAAAGATGAACAGTACTGTTTGGTTTTCAAGTAGCCTATGAATAACTAACTTAATCAAGATTAACACATCGCAACAGGATGAAGAGGAATATACCAAATCTCCAACACTTCAACATATACCAAATCTCTCCAACACCACCAATAGAGGTTTTGTTTACATTTGAAGAATAATCAAAGCATTGTTTTAGAATGTGTTATTTGGGTGTACAGTTTGTGTGCTTGCTTGCTTATGTTGTATCTGTCTCCATTTTGTTCGGTTGCCATGTTGAATTTGTTGTACTGCTTGTGACCAACAATGAATATCTCATTGAGGCCTGCAAATAGTGACAGCAGTGGCTGACAAGTGAGTTACAGTATGAACTGTAGTCTGTCTCAAGTAAATTTGCTCCACAGCTCCCCTCCACAGGAGTGTCCATGCGTAGAGCACCCACTGAGGTTTGGCTGTGGTATATCCCACCAGATGCTAGAGCAGATATCCTACAGTCTCATGTTGCAACCTTTGCTCTGACCTAAATATGATCTGTTGATCATAAAATAGACTGAAGGAAGGAAGTCAGGGAACTCCTTGTTTACCTCAGAACTTTCAGAAGACCTCCATTTCTTTTTTTTCTTTCTTTTTCCGTGAATGTCATGTATGCTCTTGTTTTTCTTTAATTAAAAGGATAGTTGACTCAAATAATAAATAATAAATAAATAATCAAATAATAAATTTGACATTAGTAGGATTTTCATAAAAGTCTTTTTTAATACAAAGTTTATAGTGACCATGGCTTTTAGAAAGAAGAAAAAAAATGCCATAAAAATGTCATATAAAAAAAATATTGTCTATCCTGAAGTCATGCAAAAAGTTAACAATTTAAACAATTTAACAATTTAAATGAAGAATGATTAAAACATTGTGGTATTTTACTCTGCACAAAAAAAGCTTTTTTTTCTTAGTGATGGATGCTAAATGGCAATGGTTCCCTTTCAGTCGGTCACTCTCGACATCACGTTGGATGACCAAAGAATTAGAATTCGTTAACTGGCACTGAGTAATGGTCACAATCGCTGCCTCACATGTCTGGACAAACACGCTAAAGTGGCGTTCGTGGATATGTCATGTTCCCATAACTTGAAGATGACCGTCTCGGAGCTGTGGGCAAGGCTCCGTTTCCTCGAGGGGGGTTGTGCCCTGTTGCTGCTGACATGATTTAAGGCTCATTCTGGCGGTAGTGGTACGGGTGTTTTTGAGGATCACAGCAGTGGCAAACCCCTCAAGGAACCAACCCTTGGGGGCCCACCACTCCTCTAGTACTTCGATCCAGTTGAGCAGCCAAAGGAATGCACTGGGCCCTCTTCAAAGAGTGTTCCAGCGGTATCCTTCGTTGCTCCTCCCGGCGACTGGATTCCAATCGCTGCATTGGAGGGAGAGCTCTCTGATGGTCCCTCTTTCCTCACCACCCTCGATGGTGGTGCTGCAAGGGGGTATACAGAAGTCCCCCCATTTTAGTGGTCGGTTGCAATGCAGTTGTGTCCTAATTCCGCCACCACCCAGCAGGGAGAACCATGCCTCCCCTCCCGGGTTTGTAGGTACTCTTCTGGCCTGTCCAGCAATGCTTAAGGAAGGTTCTTAGGTCACTTCATGCCATTCACATTCCAGGCATGCTCAACCATATGGCTGATGAGCTTTCTTGTCCCACGCTCCCGGGAGAGTGGTGACTCCATCCCTGTAAAGTGTAGCTGATTTGGAGATATTTCGGAGCTGCTCAGGTAGACTTGTTGCCTCACCAGAGACCTCTCACTGCCACTTGTCCATGGAACACTTAGTACTGGCACACAACTTGCTGCAGGGCCTGTGCGAGTTTGCATTTCCCCTATTGAGCCTTCTCGCACAGACGCTATGCAAGGTCAGGGAGGGTGAGGAGCAGGTCTTGCTTGTGGCGCCTTATTGACCCACCCGGACGTGGTTCCCCGAACTAGTGCTCCGCGAGACAGTCCCTCCCTGGCGGATTCCTCTGAGGAAGGATCTTCTGACTAAAAGATAGGGCATCCTATGGCACCTGCTTCCAAACTTCAGGTCTGGTCCCTGGTCGGGACGCATAGGTTCTTGGTGGCCTACCCCTAGAGTTAGTGGACACCATCACTTCGGGAAGAGCACCATCTACGAGACACGATTACGCCTTGAAGTGGAACCTGTTCATCCGGTGGGGTTTTTCTCATCGAGAAGACTCCCAGAGATTGTCCTGTGTTTTCACCTCAAACGGGTAGTCACACTGAGAGACCCCGGTCAGTGTCGGCTTGCTAAAACCTATCTGCCAATTCCAATAGGTTTACAATCACCTCCAATTTTCCATATGCACCTAAACAGATGTTCATATGTGCATTTGCTCCCAAGACCTCCTTCAGGAAGGATAGAGCTTCCGCAGCATCCTTGTTCCAAGTGAAACGGGTACGTTTTCCTAGTGTTATCCAGTCGCACTGAGTCGAAAGTGCTTTAATAATGGTGAATGGAACTTCTTGTTGCGAGACCCGGCCTACACCAAAAAGGGACGCAGGTGGCTCACAAAGGGCACTTTACTGTTACTCTTACTCTTTGTTGTTGTTTTCTTGTTGATCTGATTGCTTCTATTGTTCTCATTTGTAAGTTGCTTTGGATAATAGTAACCGAGATTATTCTATTTACACTAAGCGAAAATAGCAGTATTGTCTTAGTGATATGCTATTTACAATAAGTGCAAATAGCGATAGATTTACAGCATTTGCATTGCAGCATTTTCTGCTGTTTTATACTACTCGTTGCAAACAGTGTCAAATACCTCAGTATTGTAGTACATTATAAAACAGCATGCAATAATAACATATTAAGTGTACATTATCATTTAAATTAGAATTTTTAAATGGATGCAGCCTTATTGGGACAATAAAGCACTCCCTACACTGATTATTTTCTTATTTTTATTGAAAATAAATGCCTTTCTGAAGTGATAAGAAAATTGATAAGTCATAAAGAATGTTTGAAGTGCTATTTCATCTTCGGCACTGAATCTGTCGATTAATGGCCATCTTCTGTAATGTTGTTTAGCCCAACCACAACGCCCAACAAGGCGGACACTTTGAAAAAAGCATACATAAAGACAGAAATTTTGAATGACATTAAGGTCTGTAAATGAAGACTTTTTGGAGGGTAGAAATATTTATTTCATTGGATGGATGGAGGACAGCATGAATTGAATTCAACTAAACATTCATCTCAAAATTAATTTCCAGGTAAAATCTTGACAGGACAGTCACCTTGATGCTTAGACACAGGAACCAGTAATGTCACCAATGTTACAGGCAGAGTTTTGTATAACAAGCAACCATAGCTCAGAGTGTCTTTTTATATGTGGAGTTCTTGTTGATCTTTGTTTGTTCATCTGTAGTAGGGATGTCCTTAGTGTGACTGGCATATCACAAAGAACAAAGCCACCACAAGCATGTCAACAGAAGCAATTTTTATCTTGTTGAAATACCTAAAAATATGGCCAAATATATATAGATTTTTAACACAAGATGTAAATAAACAGAAGCACATTGTGCATTCATCATTGCTATTTCATTTATAAAGTCCAATTGAAGAAGATATTACTATTATTCTGTGTACATATCAATCAGAATCTGACTTATTTCCGACTATCGGTGGATTATTAGGTTGCATGTAAATGAAGCCAGTTGTGAACAGAAAGCTAAAATAGACCAGCAATTTTGCATTAAATTTTTTTTTTTTTACAATTTACTGATTGAAATTGCCTTGTCATTAGTTTTCAAGCTCATTAAAAAAAGACTGTCCGTACTGTTTATGTACATGTATAAATACAGGAAAAGCAACATCTGTTATCTCATAATCACTGTCCACATGAGCAGAATGAATGTTTTAATATATCGCTATAGTTGTTTAAAGTGATTGCGTTATTTGAATCAGTAGCCATGACTGTAAAATTAGGTTTAAATGTTTGATACACAGTGAAATGCAGACAATTAATTTCATTACAAAAGATCCACAGCACTCCCAGTCTATTTTGTTATGGTAGAGCCACGATCAATGGAGCTATTATTATTCGTAGTTATGTAAAGGCAGTTACACACTAAAAATATGAGCTTCTCTTTCATGAAACACTGTTTGCTTTAGCGGTACAGGCTCGGGCCACCACTGAGAGCCAGAACTCATACAAACATACATCAAACAGCAAAATCAAGATCAAACAGAGCCCAAAGTGTTTAATACAGATGAATATCAAGCAATCGAGTAATGCTTTGTATGTTCAATGCATTGTTTTCTGTTATTCAACAAGATGTAAGCATGCAATAAGTGGGTTAATAGCACACAATAACACTGAGGTGAATCCATGTCACTATTGAGGTGGAAATCAAAGTTAGCATGAGCATTACTTTTCTTCTCTTTTAGAAGAAAACAAACATAACCCCAGGTATTTATTCAATACAGTGGCTAAATAAACAAAAAATAAAGCCTCAACAAGTGTTGACATTTCCCAACACCACAGCAGTAATGACTTTATGAACTACTTTACTTCTAAAATCGATACTATTACAGATAAAATTGCAACCATTCAGCCGTCAGCTACAGTATCACATCAGACAGTGCACTATAGACCCCCTGAGGAACAGTTCCACTCATTATCTACTATCGGAGAGGAAGAATTGTATAAACTTGTTAAATCATCTAAACCAACAACATGTATGTTAGACCCTATACCATCTAAGCTCCTAAAAGAGGTGCTTCCAGAAGTCATAGATCCTCTTCTGACTATTATTAATTCCTCATTGTTATTAGGATATGTCCCCAAAACCTTCAAACTGGCTGTTATTAAGCCTCTCATAAAAAAGCCACAACTTGACCCCAAAGAACTTGTTAATTATAGACCAATCTCGAATCTCCCTTTTCTGTCCAAGATACTAGAAAAGGTGGTATCCTCACAATTATATTCCTTCTTAGAGAATAATGGTATATGTGAGGATTTCCAGTCAGGATTTAGACCGTATCATAGTACTGAGACTGCTCTCCTTAGAGTTACAAATGATCTGTTCTTATCATCTGATCGTGGGTGTATCTCTCTATTAGTTTTATTGGATCTTAGTGCTGCGTTTGACACAATTCTTTTGCATAGACTTGAACACTTTGTTGGCATTAATGGAAGTCCATTAGCGTGGTTTAAAGATAAGATTGAATATTCATATCGGTGGAATCCATTTAATAATAGTTTAAAACTAAAATACTGCAAACTGTACCCATCATGCACCACATGACAACATGGTTCTGATTTTTGGCAACTAGAGTCAACTGCTCCACACTACAGATCAGGGCAAAAGTCAATGCAAAGTGTACTGCATTCCAGCCTTTATCTTTCAAATTTGCTTTCATTGTGACAAGACAATTGCTGGATTAAAGGGTATTACAAGGACACTGTATGTATACTTTGGCTATTTGGAAATCAAACAAGCATTTTACCAACCACATCTTGTGTAAATATAATGACAGCTATGATGGGCCACACTAACAACAACCTTGTTGCTATTAAGCATATTTCTACAAAGTTATTAAGTCGAGATGTACAGTAGGCAGCTGTTATGCAGACTACTTCACTAGTACATACTGTTTATAAATAGTCTCTACATCACGTATAGATCCATTCCACAGCTGCAAATGACTCTTATTTTCTGTTGTTACATGTGACTGTTACATCCTAATGAACTGATCATCTAACTATTTAATGAAACATTCGTAAGACCTTCAGACATCATTACCATAAAATTAGTTTGGATGTAAAATGTCAGAGCTAATATGTGGATTTCCAGTCGTTTAAGGCAAAAAGAAGACTAATTACGGCTCCAAATGTATAATATGGCCAGTTCTCTTTATCTGTTGAAATTGTGTTCTCATTTTTATCCGTGGATTGGACTGTCATGAATCATATGAACTACAAAACTTCACATTATGGATAGAAATATTTAATCATTGGTATAACAATAAATACATCAGGTAATGGTGAAATAAAGAACTGCATTCAATACCTACATTTTTTTTGTCACAACCCCAGGATAACAGAAATTATCTTGAGTTAAAAAACGCTATTCAAAACAGTGAAAAACAGTTACATTGTTTCAAATATATCAGCTTTTCCATCTATAAATAAATAGGTTTTAATGTAATATTATGTTCAAGTCTATATGACAATACATTTGGTATGTTCTAAACATAAAGATTTTTTTAGGTAAAGATACTGTATGAATGCCTTACAGTAAAGTGATCACCTTTATTTATTTATATAGTGCTTTAAACAAAATACATTGCGCCAAAGCACTGAACAACATTCATTTGGAAAACAGTGTCTCAATAATGCAAAATGATAGTTAAAGGCAGTTCATCATTGAATTCAGTTATGTCATCTCTGTTCAGTTGAAATAGTGTCTGTTTTAATTTGCAATCAAGTCAATGATATCGCTGTAGATGAAGATGATGCTGTACTGTATGTCCCACACACACTCACAATGAACTGACACCTTTCCTCATTTTTCAGTCAATCAGTTACTCTTATGTTATCCAGGCAGAGCCTGTAAATTTAATCTTCCAGGACAACGGCAGTGACCTGTGCATTTTCTTAATTCATCCTTGGAAAAAATGACAGTCTAGGAAAACCTTCTTCAGATCTGATCCACTTCAGCATAAAAACGTGTCCTCTCAAAGACACATGAATCACTGCAGCAGTCACTCACTGATGGAGCGGAAGTCACCTTGATAGAGTCCTCCGGATGCTGGATACTTGAGCTGTGTTCTTGAGTAATGATTGCTGGTTCAAAGGGACTCGCAGCAATGTGATAAATATGGTATGAACTGATTCTGTAAAACAAACAAAAACGAAAAAATGGTGGAAAAGCTAAATAAGAGAATAACAAAAGGTCAATTAACTGCCATTCTTCTGATCTGTCAATCTCCAATTATGATAAATAAAGAAAAAAGGTAAATGAAAATTCAGCTTATAGGAATCACATCCAGATGTTTTTCAAGATCAGAAATGAATGCTATGATGTCATGAACCCATTCAACCATTCAAACTATTTAAGAGTGTGAAGGTCAACACACATTCAACACAGTCTACTTAAACATTAGGTCATTTAGATGAAAAATAAATAAATCTGTAATTAAGTTAAATATCGGAGTCAATTACTGATGTGCAAAAATTTACTTTAGGTTTTTGATTGTCTGTGATTTTTCTGATGCAGTACCTAGCATATTAGAAAGCATCATAACTGGAAGGGGGAAAAAAACATGTATGGGGGAAAAGAGGAATGAGGGATGATTTTATTTTTTTCTACTTTTACTTTTTTTCTAATCTGAATAACTCACAGTGTCACTCAAACATGAATCTGTGTCTTGAAAATCTATGAACTATGCAAATGTCTTTTTTAACAAAGGGTATGACCCTTGTGTGATTTTTTTTCTCCCCATGTGCTGCTCCCGGATTTACTCCATGGGAAAAGAAATGTATTTCTATTTTAGGTCTCTACGTCATTCTTTTAAACTTGGCCCACAACTCCACCCACCACTGAATGTTCTGTTGAAGCATTTTAGAGCTTTTCAGACACTTGCATAATCACTGCAAGTGTTTTATCGTTTGGAGTATTTGAACAATTACATCATAAGATGAGGGCTACAAATACCGTTTAAAATGAAGTATAATCTAACCAGGAATGAGAAGAATCTAAAGATGTAGATAGCAATTGTGCTCAGTGCTACAGTAACTTAGAAAATTTATAAAATACCAATTAAATTAAATTACAAACTAACTTCAAATCAACTAAAAGTTACCACCAAAGATTGTGCAAAGAATGGATTGTTTATATTGTGTTTATATTATTTTCAAACAACATTATTCCTAAACATCAGCTGGATTTGGATGTGCATTCCCATAATAATTCCAAAATTGTACATTCAACAGACCTCTATGGCAAGCTGTTTTTGCATTTAGCCCTTAAATTAAATATATCTCTTTTCATGTTACTTGTACACTTTACCTACATTTATTGTCCAGTCAAGCACCACTCACAGTCGTTTGAAAATGCAAAAATGTATTTCCTTCTTTGTGATTCTGTAAATACCATCTGTATTCTAATTCTGGGACTGCATCCCTCAAAATACATAAAGGTTTAACTGAGCACTGTTAAACAATATAGCCTACAAAGTATTGCAATGTCAACTATCAACTGTGACAGCAGCCACTGATGAGCTGCAGTAATATTTGTATTGGACATGAACGATATAATTTTCTGAAAACAAAACAGGGTTCACGTCTAAATATTCAAGTACATAATTTATAGAATAAACTTATCAACATTTGAACAGCTTTAAAGATTGTTTTTATTGTATTTGTACGTATCAAAACTCATTACTTCATGTATTAATTAATGTAGTGTAATCCAGCATTTTTTTCTCAGAAAAAAAAAAAAGTCATAATGTGCCTGCAATGAATCTTGGTATAGTCTGGGCCATAAGCATCCATTATTTGTATTGGTTTTGGCCCGGGAAACAAAGGACGCATTTAATGGACACATTTAAACTAACCTTTGAAATTGGACAGCCTTTTTCATGCTGCTGTGATGCACTTTGTCTTTGAATTCAGCCTTCGAAGAATAAAATCTCTGAATTTTTACACAGATAATGTGTGTTTGTATCCAAATTCTCACTTAAATGGTTTACCCTGTTCTGTATTTGTGACTATTTCTGTTTACAATTAAGAGAATGTACTGTTAACCTTTTCAGATTAAATGAGTTTTGCAATTGTTATAATAAGATCATTTTCATGTGCATATCTAGTAATTATTGATTCACATTATACAACAACATAATAATGAAACACATGGCACCATAAATGCCAAAGCCTTTTAAACGTCTTTGGAGCAACCTATCACTTTTTAAATGGACATTTATTTTTTATTTAAAGTCAACTGAAGTGGAGCTACTCCAAACATATTAATTAATGCATATATGGAATAGTTACCGACTACTGAAATTGAAAACTACATAACCTTAATTGGAATACTTAGAATACTGGAATACTAGAATATTAGACTAATGAAAAAGCACCTGTAACATTCTGTTTGTTGTTTAAACTAATAAATGTTACAACGGCTTGCCATATCGCTTGGAGAAAGCGAGAGAGTGAGGGAGGGCATTGCTGCTTAAAATGCTGTGAATGTGACAGCCAATCGACCAGACTGCCAGCCTCAGCTTGGGGAGGAAATGTAGAAAAACCTCCGTGAGTAAAATGCGCGCGAAGTGACGCGACACGCGCCGCTCCACAAGTGCCCTGACTATCTGCCACGGACAGCGCGAGAAGCAGGGCGCGAAACCGACTCGCCCTTTTGAGGGGACAAACATGACTGTGGTGCCCGGGGAGAACCTCGAAGAGACTGTGGCATTGGCAGCCCTGTCCCAAGATGTTTACGACCCTGAACGGGCAGACCAGGAGTGCTGCGAGCGGGTGGTTATCAACATCTCCGGCTTGCGCTTCGAAACCCAACTAAAAACACTGGCGCAGTTCCCCGCCACCTTACTCGGTGACCCCAGGAAAAGAATGCGCTTCTTCGACCCTCTGAGGAACGAGTACTTCTTCGACAGGAACCGACCGAGCTTTGATGCCATCCTCTACTACTATCAGTCTGGAGGCAGGCTGAGGAGACCCGTCAATGTTCCCGTGGACATCTTCATGGAGGAGATCAAATTCTACGAGCTAGGAGAAGAAGTCATTGAGAATTTTAGGGAGGACGAGGGGTTCATCAAGGAGGAAGAGCGACCTTTGCCCGAAAACGAGTTTCAGAGACAGGTCTGGCTGCTGTTCGAGTACCCCGAGAGCTCTGGACCCGCGAGGGGCATCGCAATCGTCTCGGTGCTCGTCATCTTGATATCAATTGTCATCTTTTGCTTGGAGACTTTACCAGAGTTTAGGGAAGACGGGAAAATGGTCGAGGAGCACCTCGCACTCAATGGAACTGCTAGTTCAAAGAAGCCCAATCCATTCACAGACCCCTTCTTTATTGTGGAGACCCTGTGTATAATCTGGTTCTCTTTTGAATTGCTCGTGAGGTTCCTCGCGTGCCCAAGCAAGCCCGCCTTCTTCAAGAATATCATGAACACGATTGACATCGTGGCTATTATCCCCTACTTCATCACCTTGGGTCTGGAGTTGGCCGAGCATCAGGGTAACGGCCAGCAGGCCATGTCTCTGGCCATCCTGAGGGTCATTCGCTTGGTGCGGGTGTTCCGCATATTCAAGCTTTCCAGACACTCGAAGGGGCTTCAGATCCTGGGCAAGACCCTGCAAGCGAGCATGCGAGAGCTGGGGCTCCTCATATTCTTCCTTTTCATCGGAGTTATACTGTTCTCCAGCGCCGTGTATTTCGCCGAGACGGACGACCCCGAATCGGGGTTCAGCAGCATCCCCGATGCCTTCTGGTGGGCAGTGGTTTCCATGACAACTGTTGGCTACGGGGACATGTGCCCAGTCACCATCGGGGGCAAAATAGTGGGCTCTTTATGTGCCATCGCCGGTGTGCTCACCATTGCGCTTCCAGTGCCCGTCATCGTGTCCAATTTCAATTACTTCTACCACAGGGAGACCGAGCACGAGGAGCAGATGCAGTACACGCACGTGACGTGTGGCCAGCAGCAGCCCTCGTTCGGTGAATTTAAAAGGAGAGACAGCAAAGCGTCCCTTTCTAAATCAGACTATTTGGATTCTGAGGATGGAGATTCAGTCAAGTACACCAACTGCAGCCCCCATAAAGCATACACAGGGAAGCTTACTGATGTATGAATGTAGAACGCCGAGCATTAGAAACCCAAAGAAGCGCACCTGTCTCTGTGAGTACATCCTCATCCTCATCCTCATCCCTCGCGCTGTACGTGGCTTGAGTAGATCTGTGAGGATTTTACTATGACGTGATGTGCGATTGTTTTCGGAACTCTCTTCCATTAACGTGACTGTAGGTCATAGAGGCGCGAGACGTAGTTGTATAGGCGCGAAAAAAAAGAAAAAGAAAATTAAATAGAACGATTAAATCCTCGCGTAGCACTTTAGCAGTATACTAAACTTTGTCCACAAATTCGTTGGCGCGTGATCTGTTAGTTTTCCAGAAATTTGGTGCCAGTGCGATTCAGACGTTTACATACTGCTCATTTGAAATAAATAGTAGGACCAACGTGTAACTTTTTTTTTTTTATGTTTTTTTTTTTAATAGGGCAGTTCGACTGCAAGGTCATTTTGGGAAGAAAAAAAAAACGTTTGCTACAGCTTATTTAAAATATTATTATTGCAATATGTAACGTTACATTTAGAAATACACATCACAGTAAAAAAAAAAAACATATATTTTTTTTCTGAGGACGATCAGTAGAAGAGCAAACCAGCTTTGTGATAGGTAATTTTAGGCATTTTCAGGTTGTCACTGCATAAGCATTGAAAGGTTATCTTAAAGCTACTTGATAACATTATTCGTACTATGGAGAAGCACTTCAGGGATACAGGCTTACACTGATAATCAACACGAAGCTTCTTCATTTCGTCATGTTATCAACAGATGTGTAGAGGATGAATGAGGAGAGGCTCGATTTCAACAGCGTGCGCTCAAATCTGGACACGAGTTCTTCTTCAAATACACTAGCGTTATCTAGTGGACAACGGTGGAAACTGCAGTCTTTAAACATAGGCTACTACATGTGTCTCCATAGCAACTTTCCAGACGGTTCTGGTGACATTGGGCTATTATTGTTCCCTAAATCTATTCACATGGAAGACGGCTTCTGGTGCTTTTATTTTAAAACTAGGTACTTTCATATATTCAGTTAAGGAAAAATCATCAACCCTCAGGTAGGCAGGTTTACATTCTCATCAGGTCTAGTTAAACTATGAGTCCACATCCATAATAATGGAGAGACATCTTCATTTCTGCACTGCAACAGCGTGGAGAGGGCATCATGAATTCAGCACAAAATCGGATTCATTATGACGTCACTGTGAGAAAGGAAAGTCTCTGTCTATTGGCTGGACTAGGAGACTCAACGCCAGCAATGTCAGTAATGGACTAACTGAAAATGGAAACAACTAAACAGATTTCCGGACACACCACATCAAGTTTTTTTTTTTTTAAATTTTTTTTTTTAAATTTTTTTTTTATTGGATTTTCACATTAGCAGGAAGAGTTCAGACAGGAAGAGGTATGTAACACTGCACAATCCAAAAAAACATAACTGTGTATGTGTTGTAAAGTAGACTATCTCAGAATTAGCTATTTATGAGAGATATTTATACTATGCTCTGTTTCTAATAATAATACATATGAACCCAGTATGTTTAGGCCTATATACAAACAAAATAAGTGCAAACAGTATAAACTGGAAATATTGACAAGTTTTGCCAATACGTCAATCACACACACACGTTTCTGTGTATTGTGGGGACTTTCCATAGATTAAATACATTTATACTGTCCAAACAATATTTTCTATCCCCTAACCTAATCCTAAACCTAGGCTTACAGAAAACCTGTTCTAGTTTCATATATGTATATATGTATATATATATATATATATATATATATATATATATATATATATATACATATATGTATATGTATATGTATATATATATATATATATATATATATATATATATATATATATGTGTGTAAAAATATAATGTACGCTGATATTAATTCCTGTTTTCATGTAGGGAACAAGCACACGATTGAATGCAATATAACTGTGTCTATGTCTATAAATATAGTTGCTTAAAGAGCAAAAGTGTATGAGGTAAGACTTGCGGTATGCATATTACCAAACTAGAATATCTCATACTAAAACAACACCACAAGATCAAACTGTAGACTTTCTTTCTGTGTTGTGTGTGTACACTAGGGGGCAGTATGTGTCTTGATTTATGACTTTGTTTGCTGATAAAGCCAAAATGTATAATTTAATTGAGCCTGTGTACAATAGCTGTTCTTTGAGATAACTGTTTCAGAGGAACACATTCAGAGGAACTGTTACTCTATCATGTTACAATGTATGGTAAGATAATGCAAAACAAATAGCTAAACTTGCATCTTGAATATGTAACGTATATACCTGTGATAGCTGAAATCTGTCATAAATAGTCACTGAATTCATTGGGGAACACACAAATATACATTCTCATCAGTCCAACTAAACTTGTTCCATAAACCGAGCAGTGCAAAGCATAAATAATAATCTTATATTAAATACATCTTCCTAACTCTTTTGGACTGCTGTGCCAGGTTACATGAGGAGAGAGGGGGGGGTTATTTCCTGACCCACTTTGACCCACTTTGTGTTGCACTGACCATGTGTGTTTAATGTTTTATGAAGGAATGCTGGTCTGGTCGCATGAAAAAAAGAAAAAGAAAAAGTAAGAGTGACGTATAAAGACTTATAGACTTAAAGTTATAGATTTTACACACACATCCACACTTGACTGCTGTGTTCACTTCTGCAAAGGTCATGTTATTTCAAGCTGTGGATACTTTAATAATCAAGGAGCCTTCGACACTCACAGATGATCAGTGGCAATCACGTGGCTCTCATATATCTCCTAATGGCCCAGGAACATTGTCCCTTCATACTCTGTCTAAGGATCTGAATAAGCACTGACAAGCACAGGTTTTTTTTTTATTTCTGCTGGAAAATATGGCGAGCAAGACACAATAAAAGCGACTGCATAATGCGGTTGTCATGTGTGGCACTCGTGCTACTGGCTTGTGTTACAGCTCGCAGGTGTTGAATAGGTCAGGGTGACTTTGCGGCTTGCTGCAGTTGTTGGTGCAGTGAAAATGAAACAGCAAGGCTTTAGCTCGGGCTTTCACGGGGAGGATATTTACAGGGTTGCACGGCAGCACACTGTTGATATTCCTAAGACAGTCTAGTTAGGGTTTCCATTGAATGATTCAAATTCTTAAAGGGGTGGTTGACTGTTTTTTTTCTTTCTTTCTAGGCTTTATTGTGTTTATGGGGTGCAGTCTAACATATGTTAATGATTTGTTTTTTGTTTTTAAAAATTATTTTCACATAATTTACCTTTATTCCACACTGCTCTGTCCCTTCTATCAATGGCTCAATTATTGTTTTTTGTAGGCATTAAAGACCTACAAAGACAGTATCTCTGTTTGCATTGAACTTATGCTCAAACAGAAACATTGCACACTAACTGACGTTAAAAAAGCGAAATCGCAATCAACCACCCCTTTAAACTGATTCAGCTAGGGATAGTTCACCCCAAAAATGAATATTGTGTCATTATTTACTCATTCCGAACCTGTATGAGTTTTTACATGTAACTATTCTTTGAAATATTTAATTTCTTTTATGTTTTGGAGCATGAAATATATCAGTGCTTCATAATCAGAGACAATTTACATTTTAAAAAAGTAATGAAAGAAGCAAAAAAAAAAAAAAAGCCTGTTGTGTAATTGTATATATTGCATAAATAATCTTTGTCAGAAACCGAAAAAAAAACCTAAAAAGTGAAATAAATAAAATTGTATTAACAATTAAGAATAAAAAAAAATTATCAATAGTTTGTAATATCAGCAATATAATGGCACTTCAGGTGACAGTAGTGGATTAAATAAACCTTGGGTTTTTAACATATAAAAACTGAGGAATATCTACATTCTACAATTTACTTTTAAATATTATCATTTTTAAAGTTGATGTTGTTGTTTATTACGATACAGTCAGTGGTGTTATTATCAATGTATTAATGTCGATGTTGACGGTGTGACTGGTGTTAGTGGTGGTACCACTACAGCTGGTGGTGTTACTTTCAGTGCTGTTACTGTCAGTAGCGTTACTGCTGGTAGTGTCACACTGTCAGTGGAGTTTCTGTTGATGGTGTTACTGCTGGTGCCATTACTGCAGATGGTGAAACTGTCATTGATGTTACTGCCATTGCTCCTACTGTTGATGCTGTTACTGTTAATGGTGTCATTGTCAGTGGCGTTACTGTAGATGGTGTTACTGTCAGTGGTGGTTTTCAAACTGGTAATGGTACTGTCTATGGTCTTACTGGTGGTACCATTACTGCAGATGGTGAAACTGTCAATGATGTTACTGCCAATGCTGTCACTGGTGGTGCCGTTACTGTCAGTGGTGTTACTGTCAGTGGTGTTACTGTCTACAGTGTTACTGTCTACAGTGTTACTGTCAGCAGCAGTTTTAAAACCGGTAATGGTGCTGTCTGTGGTATTACTGGTGATACCATTACTGCAGATGGTGATGCTGTCATGACTGTTATGGTCAGTAGTTTTAATGGCAGTGATGTTAGTACCAGTGGCTACTGTCGATGCCGTCAATGACAGTCACATTACCATTAGTATTGTTATTATTGTTGATGGCGTTGCTGTTCAGTTGTGGTGTTACTGTTGTTGAAAGTGTAGAGTTAGTAGTAACATTATATATTTGACTATAATCAAATGTGGCTAAGTGTTTACATTTTAAGTTTAAGATGTTTATACATTCTACATTATTTATTTATTGAGATGGGTTTTTTTTAGATGCATTTGAATATCGTGTACTACACCACGCTGCTGTGACAGCTCTATTGACTGCTCTGCAGTCCATCTAAATAACCTTGATCTGTTAATATTTATGAAGATTATATATGGGTTTGTCGTAGTCATATTGGTATTTTATGCAGAAAACATCTTTAGCTGAAAAATTAACATTTTCTATTCTCCATTGCCCAATTCTGGTTGCTGTTATGCTCATGCATATCCAGTGTCCAGGTCACATGTTACCTCTGGAAGTTGTGTTACTAGTGAGTGTTTTTTACCATTAATGGCAACATAACAAATAATGTAATGATGTATAATAACACAAATTTAAATAACAATAATGTCTTAATGCAGGGATTCCAAAACTTTCAAAAATGCAAAAAAAAAAAAAAAAAAAAAATCACTGTCTTAACGTATAATGTATGAATCTCATCCAAGAACTCTTTCGATATAGCCTGTTTATCCAATGTACTCTAAAATCAGTCGCTCTGGTCGTGGCTTCTGGATGGTCCAGTCATATACACAATAAAATAACATCTTTTAACATCTTTTAATATGCAATGGGTAATAGTTCTGTACTCTCTTTGTTTACAGGTACAGTCATGAAACTGGACTTCCTGTCCTTCAGATCTGCATACCGTATACATGCAGCAGAGTATCATCAAGGACAATATGAACCTTCACCAGAGCAGCAGAACATGGGATAAAACAAACTTCATTTAAACCACATTCACTTGTTCCTATCAAAGGAATTATGCACAATGTCTCAAAAGGAATCATATTGCCAAATGGGGAATCTAACCATGAGGAGATAGGACAATGTGGTGAAGATGAAGAAGATGAGGTAGAAACTATTTACTTGAAATCACAGAGTACATGCACAAACAATTTGTGAGATGCATCTTGATGTTTATGTGCCCTTAAAACAACAACATGCTACTGGGACAGGTGTGACTATGTACACGTGAATATTCGTCTTCAGACCAGCAGTATGTCACATTTAAACATTACAGATCATGTGCTATACCAAAACATGTTAGGGATTGCATGGAAAGTTGGGAAAGGAATAAATCTTGATTATTATGTTAATTTAATTTCTTTTTTTTTTTCAACAAACTCAGTAGTCATTTTAAGTGGGAACAACTATCAATGACAACAAATTACTTGACTGTTGAGGTTAACATTGTTAAATATCTATTTTTTTAAAGTATCATAGGTTTTATATAAAAATGGAATCGGTTAAACTGGTGAAAGGTTATTTTTCTAGCTTTTTAAAATTTTGCTAAATCATTTTACATTATCTTTCTTTCTTTGTTTCAAGGAAATGTGTATACATTGATTTCCTCCTGTAATACTTTATGCAGTATAAATATTGAAATGCAAAGGTTGCTGCAAGTTTGTGTCTTTATTTCTTTTATGATTATTGATATAGTTTCATAATCACTCATCAGCGAAAGCATCTACCTCAGTGTCCTGATTGGCTGTTTTACTGTGTGTTTACCTCACTGTGTTGAGTTATGTCAAACTGTTCACAAGCCTTATTTATGGAAACAGCTTAAGCATACAGCATGTGACGTTTCCCCACATTATTGTTGGATGTATGTTGTCCTGACTTTGTCCATTCTGGTTTTGGGCAATCATTCAATACAAAAAGTCATTACAATAATGTAAACCTGGCAAGTAAAAACTCATTCCAACATTCCCCACTATGGTACCCGGTAGGTGACATGGTCGGTTCACATAGTTTTGTCGTGGGAACGCGATAATATGTCGTGGCCACAAGGTATTAATTTATGGGAATGCCATGTTAACTCATGGGTAACAACATCTTTATGTCGCGGCCTCAAGATATTATGTTGAGGGAACAACATGCATTTCTCAATGCCGCAACTTCTTAATTGAGGGATCGACATATTTTTCGCGTGGCAGCGAGTTTATTATTATCAGAGATTATCAGAGATGGATTAATTAATATTTTATATTGAATAAAGAAATTATATTACTTATTATAGAAATCATTACATTATTAAATAATAATATTAACCATAGGCCTTGGCTACTGGTGCTGTATTACATATGATAGTCAGCATTCAAATTAAGTTTATCATAAATAAATGTTATGTAAAGTGCATATTATAAAATTGGCCTAAAATTATTATTTTTTAATCCATCCTACAGTCTTGTAAGTCCATTAACTGACCATATTTCTCCAATAATATTTGTGTATTTACTATTATTAGCCTATTATAATTGGTTGTATTTTTATATTCGTTTATATTCATTTTCCCCCTTTTTTCAATCTTTACTTAACGTTCTGCGTACTTTTGTAAATAATAGCTTACTGTAAATGCTCGACATGCCAGTAAAGCTTTGATTATGCTGACTGGAATTTTTGCTGGAATGCAGTTTAAATTGAACATATATTTCATTTTATTTCTGCTAAATAGACAATAATTATAAATACTGTAGTGTTTTGTTGAGGATTTAATCATTCATGTAGTTTATCATCACACATGGGCATCAATACAATCATAAATTCTAAACTATATTGGCATAACAGTTAGACGTTTATTTGCAAAATATAAGGTAGGGTAGCAAATACTACCATAATTAGCATATACAACAATAAATATAAACATATAGCTCTAAGTTAATGTAATATAATATAAAAATATTAAATTAAATCTTAATGTTAATTAATTTTTATACATTTTTTATAATTCCGGGTTGCTATGGACACACAGGTTTATTTACACATTAAACTTGTGGCCCTCAACATAGCATCAAGAGGTCACGACATAAGGATGTCATTAACTCGACAACATGACGTTCCCACGAGTTATTATGTCATGGCCACAACAACACTAAGTGAACCTAACACGCCACCTCCCGGGCACCATACCGTTAGAATAAATAAGAGATTGAAATGTATTTTCCCTGCTTTCTAATTATAGAGATATATAGGCCTAAGAATTGAAATCTATAAATAGATTTTATAGGCTAAGATGTGGGAAATTGCAATGAGTTTATATGCTAATGATGATACTTAAGAGATGATTGTACGACAGTAGATTTTCCTAGATGAAATGAATATATTATATATAATGTTCCTATTTAAATAAATAATTATTTTGTTAAGGTTTGTTCATAAGCATACATGTATCCAATTAAATTCCTGAAATTCGGACTTCACATGCATACTGTATGAATATCTGCATCATGTCCAATGAATGTCAAGCATCCAGTTAATCATTTTGTCGTCTCTGTGTATCAAAAACACTCTGCTGCTTTGAGGTCTTCCATGTGAAAGCAAGATGCTTCATAATAATTTCTTCACATTGCCATTATGTTCACTCTTTCAGTTCATTTACAAACTAGTTTTGATAAATAAACATGTATCACCTGTTCTCTTCATCTAAATTGGACATTACCACTGTTTAAAAATAGGATGGACAGAGCAGTTTTGGCTGACATTGATTCATATAAATGAACAGTTTATTTCAATGAATTAAATCACTGATTCATTTGAGTCATCACTCAAAGTTAAAAAAATGTAAGTTTTGTTGCAGGCCTACCATACAGTTTTTAACGTTCGCATTAAACGTTTGCAGTACAGTGATACAGTCGTATTTTTCAATGACATTACAGAAATTGTGTCGAATATTGCAGGAGCACAGACCCAGAGCAATTCATTTATGAATTATTAATCATTATGCTTGGTCCATCATTTCATATTTGGCACAGACACAGTGTGTTAATATGATCAAGTCAATATAAATTGCAGGGCTTTAGTCATGTGTTTTCAAATGGTTTTCATGTTGGCTGCTGCCCCATCATTAGACCTGATATGAGCTGTGATACAAACATTTACTTACACATTTGAGTAATCAATAGTATGAATGTATCACGCAAAACAAGAAAAGTTTTTATTATTAAACTAATGATCTACATGAAAGACTGCAGGGTAGGGGACGGCAGAAACAACTTTCACAAATAAACCAAAGGGTCACTTATTCCACATACATTTAGAAAAATCTGCTGTGACCATTTGTATTATTATTTTTTTTTCCAATTGATTTCTTTGGACATAAAATATTTTATGAAGTTTTGATGACTTCAAAGCAGGCCAAGTTGTTGACTGAGCTAAAGTGAATGAATTCAAACTGGTAGTAACCAGATGGGATTTTGTTACAGCTGTGAGTTTAATACAACCCAGCGCTAAGTAAAATATGGACAAACCCAACAACTGGGAAGTTTTGACCCAGCGGTTTGATTAAATGTTTAACGTCTCGGTTACGTATGGTAACCCTCGTTCCCTGAAGGAGGGAACGGAGACGCCACGTCGGATGACCGACGAATATGGGATATCGCTTCGATAGACCAATCTACTTCGAGTGTAAACTAAACGAGCCAATGCACATTGGCATGCAATTATTGCATCCAGCTGCCGCTGATCACTGCGTGAGTATAAGAGGGCAGCAGGTGCAATGCATACCAGTTTTTCGCTGAGGAGCCGAGCCGGGAACCCGGCAGCTCAGCGGCGGTACAGCAACCATGGCGACGGGACGTGGCGTCTCCGTTCCCTCCTTCAGGGAACGAGGGTTACCATACGTAACCGAGACGTTCCCTTTCAGTCGGTCACTCTCGACGCCACGTCGGATGACCGACGAATATGGGATCCCTATCAAAGCGCCATGTGTGCTGCCCCTTCCAGTGCCCTGTGCGAGCCGCCTGCGCCCCTATTAGGTGTAGGCCGGGGCTCAGAACAAGTAACTCCACTCACCATTGTCAAAGCACTACCTCACTGGGTGAGATTGGATAACACTGGGAAAACGTACCCGGTCCGCTTGGAGCCGGGACGCTGCGGAAGCCCCATCCTTCCCGAAGGAGGTCTCGGAGGCAAATACACATATAGCATCCGCTTAGGAGTATACGGAGAAATTTGAGGTGATTAAAACCCTCTTGGGAAGGCAGAAGTCTGCCGGGGAAACACGGGCTCTAAGGCTATACCGTGGACTATACACATACGAGTACCGCTTAGGTCTCAATATGGAGCCCAGCCTTCCATGGTTCTCACGGATTCATCATGAAGGCCTGGCGCCGGACGTTCCGCCGCGTCCAGCTGCCTAGGGTGATGGAGGAACTCAACAGGGTCTACAGTTCGGACACTCTGGAGCAGTTTTAGCAAGCCGACACTAACCGGGGCCTCTCAGTGCCACTACCCGTTTGAGGTGAGAACACAGGAGGATACCGGCTCTACACGAAGGTTATAGAACCTAGCGAACGTGTTAGGGGTCGCCCAGCCCGCAGCTCTACAAATATCTGTCAGCGAGGCGCCACGAGCCAGCGCCCAGGAGGATGCAACACTTCTAGTTGAGTGAGCTCGAAGCCTGAACGGGCAGGGCACATCCTGAGCCTGATAAGCCAGGGTTATGGCATCCACAATCCAGTGGGCCATCCTCTGCTTAGAGACGGCATTCCCCTTCTGCCGGCCTCCGTAACAGACAAAGAGCTGGTCTGAGGTCCTGAAGCTTTGCGTCCGGTCCACGTAGCACCTTAATGCTCGAACAGGACAAAGCAAAGCCAGGGCTGGGTCTGCCTCCTCCAGGGGCAGCGCTTGCAGGTTCACCACTTGGTCTTTGAAGGGTGTAGTGGGAACCTTGGGCACGTAGCCAGGCCGGGGCCTCAGGATTACCTGGGAGTCAGCCGGCCCGAACTCTAGGCACGAATCGTTGACCGAAAATGCATGCAGGTCCCCTACCCTCTTGATGGAGGCCAGTGCAAGCAGGAGCACAGTTTTCAATGAAAGAAACTTTAGCTCAACTGAATGCAAAGGCTCGAATGGGCCCTGCTGTAGTGATTTAAGCACTAGAGACAGGTCCCAAGAGGGTATACAGGGGGGCCGGGATGGATTTAACCTCCTGGCCCCTCTAAGGAACCTGATGATGAGGTCATGCTTACCCAAAGACTTCCCATTCACAGGGTCATGGTACGCAGCAATAGCGGCAACCTGGACTTTGAGGGTGGAGGGAGACAGCCTTCGCTCCAACCCTTGCTGCAAAAAGGATAGCACGGCCGCAATCGGGCATCTTCGGGGGTCTTCTCGGCGAGAAGAACACCACTCAACGAACAGGTTCCACTTCAAGGCATAGGCGTGTCTCGTAGACGGTGCTCTTGCCGAAGTGATGGTGTTAACTACCTCTTGGGGTAGGTCACCTAGAACCTCCGCGTCCCGTCCAGGGACCAAACATGGAGTTTCCAAAGGTCTGGACGCGGGTGCCAAATGGTGCCCCGTCTCTGAGTCAGTAAATCCCTCCTCAGAGGAACCAGCCAAGGAGGGGCTGTCGAGAGGAGCACTAGTTCGGGGAACCAGGTCCGAGTAGGCCAATATGGCGCTACTAGTAAGACTTGCTCCTCGTCCTCCTGGACTTTGCACAACGTCTGTGCGAGAAGGCTCACTGGGGGAAACGCATACTTGCGTAGGTCCCGCGGCCAGCTGTGTGCCAGTGCGTCCGTGCCGAGAGTTCCCTCGGTTAGGGAGTAGAAAGCCTGGCAGTGAGAGGTCTCTGGAGCAGCAAACAGGTCTACCTGAGCGGCTCTGAACCACCTCCAAATCAGCTGGACCGTCAGGGGATGGAGTCGCCATTCTCCCGGGAGCATTGCTCAAGACAGCTCGTCGGCTGTACGACTGAGCAGGCCTGGAATGTGAACAGCACGAAGTGACCTCAGAACCTTCTGACTCCAAAGGAGGAGGTGGCGGGCGAGTTGCAAGATGCGACGAGAGCGCAGACCACCTTGGTGGTTGATGTACGCAACAGTCGCAGTGTTGTCCAATCGGACCAGCACAGGCTTGCCTCGTAAGAGACCTTTGAGACGGTTCAAGGCAAGGTGCGTTGCTAACAACTCTAGGCAATTGATGTGCCACTGCAGCTGCGGGCCCGTCCAAACCCCTGAGACTGCATGCCCGTTGTACGTGGCCCCCCCGGTGGTGGTGGAGGCATGCGTGTAAACCACAGCATGCCTGGAGATCTGCTCTAGGGGCACCCCTGCCCATAGGAATGCCAGATCTGACCACGGAGTGAGGGTTTGGCGACAGGCCGGTGTAACTTGGACCCGGTGAGTGCCGCGCTTCCACGCCCACCTCGGGACTCGGCCATAAAGCCAGTGCCGGAGCGGTCTCATATGTGATAGGCCGAGCGGTGTAAGTGCCGCTGTGGCCACCATATGCCCCAGGAGCCTCTGAAAGAGTTTCAGTGGGACCGCCGTCCTGCTCTTGGACGTATTCAAGCAGGCTAGCACCGACCGCGCACGTTCCTCTGTGAGGCGTGCTGTCTGTTCGACCGAATCCAACTCCATACCGAGAAAAGAGATCCTCTGCAATGGTGAGAGTTTGCTCTTTTCCCAGCTGACCTGAAGGCCCAACAGGCTCAGGTGCCGGAGCACCACATCCCTGTGCTCGCACAACTGATCTCGAGACTGTGCTAGTATCAGCCAATTGAGAATGCGAACACTCTGCTCTCTGAGAGGAACGAGAGCTGCCTCCGTGACTTCCGTGAAGACACAGGGAGACTGGGACAGCCGGAAGGGCAGGACCTTGTACTGATATGCTAGTCCTTCGAACGCAAGCCGCAGAAAAGGTCTGTGGCGCGGAAGTATGGACACATGAAAGTACACGTCCTTCAGGTCGATCGCTGCAAACCAATCTTGGGGACGGACGCACCTGAAAATGCGTTTCTGTGTCAACATTTTGAACTGTAGCCGATAGAGGGCCCGATTCAAAACTCGCAGATCCAAGACCGGTCGTAACCCACCGCTTTTCTTGGGTACAATGAGGTACGGGCTGTAAAGCCCCTTCCTCATATCGGCCGGAGGGACCGGCTCTATCGCGGCCTTCGCCAGTAGGACTGCGATCTCTTTCCGCAAGACAGGGGCATCGGACGCTTCCACTGTAGTGAAGCGGACACCGCAGAGCTTGGGGGGAAGCCGGGCGATCTGAATCGCATAGCCGAGGCTGATGGTTCGCAGAAGCAAGCGAGACGGGCTGGGTAGCGCTGACCAGGCGCCTAAGAACCGTACAAGCGGGACCAGCAGAACCACAGCCGCACCCGCAGTGGGGCAGCGAGGTGGAACACAGGGGCCCAACTCGGGCGGCTTGTGAGCAGGCCGGAGTGTGGTGCGAGTGTGGGGTGCAGGGCTCACCTGGTTCCACGGGTTGGCAGAGGGTGCGTGAGTAGGGCCTTTGTTGACGCTCTCGAACCGCCCGCAGCTGCCATCTGGCGAAGGAGGAGGATGAGTGAGGTCCGGTGCTTGGCCGTCCGCAACTCTCCGTGCCCTCCTGGGACCCAGAGAGGGAGGAAACTACTCTCCTGTCGAGATTTCCAAATTCTCCGCCTGGCCCTCCTCCAGGGGAGGGAGAGGTGCCTACACCATCCCCCAGAAAGCAGCTACCTCTCTCTGGGTCACCCGTCCCAGGGCCTCTTGCTCTTCTGCTTACCGTCAGGTTTGACGGGGGCCAGGACGGGAGGGGCAGCCTGCCTGTGCCCAGCTCAACGGCACCACTTGGAGGCTGCTGCAGATGCGACGCGTGAGCAGGGGCGGATGCAGGGGGCTGCCCTCGGCGACGAGCAGGCTGGGGCACTGCAGCCGGCGGGTGGGTGGAGATAGCAGCAGCTGCCCGCCGGGGCAGGATGTGTCGGATCGCCTCAGTCTGCTTCTGGGCAGCCGAGAATTGCTGGGCCAAAATCTCAACTGCGTCGCCGAAGAGGCCGGTCTGGGACACAGGGGCATTGAGAAACCGGACCTTGTCGGTGTCCCTCATGTCTGCCAGACCCAGCCACAGATGGCGCTCCTGGACCACTAATGTGGACATCGCACGACCCAGCGAACTCGCGGTGACCTTCGTCGCTCGAAGCGCAAGGTCAGTGGCGGTTCGGAGCTCTTCCAGAAGCGCTGGATCGTGACCACCCTCGTGCAGGTCTTTCAGTGCCTTAGCCTTGTGCACCTGCAATAACGCCATAGCGTGTAAGGCGGAAGCAGCTTCCCCGCAAGCCACATAGGCACTGCCGGTCAGACCAGACGAGTGCCTACAGGCCCGGGAAGGGAGCACCGGGTCTCCACGCCAGGAGGCGGCGGACTTAGGACACAATTGCATCGCTACCGCCCGCTCCACCGACGGGATTCCTGAATACCCCTTCGCTGCACCGCCCTCGAGGGTGGTGAGGGAGGAGGAGCCCACCGGCTGGTTTCTGGCAGTAAAAGGTGCCATCCACGACTTGGTGAGCTCGTCATGCACTTCCGGAAAGAAAGGCACTGGGGTGGGGCGCTGAGAACCAGCGCGCACCACCCCGAGAAACCAATCATCCAGCCGTGAGGGCTCGGGACGCGGTGGGGGATTCCACTCGAGCCCTACCCTCTCGGCGGCCCGGGAAAGCATAGCTGCCACTTCGGGATCCGAATCAGGCTTTGTCACCATCCCAGAGGACGGTAGCGCAACCGAACCGTGATCCGACAACTCTCCCTCCGATGCTGAGATCGACATCTGGTCGGGGGGAGTCCCACTGGATACCGCTGGTACGCTCCTTGAAGAGGGCCCAGCGCGTTCCGTGGATCGGAGGTGCTAGAGGAGTGATGGTCCCCAGAGGGTTGGTTCCCTGCGGGGTTTGCCACCACTGTGATCCTCAAACCACTCGCGCTACTGCCGGAAGTGGTTCTCGTCTGTCGGCCGCCAGAACGAGCCCCAGATCGCGGCCGCGGCAACGGGACTCCGCCCCCCTGAAGGTAGCGGAGCCTGGTTTGCAGCTCCGAGATGGTCATATTCCCGCAGTGAGAACATGACTCATCCACGAAAGCCACCTCAGCGTGCTCGACGCCCAGACACGTGAGGCAGCGATCGTGACCATCACCCGGTGCCAGGTAACGACCGCACCCAGAAACGCACGGGTGAAACGGCATCCTTATAAGGACGATCCGTCGTCTTTACAAAGACGCACCCGTGAAGCTCTTTTAGAGAGAATTTGCTCTTTTAGGAAATGCTCTTTCAGTGCTGAGGCGCACAGGGGGGATGGCCGCTTGCAACACGACAGGGGTAGTGCAACCTGAAGTGTGCAGATCCACTCGACACAGGAACGACCGCCGCTGAAGCGCCGTCTCGCCAACACACGAAGCTTCCGAGAGCGTGCTGAACTCGTAGTTCACAGCAGACACAGTTGAGCAGAGCGATACCAACGCTCGGCTCCGAAGCGAAAAGCTGGTATGCATTGCACCTGCTGCCCTCTTATACTCACGCAGTGATCAGCGGCAGCTGGATGCAATAATTGCATGCCAATGTGCATTGGCTCGTTTAGTTTACACTCGAAGTAGATTGGTCTATCGAAGCGATATCCCATATTCGTCGGTCATCCGACGTGGCGTCGAGAGTGACCGACTGAAAGGGAACTCAACCTTCTGGGAAATAACCCAACCACTGGGTCAAAACTACCCAGTCGCTGGGTTTGTCCATATTTTACCTATATTTTACATTTTAAAGTGTAAGAAACAGGAATTGTATGGCTTTTAAAATTTTAAAATAGACATTTCTTCAAAAATAAAAAGTTAACCACTAGCTGCTCAATTCAACTTCCTGTTCAACTAACTAATAAGAGTATAGGTGCAACCATTTTTAACCTGCAAGGCTTCTAGTGTCAGTAGCTTCCAGATATTTTAGCTGTTCAAAATCAAAGTCTTGCTTCAAACTGGTATTTGTTATCATATTATTTCAGTCTAATCCTAAACACTTAGAATTTGTCACATGATTTGACAGTTTACTCCACTTTGTTATTCTTCTAGTAATTTAAGGGAATGATAGGAAAAAGATAACTTTTATTAAGTAATGCTGTTACTTTGAACTGAGCTCTTAGACTGTAATTTGGTCATCTTGTTAATCTGAGGTTTCTAAAATGAAAATGGCAGGTAGATTTGCAGAATTTTGAAGAAGGAAAGTGTAAAAAACCTCACAATTAGCCCTGTCTGCTCTATCTTGTGGTCATGGATGCTGCTGATGTTCATGCATTACCGGTTTTGTAGAGTATCACACATTTACACAGGCTAAACATCATGTAATGATTCTTCAAATGTGGCACTCCGTTCATACTGCTCATATCATCCCCTACACATCCCTGATGTCCACACATGTGATTTCTAAATAGATCATAGATGTTCCATTATATCTCCGCTGATTGTCTGCTACATGTAACTAAACTGTTGCCTAAGCAAGAAGCGCAACTGTATGTGCATTTCTGACATGTTCCTTTAAAACCACCTTTTAGATGAAGTGGTATATATTTAAAGCAGGGAAATATATTCTCAAGCAATCCATTACATAAGCTGATCATGTATTAATAACCATTGTGAGAAGTTATAAAACAGGCAAAGTGTTGCACAGTTTAGTACCGTATGTGTCTGTTGTTTGTGCATAGTAAGCAATAATGCATCATAAATCATAGGAATACAATGACCGAAGTATCACTGTTGCTTTGCACATGATGTTAACTGGTTGTTCATGTAAATATATTCTTTACTAGTGCCTTATATCATGCATCATATCGTCAGTGAAAGAAACTGAAATCACTATCCATTCTAGAGCATGAATTTTGAGGTTATGATGTCACTGATTCCTTTTGTAAAATGAATGTATTGCATTAAAAGTCTTCCTGGGATTATAATATATATTATATATGCTCATGTAACATCATGTGCTTCTAAAGGACCGATCCCCATGTCAGCGATGCCCATTATAAAGACATTTCACATAAACCTTTTGGCATTCATGCAACATAAAGTAATCCTTTCATTCATATTTTTTTTTTTTTTTTTTTTTTTTTGCAGTTAAAGTTATATACAGGTTAATTACAAGTTAATCTCAGTTGACAGCACTTGTGGCATAATGTTGATTGCCACACACAACTTTTGGGTTACAGTAAGGCACTTATAAACAAGGCCTATCCATAAATGCAAAAAATAAAATAAAAATGAAAAAATCACTGTTTCAGTGCAGGCATGATTTGTGTAAGAAATTTTTCTTAAAGTTATATTTAATTCTGCAATGTAGACTTTAAACACTACAGCACTATAAATTGTTTTGCTTTTAAGTCTTCCAAAAATGTTCCCCATTCACATCCATTACAAATTTCCTTACAAATGTCCTTACCTTAGTCTAGATTTGTATATATACTGTATCATGCCATGAATTTTGTTGATTCCGTTTAACTTTTACTGAATTCAGAAATTTCCTTTAAATCAATACATCACAAGTTTTCAGGAGCTTGCAGAATAGACATAAACAAAAATGGCATCAGAATGCATTAGCATAAACTCACATGGCAATGATCAAATCTTGTTCAAATAACCCCAAATTTGAGCCAGATAAAAAAATAAAAATAAAAAAAAACCCTTAAAAAAATTTTTTCTTAAATTATTCTTTTTTCGCTGAAAGCGATAAATCTGCACAATGCAATGCAGTCGCAACCAATCAAAACATATTTGATTACAACATTTTCTGTAAGGTTTCATTGTGGGTGTTAGAGATTCAGAGTCCTAACCCAAAGGTTGTGTGTTCGAGTCTTCGGGCCAACGGGAATTGTAGGTGGGGGAAGTGAATGTACAGCGCTCTCTCCCATCTTCAATACCATGACTTAGGTGCCCTTGAGCAAGGCACCGAACCCCCAACTGCTCCCCGAGTGCTGCAGCATAAATGGCTCTGGGTGTGTGTGTGTGTTCACTGCTGTGTGGGTGCACTTTGGACTGGGTTAAATGCAGAGCAATTCTGAGTATAGGTCACCATACTTGACTGTATGTCACGTCACTTTCAAATAAAAAACAAGCAGAGATAGTGAGGATGATGTGTCACATCTGATTAGAACATGATGTTGAGCTGCAAACGCATCAGATCGTCTGTGTTCATACTGTGTGTGTGTAGTGCAGCTGGTGTACATCTGAAGAGCCTTAGCACTTTGTTATCACTGTACAAAGGTGTCTGATGTGTCCAGTATGAGTAGTTCTTGTACTAACTGTTGTCTGCTGTCATGTTCTTCCTGCTATTGTATTGAATCATAAGCCATTTATTGTGTAAAACACATAGTCTGCTAATATGTCCAGTAATGTCCTCTGTCTAGTCTTCTTACTCAGCAGGATGATGAATTTAGTGTCTAGCTGATGATGTAAATGTATGGTGTACAGTTATTTTGATGTTGTGATAGAGAGTATGTTGTATACCTGAGGTAATCTATCTATCTATCTATCTATCTATCTATCTATCTATCTATCTATCTATCTATATTTGAATTATAAACATACAGAATGTATGGAATAAATATGTTTGAATACTTCTTTTGTCTGATCTCCTACATTTAATCAAGTCATCTTTACAGCATTTGAAATGGTAAAATAGTGCACCATTGTCTCTGGACCCCAGCCTGGTTCCATCCAGACTATTACATCTAATTGGTGACCCCTGGTAAAGACAAGGAGGGCATGACTGTACTATGTTTGACTTTTAATTGTACACACAATTAATTATGTTCTCTTTGGATTTTGTAGTCACAGTATGAGAAGGCAAGGCCATACCTTCCAAAACTGGTTTAAAGAACCTGAGAAACTTCTGCTTACTAACTGAACAGTCATTAGAGGTAATGTCTGTAAGAATAAAGGCTGAAATACACCCCAGATTTTTGTATGGAGGAGTCAATACACTAGTTTCTGAAAGTCAGAGCCAGTCTGCAGTTTGTGTGCAAATATGTCTGAATATGTATTTTCTGTAAATATGAATTTCTTATTAAAAAGCACTTGTTCCATCACTTGATTCGACAAACTCAAATACAGAATTTTTACCTGAATTTCCCAATTGAGTCTTGTATCCAGTGCTATTTAATTCTGCCTTCAGGTTCTTCTGCAAAGTTAATTATTTTGACCTTTGATTATGTGATTTGACTTTACATTATTTTAGTCAGAATAAATTGAATATATGGGGCAATTTCATATTTCTATTTCATTTTTAAGCTTTTTAGGCCTAGTATGATACAATTTAAAACAAATGAGGCTTATCAGTTTAAAAATTGGTTTAGCACCTCAGTATTTGAATGAGCTCCTGTAACATTATAATCCTCCACGTCCACTGCGTTCTCTAAACTCAAGGAATTTGATAATACCTAGAATATCAAAATCAACTGCGGGCGGCAGATCCTTTTCCTATTTGGCGCCTAAACTCTGGAATAACCTACCTAACATTGTTCGGGAGGCAGACACACTCTTGCAGTTTAAATCTAGATTAAAGACCCATCTCTTTAACCTGGCATACACATAACATACTAATATGCTTTTAATATCCAAATCCGTTAAAGGATTTTTAGGCTGCATTAATTAGGTAAACTGGAACCGGGAACACTTCACATAACACCGTACCTTCTACATCATTAGAAGAATGGCATCTACGCTAATATTAGTCTGTTTCTCTCTTATTCTGAGGTCACCGTAGCCACCAGATCCAGTACGTATCCAGACCAGATGGTGGATCAGCACCTAGAAAGGACCTCTACTGCCCTGAAAGACAGCGGAGACCAGGACAACTAGAGCCCCAGATAGAGATCCCCTGTAAAGACCTTGTCACAATCTGACTTTGCTGCAGCCTGGAATTGAACTACTGGTTTCGTCTGGTCAGAGGAGAACTGGCCCCCCAACTGAGCCTGGTTTCTCCCAAGGTTTTTTTCTCCATTCTGTCACCGATGGAGTTTTGGTTCCTTGCCGTTGTCGCCTCTGGCTTGCTTAGTTGGGGTCACTTCATCTACAGCGATATCGTTGACTTAATTGCAAATAAATGCACAGACACTATTTAACTGAACAGAGATGACATAACTGAATTCAACGATGAACTGCCATTAACTGTCATTTTGCATTATTGAGACACTGTTTTCCTAATGAATGTTGTTCAGTTGCTTTGACGCAATGTATTTTGTTTAAAGCGCTATATAAATAAAGGTAACCTGACTTGACTTGATCAGGCTGTATCTATATTTCATCATATTTGTGCAGCTACAGAGCCAACACTGAAATAAAACCATTAATAATTCAAATGAGTGGTATCCAACAGAAATGTGCTTCTAAAATAAAGGAACTAAATGAATCCTATTGATGCTACAGTTTCTTAAAAAAATAAATAAAAAGTGTATTCTTGTATCATCATCTTATCACCACATGGAATTGTATTGAACAATAATGACTGTTTTCAAACAGGTTCATGAACATTCCTCTCATATGCCACCGGTCAAAAACTGATAGTTGCATCCCATACAGATGCCTTTTATTTGAATTAGTTACTATGTCCAGCTGGTCAGTTGTGCGTGATAAGAGATTTTTTTTTTGTTTTAACAGGACTTAAAAAATTCCATGGGAACCCAGGAGACACAAGAACTAAAAATAAACCCAATGACAACATTTTTACATTCTCTTGTGAAGTCAGTGTGAATGCTCAGCTTAGCAGCCTCTGGGTTGGAAACTAATTTGAATGTGTTGTAAAAAAGGAGATAAATTATGTGTCTTTTGTATTAAATGCAGAATGATGCAGTGCAGTAAATCTGGCCAATGTGCGCTTCATGATGCAATCATCACATACACACATAAATGCACATGACCAATGAATGCACACACACACACACATTTGTCAGTTTTACTCCATTTTCATTGGTTATGGTGTGACACACAGCTAATAATAGCACCCAACGGTCTGACCCAACAGCCCCTAGGGCTCCAGCGCTCGTCTTGAAGGGCACCGCGTGAGTCTCCTGCTCATCTTCATTGCTACGGCTCTTTTAAATAGAGCACAAGTGTTATATAATGACCCAGTGCATTCATGAATGAGAGTGGAGGAGGGGTGCTACATTCATACTGTAAGACTGCACCTCTCCTCAGCTGTCGTTCTGCTGAAATGAATGCAGAGAAGCTAAACGCTGCTCACAGATCTTATTCATGTGAAGGGATCTGTGGGAATTGGACCCATAATCGTGATTCCTCAAGAGTGAAAGAGTTCCCCTTTCGAAATGAAATGAGCTCTGCGGAGGATCCTTGAAATTAAATGAGGAATGGGGCTGTCAGAGATGTGTAGTACACTAGCGACTGTTGCTAGGCAAAAAGCAGAGTCCACATCAGTAGCTTTAGCACAGACAAAATAGGATTTAGGGTATCAGGTTAAACCCTGTAAAAACATGTTGTACTTCATGAAAGGTCATGTAACACGATAATATATTTATGATTCTTTATGGAAGCATGTCAGATAAAAGAGGAATGAGTTTTGTGGTGTGGTATTATTTAAAGAAGTGTGACCTTTGTGAAAGTGTTTTTTACAATACAACCTGTTCCAAAGCAATATAAAGGATGTTCCATATTTAACTCAAAAAAAATAAAAAAAATGTTTTTGATAAATTAAAATTCCTAAAAGTCTCTGCCTTACAGTTACAAGTTGGGACACTGTACAAATTGTGAATAAAATGGGGAATGGAATAATTTACAAATCTCATAAACTTATATTTTATTCACAATAGAATATAGATAACATATCAAATGTTGAAAGTGAGACATTTTGAAATGTCATGCCAAATATTAGCTCATTTTGGATTTCATGAGAGCTACACATTCCAAAGAAGTTGGGACAGGTAGCAATAAGAGGCCGGAAAAGTTAAATGTACATATAAGGAACAGCTGGAGGACCAATTTGCAACTTATTAGGTAAATTGGCAACATGATTGGGTATAAAAAGAGCCTCTCACTGTGGCAGTGTCTATCAGAAGTCAAGAAGGCAGAGGATCACCAATTCCCCCAATGCTGCGGCAAAAAAGTGGAGCAATATCAGAAAGGAGTTTCTCAGAGAAAAATTGCAAAGGGTTTGAAGCGCATAATATCATCCAAAGATAGAGAATCTGGAACAATCCCTGTGCGTAAGGGTCAAGGCTGCAAAACCATACTGGATGCCCGTGATCTTCGGGCCCTCAGACGGCACTGCATCACATACAGGAATGATACTGTAATGGAAATCACAACATGGGCTCAGGAATACTTCCAGAATTCGGTCAACTTTATCACTCTTGCCGTTTTCATGTCCGTGGGTTGAAGTGACCCTAATAACACACAAAATTTTTACTGGAGGAACCTTGCTGAAAAACGTGTATTTACCACCTGTAACAAACCACCCTCGAAACACGATTGGGCTAGTTTTAAGCTAGTTTGTAGTAGAAACTGGGTGTGTTTTGTTAGGAAAACCTGGCAATCCTGCATCACTCACACATGTCCAGCGAGAACAAAGTCAATAGTTGTGGAACTCCAAGGCTGTCAATTCTATTTTATTCAATTAAACATTGGATGAAGTGATTATTTTCTCTTTAATACAGATGATGCCAATGCATTTTTCGATGAGTCCACTATAATAGCAAAAATGTTACCTGCTTGACAGATAGTAAATTGCTCTTGAGAATTTTTTTTTTTTTTTTTTTGAAGATTAATAAATGTTTGTGGTCAAGTCAAATATTTCAACACAAGAGTTCCCCCCAAAAAAATTAAATGTAAAAAAAACAAATGATAATCTTATCTATACATAATACAGTCTCATACTGTATTGATATCAACAGAAATGACTGAACTGAACAAGTTAAATTTTGTTTTATCCTATATGTGTGAGGTTTGTGTTCTGTAGTGATAGCAGCAGAGTGTAGACCTGTTTTCCCTCCTCCTCTCCTCACTCTTTTACCAACTCCTCGTTGCCATGGAGAAATTTGTTGATCTCTCGTACTGAAAGCAATTGCTCTGTCTGCTCAGGACTGGACGGTATTCATAGAGCTACAGACTTTACACTGTACACCTCAGTGATGCTTCGACCAAACAGATACAGCATAACCATAAAATAAAGTCTGTTTTCTACGAAAGGGCATCTTAATGTAACCTTCTGAAAATGGTCCCTCAGCTCTATTACCTGCAGTATAATTTAAATATCTCAGCTGGGGAAACATATGTCAAGAGAAGCCAAACAAAAATAGACCTAAATTATATTGAAGAATTTGTATGCAGATATGGGAAAAATAAGTAGCTCATGTTGCTAGCAAAGCCAAGGTCACAGATTACAAATTGGCAAAATATTTGTTTACAATATATTTTGTAAAAATGTCGCTAGAGGATTTGTAAATGAGATGGATATTTTTACTCTTAAGAAAATACCAAAAGTGTAACCATTTGTTTCAGGGTTGCATGCAAATTAGTACATTATAATATTAGTTTTATTAGCATATACACGTTAATCTGTTTTCGGGCAAAATGTGAACAAAAAGACACACTGATGATAGAAAAATGAAACAAGAATATCTCCTTCAGCTGTAGGTGTCCCCCATCAGATGTGTGGAAAAGGACATTTGGCAACATGCTGGAGTCTGTCTGCATTGCGCATTACACATCCACTCACTCACTCACCCACTCACCCACCCACTCTCTCTCTCTCTCTTTCTCTCTCTCTCACCCTCCCTTTCTGTCTCTGTTTGTGTCTCTGCTGTTCAGCTGCACGGGTTTGAGGAGCACTGCAAGTTTGCTGTGGTCTGAAGGCAGTAGGATGGTTATGAAGGATGTATTATATTCTTGCTGTATGAATGTGAGGCTGTTATGTGAGATCTATCTTAATAACACGCAAGAGATTTTGCACTTATCTTTCCTGCACTGCTCCTCAATCTGACTGCCCACGTAAGTACAAAGACAATCATTCTATAACATCCCCATAGCCATCATTTGGTTTCACTCTAATTATTCGCATTCTAAATGCATGTTCATATTGGCAAATAATGTCTTGATTTCTGCTGAGATTTAGAACAATTATACCGCACAATCAAGATACAATAGAACCTCAGCCAGTGGCATTCATGTTTTAACAGATATACTAAGAGCATTTATTCACTAGCTGGCTTACAAGAAGATATGTTCTGACTGCTTTCAAAGCTTACCAATATAATTGAAAAGCAAGCCCTATTCAAATTCATTTTACAGTTATTCTTATTCAATCCATAGAAGTCTATTTGAGATCATTATGCAATCTTAATATGAACGTTACAAATGTACTGGAATAGGTTGCTAGCAGACTAAAAAATTCACAGTGCAAAGGCACTGTAGACATTCACATATCAATGGAGTTTAAAATCTGGTTTCATCTTACTGGCAATTGTGATAGTCCTGTTGGGAACTTTTTGTTCTTAAAGACCTAATTTTGGTTTGTGAATTCCAAAAGCAATATGATTCAAAATATATGTTAGGATCCTTGGTTCCAATAGAAATTGCATGTCTTATTACATCCCTGTTGAATTGTGTGTGTGTCTAGGTAGGACATAATTATTTTCCCTCATGGTATCTGAGGTATCTCATTGCTCCCCTTTTTTTCTGGATGTCTAGGTGAAGATACAAAGTAGGCGCAGTGCTCCACTGGACATGGAGATGGTCGACGTTTGGTGGAACATGAGGCTGGATGTCTTGTTGGGTCATTGACTTTTGAAGCTGCAGGGTGTTGGATGTGTACTCAACCCACCTGAATATCCACTGCCATCCAGTACTGCGAGTTTGATCTCCAGGATGACTGTGGTGGTTGCTGGAGATAACATGGACGAGACATCCTCCACTCTGCAGGGGCAACCACAGGACTCACAGTATTCCCCCGAGTGCTGCGAACGAGTTGTTATCAACATCTCAGGGCTGCGTTTTGAGACACAACTGAAGACGCTCCACCAGTTCCCTGACACACTACTGGGAAACCCCAAGAAAAGGATGCGCTACTTTGACCCTTTAAGGAACGAGTACTTCTTTGACAGAAACCGTCCGAGCTTTGATGCAATCCTCTACTACTACCAGTCAGGGGGAAGGTTAAGAAGACCCGTCAATGTACCTTTGGATATGTTCTCAGAGGAAATTAAGTTCTATGAACTTGGAGAAGAAGCTATGGAAAAATTTCGAGAGGATGAGGGCTTTATTCGTGAGGAAGAGCGTCCCCTGCCGGAGAATGAGTTTCAGAGACAGGTTTGGCTGCTATTCGAGCATCCCGAGAGCTCAGGCCCTGCCAGAGGGATCGCGATAGTGTCCGTCATGGTTATTCTCATTTCTATTGTGATATTTTGCTTGGAGACTTTACCAGAGTTGAAGGAGGATCCACACGGACGGCTCCAGGTGATAGGCAACAGCACGCTCTACTTCAAACACAATATTCTTACTGATCCATTTTTTGTTGTGGAGACACTCTGCATCATCTGGTTTACTTTTGAGTTGATTGTCCGTTTCTTCGCTTGCCCAAGTAAACCTGTCTTCTTCAAAAACATGATGAACACGATCGATATGGTGTCCATCATTCCATATTTCATAACGCTCGGAACAGAGCTGGCGGAAGACCCCGAAGGTGGAAAGGAGGCAAAGGGTGGAGGAGAGCAGGCCACATCTCTGGCCATTCTCAGGGTTATCCGCTTGGTCAGGGTGTTTCGGATATTTAAGCTGTCCAGACACTCCAAGGGGCTTCAGATCTTGGGCCAGACTTTGAAAGCCAGCATGCGCGAGCTGGGTCTTCTCATCTTTTTTCTTTTCATTGGCGTCATCCTGTTTTCCAGTGCAGTGTTTTTCGCTGAGGCTGAGGAAAAGGATTCGTTCTTCACAAGTATCCCAGATGCCTTTTGGTGGGCAGTGGTTTCGATGACAACCGTGGGGTATGGAGACATGTACCCCATTACCATTGGGGGCAAGATAGTAGGCTCTCTATGTGCCATTGCCGGAGTGCTAACTATCGCGCTTCCAGTGCCTGTGATTGTGTCCAACTTTAACTATTTCTATCACAGAGAAACCGAAGGTGATGAACAGGCACAGCTCCTCACGGTGAGCAATCCGAACATCGCGTCTGATTCTAACTCCAGTCGTCGCAGCTCATCTGCTGTCAGCAAGTCAGAATACATGGAGATTGACGACGACCTAAATAACAGCATTGATAATTTTCGCGAGGCAAACCTGCGAACTGGAAACTGCACAGTTGTGAATCAGAATTGTGTAAATAAGGGGAAGCGTCTCACGGATGTATAGATTTCCAGTGTGCCCCGGCTGTATATAGTGTACTCTTTTCATATATCAGAGTGCTTTAACAAGGCCTCTGATAATGTGTTAGTTTCATTGCATATGTTCTCTCAAGTCCACAAGAGTTGCTTTGATTCTGTCTGAAGAATGGAAGTTTAAAATCTGCCTATGAATACCAAATATTGAATAATTAAAAGACAGAATAACTATTATATGTACTTGGGCTAGAGTATTGCATATGAGAGTCTTTTTTCATTTTTCATCAAGTTATTCAGTGACTTTGCAAAAATAAGATCAGCGTGAAGAACTAATACTTTCTTGTCCCATATGTTGACCATTTATTTATTTGCTCATTGTAGGTTATTGTAAACCATATACAAACTGAATGTTGACTAATTATGCAGATCATGGCATGTTTTATGAAACGTTGAGGTCTGTTTGATATGGTACTATGTATCCTGCTTTAATTAATACGTGATATAAATACAAACTTCATCATGTATAGCCAAGCCGACAACCACTGCCCAATAAAAAAGCACAACTTTCTTTAAAATCTTTAAAAACAAAGTATTTCAAGTCAGTTCCAGACAGTATTACGTTTTAAAAGTATGACTTTATTTGTATTTAAGCTTTATTTTAAGCTTTTTAAATGTAAATATTAAGTTCTTAATTATTCATAAGATCTGTTTATCTATATTAAATAATTGTAGTTATTATATATTATACTTAATACATTACAATTGCATATTTAATACTTATTATTTAAATGAATAATTTAATAGTGCCTTCAGTCCTCTAACTGGCATAGAGTGTCTCAACATGCAATAGTTACTGTAAAACATTTGCATCTCTAATCACACATGATGTGTCGAGGGATATTCCAGGACCACTGGGGTTGAATTTCAGGAAACGGTCCCTCAGCATCCTTGTACATACAATAGAAGTTAATCTAGCTGGATCAGGCATTGCTTTACAAAGAAATGTGAGACATGCAGTGTTTTTTTAATTTTAAATTTTTTGTCTTTATGTATTCTTTTGTAATGGCTTCATTTTGTTCATTGGTTTCTTTGGATCTACCTCAGTGTGGTCATGCATAATATGCTTGTGAATGCAAACTTCATATCCTCTGAAATTATGGGAGTGTGGGAGGGGGTTTGGTTGGTTAATGAGTATGCAATGGATGAGAAACCATTTATTTCAAAATAAGAGTTCATAAAATGATCATTACAAAGTTCAAAAAGTGATGCTAAGCACAAGCGCTAATAGTGCTATATAATATGCACAGGTCTGCATCAGGGACTGTAACTGTAGAAACTGCCATTACTTTTAATATCCATAACAATGTGAGTCGAGATCTAAACTGAACCCTTTCATTTGACTGTAAATGTTGTCTATCAAAACCTAATGCACTTTAAATGAGAATTTATGTATTTATAGGTTTTGCAACGAGAGTGACTAAAAGAGTGAAAGGTGAATCTAAAAATGTTAAGGATGTTTGTAAAATTGCAGGACAGCATCTTAACCAGCATAGGTGTTTTGAAACCCTTTAATTCGTTCTGTAGGGTATTTATGATATTCACTAAAATAGTAAACATCACAAATGTGCTGCTTTGCCAGCAAAATAAATAGCTGAGATTAAGGAAGATCTTTAAGAAAATATATTTTTACAATGTGTTTATACAGTTCTGTAAAAAAGAAAAATATGTCAGAGTGATGTTTATTTATTATGACTAGTTTGAGAAATTCAGTTTTATATGAATTGAATAGAATACCATACAAAACAGTGGACCAAAAATAGCTGTAAAGGTAATTTATGTATGTTATAAAGATGCAAACAAACATTTAATTGCTAAAACGAAATTGCCAATATATAATGTTGCATATATCTGTAAAATAACAAGACATCTAATAACCAGGGTTCTGAATCATTATCACGTGTGGGATTATCATGTATATTTTCATCTGGGCTTCTAATGTTGTTAGCATCATTTTTTTTTTCTTTTGAAGAGGAAATAGTTTGATATGAACAAGTGCACTGAAATGTATTTGTGTACATTTCTGTATTTTTTTATTTTTTATTTTTAAGGGCCTGGTTTTCATTTTGGGCTTATCATATGAGTGTTATGCCATAAATGAAACTAAAGCACTTTGATATTATGCATGCAGGCAGCTCTGGGCTTATGTTGCTCTGACATGATTCATGCAAATGCTGGGAAAAGCTTTTATTTCCTTTTATTAAATTTTAATATGTGTTGACTATTCATGGGCTGATAAGGTGTATTCTATGACATAATTATGACCATTTTCTCAAGTGCTTTTTTATTTTTTATTTTATTTTTACAGTTTTTAAAGAATATTTTTCAAAATACATTTCAACTCAGTCTTTAGGATAAATGAGACACTTCTAGGCTTAACATTGATATATGAATCTAATTAAAATCTTCATCTTGCCTCACCAAGGACTTGTTATTTCTGTTCCATTTCCAATACAGTTCAACATCTCACCAAAGCACATGAAACTGGAAATGGGTTCACAAGGGAAGTCTTGACCTAGTGGTAAGAGAATTGGACTCACAATTGAAGGGTTGTGAGTTCGAGTCTCAGGCCGACAGGAATTGTGGGTGGGGGGGGGGTGCATTTGCAGTTCTCTCCACCCTCAATACCACGACTTAGGTGCCCTTGAGCAAGGCATTGATCCCCCAACTGCTCCACGGGCGCCGCAGCATAGATGGCTGCCCACTGCTCTGGGTGTGTGTTCACAGTGTGTGTGTGTGTGTGTTCACTGCTCTGTGTGTGTGCACTTCGGATGGGTTAAATGCAGAGCACAAATTCTGAGTATGGGTCACCATACTTGGCTGAATGTCACGTCACATCACAACAATTCAAAGGTCTTCTTCTTAGGAAGAATAAAATACACATAATTAATTAAAACGACTATTAGGCTTTAGTCAAATCTGCCAAAACTAATTTCTTTAAATATATTTAATTTAAAAGCTATTATAAAAAAGTTTATTAAGTTGAATATCAGTACAATATTAATTCTAAAGGATTTTTTTTTTTTTTTTTTGTATTTATTATTTGCCACAAACCCTAAGAAAAAACAAAGCTGGAAAAGGAACTTCACAGGGATTGCATCCAAAATTATATTATATATAATTATAAATAATATATAATATAAATAATTTATATATAATTATATATATATTATATATAATATAAATTATACTATATTAAAGCATCATAAGTGACGTGACATACAGCCAAGTATGGTGACCCATACTAGGAATTCGTGCTCTGTGTTTAACCCATCCAAAGTGCACACACACACAGCAGTGAACACACACACCATGAACACACACCCGGAGCAGTGGGCAGCCATTTATGCTGCGGCGCCCAGGGACCAGTAGGGGTTCGGTGCCTTGCTCAAGGTATTGAAGGTGGAGAGAGTGTTGTACATTCACTCCCCCCACCTACAATTCCAGCCAGCCCAAGACTCAAACTCACAACCCTAGGATTGCAAGTCAAACAACACTCTAACCATTAGGCCACAATTTCCCCACCCCATAAGCAATGGGAAATTGCAAATACTAATAACCTTCGACTTGTTATTTTGAAATTTAATGACCATTGTGTATTAAAGGTTTTTTATCCTTAACACACAGCAAGTTTTATGCATGCACATGGCTTGAGAAGCAGGACGGTTTGGCAGAGCCTTGAGCTCAGTGCATGTAAGGTTGGCGTGGGAGGAGAGAAGCTGGGAAAAATATACAGACCTGAAGAGATGGGGTGAGAGAGAAAGATAATAAAATTTAGAGTGAAAAAAAGAAAGAGAGGTAGGCAGAATAGAGTAGAGGGAGTGAAGAGCTAGTGATTCAGTCACAGCGCAACTGGGGCCTGCACGCCTACAGGGGAGAACAAGCGAGTACGTTTGCGCACATATGGCCAGAGACCCACATCCTAAAGCAAACGCACTGACTGAAAGCTGCTGTGCTCTTTACCACAGGCATTCTGGGAGTTATTGTAGACTAGACTAAAAATAAGACATCTTTTATGTCGACATATGCTTGCACATGGGGAAGCACAGCAGGAGAAGCACAAATTCATGGGCAGCTTTACTTGTGAAATCACAGTGCCAGAGAAAGCACTGTAATGACCTTTATGAAAGGATGCTTCCATATAGCATCCAAAAGCATACACTTAATTTGAAATCTTTCCACAGACCTTCTTCCCACACATTACCAGGCACCCATTCCCTTGACTCTCTTTCGCTTCGCTACCCTTCCCTCTGGCAGCCCACTCGTAAGGCCTGTTGCGTAATGGCACCAGTCTGTTCAATTATTGAGAGCTCTTCCATTTCTTCATTGTTCGGGGGGAAATCAGTGAGCATATCTTTGTGAAACCAAACGCTTGTGAATGGGCTTTGTCCTCAAAGCTCCCCCTCACTTAATCTAACCTGACAACAACTAGTGGATTGATTGATTGATTGACTGATTGATTGATTGATTCAATGGGCTGGCTTTGATTCAAGCAGTGGAACTCCATTCGCCTCAGCCTACAGTCTCCAAATACTGTTATCAGAGCTCATCTGGGCCAAAAAAAACCAACATGTTAGGTCACAACCTTGGAAGATAAAACTTTTAATTATGTAACATTAAACATAGAAACTTGTGTTTTTACACGTAGTTCCAATTACAGCTTTTGAGTGGTTAAATTCCATGAAGAAGCACAAAGTCCACCAAAAATACCTCTACACTTGGACAAACATTGCCTTTAATAACCCATCAGGGTTTCATTAGCCATGGCCTGTGTGTGACGACTGGGTGAAGGAAGAGCAGGAAGCAAGTACGAGGTTAATAATGTTTAATGAGAATAATGAGACAATACAAAACTGGAACACAAATAACGCTGGGAGAAATGCACTGTCCAAGATGGTGGTGAGGAGTGATGAATCCGGAAGGCGGAGGTGAGTAGGCAGCAGGAGAGGGTGACACAGGAACTGTGGGGAAGCGAGCTGAAGGTAAGTTGTGTTGCTTGATGGTGGTTGCGAAGAGTGGATGGGGTTCCGGGGAAGACACAGACATCAAACACAGAAACACACAAGAAATCAAGGCACGGGTTACAAACAGGAAACAAAACTATCACTCTCACAAGATGCTAGACAAGCCATTATATAGAGATGAGTAATGAGTGACAGCTGTTGCTGATGACAATTAACGGAGATGCCCACAAACTAATCAGTGCTGATACATAACACACAGACTTCACCCACAAAGTGCAAAACCCAGAGATCACGGTTCATCAATAATGGAGTGATCCAGTATGTCCCTAGCAGGTACCCAACTCCTCTCCTCCGGACCTTAACCTTCCCAGTCTACCAGGTACTGGAATCCTCGTCCCCTCCGTCTCAAGTCCAGAATACGATTAACCGAATAGAGCGAGCTGAAGGTAAGTTGTGTTGCTTGATGGTGGTTGCGAAGAGTGGATGGGGTTCTGGGGAAGACACAGACATCAAACGCAGAAACACACAAGAAATCAAGGCACAGGTTACAAACAGGAAACAAAACTCTCACTCTCACAAGATGCTAGACAAGCCATTATATAGAGATGAGTAATGAGTGACAGCTGTTGCTGATGACAATTAACGGAGATGCCCACAAACTAATCAGTGCTGATACATAACACACAGACTTCACCCACAAAGTGCAAAACCCAGAGATCACGGTTCATCAATAAGGGAGTGATCCAGTATGTCCCTAGCAGGTACCCAACTCCTCTCCTCCGGACCTTAACCTTCCCAGTCTACCAGGTACTGGAATCCTCGTCCCCTCCGTCTCAAGTCCAGAATACGATTAAACGAATAGAGCGAGCTGAAGGTAAGTTGTGTTGCTTGATGGTGGTTGCGAAGAGTGGATTGGGTTCTGGGGAAGACACAGACATCAAACGCAGAAACACACAAGAAATCAAGGCACAGGTTACAAACAGGAAACAAAACTCTCACTCTCGCAAGATGCTAGACAAGCCATTATATAGAGATGAGTAATGAGTGACAGCTGTTGCTGATGACAATTAACGGAGATGCCCACAAACTAATCAGTGCTGATACATAACACACAGACTTCACCCACAAAGTGCAAAACCCAGAGATCACGGTTCATCAATAAGGGAGTGATCCAGTTTGTCCCTAGCAGGTACCCAACTCCTCTCCTCCGGACCTTAACCTTCCCAGTCTACCAGGTACTGGAATCCTCGTCCCCTCCGTCTCAAGTCCAGAATACAATTAACCGAATAGGTCGGTTCCCCATCTACGAGACGCGGCGGTGGGGGAACCGTGGTAGGCGGATTAATATGTGAATAAAACACGGGTTTAATTTTGGACACATGAAAGGTGGGATGTATCCTCCTGTAAGCTGGAGGTAGTTTGAGGCACACTGTCACCGAACTAATGATCTTGGTGATAGTAAATGGGCCAATGAATTTGGGAGCTAATTTGTTAGAGATGGAACGGAGAGGAATATTGTTAGTAAAAAGCCACACTTTTTGACCAACGACGTAAACGAGAGGCTTTGACCGGTGGCAAAGTGCGCTCCCTCACCTGGAGCAGAGTCTCGCGGGCTTGGGTCCAGGTGCGGTGGCACCTCTGGACAAATGTGTGAGCGGAGGGGACCGCGACTTCAGATTCCAGACTAGGAAAGGCTGGTAGCTGGTAACCTAAGCTGCACTGAAATGGAGAGAGGCCCGTGGCTGACACTGGTAACGAATTGTGAGCGGACTCCACCATAGAGTTGTTGGCTCCAGGAAGAAGGATTCTTGGAGACTAAACATTGCAACGCTCTCTCTAAATCTTGGTTGGGTCGCTCAGCCTGCCCGTTACTCTGGGGATGATAACCTGAAGACAGGCCAGTTAGATGACTTACCACTGGCGCACACTGAGCAAGCCGAAACAAAATCATAGACGTCACGAGCCATAAGTGGCCACCAGAATCGTTGTTTAACTAACCCCTTGGTTCGGCTTATCCCTGGATGACAAGCAACGTTAGAGCAGTGACCCCACTGAATGACTCTGGATCATAACTCTTCCGGCACAAATAAATGATTCGGTGGGCAACCAGGCAGAGGTATTACCCCTTCTAAGGCCGTCTTGACCTTCGATCCGACCTCCCATACGAGTGCTGAGACGACTATTTTCTCAGGTAAAATACACTCGGGAGTCACTGGGCGGGCGGAGGGATCAAAAAGACGTGACAAAGAATCGGGTTTGACATTTTTGGAACCCGGGCGGTACGACAGAGTAAAATCGACCGATAAAAAGTGCCCACCGAGCCTGCCTGGAATTGAGTCTTTTGGCAGTTCTAATTTACTGTAAATTCTTATGATCAGTCCAAACCTTCCAACCAATGATGCCACTCCTCTAAAGCTAATTTGACGGCCAACAATTCTATGTTACTAATGTCATAATTGCGTTCAGCAGGAGATAACCGATGGGAGAAAAATGCGCAGGGATGCTTCTTATCGTCTTATCAAGGCAGCACGTTGGGAAAGAACTGCTCTTACCCCCACCTATGATGCGTCAACTTCCACCACAAACTACCGTGTGGGATCAGGGGCTACAAGGATGGGAGTAGAAACAAACCTCTTGAGGTTGGTAAATGCAGTTTTGCAACCTTGCAACCTTGACAGGATCCTTGTCAGGATCCATATGTATTCCCTCGGACGAGATGATATACCCTAGGAAGGGAACAGACTGTGCATGGAATACGCATTTCTCCGCCTTGACAAAAAGCACATTCTCGAGTAATCTCTGGAGCACTCGTCTGACGTGTTGAACATGTTCCTGGAGAGATGAAGAAAAAAATCAGTATGTTATCCAGGTAAACATATATAAACTGATCTACATGTCTCTCAACACGTCATTAACGAGTGTTTGGGTGTTAAAGGCGGTTTTACATTCATCCCCCTTCCTGATGTGGACCAAATGATAAGCATTACGTAAATCCAATTTTGTGAATACTGATGCTCCCTGTAACCTCTCGAAAGCTGAAGACATCAACGGTAACGAATAGGTGTTTTTTATCGTGATGTTGTTCAGCTCTCGGTAGTCAATACAAGGTCACAGAGAACCATCCTTCTTACCCACAAAAAAGAATCCCGCCCCTGCTGGAGAAGAGAAAGGGCAGATGAACCTCGATGCCAAGGAATCAGAAATGTATTTCTCCATGGCCTCCCTCTCCGGAATAGAAAGAGAGTAAAGTTTGCCTTTAGGTGGAGACTTACCTGGCACTAAATCTATCGCACATTCATAGGTAGGGACGATGCGGAGGGAGAGAAGCAGCACAGGACTTACTGAACACCTCCTTCAGGTCCAAGTACTCTGTAGGCACGTTTGACAACACCATGTTCTCCTTCTGGAAGACAGAAACAGGCACAACAGGACAAACAGAAACCAGACAAGACTCATGACAACTTTCACTCCACAATGTGACAGTGTTGGAACCCCAATCCACTCGTGGATTATGTTTGATTAACCAGGGGTGACCTAAAAAAATGGGAGCTACAGGGGAGTCTATGAGGTAAAAGGATATGGTTTCACTGTGATTGCCTGAGGTGAGCAGACTGATGGTTTCAGTGTAGTGGGTGACGTGTGGCAGTTCCTGGCCATTGAGTGTGGTGACATGGATGGGATGAGACACAGGAAGGACAGGAACTTTCAGGTGACGTGGAATGAGAGAGTCAATGAAATTACCTTCGGCCCCAGAATCCAGGGCAGTTAATCCGGGCATCTACCCAAAGGGCCAGGTCGATTAGGCCATTGAGCATTGGGGGCAGCACGAGGAGGTAGATCTCCTTCTGAACGCGGTCGGCCAGCCCATGCAGGAATCGATCCCACTGCGCCACCTCGTTCCACTGGCACGCGGCCACTAGGGTGCGGAACTGAATGGAATAGCCACTGATGATTTTCCTTGTTTCTGGTCCGAGAGCTGGTGGGAGGCCTCCCTGCCTGCCGGGCTTGATCAAAGACCTGTTTCATCTCACCGCCATGCCCCATAAGGCGGCTCTGCCAGATAGTAGAGTAAGTGCAAATGCAACCTTGGACTCCTCTGTCGCGAAGGTGCGGGGCTGTAATGCAAAATGCATGGAACATTTGTTAAGGAAAGTCTTGCAAAAGTTTGGCTCACCGGAATAACTTTCTGGCATCTGAAGTCGCGGCTCTGGCCGGCGGTGCGGCGGGCGCAGTGGGAGAGGTGAGTTGGTGAATCTGCTGGGTGAGCTCGGAGACCTGTGTCACCAGCACTTGGATCGCGTGTCCGGTGTTCACGATGCTCTCCTGCTGCTGATCCATGCGGTTCTCACAATTCTCACAGATTTCTGCTCGTTCTTAATCAAAATACAGATAAAGTTGCACAGTAAAGATTACATTCATATGAACGCATTAGTGAGAACAATTGCGTAATTCTACCAAGCGGCAACCTCCTGCTCTCTCTCTCGTGAAGCCAACACGGAAGTAACTTAAACTGTAATTAAACTGTAATTCATAGACTGGATGCTAGAGGCTGGCTGCTTTACTGCAGAAAAAAACACGTTTACAGCCTGGTAAAAAAAAAAAAAAAAGATTTATATAATATATTCAGGTTACCTGTCCTTATATAGCTAATTTTGCCCTGATTTTTTAATAACTCATCTGTTTAAATTATATTCAGCCTTAAAGTTCTGCATAATTTAGGGCATGGCCACTTGAGTGACAGGTGGATTGTCATTGCTGTCACCACCGTCGAGCTAGTTGGGCATGGTTTCAGCAACTAGCTCCTGCCTCTTTGCCCATTTTCGAAATGCAGCTCTAAGGTCAAGTAATAATAATAGAAAGATACAATTACGATCACAGTATTTGTAACTCTAGTGAGAACAGTCACAGTACTACAATATGGTAAATCCTGACTAAAAATTCTTGTTTGGGGCTTGAGAGTAAAGTTAAGAGAGGAAATTCAATTCAAGTTTATTTGTATAGTGCTTTTTACGATATAAATCACTGCAAAGCAACTTTATAGAAAATTAAGATTCTACAATATTTGACACCGTTTATGTGCATATGGCAGAAATTTTCAGAAAAATGTATACAAGACTTAGTCAATGTCAATGTCAATGTCACATTTATTTATATAGCACATTTCCAAGGCCAGGGCCTACCAAAGTACTTCACAGTAAAATACACAATGTTAGTCACACACTGATTGTAATGATCCAGAACACGACATGGGATCCATAATGCAGGCTTTATTGTAAAGGCTCGTAGTCGTACAGGCAATAGTCGCAACCAGCAATATCAACAGCGTAGGAAGAACAGAGAATCAATAATCCAGTAACATGCAAGGGGTCGGTAGGCAGGCAGCAAAGGTACGTAGAAATAGCAGGCAGAATCGGTAACAGGAAATCAAACACGGGTAATAACGCTCAGAAATGACAGGCACAGAAAATCAAGACTTTGCGTTTGAACTGCGGTGGAAGTCCAGCTTATATGCACAGTCTAGATGACGATTACCTCTGCAGGTAATCAGAGTCCAAGGACGGGGCTTATGGGAAGTGTAGTGTCGTCAGTGTAAGTGAATGAATGGATGCGTGTGTGTCAGTATTCAGGTGAGGGTGCCCTCTGCTGGCCAAAAGAGGGAATCACGTGGTTCATGTCCGTGACACTGATATAATAAGAACAATGAAATAACAAAATGCTAAAAATAAAGGTACACATAGAATACAACACATTCATCAAGGCGGCTCCCCTGTGCCAAAAGCTACTACAAACAAATGAGTCTTCAACAATCGAGTTCCAGAGAGTGGGAGCTGCCAATGAGAAGGCTCGATCACCACTGGATCTCAGTTTCGATCTAGGAACCTCCAGGACCATCAGGCTGGCTGAACGGAGGTCCCTGGAGGGCCTATGCAACCTGACAAGGTCTGTAAGGTACTCTGGGGCTAGCCCATTGAGACATTTAAAAACAAATAAAATAACCTTAAAATCAATCAGATACTTTACTGGAAGCCAGTGAAGCGATGAGAGCACTGGAGTAATCTGCTCCCGCTTCTTCCTGCCGCTTAAAAGACGAGCTGCTGCATTCTGTACAAGCTGCAAACGACAGAGCTCAGACTTCCCAATGCCTGCATACAAGGAGTTACAGTAATCCAGGCGAGAGGTAATAAAAACATGAATAACTTTTTCTAGGTCAGCCTGTCTCAGATACGGTTTGACTTTAGCTATCAGTCTAAGCTGAAAAAAGCTAGACTTAACCACAGCACTGACCTGCTTATCCAGTTTAAAATCACTGTCAACAATCACTCCGAGATACCTGGCATGGGATCTTAAATGAGGTGCTAGTTGGCCAAGGGAGCTGGTAAGAACCTGAACCAACTCGGGACGACCAAACAAGACAACCTCCATTTTATTCTCATTAAGTTTTAAAAAGTTTAGGTCCATCCATGTCTTAATATCGCTCATGCAGTTTATCACGGCCTGCAAAGATTCTTTTGCTGGAACCTTTAGCGGTAGATACACCTGCACATCATCAGCGAAGCAGTGGAAGGAGATGCCATGCTTCCTGAATATGAATCCCAAAGGGAGCATATACAGGGTGAATAGGAGTGGACCCAAAACTGACCTCTGCGGTACCCCACAGGTCAGAGGGGCCACTGAGAAGGAAAACTGTCCCATTTGTACAGAAATTGATCTGTCTGTTAAAAACGACTTAAACCACTTTAGGAAAGTGCCTTTTATGCCAACACAGTGCTCTAAGCGCCACAGAAGAATTTTATGATCAACTGTGTCGAAGGCTGCAGTCAAATCAAGCAGAATTAGAATGGCACAGTTGCCATAGTCAACCAGATGATGAACACTATTAACAGCAATTATTATAAGTTGCAATCACACTAATCATTTGGTTTTAGTCAGGTTTCTGTCAAATAGAGCACATCTAGGTTATTATCCGTGGTCATATAATTTACAAAATGTGCTTTTTTAGAAAATAATCTAATATTTATAAAGGCAAGCTTTATCAATTGTCATTTGTTTAGATGTGTCAGATTAACATGATAGATAACATTAGTACGGTGTACATTTTAGGACATCCTCAGACCTCAGCCATAAAATGAAAAGGCGTCATTCCTCAGACTAAAAGGCTTCAGTCATTGGACAAAACGGCATTGCACCTCGGACTGAAAAGTTTCAGGTCTCAGGACAAACGACGTATCAGACGAAACGCACTCAGACAGAAAGGCATCAGACGAAAGGTGGAGTATCGCATTGCGCCGCCCCCTGTGACGTCACATGCACGCCGTTCAGAGGAAGTTGTATGAAACGGTTGGTGGATGGCAAAAGGAGATAAGCTGCATCTGATATATTATATTTTAACAGTTTTATTCAAATGTTACACTAATTAAATTCTATACAAATGAGACCATGCATTTTGAGAGCCTTAGTGCACTTTTAAAAAGTTAGTTAGCCATAACTAGTGAGCTTTTACGTTGGCAAAGTGTAAGTTAACTTAGTAAAATTAAAACTAATTATTTTGAGCTATTAACAGTTAGACTGCTTGTTTAAAATGTGATTATATAAACATTGTTAAAATGTTAACGTTAGTCAGTTAATCAGCTATCTCGCCAATCCTGAAAATAAGCAATTATTTTAGATAATTTTAGATACGTTTTTTCATATGTAATGTTAACGTTACATACATCTAAAACAGGGATGTGCAACTGGCAGCCTGCAATTTCTTTAAATAAAATCAGCGGGGCGACTTGGATGATCAATTGTAAAACGTGAAATGTAAGTAATCGAAAAATTGCATTGAGATTATGATGTTAATACTAGATCTAACCAAGAGAGGTCGCTAGTTTCCAGCCGATCCAAGTAGTAGTAGTAAAATCTTTGGTAGAAGTGCACGCAAAGTAAAAAAAAAAAAAAGGAACCTGAAAAAAAGAATGTTTTGTTGGCTAGTAATCTAAGATAGGACCTCTGTTCATTTGTTTGTTACGAATTTATATAATAAATATCTAATAAAACGTTTAAACACATACATTGATTTCCCTAAATAAAAAGGAAACTGAGTAGTACTAATGATGGCCCTGACCTTGGTATGAAGCAGAAGAAATGCTGGTCCTTGTCACTCTTGAAGTTGACTATCCCTGATTTAAAAGATCAGTGAAAGTACCCCCACACTCCCTACTTCCCCCAAACTACAGATCGCTCAGTGAATCTTTCCACCACTGGTAATTGGCTAACATCATTGTATTATAACGTCTTTCAGAACAGAAATATGGAAAAGTTGAAGGAATATGACACACTGAGACAACAACTGGATAATGGTTTGTAATGGGCTTTCTGTTGTAGTAATGAAATTTTATTAGATACATTGTATCACCACATATACATGGATTTATTCACTTCTGCTTTGCCTGATTTGTAGATGAGATTACTCAAAAGGGCTTTGATGCCAGAGTAAAGGACCTGTTGCTTGAACGTGGTGCAGAAGGAACATCAGGTATTCTGTTTTTTATCTTTACAGATTGGCAAGACTTATATTGTCACAAAACGTATAATATATATATATATATATATATATATATATATATATATATATATATATATATAAAGAAAATCACTTTTTTAAAAATGATCAATTGATAAATCTTTGGTGATTGCTTTGAATAAAAGACCAAGATGATAAATGCAAATTTTTCTATAATCTGGTAAAAAAAGAAAAAAGTAATTATAAAAGATTTGTTTTGTTTGCTTTGTTGCCAGTTCTTTCATTACAAAATGATTGTTTAATGGAAATTGTATTTCTGTATTACAGATGCAGCACCAGTTTTTACAAAGGCTAAACAATTAATTAAACCAAAAGTGAAGAAATGCCAGTTTCCCCTCCGTCAAAAAGGAAAACCCCCTTTAAAGGTTAGCAATAAAGTTGGGTCAATTAATAAGTCGGCTTGAAAGAAACAACTCACTGAACTACTGCTCAGATATTTTATTATTATTAGTTAGCTTTCTCAAGCCAGATCTATCTATCGTCTGTCTGTCCGTCCATCCAAAATTACAGTACAATAGCTTTCATAACTCCTAAACTAAAACTTTGTACTACTTAAAACCATATCCAAATTAACTTTGATTTGTATTTAACACTGAAAATTTAACATGCTTTAACAACACTTGGACCTAATTATTGTTTTTCTGGTTTCGAGATAAAAGTGGCTCCCATGGAGTGGAAACCAAGAACTGCAAAAAAAAAAAAAAAAAAAACAGTAAGATATCAAAAAATCACCCTTGAACAGGCCCCGCCACGGATAATTGTCACAGGCACTGAGGGCTATGATGAGCTCCTAAAACTTGGCCAGGAGACATTTTGGTCAGACGAAAAAGAGGGGAGTGTGTTTTACTCTCTGCCAATCAGATGGGACGAGGTGGGCAAAGGAACAGTTCCATCAGGAATTTGAATCCATGGGAGATATCCCAAATGTCTGGAAGCTAACATTTTACATTGGACGTAGAGAAATGGGTATTATAATGTTGAAATTACTTGGCATTTGTGTGTTATAAACTTGCTCTTGTGCTTAAAGGAGATGACAGTTATTTTGTTGCCCTCGACATCTCGAAGGCCATTGAGTACATCCATTCAAAAAATGTCATCCATCAAGATTTAAAGCCACCCAATATTTTGGTAAGACTTTTTTTTTTACAGTTAATCATTACGTATATGTAAAAACATATACATTTAATTATTTGAAACCTATTTTGATACTATAAACAGATCGACCAGTTCTCAAAAAAGGCTGTACTGACAGACTGTGGCCTTGCCAACATCAGAGACAAGGTTGTACTACGACAAGGAAGCAGACTTACTGGAGGAGGAATAGGGCCAATGGGTGGAACCTTTCTTTATTTGGCCCCAAAGCGTCTGATTGAATTTGAACAGGCTTCCAGAATGTCTGACATCTGGTCTTTGGGAGCAACATACCTGGAAATTTTCACGAAATCAGTGCCATGGACAGTGAAAAACCAAAGAGAGCTGTGCAGTCTAATGTCCAAAAAGGTGCCAGCACATGCTTTACAACATCTGAGCGACAAGTACCAGTTTATTGGTACAATGTTACACTATGATGCAGCATCGAGACCCGAAGCTTCTTCTGTGGTGCTGTCCCTAAAAACAGTGGAGGGGCCAGATTCAAAAAGCCTTCATGGTTACGAATGGTAAATGTTACAGATTATAACTTGGACAGTAACATTTATTGTCATTTTCAGTTTGTAGTACAAATACCAATGTTGGTAAAATGTTTACACAGCCATTCTCTCTTTGTCTAACACTAATGGTATGTTTCATTATTTGTTTCAATGTATGTTGGAATACATTGGAATGCGAATGCCTCTTGTTTGAAGGACTGTGGTGAATTTCTCCACCAACATGAGGTAAGCCGCCAAAGACCCGTCTGGTGATGATGGGAAGTTTGTATTTTGCAGAACAGCAACCTATAATAAATACAAGTGATATTTTCAATAATAATATTGTCTACTGATACGGTAAACTCTCACCTATCACATTCATTGTAAGATATTAAATATACTTGCCACTGTGTTCCTGAATGGCATCAAAGAAGTACCTTGCAATGAAGGATTGCTGTCGGTTTGAGGTGCCAGCCTTTAAGCCAAAATAATTTTCCTTGAAAATCTAGGCATTTAAAGTATGTTAACAGAAATATAAGTTAGATTACATTTCAGAGACTAAAATTAAAAAGCAATAAACTTAATTAAATGTACAGGTTGTATACCCATCAATACCAAGATGTACCCAGATTCCAAAGAATTTCAATTTGTCATTTCCTACAACAAATTATAAAATATGCATCACAATAAATATATATTATTTAATCAAAATATCAGTTTACTCTTTACTTAGTTTTTGATATCTATGACTTTCTTCAGCATCTGTAACACTAATGTTTATTTATATTCAATTGATAATTAACAATATTTACCATCAATATGCCAAAAGAGTAATTTGGTCCACAGCTGAAGTTGTTCCTCCGTTCAATTCTTTTTTTCCAGGACATCTTCTAAGAAGACCACTGGCATCAAGTTCTCTCATTAATAAATATCATTAATAATTAATCTTGACCACATCTTTAAAATAGGGTTAATATAGATAATATATATACCTGTAGCCAGGCTGGATTCCTTTGACATCACAAACCCGTTCCTTGCCAAGGTGACCAGTGCATAAGCTCATTCTAAATAAATATTATTTTGGATTATTACCACAATACATATTTAACTCCCACACACCCTCCAATAGCAGAGTTGGACAGCCTGACTTAATTAGATGCATCAGAATCAACAAATCGAAGCATTTGAGTATACATGGAATTTACAGCCAGTGTCCAGTTGAAACTCAATTAGATTTATGGGTAGTCGTGGCCTTGGACTTGTAGCCTGAAGATCGCGAGTTTGAACCTCAGCACCAGCAGAAAGTGTAGGTTGGGGGAATGAATGACCTCTTTCTTCCACCCGCATTACCCACAACAGAGGTCCCCTTGAGCAAGACACTGAACCCACAACTGCTTCCTGGGTGCCGCATCAAAAAGTGGCTGCCCACTTCTTAGGATGTGTGTTCATTACTCACTCTTGTGTGTGTGCACTTGGATGGGTTAAATGGCAGAGCACAAATACTGAGTATGGGACACCACACTTAGCCAAAAAAAAGTTTTTCATTTGTATAAGGATATATTGTATATTTAACATCAGTGAAGCAGTACATCGGTTAAACTTAATGGTAACACTCTCTATGAAGCCCGTATTTAAAACATATTATAAAAGTATTCTTATAACATTATAATGATTGCATAATATTTTATTTAAAAAAACGTTATAATATGTTGTATCATCTCATGAGTAACCATGACAACAGTAGTAATGCATTATAATATTTACTTATTTGTGGTTATAGCATTTAAGATTATGATTTATTTGACTTTCTCAGACCACATTGCTAAAACTGTCCGATCCTGCAGATTTGCTTTATTCAACATCAAAAAGATCAAGCCCTTTCTTTCAGAACATGCTGCACAACTCCTTGTTCAAGCTCTTGTTCTGTCCAGGCTGGACTATTGCGATGCCCTCTTGGCAGGTTATCCAGCCAATTCTATCAAACCTTTACAATTAATTCAGAACAGGGCAGTAAGATTAATTTTTAATGAGCCAAAAAGAATACACGTCACACCTGTGTTTATCAATTTGCACTGGCTTCCAATAGCTGCTCGCATGAAATTCAAGGCATTGATGTTTGCCTACAAAACTACCACTGGCTCTGCACCCATTTCTATTCTATTTTCTTTTAATTTATTATGCAATTGTATATGTATGTGTGTGTGTGTGTGTGTGTGTGTGTGTGTGTGTGTAAAGACCTCTAACTAGCTTGCTCTATTCTTTATTTTTTTATTCTATCTGTTTTCTTTTTATTTATTATATTATTTAAAATCCCATGCTACGTGTACTGTGTTAACCTAACTGAGACGTGTTAGAGCTTTTATATATGCTCTTTTTGTTGTTTTTTATTGCATCCACTGTACTCATCTGTAAGTCGCTTTGGATAAAAACGTCTGCTAAATGAATAAATGTATGTAAATGTAAATGTAAATGATTTATAATGAACATAATGCATCCACTTAACTTACAAGGGATTGTTTATATCCCATAGCTATAATATATTATAAGTCTCATATCTTGCCATTGTTAACTTGTTAACAAAATACCAACATTCATACAGTAGCTTTAGCAAACAGAACATGATAGTATTACAAGCAAAACATATAACAATACATTTATAATATAAGCCATCTTAAATGCAGGATACTTATCTCTGTATTCATGCTTGATTTACTGTAACAAATATATATTAAGTCATAAGACAGAAACATTGTTTTTACAAAATCATTTAATTCAACAACTACTGTTAGACTTTGCCTTTCTATCTGAGTCCCTTTCGTCTGATGCCTTTCTATCTGAGTCCCTTTCGTCTGATGCCTTTCTATCTGAGTCTGTTTTGTCTGATGCCTAATTGTATGAGGCCTGACATCTGGAGTCATTTTTCCTGACACCTGAAGCTTTTCAGTCCGATGCTCGATGCCGTTTTGTCCAATGACTAAAGCCTTTTAGTCTGAGGCATGACGCCTTTTCATTTTATGGCTGAGGTCTGAGGATGTCCTAAAATGTACACCTGTACATTAGATATATGGTGATATATATTGGCAAAGAAGGATGGTGAGATAAAAATTCAAAACAAAGCTACACAGAGCATCAGTCGCAATTTACTTAACAGCTAGACAGAAAAGAACCAGAAATCAGGAAATATCAGGAGACACACAACTCTCAAACATACATTCGAGCCTGTCCTCCAACAAAAAACGAGCATATAGGTCATTTGTGCAAGCATTTATTATGACGTATATTTACGTTTTACAGTTAAGCGCCCTCTAGCAGGCGTATAAATAATGACAGTATCGCATTGCGTCTGTTGTCATGAATTGACGTATAACGTCATTAACAATAAAAACGCACGTTTATTTAAATGCAATGTGTGGCCGCTTTAAACCGATCTCACAGTATTTCCTAAATTTTTTACTAGGTGGCTTATTCGTTCGAATGACCACACCTAACCCCACCCCTAAACCTAACCCTCACAGAAATCATGCTAAATTATGATTTATTAAGCATATACATTTTCGTGCACGTCCGTTCCCTGGGATCGAACCCATGATAGCATGATTACATATCAAGGTATAACGCAATAATCTTCTAACTGAGCTACACGAAACGCAGAGTGAAAATAAAAGAGTACAAAAAATGTATATGAAAACGACCTTTTGCCAATAGGGGCGCAATTGTAGTCTACGCTCTGATGGGTCGTATATCAGGGATTTGGACAAACGACCTATACAAGCGTATTGGTTGGAGGACAGGTTGATACATTCACAGTACATGTTTTGCCAATATTTTATTTTTTTAGACCAGTTATTCTAATAATTAACTAATATGACCTTGTGCATGTTGATATAAAGTTCAGATTCAATTATACAATAACTCACTGCATATGGACAGTGGACAGAGACTAAGTATCTTTTTTATCAGTGGCATGCTGCCATTGTACCCACACACACAGAGGTCAAACTTGCGCGTGACCTGCTGGGAGTGAAATTGAGCTGGTTGTGGAAGGCAGGTAGAGGAGATGAGACATACTAATTACTGATGTACAGTAACTTTAGCCTGGAAAGTGTTTAGATAGAAGCCGACAACACAAATGACCTTGCATGAGCCAGTGCTCACAAATGAAGCTGTACACATGAGACTTTATGCTCTAGTTATGTATTAGGGTATACTACTATTACCCTCAAATTGGCTCACTGACTTGTAATATATAGTGAAACAAATCAAACAATCAATCAATCAATATTACAGTTTTCCCTATTTATTTTTAGCTTTTATCTGATGTTCAGTGTCTTACTGAGAAAACAGTGTAACAAATGTAACTAATTTAGACGATTGTCAACAACATTTTTAGCAAATAGCAATGACATTTAAGGATACTATGCGGTTTTAAGAGGCTTCTGAAACAGTTGGTTACTGGCAAAACTAACCAAATATTTACAACATATACAGTGTTTTGTATACAGTATTCATCAAAATACATTTCCACCACAGTTGCAATTATGAAATCTATCATAAGCTAACTGGCTCATGCTTACCAATCAAACCTTGACCCTTTGCTATCATTTTGAAAATGTGTACAGCTGTGCACAATATACAGTATGTAGGCCTACAATATGCTGAAAAAGCAAAAGCTGCATGTTTTGAACATTGGCAGACAACACTCTCAAACTGCATGGGTAATGTTGGACAATTACAAATAGTGCTAAAAACTGCTCTTCTCTGCCTCAGACCTGACCTATATTAAGAGCACATTACATAATGAGTGAGTGTAGATGGAGAGAGCTAAAACTGTTTGGCCTCAAGTGCCTACAGATGCTTCTCACACACACTGACAGAGGAAGGCTCTGTCATGTTATGGTGATTCAATACAGTACATGAAAGGAAGTTTAATAGAATAAAAGAGGATTTAAAATTTAAAGTCACTTAATTTACAGACAGTAAGGTTGAGATGAAGGTGATGGTCATTCATCCAGCTAGAAATGACACCCAGACAGATTGCAATGCGAGCAGCTACTGTCGGATCATCTGGTTGGAATGAGAAGTAGAGTTGAGAGTCATCAACATAGCAATGATAGGAAAAGCCATGCTTATGAATGACAGATCCTAATGACGTCATGTAGATGGAGAAGAGAAGTGATCCAAGCACTGAGCCTTGAGGAACCCCAGTAGCAAGAAGTTATGACTTTGAAACCTCACCCCTCGAGACACTCTGAAGGATCTACCTGAGAGGTAGGACTTAAACCACAGGAGTGCGGTTCCAGAGATGGCCATCTTTCTGAGGTTGGGGAGGAGAATCTGGTGGTTACCTGTGTCAAAAGCAGCAGACAGATTCAGCAACACAAGTACTGAGGATTTGGAAGCTGCTCTTGCCAGTCATAAGGCTTCGGTAACCAAGAGCAGGGCAGTCTCAGTTGAGTGGCCTCTTTTGAAGCCAGATTGGTTGGTGATTGTATGTGTGTATAGGAGAAGGGTCTAAATGTTAAAATTATTGGTGAGCGCTGCTGGCAAAAAGCTGCCAGACATAACTGCTGTCAGACAGGAGCAGAGCAAGAAGCACAATATCACATGGGGTGAAGGTTGAGTATGTTTTTGAGATGGGAACTGGGACAGTGTATGGCAGAATGAAAATTCAGAACTGATTTGACAATGACTTAAAAAAAAAAAATTCAACTGCTTATAGATCCAAGAATTGCACACAAAATGCAAACTGTAGCCTACATATCACAAACACATCTCAACATTTGCAAACACATATGCCATAATATTAATTCCTGTTGGATTTTGCTGTATTACATAGAGAACTGTGTGTTGTGTTTTGGAAAAAAAAAAGTGTTTTATGAAATTTTATTAGTGTATGGTTCTGCAGATTTGGTGTGTGGTTCTACTGTTTGAGTGTCAGGTTTCAGAAATTGTGAGACAAACAAAGGTTTTGTGTTTAAGCAGTTAAAAAAAAACAACAACAACAACTGTTATCTCAATTCCAAAATACCAGTTGTGGTAGTAAATGGCATACAGAATGGTATAGATTGGTTGGGCCTAAGCCGTCCAAACAAAACCTGCCATTAAACATCCTAATATAGGTTTTTAGCAAAATGTAAATTGTAGAACAGAATAGTTCATGCAGCTCATAAAGTGAAAATCTGGCAATCAAATGTTGTAAATAATAAACATTTTAAATATATTTTTTAAGCTAACTAAGTAATATTACTGAGATAAAGCTGATTTAGCAAACATATTTAAACTTTGCATTGGTTGATCACAGTGGGTCATAACAACGGCAAGTTTGCACAAGCTCAGGTAAAATGCAGATTAGCTTTTCTGCTACATATTAGCATCTCACCACAGCTTAGAATCCTCCAGAGACAGAGACAACCGCAGGCTGCCATAAACATTATGAGTCACAGTGTTCCCTTTTCTCTCCTGCCATCATCTTTCATCTCCTGTGCTCTCCCTGTTCCTTACAATTTTTCCTCTTGTACTGTAAAGTGTAACGCACTGGTGGTCACCAGGTTTTAGTCAAATGTAAAGGTTTAGTTGGTGAAAAAATAAAAAAATGGATACCAGTGTTGTTCCAAACCTTTATGACTTCTGCACAACACATAATATATGAAGAAAAGTCTCCATTCAACAAAAATAATTGTTACACTGTTCCCGTTATCTTTAGTTTATGTAACTTTTTGTTCAATTTTGTCCCAGACCTTAGTTTTCATTTACTTTCAGTATACTGCACAAGTATACTTTTTTCAAAAGATAATAAAGAAAAAAAATAAAAAATAACATCAAACAGATTTTGGGTGACATGAGGATGAGTAAATTTCATTTTTGGGTGAACTATCCCTTTATGATTGCATGACTGATATAACCCTTGTTTACTCTAAAATAACTGAGACTGCATGATCCTGTCAGACCATGAGGCCTTGTAGCTGGAAGTGTAAAGACCCATCATATGAGCAAATGCTGAGATTAGCTATGCATGACACTTCTTTTATCATCACCTCATTAATGACATATATCCCAGCTAAAGACAGAACGGAGAAGCACGACAACATGACTCGCAAAAATAGCACCACAAAGTCAAGAAAAAACATTCTTCATTAGTTTTTTTTTACACTGCTGTGGAAACATGAATAAATTTGTGTGAACTATTTCTTTAAGATCTCATCTGAATAACAGTTCAGATATTTCTCTCATGTTCTTGTTTAGTCTAAACAAAATGACAGGCTCATATTGCAGACATGCTACATGCAGAATGGACCAGTATAGCTCACTGTGGGTGACTTACATAGGCACTTACATAAGAGACTTAATAAGTGGAAAATAATGACTAATATAGCAACAAAAATCTAGAACTTACTAGATGCAAAATGTCAACGCATTGTCATCTGATTTTCTTGAGGCATTCCCACAAAGTATTCGCAACAAAATGTACAGCTTTAAGTCAGCTTTCTGGATCATTAGTTTGTTTATCCTGGAGCAACATCCCTATCAAGAATTAGTTATAGAGGATCAGTTAATGAATGGCGCTGCACATGGCTGCTTCAGTGCTTGTCTCTCCAGTGTTTGTACTGTTTTTGTTCGTTTTTTCTGTTTTTTTTGTTTAACAAACACAATCAGTTTCACCAGGGATGAACTGCTGAACATTCGGCAGAACACACCACAAGATCTTTTACCGGATCAGTTATTCGTACGTTATACTGAATGTTGTTTTCGGTGAAGCAGCAGCGCTGATCAAATGCTACAGGATGCACAGACGGGGAAAGCGAGCCGGCGTGCTCGTCAGACTCAGAAAGCGCCAATTTCGAACGCCATTTCCTAGCATCCATCTGGCAAATCGCCGCTCTCTACCCAAAACAATGGACGAAGTCCTTTTGCTCTCTCGGACAAAGAAGGATTTCTCAAACTTTGCTGCTCTGTGTTTCATGGAAACCTGGCTGAATGATGCCATTCCAGACAGCGCACTCCATCTGCCGGACATTCAGCTGTTTAAAGCAGATCACAACGCAGAATCAATAGGGAAATCACGCGGTGACGGGACATGCTTTTACATCAATGAAAGGTGGTGTAAAAATGTAACTGTTTTAAAGAAGATATGCTGTTCAGATCTAGAAGTGCTCTTTGTTAAATGCAAGCCATTCTATCTGCCGCGGGAGTTTCACTCGTTCATTCTGGTGAGTGTTTACAACCCTCCGCAAGCGCACATGAGCCTGGATTTACAGAAACTCGCTGATCAGATCACAGAAAGAGAACAACAACACCCGGACTGTGTTTTAATCATTCTTGGGGACTTTAATGAAGCCAATCGCTCCTGTGAACTGACAAAATAAAGACAGCATGTCACATGTCCCACCAGAGAAATTCATATACTAAATCACTATTACACCGCAAAAAAGGATGCATATCATTCTGTTCCACGAGCAGCTTTGGGGATCTCTGATCACTGAAGTGCCTTCCTGCTTCAAACGCTCCACCATTATCCTCCTTCCAAAGAAACCCAAGATAACAGGACTTGACGACCACTGACCTGTGGCTCTAATGTCTGTTGTCATGAAGTCATTTGAAAAACTGGTTCTGGCTTATCTGAAGGACATCACTGGACCCTTACTGGACCCCCTGCAGTTTGCTTACCGAGCAAACAGGTCCGTTGATGATGCAATCAACATTGGATTGCACTTCATCCTGCAACATCTGGACAAAACAGGCACTTATGTGAGGATCCTATTTGTGGACTATAATTCGCCTTCAACACCTTCATCCCAACAGCCCTCCAGACCAAACTGACCCAGCTCTTTGTCCCTAGCTCTATCTGTCAGTGGATCACTAGCTTTTTGACAGATAGGCAACAGTCAGTGGGACTTGGGAAATTCTTGGCCAACAGCTGCTCCACCAAAGCCCCTTTCACACTGCACGTCGGACTCGCAATATTCTCGTAACATTGCCTGGTCGCCTTCTGTGTGAAAGTAACCACGTCCCGGAATTGATTACCGAATTTAACCCGGGTCGGGAACCTAGTAACATTGCGGTAATCGATCCGGAACGAGCGCTGTGTGAACAAAAGCCAAAACTAATGCCGCAACGGATGTGACGTAGTGATGACGTAGTTATCGTGCGACTCCTTGAGCTTATTTTTTCAATAATACAACCCTGCTGTGCCAGAAGAGCTAGTCGGTGTTCTAAACGCAGAGAGTGTTTGTATACAAAATAAACTAAAATTAAACAAGCAGAAATGTGCGCAAACTGGACATAAGTCGAGACCACGGAGCTCCTTACTATCCGCACTGAAGCGGAGATCGTTCGCCAGCTCAGTGGAACGGTACGTGATGCGGTCGTTTATGAGCAAATAAAAATAAAAATGCAACAGCATGGTTTCTCGAGAGAGAAAGCGCAATTCATCAGTAAGCTGAAGACTTTGAAAAAAAAAAAATCACCAAGTGCTGGATCACAACGGGAGGAGCGGCAGTGGAAGACTAGACTGGCCTTACTTCGATTTAAGCTACAGCGTATGGGGAACAAGCCACTCAGCTAACCCAGTAGCGTTACTGGGCAGTATGGCGGCGTCTCCGTGTAGGAATGACGAACAAGAGACAACAGCAGAGGTAGCCGCTTCTTCTTGCACCGTTGTGTCCACAGTTGCGTCCAGCTCGGAGACCGTCGAGGCAATTTCCAGGGAAAGTAATTCAGGTGAGTTACATAACTATGCTATTATGTACCTTGCTGGACTGTTTGTTCTTTGTTCTTTGTCTGCCATGTATCAGATGCTACCTTCATGGCTACTAAACAACATTGTTTTGTCTTTTTAGAATCACCTCAACCACCCCCTGCGAAAAAAGCCAGAAAGCGCCAGTCCAGAACTGATTTGATCATGAAAGAGTTGAAGGACCTCTTTTTGGATATGGACCGAGACTTTGAGGAGAGGGAACATGTCCGTCTGGCAGACCAGAGGGAATATGAAAACCAGCTGAGGAGGGAGGCGAGTCAGGCAAGGGAGGAAGAGCTGGCTAAACAGATGACAATGCTGCGTGAGCTACAAGACACCCAAAATCGTTTTTTGGGTGAAATTCTTAGCCGTATGCCAGCTCCAGCACCCACGCCCTATTATGTGCCCGCTCGTCAAGCCCGTTTTCAGCAGAGCACATCAGAGAATACAGACAATCACTTATTCAACCCATTGCCATCATTGCAGCTTGAGTAGGACTACTTCAAAACTTGTTATTGTATAACAATTATTGAATATTTCATAGTACTGGATTAGTAGCATTTATATAAATGTAAAATATATATATATATATATATATATATATATATATATATATATAGCACAAATTATATAATATTTATATTTATGCATAATTATCTAATGGCACTCTATTGCTTGCAAGGTACAGGTTTTTTTTAACTGTTTGAACACTTTGTAGTGGTTTTTTTTTTTGCATTTTTACTATTGTGTTACACTTTTTTTCTAATTGCATTGTGTTTTTTTGTAAATGTCAACACTTTTTATGTCATATGTAAATCTTATTACACTTTATCCATTATATACACTTATTTTCTTTATATCTTCATACACTTTTTTTCCAATTAAACTTGAAATGGTTATATTTGATGTAAACAGGCACAACACACTTTATATTCCATCCAAAATAAATTATTTTTAATTGAGAATTGTTGAATGTTTTATTTGTTTTTCATGCGTAATTTCACAGCTTTTGGTACAGATGGATGTTCATGTAACAGTGTAAACAAGTTAGAAGAGCGTTTTCATAGCCTCCCGAATTGCTTGAGCATTACGGCCTCCCACTCCCTGGAAAACATATTGCGCTTGCTCTTGCAAAACATCTGTGATGTTCCAGTCAGGCAGAAACGTTTCTTCGTGCATCTCACAAATATTGTGCAGAACACAAGAAACGGCAACAACATCAGACATCAGTGCGGTGTTGACATCGTTGCGCTTCAGTAAGCACCGCCAACGCCCTTTGAGTCGTCCGAAGGCGTTCTCAACAACCTTTCGTGCTGAGCTCAGTCGGTAGTTGTACAGCCGTTGTTGAGGGGTCAGCGCTTGGTGATTTGTGAAACCCTTCATAAGCCATTTCTTGAGCGGTATGCAGCATCACCAATTAAATGGACAGGAACCTCAACTCCATTCACAATCCTTGAGTTCTGTTTAAAAGTATATATATATATATATATATATATATATATATATATACACACATATATATATAAACATACATACATATATATAATAGTAGCAAATTAAATAGTGATTACCTCACGTGGAAACAGGTAGCCACCATTTTCTTCTGCCATTTGGAAAATGGGAGAGTTGGACGACACGAGCGTCATATGTGCGGCCAGGCTAGCCTACATACATATCTGTGAAGCTAGTTCGGGAGATATGGAGTTAATATCTGTTCACGTGAAAATATAAAATTGGTAAAGCTTAAAAACAGCTTATGGACTAGATTCTTACCAGAAGTTGTGGTCGACAACAGCTTGAAGTACAACTGAATGCCATCCTTTACGATTGTAGTAAGCTGCAGCATCTTCCTGGGGAGCAATAATAGGAATGTGGCTACCGTCTATTGCACCAGCACATAATGGATACCCACGTTCAGCGAATCCATTTATAGTGTTTTGAAGAGCTTCTCCTCTGGGCAAGGAGATGAAACGTTTGAAAAGTTTTCTCTTCAATGTCGCGGTCACTTCATGAACCAGAGTACAAACAGTCGACAGCCCCACAACAAAAAGACAACTGATTGTGCGGTATTCGCCAGGGGTAGCATACCACCACAAAACAATAGCCAATCTACGGCGTGGTTCAAGTGGGTTTCTCCAGTTTGTAGACTTTCGTTTTAGACTTCGCTCAACAAGTTGCAGAACAAACTCAAACGTGGTGCTTGAAATGCGAAAGTGCTGACGCCACTGATCGGCGGTGAAGTTTTCTAGGACATTAGTCCAAAATACAGCACCTTGAGGTCTTCGTAGCATCCACATTCTTCTATCAGAAACACCCAGTTGCATGAGCCGTGTACACAGAGTGGTAGCTTTTAGCATCCGATGGCGCATCTGTGCTCTAAGTCTCGCTGCTTCACATTGTTTCCTACTCTCAGCAAGCGTTGCTTCCAGCGTACGTGTTATCTCATTAACTCTCCGGGAAAGAAGTCAATATCGAAAAACATGAAGTAATTTGAGCATTTAGCATAAACAACAATGCCGCTAGTTGCTGGTCAACAGACATCTTTACAAAGCAATGAGAACACTTCCGTTTTGCGTTTCCTTATTCTTTGGCACCAATCTTTTTCGACTCATACATTATACGTCACATCCGGATGTCACGTGTCAACTCGACCCGGGACCATTATGGGTTGTGTGTGAAAGCGCACATATTACCGTATTTCGCTGGCAGTGTGAATGGACCAAATCTAGCGGCCCGGGAACAAATGCTGGGTCGCATTATCCTTGTATTTGCCGGAATCGCAGTGTGAAAGGGGCTCAACACTGCTGCAGTGCTTTACAACCATAGGACAGGAAGAGCTAAATAAACTTATCACTGTATCTAAACCAACAACATGTTTATTAGATCCTGTACCCTCTAAATTACTGAAAGAGCTGTTACCTGTAGCCGAAGAACCGCTTCTCAATATCATAAACTCGTCGTTATCTTTAGGACTTGTCCCAAAACCATTCAAGCTGGCGGTTATCAAGCCTCTTATTAAGAAACCAAAACTAGATCCTAGTGTACTGGCAAATTATAGGCCTATTTCAAATCTTCCATTTATGTCTAAAATTTTAGAGAGAGTTGTGTCTGCTCAATTGAGCACCTTCCTGCATAAAAATGATCTGTATGAAGAATTTCAGTCAGGTTTTAGGCCCCACCATAGCACAGAAACTGCACTTGTTAAAATTACAAATGACCTGCTCCTTGCGTCAGACAAAGGCAGCATCTCATTTCTAGTCTTACTTGATCTTAGTACTGCGTCCGACACCATAGATCATGACATACTCGTAGATCGATTACAAAACTATACAGGTATTCAAGGGCAGGCTCTAAGATGGTTTAGATCCTATCTGTCCGATCGCTACAATTTTGTTTACTTAAATGGGGAGTCATCACATTTATCATCAGTAAAATATGGAGTGCCACAAGGATCCGTCCTAGGTCCCCTTCTATTTTCAATATATATGTTGCCCCTTGGTAATATTATTAGAAAATATGGAATTAGCTTCCACTGTTTTGCTGATGATACTCACCTATATATCTCAACGAGACCAGATGAAACTTCCCAATTATCTAAGCTAACAGAGTGTGTTAAAAATGTAAAATACACACAATTTTCTCCAATTAAATTCGGATAAGACAAAGATACTAATTATTGGACCAAAAAACACTACACAGAATCTTGTAGATTACAATCTGCAACTAGACGGATGTACTGTTACTTCCTCTACAGTCAGAAATCTGGGTGTTATATTAGACAGCAATTTGTCTTTTGAAAATCATATTTCCTATGTTACAAAAACTGCATTCTTCCATCTTAGAAACATTGCCAAGCTACTAAACATGTTATCTGTTTCTGATGCAGAAAAGCTAGTTCATGCATTCATGACCTCTAGACTGGACTATTGTAATGCAATTCTAGGTGGTTGTCCTGCTTCTTCAATAAACAAGCTACAGGTAGTCCAAAATGCAGCAGCTAGAGTCCTTACGAGCAGGCACGTGCACAGGTACGGCTCAACCTGTGCAGAGCACATGCCCTTTTTGCCCTTACACTCCGAAGTGCCCTTTTTTTGGTGGTGTTTTTTTTATTTTTTTTTTTATTAATCAATGCTATTGGTCACCCTTTACGTCTGTCTGTCTGTTTTACCAAATGAAAGTTCTTAAAACGAGCTTGTGTAAATCTTATTGGATCCTCAAGCTGTCAGTAAGCTGATAACTCCGCCCCCTCTATATTCATTGAATCAACTGAAGTTATACAGCAGCCGCACAGTAGACAACAACTGAGCTGAACAAAGTTTTGTGAAGGGTAAATAAATATCTTGTTGTTTGAATAAGTACTACTAAACACTGTCTATAAAGGCTAATGTTTTATTTATTTGATGTCTGACTGACTCACTGACTCAGACATGTGGGACGTCGCCTGAGAAAGAGGGCTAGCATTTGCCATCTAGTCATAGCCAATACATAGCCAACACTTAAATAGCCTGTGCATACAGTTGCATTTCATCTTTTATAAAATGCTTATTTGGCCAAATGCATTTTACCACAGGAAAAACTGAGCGCTCCGTCTATATAGCTAAAAAAACTAGTTTGTAACCTAGATGAAAATGTAATGTGATGCCCGCAGCGGCAGGCGCCGTCACCGTTTTAATGACGGACAGAAAAAAAAATCACATTTGCACACATTCGCTGGTCAAAAACGATATATTGATAAGTAATACAACAACATATAATTTGTTTTTACCATCGGAAAATCATAACAGGTGCGCCCCCGCGCTGTTTCATACTGGAACTTACACAAAGCGCAAGTGATCCTCTCCACCTAGATAACATATTTCTAAGAAATTTCTTCTTTGATTTATGATTGCTGATACACTTAATTTATTAACATTTAGGCTAATCATGTTATGGTATACTCTCTGTATACTCTCTTTATAAAATGTTGTAAAACATGGTTTTACTACAGTAATGTAGTAGTAACTAAAAAAAAAAAAAAATTACAGAAGATCACTGAAATCTTTATATTTTATCATACAGAATGTAATTCATGATTCATTCCAAGGCTTCATTTATTTGATCCAAAATACAGCAAAATCAGTAATATTGTGTAATATTTTTACAATTTTAAATAACTGTTTTCTATTTTAATATTTTAAAATGTAATTTATTTTTGTGATCAAAGCTGAATTTTCAGCATCATTACATCAGTACTCTTCAGTGTCACGTGATCCTTCAGAAATACTTTTCACTGCAACTGTACTTTTCACACTATTTTTATTTATTTTTTCATCGCTGGCTTATTTTAGGGAAAGTTTAGTGAATAAGAGACCTTCAAGAGACCAACATCCCTGCCCACCACAGTATAACATGTTTGCCAGATACATGGCTCACAGAAGGTTGCTGTTGTATTAGGTTTAAAGAAGCCCTTAAAACCCTGTTTATCTATATTATCTAATTATCTAATATTATTATTATGGTTGTTATTAATCGTTAATAAATCTAAAGCTTTTGAGACTATTATTTTGTGTTATTGAATTTGTCATGAAGATGTGACCATTTCTTCCTTTTATGCAGGCTTACTGAATAATCTTGATATAAAAAAGGGGGGGGGGGTGCCCTTTTTCAGTTTCAGCACATGCCCCTCAAAAGGTCTGTGCACGGTCCTGCTTACGAGGTCAAGAAAATATGATCATATTACCCCAATTTTACAGTCTCTGCACTGGCTACCTATTAAGTTCCGTATCAGTTACAAATTATCATTACTTACCTATAAGGCCCTAAATGGTTTAGCTCCAGCATACCTAACTAGCCTTCTACCACGTTACAACCCATCACGCACCCTAAGGTCACAAAACGCTGGACTTTTGGTCGTTCCTAGGATAGCAAAGTCCACTAAAGGAGGTAGAGCTTTCTCTCATTTGGCTCCCAAACTTATTCTTTGGCGCCAATCTTTTTCGACTCGTACATTATACGTCACATCCGGATGTCACGTGTCAACTCGACCCGGGACCGTTATGGGTTGTGTGTGAAAGCGCACATATTACCGTATTTCGCTGGCAGTGTGAATGGACCAAATCTAGCGGCCCGGGAACAAATGCTGGGTTGCATTATCCTTGTATTTGCCGGAATCACAGTGTGAAAGGGGCTCAACACTGCTGCAGTGCTTTACAACCATAGGACAGGAAGAGCTAAATAAACTTATCACTGTATCTAAACCAACAACATGTTTATTAGATCCTGTACCCTCTAAATTACTGAAAGAGCTGTTACCTGTAGCCGAAGAACCGCTTCTCAATATCATAAACTCGTCGTTATCTTTAGGACTTGTCCCAAAACCATTCAAGCTGGCGGTTATCAAGGCTCTTATTAAGAAACCAAAACTAGATCCTAGTGTACTGGCAAATTATAGGCCTATTTCAAATCTTCCATTTATGTCTAAAATTTTAGAGAAAGTTGTGTCTGCACAATTGAGCACCTTCCTGCATAAAAATGATCTGTATGAAGAATTTCAGTCAGGTTTTAGGCCCCACCATAGCACAGAAACTGCACTTGTTAAAATTACAAATGACCTGCTCCTTGCGTCAGACAAAGGCAGCATCTCATTTCTAGTCTTACTTGATCTTAGTACTGCGTTCGACACCATAGATCATGACATACTCGTAGATCGATTACAAAACTATACAGGTATTCAAGGGCAGGCTCTAAGATGGTTTAGATCCTATCTGTCCGATCGCTACAATTTTGTTTACTTAAATGGGGAGTCATCTCATTTATCATCAGTAAAATATGGAGTGCCACAAGGATCCGTCCTAGGTCCCCTTCTATTTTCAATATATATGTTGCCCCTTGGTAATATTATTAGAAAATATGGAATTAGCTTCCACTGTTTTGCTGATGATACTCAGCTATATATCTCAACGAGACCAGATGAAACTTCCCAATTATCTAAGCTAACAGAGTGTGTTAAAAATGTAAAATATTGGATGACACACAATTTTCTCCAATTAAATTCGGATAAGACAGAGATACTAATTATTGGACCAAAAAACACTACACAGAATCTTGTAGATTACAATCTGCAACTAGACGGATGTACTGTTACTTCCTCTACAGTCAGAAATCTGGGTGTTATATTAGACAGCAATTTGTCTTTTGAAAATCATATTTCCTATGTTACAAAAACTGCATTCTTCCATCTTAGAAACATTGCCAAGCTACTAAACATGTTATCTGTTTCTGATGCAGAAAAGCTAGTTCATGCATTCATGACCTCTAGACTGGACTATTGTAATGCACTTCTAGGTGGTTGTCCTGCTTCTTCAATAAACAAGCTACAGGTAGTCCAAAATGCAGCAGCTAGAGTCCTTACGAGGTCAAGAAAATATGATTATATTACCCCAATTTTACAGTCTCTGCACTGGCTACCTATTAAGTTCCGTATCAGTTACAAATGATCATTACTTACCTATAAGGCCCTAAATGGTTTAGCTCCAGCATACCTAACTAGCCTTCTACCACGTTACAACCCATCACGCACCCTAAGGTCACAAAACGCTGGACTTTTGGTCGTTCCTAGGATAGCAAAGTCCACTAAAGGAGGTAGAGCTTTCTCTCATTTGGCTCCGAAACTCTGGAATAGCCTTCCTGATAATGTTCGGGGTTCAGACACACTCTCTCTGTTTAAATCTAGATTAAAAACACATCTCTTTCGCCAAGCATTTGAATAATGTATCTTTTTAATTGTGAGTGTAGTTGCATCTGTTCAAAGGTGCATTTTTATTCATTAGCTTGGGTTAAACTAATTTTACTTTGTTGGATCATCAGCTATGCTAATGTCTGTATTTTGTTTCTATGTTTCGCCAGGATTTACACAAGCTCCAGTCTGGATCCAGAACACCTGAGAAGAGATGATGCTGACCCTCAGAGGACCCCAGATGATGCTAACCTTGAATCAACAAACAGAACTAACAATGATTGCTAAATGTGTGACTGAATCATATAATAACTTAATTAATAATATTGATAGTTCATCGTCTAGCTGACTGCGTCTTGTATTATTATTATTTTTTTTATTTTTTCAAAAATCCTGTCAAATGTGCACAAACTACTAGCTACTACTAAATATTGTAGATACATAATTTTCTGTAAAGTTGCTTTGTAACGATTTATTTTGTAAAAAGCGCTATACAAATAAACTTGAATTGAATTGGTGCCCCTCATGGATGTGTTCTCTCCCCACTGTTCTTCTCACTGTACACCAACGACTGCACCTCTAAAGACCCCTCTGTCAAGGTCCTGAAGTTTGCAGACAACACTATATGCATTGGCCTCATCCAGGACGGTGACGAGTCTGATTACAGACAGGAGGTAAAAGAGCTTGCTGTCTGGTGCAGTCTTAACAACCTGAAGCTGAACACGCTCAAAACAGTGGAGATGATCGTGGACTTCACAAAACCCCCCTGCTCTCCCTCCACTCACCATCATAGATAGCACTGTGGCTGCAGTGGAGTCATTCAGATTCCTGGGCACCACCATCTCTCAGGACCTGAAGTGGGACAATCACATTGACTCAATTGTTAAAAAGGCCCAACAAAGGTTGTACTTCCTTCACCAGCTTAGGAAGTTTAACCTGCCACAGGAACTGCTGAAACAGTTCTACTCAGCCGTCATTGAGTCTGTACTGTGTACTTCTATAACTGTCTGGTTTGGCTCAGCAACAAAATCAGACATCAGAAGGCTACAGAGAACAGTTCAAACTGCTGAAAGGATTATTGGTGCTCCCCTGCCCACCCTTCAAAAACGGTATACATCTAGAGTGAGGAAAAGGGCTCAGAAAATCACTCTGGATCCCTCACATTCAAGTTACCCCATCTTTGAACTTTTGCCATCTGGCCGGTGCCTCAGAGCCGCAAATACCAGGACAGCCAGGCACATGAACAGGACAGACAAAGGAGAGTGGGTGGGGGTTTGGGCTGGGCACAAGGTAGGTGCAAAGGGCAGGCAGAAGACCAGGGTGGATGAATCGGAGGAAGGAGCAGAGTCCCAAGGCAGTCAAGGACAGACCAAGGCAGAGATGAAGGGATGATGGAACCCGGCGGAGCTGGTGGACTGACGGGCCACAGTGGAGAGGAGGCAGCTAGGAGCCATGGTGGAGCCGCTGTGTCAAAGGAACGAGGCGGAGGTGGAGACCAGGGATCTTCCAGCTATGATGCCAAAGGAGTCATGATATTTTTATGATTTTAAAAATATATTAAGTATAATAATATTTAATACATTTATAATAATAAAATATAATTTAATATAATTTTCACGTTTTATTATTATATATGTATGTGTATACACACACATTCTGGTAAATATGTCTTTATTTTGAGGATGTCCACTGAAACTATCATGATGGCAGTCTCCATAAAAAAAAAGAAAAGAAAAAAAAGGATTTGTGCTTTTTTGTTCATGGTGTTTACTGTCTTGAATGTCTTTCCGCCTTAATATTAATGTAATCATACTGTTGATCAATTTCATTATTTTGTTCAATCCATTTTAATTATTGCACCTTTTATGCAATAAGAAGTTTGGTGTTACTTCAAAAATCAACAAAAATAATTGTTACATTGATTTACACTATGGCACAGTTTTCTGCACATAAATAAAATGGATGTGATATTATTTATATGTGATTTAAGATCTACATTTGAGATTTTCAGAACAGCAATGATTCAGAATCAGAATTAGCTTCATTTGCCAAGTGTGTGCAGACATACAAGGCATTTGTTATGGTTTATAAGATGCTCCTGGTACATACATACATACATATCTGACATTCTTACCTTTCTTAAGCACACACACATGGACTGACTGACTCTGTACTGATTATTAGCTCTGGTTACGTTGGTGAAGACTGCAGCTTCATTTTGAGCTTTCACTGAATGTACATTAATGTTTAGTTGTCTTTGTCATTATTATGCATTTCCGTAGATCTTTGTTGGCAAAGGGTTATTGGTGTGATTATGCTGAATCAGAGATTTGAATCTTCAAATCACATGCCCTGCATTTGTAGGTGTTTATTCATGTGCAATGATGCCATCTTGTGCCGAAGCTGATATATAAAAGTACTAAACAAGACCAATGGAAAGTAGCTTGTTCATTTCATGTGTGCTCATATACACAGTAAAAATAATTGTCAAATAACTGGCAGTGATGGCTGTCAAATGAAAGAAAATATTCTAATTCAAATAAAGTGCAAAAAAACTTGTATGGAAATCTTCATTAAACACTTTAACAGAAAAAAAAAAATATATATATATATAATTACTAAACAGTTATGTCTGTAACATGCATCATCAGAAACACTTGAAATTCTAACAAAACATTAAACATTCTAATTCTCAGTCTCATTCAGATATTTATGATCTTTAGCTAGTAATGCATTTATGCAAAACATTTTTGACAGGATCATTCAGATATACACGCACATCAATTAATCAATGTCAAATGATCAGCTAACGTAGCTTAATCTTTTAATGACATTCGAATCAGGCTTCTACATCATCAGCAATATTCTTGTGTTTGTTGCTTTAAAAGAATGTGCTTTAGAAACACAAAGTTTTAGCAGTCAGAGAAAGGTGAATGCTTAAGAAATCAAGAGTCAAGGGCCAAACTAAAGCAAACACTGATCTATCACGGTGACATCACACTTGACTACTTTCATTAAAACATTAACATCTTAACCTCTGTAATTCTCAACAAGAAAACAAACTGGTTAGTAATAAGTGAAGATGCTGAAAGATCTTTTTAATTGTTCTGTTGCTGCAAGTGATTTGACCTTTGATCTTTTTTCTATCTTTCTTTTCTCTTTTTTTTTTTTTTTTGGACAAAATATGTGAAGACGTAATTATTATATTGGACGTAATTATCGACCAACCAGTACATTAGTTCTCATGTTGCCAGGCAGAACTGCTTGCAAAGCTGATTTAATAAATTCCATTTTGAATTCACAGCACAACACAACACAGCAAAGACAAAGTTTACAATACATATTTTGTAGGAAAATAAATAAATGTAGGTTTTGATTTATGGGCCCAAAATGCACATTCTTAAATAATGTTTAGTTAAGATCACTTAATTATTCAGGTAGAGACAATTAGGCTTACAGTGTTTCAAGTACATTTAAGTGACCCTCAGTTACCGAGTAGATATTCCCTCTACTGGTCAGTAGGTGTCGCTCATTATGTGTGTATTTTCTAGTCCTGTTGTGAATGTGTTTGATTCATACTGTTCACAGTTACAATCCCATTCATCTCAAAGACATTTTCATGGATTGCTCATACAGCCCTGTAAGTGTGACTATGAAAAAAGGTTAATTCATTTTTTTAAGAGTTGTTAATTCATTACAGCATTACACAGCTACTTCTGAATGACACAGTTTCTTTTTTTTTTCTCAAAGAAAGATGAAGTTAAGCTACAAAATGATGTAGTTCATTTTACAATTTTTCTTCTATGACATGAATAATGTATTTTTAACACTAACTTGGCGACTGAGAACCTTTAATCCACTCCACAACAACACTGCACTACATCATCACCAGAATGAATGACAAATACAGCATGTAATGTGAACTTTGTCTTTCCATCTGTTTGTTTACAGCGCTCCGGAGTGTCATTTCTGGATATGGAACACAAGCATGGCCAAATGGAGCGTCAGAAGATGGGCTAGATGTTTCATGCCTCTCCCACGCTGCACATGTGAACTGTTACCAACATTTAAATGATGTTAAACTGATGCTAGCATAAAACCTACTGCTATATTTTTTATATGAAATGGTCTTTGCATCTGAAATCCCAGAAATTCCTTAATTTAGGTGTCTGTTCTCTCTTAATATTGGTGCTTATTGGAATTGTTTGTTCTGGGACATTGTGCTGTCTCATTCTCAGTCTCTGTAAACTTAAGAGAGTCCTTAGAGCAGGGCATCCTCTTGAGTTCTGTCCTGGACTCTCTGTGGGACGACTTTAGGGCTCTCGCATCAGCTTTTACGTCAGTCTCAGAGGGGACTGACATCTGTCACCAACCACAGCCCATATTTATCATCATACACAAATGGTACAATATATTAACTGCGACACACATAGTAAAAGTCATATGAAGAGTTTCTGCAATTGCAAAAAAGCATTCGATTTTTCAGTGATGATGAAAAATCTAAATCGAAACATCATTAAACCAAGATTTGCTGTTTAATTTGAGTGAATACATTAGATCTATGCCTAGTTCCAGATAGGTTCTCTGAAAATAAAGCTTAATATTGCATGTGGTTCTGCTGTTTTTGTTTTAAGAAGGTTTTGATCGTTTTCAGTGAGGTCACTTGAAATATCGGTCAATCTTCAGGTCAGAATCCATCCAGCATGACACAGTATTTGCTCATCATTTAGTTGGCTGCATGTGCAATGAGGACATCTCTGCAAATCCCCGTAGATTGCAAAGCAATGATCAGACAGTGTTATCTGCAGAAAACACACACTTCACATGTTCAGGAAGAGAAAGGCGGGAAAGGACATCAGTGTGCAGGAATGCTCTGGCTATGATTTCCTCCTGTCGCTCCTCTTAATTCCTAATCTGAGGGGAAAGCTGTCTATCTAGGGGATTTGTAAAGCTGTCAATTAAAATCCCTTGACACAACCCTCCCCCTCTCTTTCTCTTTTGTCCCCTCTTTTTCTGCATTTCTTCTCTTCACTTGGGCAACGTAGTCTTTAAAGTTAACGTTAGATGGTGTTCGCACACCCACTTTACTTCTGTAATGTGTCTTGTTTCTGAGGGAAACAGGAACAGTGGAATGTTCTATTTATCTGGAATTGACTGAATGGTTCATTTGATCAAATAGCCTGTACAACCGAAAGTGTACGTGTTGGAAAAGATTATGAAAAAAAAAAAAAATTCTCTATAACTAGCATTGGTGAATCATTCATAATAAGACAAGGAATTCTAAAGACAAATATTTTTTCACCAAATATAGTAACTTTCTCCATTTATGAAACACCTTTAACTGCTAATGTATGCAAGACTGAATAATAACACTAATAATAATATCACACATCACTTTTTTCAATCCCTGTATGTTCTGCATGTTGTCATTATTTATTTTTACTTGGAAATACTGTATAATGTTTATAAAAAATACTACTTATTTTATTTTATATATATATATATATATATATATATATATATATATATATATATATATATATATATATATATATATTACAATTGTAATATTATATTTGAACACAAATAACATTAAATGCACCACAAATAATCAAAGCTTAATTTATTATTTATTGCTGAACATAATGCATTTTTATTTAACAGTATAATAACAAACTCTATTATTTAAGTGGTGTGACATTTTTCACTTCAGAACTGCAACATGTATTTATTTTTTCACACCAAAATAAAATTAAATTCTGGTTATTTTAGGTCTTTGTCCACACTTGGAATAAAATGTATGAAAATCTGCATTGGAAATATCTGTATTTCAAAGTCATTAGTTCATCACCAAAATAGTTTTTTTTTTTTTTTTTTTTGAGGTGGAGAATTTGGATAAAAGATTGGCTGTGCCACTTTATTTCCTTCTATAAAAGGTGCAGCAGACAGACTCTAGTCTTGTTTAGAGCAGGATAAAGACATTTCCCTTCCCCTGACATGATGAAGGGATGACTCAACCGTCTGTGATGCACAGAAGGGTTTAACCCCTTCATGAGCGGCAGGGACAGGCAGGATGCCCAGCGATGACACCAGCTGCCGACTGACTTTCCAAAAGAGAACTCCTATTATTGATGCTTTATGTAATGCTCACATGAGACATACCATAAAGCCCCTCGGCATCAAACCGGAACAGATCAGAATGACAACATAAAATAAATAAATCAACTTATTATATAAATAATATACTTTGTATATAAACAATGAATAATAATAATAATAATAATAATATTCATCACATATTTACAAAATATAAAAATTCAATTCAAGTTTATTTGTAAAGCGCTTTTTACAATACAAATCATTACAAAGCAACTTTATAGAAAATTACATTTCTACAATATTTAGTGACAGCTTATAAGTGTCACTTTGTGTGCATATGACAGGATTTTTTTAGAAAAATTAATACAAGACGTAGTCAGTCAGACGATGAACATTACTATCAGCAATTATTATATGATGCAGTCACACTTGTAGCAATATTTGTTAGTTCTGTTTGTTGATTCAGGGTTAGCATCATCTGAGGTCCTCTGATGGTCAGCATCATCTCTTCTCAGGTGTTCTGGATCCAGACTGGAGCTTGTGGAAATCCTAGTTATCCTGTGGAAAAACAGAGAAACAAATAGAGACATAATTAGCGTAGCTGCTCTTAATTTGTTGTAGATGTTCCAACTAATTAAAATTAATTAGTTTAACCCAAGCTTATGAATAAGAATGCGCATTTGATCAGATGCAACTACACTCACAATTTAAGAGATACATTATTTGAATGCTTGGCGAAAGAGATGCGTTTTTAATCTAGATTTAAACAGAGAGAGTGTGTCTGAACCCCGAACATTATCAGGAAGTCTATTCCAGAGTTTGTATAAGAATTATTATAAAATAAAAATTAATTTGAAACAAATGAAAATTTTGAACTGAACTGAGCTGGATGATTCAATCACTGAATTCAGGGATGAACTGCCTTTAACTGAAAAATGTAGTGTTTACTATTGTCGTTTTGCATTATTGACACACTGTTTTCCTAATTATTGCTGTAAAGTTGCTTTGACACAATCTGTTTTGTTAAAAGCGCTATACAATTAAAGGTGAATTGACTTGATGATGCTATATAATTAGAAATGATTTTTGAACATTTCTGTGGTTTGTGAGTATTAAGAAAGACGCTGTGTTTTGTTGATATATTCAGATCATGTCTGCTGTCAGGATGCTTTACCTTCATAGCAGCCCTCACCGGCTAACTCTCTCTCTCTCTCTCAGTGCACAGATGCCACGGGCTCTCTCTGTTTGCTCGGAGTGCATGATGGTCAGTGTTAGTCGTCCGCTCTTCTGTTCCCTGCAGGTACTTCAAGGCTTTTTTTCTTTCCGACTTCTGTCTTGACTAAGTGCACTGAAAGGGCTTCAGATAATAGCATAGCGTTTTAAAGGACTCATGCCATGAGGAAACTCATTTCCGGAGTTTTTATTTTTTTTTGGCAGCAGCTATTTGGACTAATCAAAGTGAAAATAGCATATTAGCATAATAAAAATAGCATAATAGCGATGGATGCCTTTTACACTAAGTGCAAATAGATTTAGATTACATTTACGCTTAAATGTTAAAATTGTACTACTTCTTGCAAATTGTGGTAATTATCTGCACCTTAGTATTGTAGTACATTGTAAAACAGTATACAATATTAACTTATTGAGCATAAATGGTCATTTTAATTCAAATTATTAAATGAATGGCACCTTATTGGGACAATAAAGCCCTCCCTACACCTAGCCTAACCCTACCCTATACTTTATTTTCAACTTTTTGATTATATTCTTCATTTTCATTGAAAATAAATGCTTTTCTGATGTGATTTGAAATTTGAAAAGGGAGAAAAAAGTTTGGCAAAAGGCAGATTGGACCCCAGGTCGATCACGTCAAAAAGAACACATCACACATTTTATCATCTGTGCCAAGTCTACAAAGTCTTTTGTAGTGTTGACTAGCCAAATCACATGTTGGTGGGCGGAGTTAGTGTAAATAGCTTCAGCTAACAAGGCAGGCTATTTGCACTTTCAAAAAATAAAATAATAACCAGGCAGGTGAGATGTGCTATGTATGTAGTGATCATATCAGAGTCAACAATCTAATGGCAAACAAACCAGGACATGTTTGGTTTTGTCTCATGGATAGGAATGGAGCTGAGCTCTTGTGGATATCACCATCTCCTGCTGATCTGAACAGCTGAATTCTTCCACTGCTCACCAGGGTGCTCAACATGATGAACGCTGGTTGTTAGTGGTTACCTGTTGTTATGGTTACCATTTCCATCGGTCCTCGCAACAAAATCTCCCAAGAAGTCTGTGTAAGCACCAAGACGCTGCCATACTTTACGAACGTGGCATTTGTAGCTGTGCTATAAAGTAGACACGAACACACACAGACTGTTACTCAGCATGTACTCTCTCTCTATCTCTCTCTCTGTTTAACAATAAATGCAATATGAAAATGTTACATTTTATGTAAAAAACGCCAAATAATTTATTATATAATAATAACAATAAAGCATATCATGTCTAAATTAATAATAATGTTAATATGTTTGCTTTTGTGTTTTATTTTTTATATATATTTTTTTATTATTATTTAACCACTATATTTTGACAGATCAAAAGTGACACACACTGAATTTAAGAGTTAAACAAAACCCACACTTGGTGTTGGCAGTGTTGTAAACTGGAACAACAAATTCAGCTTGATGCAATTCTTTTTTTCTTTAAAGATTTGTTATGTTTACTGTAAATTGTAATAAATTATGAAAGCCTGATTCCACTTCAGCATTAAAAAAATACCTAAAAATATAATGAAATGAGGGTTTCACAAAAAAAAAAAAAAAAAAAAAAAAACCTTAAAACTTTCTGTTTGACTTATTTCTGTTTTTAAATCTGCTTTAAATACATATTAACTCTCTGGCCTTCCATATTCCTTGCCCACTGGTTTTATCATTGAAATACAATGATTCAACTAACAATGATCTCATACAATGCACAAAAAAACAACAATGACCAATGTGCTGTACAAAAATAGTGCTGTACAAAGATATAATTTGAAGAAACAATTCTGTTTTTGTATTTCAGTTTTTCTTCAAATTCTATTTTTGTACAGCACTATTTTTGAACAGCACATTGGTCATTGTTGTTTTTTTGTGCATTGTATCAGATCATTGTTCGTTGTTTTTTTGTGCATTATAAATAAATATTGTCTTGAATTCTCAAGGTTAAAATTATCTTTTTAGTCAGAGGTGTAAACATACAAGTAAAATATGCTTTTTACAATTACATACAGTATTTATTTCATTATATATATATATATATATATATATATATATATATATATATATATATATATATATATATATATATATCACTTATAAGATAACTTATTAACCAATCCATGCCTTTTTACTGTAGCATTTTTTCAATATTTTGGGTAAAATTACTTAAAATAATATTTTAATAGTGTTGTTGGTGTTTGGGGTTGGTGAATAAGATGCACGTGATAAGAAAATGTTGTATCTAGAGCATGAAATTGTACTGCGGTCAATTACGCTGCCACATTAGCTGCTGTTGTGTGCTTTTGCATTAGCACAGGCCTGCGGACAAAACCTTTATATGAGTCAAGAACATGCAGATTCTCTCAAGAAGAGCTGGATGATGAGCAAATCAACATACACACAGCCATCACTGTCATCAAATGCACTGAATGCTTTTAAATAAGACATACATAAATAGGAAGCAGCCATCATCCAAGCTGCAGTCATCTCTCCATCCATGTCCAGAGCTCGGATCTTTTTGCATTTGCGTTTCACCGAAGACTGGCATTATTGCTCCGGGCGCACTCTCATGACAGTTAATGCAAAAACCAGAAGAGCTGTGTCATGTGTGCAGATTTGAGTTCCTCACAAAAGTCATGCATTTGGACTTCAGCCCCTCGGCGTCTGTTGCACTCTCGGCTCCTGATGAAACAAGAAAAAGAGCTTCTTTAAACCTCTGTTGATTTCCTGCTCATTCAAAATGCCTAAAGCACACTAAAGCAACAGAAGACATAAGGGGTCACAGCACTTACATGTCTGTTTTAACAAGTAATGGGAGGAACGAACTACACACTCCCATCATGTTTATTTTTAAACTGTTTTATATAGCTGCAGAGATTATCTTAGAACGTGAATAAAGATTGAGGTCATCTGAGTCCTATTTTATCACCCAATGCAGCGATTGCCAGGAGCTGTAGGAGATCAAGCAGCACAATAAAAGAAGCAGCAGCAGGTCTTCATCCACCCTGTTCAGTGTTAATACATCACCGGGATCAGTTCTCTGTCACCTGTTACCTGCATTACATCTTAGACATAAATGGCTCATTCCTTTTTTTAAGCATTTATCATTTAAGCAGCGGTCTTTGTGTTTTATTTCCACATAGGCAGGTTGTTCAGCATATGGAGATGTAAGATCCTGTGAGAATAAAGGAAAAATGAACATCAGTTTTTAATTGACGTAGCCTACCTGAACAAATCATCCCTGTAATTTATCCGTGCTCAGTTAGATGAATGTGTTTACTGTCTCCTAAAATAACATTAGAAAATCACACACAACCTATTCAAACACACACAAGAACTTACTGCGGTGATGCAACTTAGACCGAGGCGAAATGTTGTCAACTCATGTGTGAATGTAGGCCTGTGCTAATTTAACAAAGAGATTATATTAAAACCCTTTGCTGATGATCAGTGATGAACAATGTATATAAAAAGTGTGCATTTGATTAAGTTAAATGTGTATTTGATGCGTTCTTGATGATGAAATAATCCATACAACATACACAATGATTATTTATCTTTTATTCATGTTTTTATTTTTGTAACCCTTTTATTAACAGTTGTGATAGGGTTTTTTTTTTTTACATGGTGATTTCAATTCTTGAACAAAATTTTACAAATACGCGCGTGTGTGAAAAATAAATAAATAAATAAATAAATAGGCTACATAACGAAGTTGGATTAGGATCTTTCTCTCTACACACAATTAATTTAAGCGAAATGGATCGCTTTAATGATTCAGTTCATTTGTGTGACGCGGGGATTCGCATCTTCTTTTTATAGATATATTTAGTTTTACAGTCACTATATGATTTGGTTTCCACTCCATCCACCAAAAGAGGTCTTTACACTCGAGTGATACACCAACGCTTTGCGAATCGGTTCATTCAAAAGAATCTGTTCAACAGAACCGAGTCTCCTGGGAATCACTCCGATACTTAACGCTCAGCGCGCACGCTTGTATTTACCAGAGTGATGGGAGGATGTTTGGTTATAGCGCACTTCTTCATCCGCAGCAGAATAAAAGAATATAGCGGCAAAGAAAACGAGAGTGGATGTACAAGGGGCTTTTCGTTTTGTATTCGACAGGTCGTTTTCTTAATGAATATTTAAATGGCTTGGAAATGGAGATAGCTTTGGTGAGCTTTGACAAGCGGGGTGATGGAGGCAGTGATGGAGAACCATATCAAAACCAAAACTCCCTGGATCATCCACGCTTGGTCCACAACAAAGAACTCTACTCGAGAAGTCCACAGCAGAGCTCGTGGAAAATGAACGACATGAACAACACAATGATGGGCTGCACTGAGAACACGGTGGATTATTACAGTCCCCATTTGTTTGAAGAGGACATTATGGATATGGACCATGAGAACAACGAACGGGTTCTTATCAATATCGCCGGCCTGAGGTTCGAGACGCAGCTGGGCACTCTGAACCAGTTTCCCGACACTTTACTGGGAGACCCGGACAAGAGAATCAAGTATTTCGACCCGCTCAGGAACGAGTATTTCTTTGACCGCAACAGACCGAGTTTTGACGGAATTCTCTATTTCTATCAGTCTGGCGGGAAAATCCGGCGACCCGTTAACGTGTCCATCGACGTGTTTGCCGACGAGATCCGCTTTTATCAGCTGGGAGAAGAAGCGATGGACCGTTTCCGCGAGGATGAGGGCTTTATCAAAGAAGAAGAGAAGCCGTTGCCACAGAACGAGTTTCAGAAACAGGTGTGGCTCATCTTTGAGTACCCGGAGAGCTCCAGTCCTGCGCGAGGCATAGCTATCGTCTCCGTCCTCGTCATCACCATCTCCATCATAACGTTCTGTCTGGAAACTTTACCCGAGTTCCGCGACGAGCGCGAGCTTCCGGTGACGAGTCGCGCGGTCAATGCGACTCAAGAGCGTCCGTCGCTCACCTTCAGCGACCCGTTCTTCATCATTGAAACCACCTGTGTGATTTGGTTCACCTTTGAGCTCTTCGTGCGCTTCTTTGCCTGTCCTAGTAAGTCTGAATTCTCCAAAACCATCATGAACATCATTGACATTATGTCTATCATGCCTTACTTCATCACCTTGGTCACAGAGCTGGCGGAGCAGCAGGGCCAGGAGCACAATAACGGCCAGCAGGCCATGTCTCTGGCCATCCTGAGGGTCATTCGTTTGGTTCGGGTGTTTCGTATATTTAAGCTCTCTAGACACTCAAAGGGGCTTCAGATCTTGGGCCAGACTTTAAAAGCCAGCATGCGAGAGCTGGGCCTCTTGATCTTCTTTCTTTTCATTGGTGTCATATTATTCTCCAGTGCGGTCTTCTTCGCCGAGGCAGACGAACCCGAGTCTCACTTCTCCAGCATCCCAGACGCCTTCTGGTGGGCTGTGGTGACCATGACCACAGTCGGATATGGTGACATGAGACCGGTGACCGTGGGGGGCAAGATCGTGGGCTCGCTGTGTGCCATCGCAGGGGTGCTGACCATCGCGTTACCGGTGCCGGTCATTGTGTCTAACTTCAACTATTTCTACCACAGAGAAACCGACCAAGACCAGGCGTCTCTCAGAGAGGAGCCAAATAATGGTGGGCCTTTAAACCAATGTGACGATCTCCATGGACTGAGGAAATCATCAACCTCTAATTCAAAAGATAGAGAGTATAATGAAGAAACAAACATTCCAGTTGAGAAGACTAACATGAAAGCTAACAGCAGGATGGATATTAAACGCTCCCTTTATACGTTTTGCTTGGACACTAGAGAAACTGACCTCTAGTTCGCCCACCTCTACTCGATTGCCCATCTTTGTTTCCAGCTTAAACTGTTTCTATCTCAGGGAGACTGTCCAGGAGTAAGGCATCTCTCAGAGAAGAGCACAGTGGTGGCCTTTCCAGCCCATGTGATGAACTTCATGTGTTAAAGAAATCCTCAAACGCAAGAGATGGAGAACACTGTGTGGAAGAAGCATCATAAACGGGATATTAAATGCTTCCAAGAAACATCCATATCCATGAATTTAATGCACCCAAATTCTGGATGATCCAATGATCATCGCACTGTTGAAATCCTGGAAAGTTGCAGTTATTTTAATCTGTTAATCTTCCGGGCATCAGCAGCGTTTAAGCTTTACTTTTAAAATTTCTTATTCAGAAACACAAAATTATGCCATTTTTTTTTTATTATTATGTAAAATATTAAGTACTGCTGCTATGAATACATGTTCAGTGTTGCCCAGTGATTCAAGTGAAAAGCCAAAATAAGTTTCTTCTTTTAAAACACGCTACTTAAAACAAATGTACATATTTTTGTAAAATAATTGTTTGGTCTTTAGGGTCTCAATCACTTTTGTAATTAATACTGTATGTGTGGTTTGTGGCTATCAGTATTTTATAGCAATATTTTTCCACTCTCAAATTTAAAAGTCAATGGCAATATGAAATCCAGGGAGCACTTCACGTGAGAAAAGGACGTGTTTGCTTATGAATTCACCAAAACCTGTTTTCCTGAAGTTTGATGCAAAAAGGATTCAAGCAGAAATGATGGTGTACAGGAGAAAAAAACCCAACAAATGACTGAACCATGATGATCTACTGGAAACAGAGGAGAACTTCAAGATGATCCAGTGATCCATTTTCATATGAGGTCAGGCGCCATTTTAATTCTTCAATGTTTGTTTCATTTGCTGTCGGTGCTTTTTTTAATGTATGAGTTTGACATTTTGATGTTATACACAGTTGTAACCACAATTAAATGACATCAGCCTATATATTTATACATATATACATTAGTGTTCATGATTGCTAAACTCTAAAAACTAATGTAAATGTTCTCTGGAGTTGGATTACATGATCTAAAATTCATAGAATTAGCATGCATTCATAATAACAGCCACTGAATTTGTGAGTTCATTTCCATTATTAAAGCTGTATGAGCCAGTTTGCAGGCGCTAGAAGGGGAATGAGTTGATATTAGGTTCCAGGAAGCAGAAAATAGGTGTGTTTGAAGCTGGGGCGATCACGGACAAGTTTTTGCTATGAGGAGTGACATATTGCGTTCCACATCCCGTTATAGGTTATTTAACATAACCTTTGAGAAGGTGTGTGAGTGTGTGCTCCATACTTGATACATAAGACAGCCGCAACTAGACAATGGATCATGTAGTTCAGGACTGACAAGAATAAACACTTTGATAGCAATAAAACATTGTAAGCACATCGAAATGGCATGTTGTTAGATATGTGAGTGCAAGAAGATGTTCATCTGTGAGGTTACAAACACTCAAACTGAACTGAGCTCTTTATACAAATACTGGTTTTGCTTTTCGCCCATATCTAGTATTAGCTTTGAAGTCATATACTCTATCTAACAACTTAGTGTTTTAATAAGGAAAAATATACTCTATATTCTGTTACTCTTAGAAAATCATAGAAAATTTGTTTCCATTTAGATGTTCCCTGACATATCACATTCACGTTATTTTACAAAACCCGTTTTGGAGTGCAATTTATATTGTCAAGTTATGTCGTCAAATTCCAACAGATAACACACGAATTGCGGACACTCGGTGCAGATCAGTCACTTCACAATATTGAATATTCCAGACGTCATGAGGAATTAAAACACTTATATTGGAGATTTTCGAAAGCAGACCACTTTAGGCCCTCATACGCGTGTGAGTTTTGAGTTTGCTTGTCCGAATGTTGTGGTGTTAGATGAGTGTTAGAAGAGATGACATGGTAAGCTGATGAAAAGCAATCATCTTTAAGCTCTTGAAAGTGCCTGGTGATAGCGAACGTGTCACAACTGTCTGTTTTTGATGTGTGCTAGCTAATCGTGTAATGTTTGGTCAGTCTAAGAGGACAGCTGAGCTCGTCTCATCTTTAGATCATATCTTAGTCTCTCCTCTTCAATCAAATATGTGACCCTGGACCAGAAAACCTAGTGTAATTTTTTTTCGAAACTGAGATTTATACATCATCGGAAAGTTGAATAAACAAGCTTTATTAGGATCCGACAGTATTTCGCTGAGATACAACTATTTGAAAATCTGGAATCTGAGTGAGCAAAAAAATCTAAATAATGAGAAAATCGCTTTTGAATCGTCCAAGTGAATTGTTAGCATTTAAGAAACATTTGATGTTAATGAGCTTTTAAAAAAGTATCATCTTTGGTTTTGGAGGTTATTTTCCTTTGATTATATCTTTGATTTCATAAACCAGATGGTCAAGAAATAACAGCTTTTATTGCATCCAGTTTTTTTTTTTTTTAACGTTTGTATGTCTTACTATCAGCCATGATTATTCTACTCTGTTAATTAAAAGGCAGTCTTAATGCATATTCACTAATTATGCTGACAATTAGCTGAAACATATGCTTGTTTAATTAGTGACACTTAGCCTGCATTTTCAAATCTTGATTTGAATATGGCAACATAATATTACTCTCTATAATATTTCTATGAATAAATCCCTGACAGAGTCTATCAGCTAACCACTGTTTGCAGTCTCCCTTTCTCATAGCCTGAGACTTCTCTCTACTCCTTAGTAAAAGTTTGTCTCAGCAGCTTTGTGAATAGGTTTTAAGAGAAAACTCTTAGCTAAAAACATTTACTGGTATTTAGGGGAACTCTTAAAGGTAAGATAAAACTTTTTTGTGAATACGGGCCCAGGACAAGAACAAATCAAGATTTTCTGCTACACTACAAAAACAGAACAAACCTCTGCCATTATAGAGAGATTTATAACATATTGTATTCTTCTTTTTTTTTTTACTGTTGATTTACAAAAATGTTTGAATGTAGTGGATTGCAGAAACCTCAGGCATTTATAGGTCGCAATCAATAAACAACGAATTAAACAGACATACTATAGTCAAACAGTTATCCATAACATAATTGAGTGCTGCAGTGATGATTTATTGTTGTAGACCAACTAGGAAGTTAACATAATACTTGTTCCCTCAACAAAAACCAAATTTATACAAAGGAAAAAGAGACATTCCTGATGAATGATCATGTCACAGAATAATTAATTAATACACACACACACACACACACAAACACACACATACATACATACATATATATATACTTGTTTTGGAAAAGGTTTGACCTATAAAATAAAGTTTAATAATTAAATTAAGCACACTGATAAAAATGGATATTGGAGTCAATAATTGAGCAGTGTGAAATGCTTTATTACACTGAATCTAAATGTCTGTGCGAGTCATTACATTTCATTTAATTACTGTAGGATTATAGTGAAAATATTATTAGAGCGTTTAATGCAAGTGTTTATTTACATATAATTGAATAATAGATTTATGTTTCCTAAATTAATAGACTGTTATACTTAGATTATTATAAGGCAAGCATGGGTGGTGTTTGCATGTGCAGTTATCTCTAAAATGATGTTAGGGGTTATTGCAAATGGTTTTGAGATAATGGTTGTTAAATAGTTTTTATGGTGTTCTGAATATTTTAGCATGTTGTCTTGCAGTTGCTACAATGTTCTAGGCTTGAGTGGTTTAGCTTGAAAGTATAACTTTGTTTTCATCTGAAGGTAATGTCTCAATGTTGAAATGCTGGTCATTTAGTTTCAATTCACAGGAAAAAAATCTGGGTTGAATTAGTATGTAGCTCTCTCTCTCCCTCTCTCTCTCTCTCTCTCTCTCTCTCTCTCTCTCTCGTAGTCTGTTCAGTCAAATACAGCAGAGAAAGTGTGATTTCAGCACCACAGACAGCTCCATGAATTCTAGCACAGCTTGTAAAAGTACACAATTCATTTAATAGGAAACATTTAACACATAAAAAGCATAATTTTGAATGCTGGACAGCCATCTTTTGACAGATGAACATGCCTTTAGACAGGCTTTATCGAAGTCTTTACCTCTTGTCATTTTCTTTTGAATCAGTAGCTCAACTGATTTGTCCAGGTAAAATACTCTATGATCCACAGTACTGTGTGTACTCAATTGAGTGCAATTATGGAATAAAGTTGATTTGACTTAAAATAGATCATTTTTATGGCAAGTTTTACTAACAGCTTGCACCAGCGCTAACTGTCTTTTGGCATTAAAATTAAACTGTCGGGTTTTACTAAAGGCACGCATGAATCAGCAATGAAAAGGCATGGAAACAATAACTTTTGCGCCTGACCTTATTGAATATGCATTTGTACAAAATTTATGGGAGTATTCAAATGAATCATGCAATGAGTTTTACTAATGTTTGCTTTTGACGAATTACTGGCATTTGCAGCATTAACGCCCCCAAAAAGCATGTCTTAAATTATTTTACGCTTGAAATGGCTGCAATTATTGTTGTTAGAAGGAGAACCTGCAGAGAACAAAGACTTGTGTTGGTCTATATGTAAATGAGATGTTGCGTCTGTGCTCTTTAATTTGCAGGTAGTTAGTAAATCACCCGCAGGAATTTAGACACCCATCTGCACTGTTATGTAATTACACTCTCATGAAATTGCCCAGCATTGTTAACACTTTCTAAGCCCATATTTATAATACGTTATAAAGGTATAATTCTTTAGTCATTATAAATAATGCATAATGTATTATAAAAACCTTATAATATGCTATATAATCTTAAGAATATTAACAAGAACATCTTTAATGTGTTATAATATTCATTTTTTTGGTTAAAGCTTTTAAGAGTATGATGATTTATAACCAGCAATGAAAGTGTTGCATCAACTTAAGTTATAATTGCTTATAAGATATATCAGATCAGATGAATGTTTAATATGACACATTTGCTTTGTACTATTTCTTATCGTAATATCAGTTTGATTATTTTGATGGTAGCCTTTAGTCAGCTGTTGCTGTCAGCTCTGAAACTACATGTCAACTAGCAGTCATTGAAGTATTTGTAGTATGTCTGCTAAATATATCCTAACACTTTATTTTGATGGTTCCTCAACAGAAAAACTCACTATAAGTAACTTTGCAAGTATGTCAACATTCCACCTACATTAACTTTGCTAAGCATACTAATACTCTAATGATATTCTAATAGAGATAGTTGACATGTAGTTGCAAAGAGGTTATAGTCAATAGATTAAGGGGACCATCAAAATAAAATGTAACCTAACATATAAACATTGCATTTTTTCAGTTGAAATGATTAACTAGCTGACATCAAAATTAATTTTAGCCTCACAGGGAACACTCAAATAATACTTCCACACCTAACCACTTACAAGATGTAGTAAGATAATGTGCCGATCTCAAATAAACAATTTCAAGATATACTTCTTCTAAGTTTCCCTCTTCTGCTCTTGGTGAGTGCCTAAGTGAATTAAAAGATTGGTTTTCAAGTAATTTTCTACAATTGAACAGCAGTAAAACAGAAATTCTTCTTGTTGGTTCAAAAAATACAATAAGTAAGTCGAATATTTCTTCTCTGGAAATAAATAACTGTTCTGTTCCTCTATCGAATCAGGTCAAAAGTTTAGGTGTCATTTTTGACACAACTTTGTCTTTTGAATCTCATATAAATAATGTTACCCGTTCTGCATTTTTCCATATTCGCAATATAAGTCGTCTGCGCCCTGTCCTTTCACTCAGAAGTACTGCTACGCTTGTGCATGCTCTTGTAACATCAAGAATCGACTATTGTAATGCTTTGTTTTATGGGCTTCCTTCCAAATCTCTTCATAAATTACAGTTAGTACAGAATGCTGCAGCTCGAGTCATTACCAAAACTTCCACTTTTGAACACATTTCTCCTGTTTTACAGAAGCTGCATTGGCTCCCGGTTAAATTCCATGTGAATTTTTAATTTTTACTTTTAACTTACAAAGCACTTAACAATTTGGCTCCTTCATATCTCCATGATCTTCTTCATATACACACTCCTTCCCGCACTCTAAGATCTGCTTCTGCACTTACACTTGTTCAGCCACGCACTCGGACAACTTCTCTGGGGTCACGAGCTTTTGGCTTTGCTGCTCCCCATTTATGGAACTCTCTTCCTGTAGAAGTTCGCAACAGTTCTAGTCTCTCAGTTTTTAAATCTTGTCTTAAAACATATCTGTTTAGGCAGGCTTTTATGTGATTTAATGTTTGTTGTTGTACTGGTTTGATTGAGTAATGTCTTTTTTTTTTTTTTATGAATTGTGTAAGGTGTCCTTGAGTGCCATGAAAGGCGCCTTTAAATAAAATGTATTATACAGTCCATTATAAATCTAAAAGATTTAATATGGTGTATATTGTGTTCTGTAAATAATCATAATCTTAAAAGATATAACTACAAATGTGTAAGCATTATAATGTAATGTAATTGTTATTATTCTTATTTATAAGATGATATAACATATTATAATGTTTTTTATAATGCCTTAAGAATACCCTTATAATATACTATAAATATGGGCTTCATAGAAAGTCTTACCGCCTGTTTAGTCCACTTTCCAATAATTAAAAATTAAATAAATGTACTCATCTTCATGTCACTTGTGTGGATTTTATTTTTCGTACGATGAAAATGAAGGATGACCATGTCTTGTCAAGTGAGATTTTCCGTGAATAAGTAAAATGTCTTAAATTTTAGTTCATTCCTCACATAAAACTATTATATGAGCTACGGTGTCTTGTAATAAAGTACATGTAATACAGACTCATTTTAACTCTCTACTGAGAGTATGGTGTTCCATAAGTCAGTGTCAAACGTATTTGCAATGACTTGAGGGGCAAGTGAAAAATGACAATCTTTGGGTGAAGTATCATTTTAAAATGTGTTAAAAAGTATAGAGTTCAACCACTTAGAGGCCTCCACATTATTTATTGGATTTGATTTATTATTATTATTATTTTTTTTTTTTTACTGAGGAACAAGGTAAAGTAATATTACAGATGCTGTCAATAGAGCTTAACTTGTATTAAAGCTGCAGTAGGTAACAGGTTTAAATTTGTTAAACCTGTCATTATGTCCTGACAGTAGAATATGTGACGGATAATCTGTGAAAAAATCAAGCTCCTCTGGCTCCTCCCAGTGCTCCTATTGCCATTTGCAGTTACTGACCGCTCCCGGTAAGAAATCAACCAATCAGAGCTGTGGCCCGTAACTTTGTTTGTGTTCAAAATGTAGAAAAATGTATATAATAAGCGAGTACAACATGAATCCATTTTCCAAACCGTGTTTTTAGCTTGTCCTGAATCACTAGGGTGCACCTATAATAAGTGTTTATATTCGGACTATTTTAGATTGCTTCGGGGATACCGCGGCGGAGTAACCCAGTACCGTTGTGATTCTTCATAGACATAAACAGAGTGAAGTAGTTCCGGCTACGATGTTCTTCCGCAAGACACAAGCAGTTCTGTTTATTAACCGCTAGAGCGTCAAAAGTTACCGACTGCCGCTTTAAACCTATAACAACCTTTTAATCTTCCAGAGGTTAGCAAATGTTTGACTCCCATTTAGAACAATATGACTTTATTTGAGTAAATGCAGAAACAACTATTTTATTAGATAGATAGCATTGACAAGCAGCATGATGCTCATCTCCCTGTCATGTCAGTATTTTCACAGCATGTGTCACATGCAGGCAGGATAAATCAGACTGAATCTGGCAGAAATGCGTCGCTAAACTAAAGCCTACATCAGCCTACAAAAACTGAGGGCTGTTAAAAGCTAGTAGAGTTATTGATAAATCAATTTTACTTTGAAATATTAATTAATTTTTACAAATGGTTACCTTTACTTGTTGCAAGCATGATCTTTTAAAGAACAACAGAAGTAAATTGCATTGCCATTATTTACAATGAGTAAATTACAAATGTTTTGATTTAATTTGTTACATGAGTGACTGCATTTAGTGTAGAATTAAAGACATTGGTTGTTTGTGTTAGAGACAGATAGCTTATCCTGACATGACTCTGACTGTTATCTTGTCTTTCTAAAAAATAAAAAAAAAGCTTGAAGCAACAGAACCATTCCGGGTCTCTTATATAAGCGGCCCTTCCTCTCTGACTGCTGCTCACAGAGAGTAAATGGCCATTCAATTAGACAAGAAAAAGAGTGCCTGAAAAGGAAAGGAAAAGTGATATAGAATGGAGCCGAGTGAAAGTGGATGAAAACATATCAGAAACATATCAAAAAATATTAGCTTTGACATATTCCTTCTGGTTTTCACAGACAAAATTTAGCCAACTGTATTCACTGGAACAGAACCCTTTCAGAAGGTACAAATATTTGACAAATATATACAAAACTAATTTTTACCTTTTATGGTACTAATATGCACCTTTTAGGGGCTAAATAAGGTACATAGGTTGACCTTTTGAAACTGCACTGCCCTAGTGATAGCCTTTGTACCTTTTTTTCTGAAAGTGTACACATGTGCATAATACAAAATAACAAGGACAACAAAGTCCATTTTATTGAGTGTGTGTGTGTGTGTGTGTGGTTTCTATAAAAGAATAAAAGTGGGGGGCTGGTGGACAAGGATTGCAGTTATCGTTTAGTTAGCAGCAATAATTCTAATACCATTACCACTACTACCAATAATAATAACAACACTAATACAAATATTAGCTATAGCAACATTAAATTATTATATTGCCTCTGGGCCTCATGGCCATAGCCCAATTTAGTCCACAACCCCCATCATTGTTATAATTTATTTAATTCAGATTTCAAAATGTTCTTGAAATAAAAACTATAATATTTAGGAAAAAATGACCTTAGTGTACATCTTTATTTTTTTATTTTTTATTTGTTCCATTCCTGACAACAACAAAACAATGGGATTACAGTTCAATGCTACTGACAAATTTGAATGTTAATCTCTTTATTTGTATAGATCATCTGTCCCTCTGCACATGAGGTCATCTGAATCAATTTGATAAGGTCAAAGGTCAGGGCTGGGACATCTGAGATGGCAGGTTATAAATTAATTTAGCAGACATGTTTATCCGAAGTGAATTAAACTCAAAATATACTTACTCTGTTCATGTTTCACAGTGGCCCGTGCATAGTCCATGTGATTTAATTTTCTTCATCTCCAGAGTCTGAAGATAAATGCATGCAGCCCAATTTGATGATGGCGGAATGGGAATGTTTCTGTTTCTGTACCCTGAACACAGTTGGCTTCTGTGCCTTCAGTAAGTGCTCTATGTTTGTGTGTCTGGTGTGGTTATTTGGTCCCATAGGATTTTGCTTTGTATTTTGGCAAGTAGGTATCGTGATTGGGGCCGATCAAGCATTTTTTGAACTGATTCGTATCGGCTCTTCTCAGCGCAATCCTTATTTTACATCAGCTGCACAAATGTGTGTTCAGCCACTATTAAAACCAAAAGAACTAGTGATGTCTGTTCTAGCGCGTCAAACACATTTGAACATTGATGTTCAGTGTATTTGATGTACACTTTTGTCTATCACTAATTTGTTTATTGTTTCCTTTTACCTGCTGTCAGACTATCTGAGATGTCGTTACTATAACGCGTAGCTATGGGTTGTCTTCGGATTTGTTTGATGCATTGGTGTGACAGCGAGCTTCAAGCTTTCTAACCATATCTCCACTTTTTACCTTTGTTGCAATTATTCTGCTTACTGTACATATAAAATACGAGAAGTTTAAATCAATATATATATACAAACCCGATTCCAAAAAAGTTGGGACACTGTACAAATTGTGTGTAAAAAGGAATGGAATAACTTACAAAAACAGGGAACAAATCTCCCTTCAAAAGGAAACTATACAACCCTAAATTAGAGAGTTTTTATTTATGACTCAGAGAATGCAAATTGTACTTACACCACATAAGCATTGATATATATCCGACTCCACAAGATCCAGAGAAGTTAGCGAGGGACAGACCAACTTTTTGAATATTTTTAGGCAGTAATGAGCATATATTCTTCTTTTTAATAAAAAATGCATCTGCAAATCTCAAGAGACTTCAGATATATATATATATGTATATATATGTGTGTGTATAATTATGTATATAATTTCATTAAGCTATATTAAAAGCACAACAATGATAGTCTAACTTAAGAATTAAATCAAAAAAAGTAATTTCGCTTTAATTGTGCAGTATATGGTGATCAGCCATCCTTCACACATTTATGATTTTTATGATAACTTTCTCTTCTTATTCAAGAAGGTCATGTCCGAGTTCATTCAGTTTTTTATGAATGAACTGTCTTGTTCTGTGCCGCTCGGAGTTGGGTTCAGCAAATGGTTCAATTAAAGGGGTGTATTTGTTCAGCATGTTCAAACAATGAAATGTATGAAGCAAAATTTGTGACAATATTCATCAAACAAATACAGCATTTTGTAAATAAACACAATCTGCTTTGCAAAGAAAAACTTGACTTTCAAACAAATACAAAGTGATTTGCAAATACAAAACTCTATTTGTGAGAAAATGCAGAGGTATGGACAAATATATGTATTGTGTTTCAAAACTGTGAGACTCATTTGCCTTTTTATGAGGAAACTTGATATTTTCTCACAAATGTGTTCTTTTCCAAAAACAGCAGAAGGCACTGTCGGTCAATTTACACTAGTCTCCCGAGACCCGAAACACCTGTTTACCTTTCCAGACCAATATGGTGCCGAGTGTGTCCTCACCAGTGTAGCGCAACAACATCCAACGTGCAGAAAAATAAAGTAGGCTAAATTTTATAATGAAGTTTGATGTTTTGATGCCATTTTTCTGGGGCATCTACATGTTAACCTGGCTGCCCTCAGATCATTAACATGTGAACAGAGCGCTCAGTGTGCTCTTTAACAGCACTCATTAACAGCGCTCATTAACATGCTAACAGAGCAATCACATTAGAGATAATGAAGTGAGACAGGAGAAACTTTACCTCTCCTTACTTTAATACGGATTATATAATCGGAGAATATTTGTTTTCAATTTGAATTGGTTTTTAAAAGTACACATTTCAAGCTTTCAATACATATATGTATCATGTATGTGAGGCACATATTCACTGAGATTCAGGTTGTGTTATTCATGTGCCTGTGACGAAAGTTCCCAGAGACTGAGATGGCAGAGAGCGCACCATGTATATTTTCTTTATTTTACAAAAGCACATTGTTTTGTTGTTATTGTGACTATACACAAATAAACATAGACCCTTTGGAGTCTTAAACGATGTCATACTTGTATCTGTATTTTAAATAATTTTAGTGGTTATCAATTAAACATGACAAAACGCGCCGGCGCAATTTTCGACCCCAAAGATTAGTAAAAAAAAAAAAAAAAAGGAAAGATTAGTTTCTAATCATTACATAATCCTTTAAAATACTGGTATATATTGGACTGACCAATATTGGTTTTTTGACAGCCGATATCTTGGAAAGCATGGGAGCTGATAGCCAATATAAAACCAATATAGTTCAAAAAATTTTTATATAAATAAACATACTTATACTTTAGATGACAAGATGAAAGTATTTTTCACAAATAAATAAATAAATAGATATTTTAATAATAAAAATATAATTAAAGTCAAGTCAAGTAAGTCACCTTTATTTATATAGCGCTTTAAACAAAATACATTGTGTCAAAGCAACTGAACAACATTCATTAGGAAAACAGTGTGTCAATAATGCAAAATGACAGTTAAAGGCAGTTCATCATTGAATTCAGTGATGTCATCTCTGTTCAGTTAAATAGTGTCTGTGCATTTATTTGCAATCAAGTCAAAGATATCGCTGTAGATGAAGTGACCCCAACTAAGCAAGCCAGAGGCGACAGTTATAGTGTGGTTATAGTGTTTACTTCCTTAAAAAGGAAGTAAACACTATAACCAACTAAGTACTCTGGGATTCTGGGAAGTGTGTGTGGATTCGGAAAAATGTCAAATATCGGCAGATATATTGGCCTTCGAGATATATCGGTCGACCACTCCTGGTAAACCACTGTTTATTAAAATGCTGAATGTAGTATTATGTCGGCATGAAATTGATCGTTCTCCCCAATTCACAGGACAAGAGTGACATCAGAAGAGAAATATTCATCATTTTGCTTAGCTAAACAATACATAATTATTGTAAACACAAATTATTACACAGTGTTATTACAACATTTAAAACGTTTTATATATTGTACTAAATAATATGATTTTATTTAAATTTTATATGAATAATTAATGACCTCTTGGGTGATTTCACTATATCTGATACTAAATTAAATTGTCTAAGCTTACATTTTTGGTACACAATATTGTCGCTATAAATTGAACAATTTTATCAACATATTGTATATCCCACGATCCAACAGAGGATAAGAGGTATGGAGAATGGATCAGTTTTTATAGGGAAAGACTGCATAGTTGAATGTTTAGCCATGTCACTACTGATTTTAGGTGTTTCGGGTCTCGGGAGACTAGCTAAATTGACCAATATTGAAATCTGCTGTTATTGGAAAAGATAGTTGTTCAATTGCATTTGTGAGAAATCAATTCTTAATAAATGAGTCTCACAGTTGTAACACACACTACATATATCTGTCCATACCTCTGCATTTTCTCTCAAATAGACTTTTGTATTTGCAAATCACTTTGCGTTTGTTTGAAAGTCTAGTTTTTCTTTGCAAAGCAGATTGTATTTATTTACAAAATGCTGGATTTGTTTGATGAATATTGGCACCAAATTCACTCCATAGAAATGTTCTTTCATCAGATGCTGTATGTTCAAGTTTAGTATGTTTTTGAAAGCAAGAAAGAAGTCACACATGTTAAAACACATGCTCTGTGCATCCATATAAAACAAGCACATATATCATATATCCTTTCCTTCCAGGTGTCTGGGCCTTGCAGGGTCATAATCCATTCTTGACATAACAACACAAGTCCCTCATGAGCCGCAGACACACTTGAATTATTCAGGGAAACTGAACTCAGCTGCTTATAGAAAGAGTGAGTGAACAAGGAATCTGATATACTGATCTAGATTACTTAACATGATGCTGATGTTCAACATCATATATGATGATTTATAATGCCTATTTAACTATTAAAAAGTTACTTTTATTTGTATATCAAACTGGTTATATAAGTGGAAGCAGCACATAAAAGCAGAAAGACTAGTGAAGTGAGTGTTGTTTCTCTATCAGGTTAAATGATGTGTAATGATTCCCGGAGGAAGTGAGGGGGATGAGGAAAACAAATTTCTATTAAGGTCAGTTTAATACCCAAGAGGTTACTTTTTCAGCTATTTAGGTTACTTGTTTTATCAGGAATGAATACAGCATCTTCTCGACATGATTTTCACCACAAGGAAATTTTACTGTTTGTGTGTGGGCAAGTTAACGACATAGAACGTGGGCAGACATTATGCAAATGTGTAACTTCATGACGTAGAGCCATAATTACTGACGACTCATTTAGGTAATTGTAAGTCAACTCTTTTTATTTTTATTGACAATAACTTTATCGTGCATTGTCGGCTTAAAAAATGTGCAGATTTATGTTTATGTTCACATACAGCTACATGAAACACTGCATGAAACATAATATTCGAAAAGGCATAATAGGGGCACTTTAACTGTAGGCTAGGTTATTAGGAATGTTAACTTTCTGGAGTGACATTTTTTATAAAATTATTAAAATAAATCAGTAAAAGATAAATTAATTTATTGTGAAAAAGTAGTAATAAATTTATTAACTGAGCATACTGTGTGACCAGCGACAACTGTTTTAATCTCCCTGGAAATAACCTGAAATTTCCTATGTAAAGGAAATTGTCACATTTTCAACAAATATGTATACAGGAATATTCATATGTATTCAAAATATACAAATGAAAACAACAAAATCAACCAACCAACCAATCAATCAGTAAATAAATAAATCAAATGCAATTGTTGTGACAAGTCCCCAAGGTTTTTTTTATTTTTTTATTTTTTTTAATAATAATTAGAAAAAACAAGATAGAATAGAAAAGGAAGAGAGATTGTCAAGTATTTTTTTATTAAAAATATTATTTATAATAAATAAAAAGAAAAGTAGGTAGAATAGAAATACAATGTAGATGGGTAGTGTTATATTTTGAAGTTTAAATTAAACAGAAAATAAGTAGTTAGAAATATAAATAGAATAGACAGTGCAAAAGTTAGTCTTTTTTATTAAACAAAAAAAGTAAATGTGCTAGTGTTAGAAGTGTAGATGGAAGAGATGCATCTTAAACATTTTTTGAAGATGACTAAAGACTAAAGATGCTCTGTTCAAGTTGGGCAGGTCATTCCACCAGCAGGAAACAGTTAAGGTAAAAGTCAGCGGAGGTGATTTTGTGACTCTTTGGGATGGCGCTATAATTCACTGTTCAGTTGCGGAACACATCCTTCTAGAGGTTACATACATCAGAAGTAGTAAATTAACTGCAGGTAAATGGGTATAGAGGCAGTTGTTGTTTTGCAGGCAAATAGCAATGACTTCAATTTTATGTGAGCAGCTTTTGGTAGCGAGTGCAATTTGATGAACAGAGGTATCATAGCGTTGTGCGGATAGATGATAGTATCATAAGAGATATCGACGTAAGCAGATGTATCTGTCGATAGTCAAGATGTTATTAGGCTCATTCTCCTATTAATGTATTAAATAATACTAATCATTATTATTATTATTATTTTTATTAGACAGCCTATTATATTTCGGCTATCAAACTGCCCAGCTATTTCACTTCAGCACCGCATTTTCCACACACACACAAACACGTGCGCGCGCAAATGAGGATTATAGCCGGTAGCTGGTGAAGAAGTCTCTGTCTGCAAACAGACATACATCCTAGACCAAAAAATTACGCATAATGCAAATCTGCAGGACCTGACAGTTTAAACAGTGTAGTCTGTGAAATTTTGTTACGGTAAATAAAAGGTGTTATGGTGATGTGCATAGCTGGATATACAAATGGTGATGAAGTGATGGGTTTGCTTAAACCACAAGCAGTTCTTCATCCAGCAAGAAATGACTGTTAGACATGTTGAGATGTGAGCAGCTATTGTTAGATCATCGGGATGGAATTAGAGGTAGAGTTGAGTGTCATCATCTTAGCATTGATATGAAAAGCTATGTTTCTAAATGAAAAAAACGTTGTCATGCAATGTAGACAGAAAAGAGAAGTGGTAAAATAACTGAGCCCTTAGGCACCCCAGTAGCTAGATGTTGTGACTTGGACACCTCAACCCTCCTAGATACCTTTAAGGACACATCTGAGAGGTAAGAATTGAACCCCTGGATTGAGGTTCCTGAGATGCCGTTTGCCAAGATGGTTGTCAGGAGTATCAGGTGGTTAACTGTGTCAACCCAGTGGTCAGATCCAGCAAGATAAGTACTGAATATATGGAATCCCCTCTTGCCAGTCTTAGGGCTTGAACAACTGAGAGCAGGGAGGTCTCAGTTCAATTTCCATTTCTGAAGCCAGACTGGTTGATCTTTAAGAGGTTGTTCTGTGTGAGAAGAGCAGAGACTTTTTTTCAAGACAATTGTTCAAGTGTTTTTTTTGAATGAATGGAAGGGATACTGGTATATAGTTTTCTAAGAAACTTATGTTCACTTATGTCACTACAGCTGCTCGGGTGTGAAGAAAATGGCAGACAGTGTATATGACACGGCAGACATTGAAATATGAGAGGAGTCAGTCTCAATCAGCTCACTTCTCCAGTAGTCAGGTCACTGATCAGGAGCCATTTTAAGGGCTGTCTCAATCGCGAATTCCTTCCAGTGCATTTGAATGTTTGCTCCCTGAAAAATCCCACAATGCATTGCAAAAACTAGGGCACATCCACGATCACTATGCTTCCTTACCAGAAATAACGTCACGTTTCTGTAGCGTGAAATATAAACCACACAAGCTAATTTGATAAATATGAAATGCAATAGAAGATCTGAAAAGGCAATCTAATCTAACACATCTAATTAACATTTATAATTAATATTCGGCTAAAATGTTGACAGAAAATGTAACAAAACAATGTTTTAACCCTCTTTTAACTTGCCTCAAAGACAATTTAAAGTGTAACTAAACCCCTGATCCGAGCCTGACTCCACCCACTGACAATATTTGAAAAATGCTGAAAAGTGGGCAGATCACAGCGGAGATAGAGGGGACGAACCGAGGGCGGGGCTGAGCGAGAGCGGCGTGAACCTGAGACCCGCAGTGACAGATTGATTGACAGCTGCTGTCAGAGACGCTAAAATGGAGAGTGACTGTAATGACGCAAGTAGCTTTGCAACAGAGTGATCATTTGAAGTAGAGGACTTTTCTCACCTACCTTCACCTGAAGTGGAGGATGTGGAGGTGTCTGTTCATATCAATATCGAGCCGCTGGCTCAAACTGCAGTCTTAACTCCCGCACCGCATCGCTTTTCAGCGCGAGCCGCGTGGAGAAGCCCATTTCCACCTCCATTGCGTTGGAGAAGCAATCCCGTGTAAAATGCAGTTTGCACACTTTTAAATCATACCCTATTTATTGCATCAAAGTTTGTTAATACTGTATTTGTGGGGTGGATAATTTTATCATTTGTTAATTATTCATGCAAACACACATATTGCCCACCAAACATGTTATTTTCAGATAGTCAAGATTACAAAATACATCAACTGACAATCAGCTCAGAAGGTCAAACGTTTGTCATAGCAGAAAATCCTACTATTTTAACATAGTATAAATAGAATCTATGGATATTTGCACTTAGTGTAAATAGCATATCACAAAAAAATGCTGCTATTTGCACTTAGTGTAAATAGCATATCACAATGGGGACCGTACTTCCTCGCACTTATGCTGCGGTGGTGGCCTCCACCAGCCGAACTGCCACACAGGTCGCTGCACCTCCACCGGCTGAACCTCGCGCCAACACCACCCCTGTGATACAAGCAGTCAGTCAAAAACACACACAAATACAAACCTCTCCAACACTCTGTTTACCAGAAAAAGCAATCGTTAGCTCTACTCCACATAAAGGAGACTGGTCCTTTGAAGAGGAAGCACCACCCCGGGACTTACCAGAGACACTCCAGCCCATACAGGCTGAGGTGCCTCAACCCTGTGAACAGAGGAAGAGAAAACATAAGAGCCGCCACCCAAGTCCAGATGCGGAACCCTCTTTAACGATACCGCCACTCCAGAGCCGCGCCGAGACACAGAGGCCGGAAATCTCTGTTGTGGCCCCTTTAGCTCAGAGCCGTCTTGTGACACCAGTGCCGGTCTTAATTCCTCCACGTCAGGAGAAAGAGCCACAAGTAAATGATAGGGTACCCACCCCTCAGGTTGAAGAGGACACACCAGAGCCTAATGGTTCCCCACTCATCTCCCCTATGTTAGACACAGACCACAGATTGGTCCCCTCTTCCCCAGTGTCTACCCCAATTGTGTCTCCGATCAATCCCAATATAGTGGTATTCTTTTTTCTGACTACTCTCCGACCCCGGCAAAACCACCTTCACCGCTCTCTGACTTCCTTCGGGAGTTTGAACGGATACCAAACCTGGTCCAACGACCAACCAGAGACATGGGGGATGAACAGGGTGAACCCAGCGTTCCAAGGCCCGCACCATCTCCTGAGGTTCTTGCGCCTAGGGAAAACATAAACACATCCAGACTGTCAACAGAAACTGACAGAAGTGAACCCCAAATGATTGAAAGTCCATCTTCCAGTTCCCTTAATAGCCCATTACGCCACATTAAAAAAAAAAAAAAAAAAAAAAAAAAAAAACTGGAAGATTGGAGCCTCACGTTAAAAAAGAGAATAGTCATCTTTGGGGACTCGAACCTCTCTAGACTTCCTCGCTATGAGGAACCCGATCTCCAAGTGGACAGTTTCCCTGGTGCTAAGTTCCAGCATGCATGCCATCTTTTAGAAAGGGCCACATTGGTCAGGGTACCTGAGAAAATCGTGCTGTCATTTGGCATTAACAATCCAAAACAGAGGTACAGAATGACAGCCATAACAGAAATTCAAAAGACCTACAAAACGCGAAAAGGATTCTACCACAGACAGAAATAGTTGTCCCCCTAATCAATTTCTCGAGAGCGTTCCCACAGACAGAGCAGGACATGTTGGAGCACATGAATATCTTTTTTAAAAAAAAATTTCATTTTATCCCGCTGCTGGCTTCTACACATTTTCATGTAAAAAATGATGGGGTCCATTGGAGACCTGCCACGGCAAAAGCTCTCCTTGCACATTGGACTTCACATTTAAACTTGTAAACCCTGATAACCCAAAATATGGTTCACACAAGCTCATTATTAACCTGTCAAAGTCCTTTGTGTTAACGGATGATCAAACCTCAGTCCTTAAAAGGGGCCTCTCCTACATCCCCACCCTATCAAACTGTAGAAAAAAAAGAATTGTTGGCCGACATGCAGGCATACCACCGCAGATTGAAATTAGAAACATTTTTTGAGGGAAAGAAAAATCAAAGAACCAGAGTACCGTTCACTCACCCCTCCAATTGGGAGCACGCGTTGTCTAGCCTGCCCAAAGAAATAGACAAAAACAGAAAGTTACACTGGGGCTTGGGTGTGACCCCCAATTTGACCCCAGGTGAGAGAAAAGCTCTGAAAGAATTACAACGCAACACAGAGATAGTAATTAAGCCAGCCGATAAGGGTAATGCTATCGCCCACCTGAATTCACATCAGGAATCCATCAAAGTCAAATACAGTATGGACAGGTCAGAGGTCAACTTTTTGGATGTGGTCTCATATAAAGGACCCAAATTTGAAGAATCAGGACAGTTAGACTTCAAGGTTTACTTCAAAGACACAGACACACATTCACTACTGCACAGAAACAGTTTTCACTCAAAACACACCTTTAAAGGAATCATCAAATCACAACTTCTCAGATTCAAAAGAATCTGCTCGCAGCCATCGTCCTTTTTGGAGGCCACGAACATCCTCTTCCGGGCCCTCAGCAGGCGTGATAAATCTCAGACTAATGCCGGCGATGCAATGTTGCCAGATGTTGCTATTAAAATAAACAAAAACCTATAAATAAATAAAATAAACAAAAATTATTCCAAATATTTTGGAAATTAGATAAGATAAAGTTATGGCTGAACCTAAACAGCAACTTCCAACTTTATTAACTTTCTAAAGTGTTAAATTTAGTGGAAAAACGAGTCAAAAAACGCTTACAATAGCTGGATCTCACGCACAACACTCTGAAGACTCGTTCACTTCTGAAGTGTCTTGCAGCGATCATTTTCATACCACGGACGCTAAACATTATGAATTATACATGCAGACATTCATATAAGAAGTGTAGCCGTAAATTAGCCAATCATAGAACAATTTTTTTTTTAGAACATGAAAAATGTACAGAGGTCCAGATCTCAGTGACCTCATAAGCTGGCTACGGCCATGCCGGCCACTTATATTTGTGACCCTGGAGCACAAAACCAGTCTTAAGTTGCTGGTGGATATTTTTTTACCCAGGCCCAACCAATCAGATTATCTGTGTGTGACCTGAACACCAGTAAAAATGTGTACATACACTCTTTAATAGACGTTTAAACATGATTTAAACAACGTATTATTCAGCGCTACTTATATAGATTTTTATATTAAGTTGCTCAAACAAGTGGTAAAATATTTAACCATGTAGTACTTATATTAAAATCGCAAAAATTTCAAATTAAAACTTAAAATTGAAAAAATTTGAATTTTTTTAAATGCATTTGCATTTAAGTTTTAATACAATAAATATTGCATGTCACAAAGAAATTCTTTTTTCACCTCCACCATGAATGAGACGAGAGTTGTTCATTATGTCGCCTTGTTGAAGTAAATTTTATTTTTCCTTGCTTTGCCCCGGTCCTAAAGTAAAAAAAAGATGAATGTGTAAAAGAGCATAATGAAATTAAATGCATTTATGGTGAGATTACATTTTTTTTAATTAAACGCATTTATGGCGAGATTATATTTTCATGTCAATCTGTGTTCATTTTGACCAGGAACCATGCACTGTCAGCCTGTCACTTTAATTCAGCGAGTGCAGCACATCAGAGACTTGGTCACGGTAACGATCTCTGCACTGCACCGCACATGGAATGGATCGCCTGAACCGCATCCGCACGCAGTGAGAAATAACTGTAAATACGGAGCCCGGGAATCAAGTGTATAAAATTATATATATATAATTTTTTTAATTAAATTTTTTTTATTGTGTATTGTTTAGACTACGTTTTTCCAAATGGTAAAATTGTTCACCAACTTAGCTTTTGTTCACAAATATCTGATGTGATAAATGTTTTAATGCGGTATACCGGCTAGTGGTGTTCGCAATCGCCTGAGGTGTAAATGTATCTGAAAGCTGTAAATGTCACAGATAACTGGCCCATCGACAGAAATATATGCAAGTTCATTCTTATCTGTAATACAATTTATTATCAGTTATCAATCTTCTGGTAATTGCTAACAACAGTTCCATCTGCCTTTTCAAGGAGCTGAGTAGGCCTCAGATGCTTGGTCTCCAGACCTGTGTGCTTTGCAAAGCAAAGCATGGTAAGAGGCAGGACACTCCTTGGATATGCCATCCATGTGATGTTCACTTGTTTGTTCACCTAAAAAGGAACTGTTTCCTAGGGTGGCACAAAGATGTACAGGTGATTAATTCTGTGTACTATGTGAGAGAGTAGGTTAGTGGGCTTCTACAAACCTTACACCATTTTTATCTTGAACTCTTTTTTACTATTTTACTATTTACTTTTTTTTTCTATTTTTGCCCTGATTGTGTCTATTGTGTTAAGTGTAATATATTCTAAATAAACTACAAACAAAAAATATACAAGCAACCGAGCAAACAATATGATTTTCACATAGTTTCGAAAAAAAAACTCTAGGCTACAAGCTCCAATTCTCAAAGGTCCTGTGAAACAATGTTCTGTATGTTGTTTTACGGCCTTATTCAAGTGATTTAAAACATTTTGTTTTTCACTAACCATGCATAAACGTTGATTTCTCAAAAAACACAATCATGTACATACATGCTGCTCACATATTATTGTTGCCCACTGGATTACAGTGTTATTAGAGTTTAACCATTAATATGTTTTTAAGGTACTGAAAACAACACAAATGCAACACAGTCTCACTCCAACTCGTCATATATTGACGCTTGGTCAGGACAGTTTTTCAAAGCACAGGGTCCTCTACTGTTTTCATCTGTTTGTGTTAATTTAAAGGTTTTCATGCATTTGTATTAAATATAAATAATTTTATATAAATGTATACTTTCATTGGAGCATGTAACCCCACCCCTACCCTAAACCTACCCACTTTTGAACATTATAAAACATGTAAAAGGCAAATAAAAGTACAGTCACAGGTATTTATTGCAAAAACCAACCATAAACAAGCAGTATAAAAGCATTACAAACATGTTGTTGGTAGATTTAGGGGCAGGGGTTTGTTTACCTGCTCATAAATGTGTAAATAGTGTAATATAAATAAATCTGTTGTGACTGTTTACATTGAAAAATCACACCCCAGCATATATACAATAATGGCAATATTATTGCCCAATACATGATTTAATCATGGCGATAAGCCTTTTGCTTCAGCATATTGATGCCTAGGGTTTCTTATTTAAAGCAATGGAGGACCCTGCATGTCTAAAAACTTATGCTAAAGGGGTACTCTGTAAATCAAAAAGCGATGCCAAAGTGTCCTGACCAAGCGTCAATATATGATGAGTTGGAGTGAGACTGTGTTGTTCAGGGCATGTCAAAACTTCTCCGGTGGCCCAAAACAACCTCAGACCCCAGAGGGTTAAAGAAAATAAAAATAATATCAAAATGAGATTGGTCCTGCCGGTTAATTAATTAATTCTAGCGATGATGTTGTACTATGTTGTCCGTTGACATTGTAAAAAGTCGAGTACACTCGAATTTGAGTGATCACTGTCCAAACGTTCAGTGAGCTAGGGAACTTACCAGTGAAACCGAATTCATGTACTCGATCTACTAATTCACAAACTAGGGGGTAAGGAGCTGATTGAGATGCACCGATGGTAATACATGAAGAGTCCTTGACAGTATGACGCCATACTGCTTAGAAAATCTAAATGACTTGATAATTGAGACTGAAGTGAATGGATTTATTGTTTTGTTTTTTTTCTAAGGTGGCTGTGTCCACACACTAAGGCACATTTATATGCAAACACCATGCAAAAGTGCATTTTGCATCCCATGTTCCCTTTGAGGTCATATGCGGTTTCTTAGGTGTGTTTCTTGGCAGTTAGAATTTCTTACTTTTGAAAAGTCCTAAAGTCTCTATGACATTCTAACAAACTGCCAGCAATATTTCTTGAAATGCACTTCATATTATGTTTTGTCAATTGTGTTGCTAGTGTAGATCCTTCGGGAAGCAGACAGATTTATGCCGCTTTAAACATAAAGAGCATAAAGTCGAATGCATGTCTACCTAGTTCAATTTCAAGTCAAGTCTGTGCAAGAATACAATTCTGTGAAAACAACAAACATAAAGACCAAGACCAAATTTAGATTTGCCAGCCTATGAATATCCTTTCTATTCTTCACAATACAGTTAGTTATGAATTGAACTGCACAAAACCTACACACAGTGCGCAACAGATTTAATACAGTAAAATGTTTTATTCATAGCCACACAACAAAAATATTGAAGAAAGTTTCAAATATGAATTAATGCACAGACCGTTACCCCCAAATTCCCATCAATTGAATACATTACTCTAAGTTTTAATTATTATTGTTGTTGTTATTCTTATCATTGTTATTATTTTATATTTCTACACACACACACATATTATATATATATATATATATATATATATATATATATATATATATATATATATATATATACAATATATATATATATATATATATACAATATATATATATATATATATATATATATATATATATATATATATATATACAGTATATATACATTAAATTTCTCTGCCTACAGCCCGAGGTGCTGGGACAGGCTCCATAATCATAGAGTACATAGGTTTATCCAGAATAACTGGATGGATAATAACATAAATCCAAAAATTTTAACAATCTATCATCTTCTAAAAATTTTTGCACAGTATTATTTGTCATTTTTTGTTTGATTTTGGGGTGAAATGTGCCTAGCATGTTATAAGCAGGTGGGTTTTATGCTTCAGAAGATATACCCAAACATCCCTGATAATGGAATATTAAGGAAAATCATTTATTACAGAACACTTTTGTGTTGTTTGACTCAAAACATTGTGGTTGAGTAATAGTCCAGTGTGAATAATGTCATGTTGTGATATGACACAAGCCCACTCCACTTAAGTCCACCCACATACTCTACAGCACAGCAATCACTTAAAACACTTGAAAAAGCTCTTCTGACTGCATGTACCAAAACACAGAGAAGCACATACAACATTTAAAACACACAAACAAAGCTCATTTATATCACATGCCTTATAGTGACAACCCAAACTTCTAAAGTTAGGCTCCTGACAACATGTTGTTTTCCCTGGACAGAGAACACGTGTGTGTCTTATACACACACACACACACACGCGCACACACACACACACACACACACACACACACACACACACACACACACATATATATATATATATATATATATATATATATATATATACGCATGCAATTCTGTGAGAAAAATGATGAATAGGAATAGCTTCCCAGATGAATGGGAATAGCTTTTCAAAGTATTATAGACCTGATTGAAACCAAGTGTTGTCAATCGTTTAAACTCAGCATTGACAGATGAAACAGCCATGATTTCACGGTTTTCCAACTCTTCCCAAAGACGTTCAATAGAAGTAGTTTAGGCCATATAATGTAGATCATATGCAAATGTTTTTCCTAAAAGCACGTCAATAAATACTGACCTTAGTCGTGCAGCCCAAAGAGATGCATTTCTACCATTCCATTGGAGATTTCCCATAAAGCTGTCTTTAATCTGCTTTGCATCATTAAATGGAGGTTACATTAATGCTGCAGAGTCCAGGGAAAATAAGTCTGTGGACGCTGCCATTTCAATCTTAATATAGAGTACACAGCTCATCTGCCTTCCATAGGCGCATGTAGGCGGCAGTAGTTGACAGGCTTGGTAGAGTCAGAGCACTCTGAATCATATTCAAATCAAATGTCTTTATTTTATTCTTTTCTACAGTCTTCTCAAAACAAGTTTTGTGTCCACCACAATAACGAAGTCATGAAAATACATAAATGAGAGGACACTGTTTATTGTCAGCTCACATAGACAGAAAACTTCAGCAGGCAAACTTATAGTGGAGTTTCCAGTTAAAGCAGATGGGGACTATGGGAAAACAAGATTTGAAGAGTTATATAGTGCCACCTAGTGGATATAGTCAAAACCTCAGTAGACAATGTGAAAGTGACATGACATACAGCCAAGTATGGTAACCCAAACTCAGAATTTGTGCTCTGCATTTAACCCATCCAAAGTGCACACACACACGCACGTGCATACACACACACAGCAGTGGGCAGTCATTTATCCTGCAGCACCCAGGGAGCAGTTGGGGGTTCGGTGCCTTGCTCACATCTTGCCTACATCTACTTAACTCTGACTAGCCAGCTACTACTACAAATTATGAATACATTGGTTGGCTACATTCATGTTTTTGTCACCTAATTATTATATGAATATTAATTTATTAATTTATTTTTAATTATTTTTAAGATACAAAAGGTTGTCACCTTGTTATGCAACAGAAAGTGGTAATCATCAAAATAAAATAAAAAAAATAATACAAATAAAAAAGGTATTTTGTATGACAGTGGCACTGTGCTACTTATTATCTGTAAATTATCTGAAGACAAGCACTGCCCCAACAGTTCATGTTCTTATTCAACCTCAAACCTTACAAACATAACTAGCTCCAGGGAAATCTGTATACCTAACTTCCGGAATGTTTTGTTATGTCAGATAGTCAGATTGGAGACTGTGATTTTACACAGCTCTTGTCATTTTTTACGTGACATATGCACTATTAAATGCTCTTTGAATAGACTGCGGGTGGTCCCTGGGTTGACTAGCTGATGCCGAAAAGGGGGCAAAAATAAAATAAAAATTACAGACATTTCATGCAGCATTTTTGCAAATCGTTCCTCCTATTATAAAAATTGAACATTTCTTAAAAAATTTACAGCATGGCAGTAAAAAAAACCTAATAATCTCTTACAATGTTCTCAGTTTTTACAAATATTTAGTATTAGCTGCATTCATCAAGTTCAAAAATGCAACCCTCTCATTTTAAGAAATGATTATGACCAAACAAATAATTTAATTTAATTAAAGGCAAATAAACATTTATTAACAACTCCCAATCAATGTTAAGTCCCATGCTCTCTAACCCCTACAAAATGAGTTTAATTGAATCTGTTATTTATACTGGTACATGTATGTTTTAAATGTGTCTACTTAATTTCTAGAGGTGTTCCTCAGGTTCTGGTTCTGGGTCCACTTCTCTTTTTAAGGTATACGTATCCCATGTCAGATTATTGGCAGCATGTCTTAAATTTCAAATGTACGAGACACCCAAGTATAAATTAGGTATGTTAATATGCACTAATTTTCCTCAGTTGGAGTGAATCCAATCCAATTTCAAATTCTGAAAGTTCTGTTTATATGAACCCAAAATGCTGCAATCCAATTCACATTTTCTATTACATGTGCATTACACCTATTCCAAACAAACTTTAATGCATGCTTAATGCTTTACCAACGCATGGACATAAACACATTCATATCATGTAACGCATATGCAAACATATGCATCAACGCACTCTGCCTTTTTTTTTCCCGTCGATCTAATTATTTCAAGTGTATACCTCTCTTTTCAATCCATCAAAATTTCATTTGATGAATTTCAGTCGTAATGCTTGAGTTGTTTACATGAAAGCATTCAAACTCTGAAGTTTTAATTTATTTACATTTAAATTGTAATTTATTTACATTTTTGGGAGTTTCAAGTGCCAGGAGCTCAGTGGATGCGATGGGCTTTGGTGGACATGTGCCTTCTGTGCTGTCAGAGTGTTTATGTGCATGTGTCCACTGAAGCAGTGTTAACTAACTAGAATACTCAGTGAAGCAGAATTTGACAACAAGAATCTCATGGGAGAGAGAAGGAAAAATATATATTTTACCTGTGTGATGTTTTTGACCCATTTATATTCAAATCTGAGATTGTGTACAATTAACGTAAAAGATTCACTTAAATGGAATCAAAACTGTCCACATTATTTCATCACTGTCTATTTTGTCTTTGTCTATGGTCTGAAAATACTTCACCAGTGATGTAGCAAAGGAATTTTTGCTGTATAATGGCAATGTAATTTTTGTAAGTGAATAAAAGAGAAACACATTACAGTACTATTGTGTGGCCCTGGGCTGCTTTCATGTAGAATAATATTTGTGATAAAGAATTTGATACAAAATAGGATAACACTCATAAATTGCATAAAACACAATGTGATTATTTTTGCTGGAAAGGCGAAATTAATGACTGGCATCTACCAAATAGGGCCTCTAATTTTCTGTCTTGAAAGGAGGTGCTAAATCTTACAGAACATATTGGTCGCCAAATTCACGAGGTAATATATTCGACTTTTTCCAGTCTCCAGTCTCTTCGGGGGCATCAGTTCATATCCCACCGCTGCAGGACAGTCTTTGTGTGTTCCTGTGGCTCAGTGGTAAAGCATTATGTTAGCAGTGCAAAAGGATGTGGGTTCGCTTCCAAGAGAACACGTTAGGTAAAAACTGTTAGCCACAATGCATTGTAAGTCACTTTGGATAAAAGTGTCTGCTAAATGCATAAATTACATTTTTGTTTAAATTATATTTTTTCCTACAACCTTGATCCTGTTAATCAGAAACTGCCAATAAACTTAAGATGTTGAATCTGTGTTCTTTAATTTGCAGGTTGTCTGTTCCACGTCCATCTGCGCCATTTTGGAATTGAACTCTCGCGCTAATTTGACCTGTTAATAAATCTTGCCCTAAGCCTGATCATATCCAGTGATGTGCAGGATAAGCAATGAAAAATAAATATTTTGGTGCTGGGGGTTTCTTCAAGCCATAAAGATGGACCAAGGAAAGTATTTCAGATTAAGTAATAAATGAGGAAAGGGACTGGCTATAAATAAGAACATGAGGATTGTAGCTGCATGCAGGAGAAGAAGATCAGAAGTGTATCAATGAGTGACTGGGGTGTGCAAGTGTATCCCCGATGGATCAGGCCCGCAGGCCTTCTGCATATGCTGTGCAGGATTACACTGATCCAACTTAATACTTAAGACCAAGGCATCATTCAGAACTACAGCCACCATCTGGCACCGCTGCCCACCCGAGCAGCCCATCAGATTATTTTTGAGGAAGATACTCTATTAAGTCTAACGCTGCATAAAATCATTACATTTTCTAAATTAATGTCATGTATACCAGTAAATACTTTTTTTTTTTTAATTGCATGAGATAAGACTTGTTTTCAGACTGTATATCTTTTGTTTATTTTTGCTACTTCCTTGCTTCTGTTTTCTTTTTTTTTTTATAAAATTATTTTATTTCCTTTCTTTCTTGTAAAGCTGGACATATATATCTCAGAATGTGAGCAAACTTTTTCAGGATTTAATGGTGGTGTCAAGTTTTTAATTAAAACAAGTTCCTGGAAATGTTCACCTGATAAAGAAGGTCACTGTTCACAAATGCTTGTATTTTTTTCACAGACAAACACAAACTGGTGAACATCAGCTAAAATCCTTTGTTCCAGATCAATTCCCACTGTAGGTCATGTACTTGCCATCAGCTTATAGCTGTCTGTAGACAGAATTATATCTCCAACAGAGGAAAAAAAAGAGAATTTCAAAGAGAGCTTTAAATGATGACAATAAAAATAATAATAATGTTTTTTTTTTTAAATATTTCTCTGTCACAGATCCCAGAAGAGGAGCCATAATCATGACACCAGAATCTTCAGACCTTCTGAAAACCTCTGCAGAAACCTGTGCCTTCAAACCCTGTGTATTCATCATTTTTGTATGGGACCAGCATATGATAACTTCTGACAGACACCTTTATGAACTGAACAGGTAAAAGTAAAAGTGGTAAAGGTGGTTTTTGAAGCCATGGAGTTTGTGTAGAACAAACATTTCTAAGAGGGAATTAATCCCACTCTGTGCAATATTAGCCTGTTTTGGAGTGACGTTCATGTGTACGTTGATTTTGGATAACTATGTTCAGTTTTTTTTTAAGCTCTTTTCCTGATATATATTTTTCTAAAACAGTATTATTCTCCAACAAAACAGACACCTATGAACACTGCAAGATTAGTGTTAGTATTAACAATAATATTGTTAGGCAAAGAAAATCCCCCCTTTCTTAGACAGGGGAAAAGCCATAGTACCTCTCATCAACAACAGTGATGGTGTTTAGAATCACATTTGCTGAAATTGTGTCACATATGTGTGCACAATCATTTTATTTGCTTTACACTTGAGTGCTTATCTAATATTATAATATTAGAAATAAATATTTGTATTAGTGCTGTCAAACGTATAATAACATCCAAAATAAAACAATAATGTATGTGTTTGTGCTGTCCATTTATTATTATTTTTCTAAATACATACACATATAGTATATTTTTCATTATATTTACATTTATATTTATAATCTTATAATTTATATTTAAAATATAAACATAAATTATTTTTCTTATATATATATATATATATATGCATGTGTGTGTATTTATATATAGTACATAATACATATACACAGTACAAACACATTTATTATGAAAATAAAAACATTTATATTGGATGTGATTAATCGAGATTAAACATTTGACAACACTAATTCATATATATATATGATTGATTTTATTTTGGAATATACTTCAAAATATATTTTTTATCCCAAAGGAAAAGAACATGTTTTGATATTTGGATCCAATTTGTATGTATTTATAAACATATTATTATTATTATTTATATATTTTTATTCATTATTTATCGTTTTTATCATTATTACCATGTTTCAAATCAACAGCTTTTATTTACTTAATGTGTGCTTTTTCAAACAGTATGTTAAGGTTTCAAAATGCACATGTAGGAAATGTAAAAATGTTAGTTCCTTCACATCAGTGAAGTCTAAGGCACTAGCCATGCAAGGCCTAATGCAGGAGTTACAGCCAAAAAAAGAAATCAAAAATGTTACTCAAGCCCCTTTCACACTGCACGTCGGTCCCGCAATATTTCTGGAACGTTCTGTGTGAAAGCAACCACGTACCGGGATTGATTACCGACTTGAACCCGAGTCGGTGACCTAGTAACATTGCGGGGTTCGACCCGGGACGAGCGCTGTGTGAACAAAAGCCAGATCTAATGCCGTGACTCTTTTACAGGCTGTTTTGAAGGAAGATCAACATTCGCGACGAAAACATATGTGCAAACTGTAATGAAGCAGAGATCAGTTAGTTCCTCACTTTCCGCGCTGACGCCAAGATCGTTCGCTTGCTTCAGTGAAAGTATAACATGCCTAGCATTGTCGACTCGTACATTACACGTCACACGCTGATGTCACGTGTCGTTACGGGATCTTCAAGGGTTGTGTGTGAAAGCACGGGTCATCACTGGCAGTGTGAAAGTGCCAAATCTAGCGACCAGGGAACAATTGCAGGAACACTTTACCGCTGTATTTGCCGGAATGGCAGTGTGAAAGGGGCTTCAGTGTATTAATCACAGGCATAGAACACATCATATTTTGTCATTAATTCAGTGTAGTAAATTTATTTACAAATTAAATAATGTTCAGTTGAGTCAACTGTTTTGCTCATGTTAACTATGTGACCCTTACTGTCAACTATTACGTTTTGTACTACATATATATATATATATATATATATATATATATATATATATATATATATATAGTATAACTGCTAGAGCATCAAAAGTTACCTACCGCAGCTTTAATTCATTGGGAAAAAAAGCTTCTTTATATAAAAAAAGCCTATATATATATATATATATATATATATATATATATATATAAAAGCTTTTTTTTCCAATGAATTAAAGCTGGAGTCTGTAACTTTTGACGCTCTAGCGGTTAATAAACAGAACTGCTTGTGTCTTGCGGAAGAACATTGTAGCCGGAACTACTTCTCTCTGTTTATGTCTATGAAGAATCACAACGGTACTGGGTTACTCCGCTGCGGTACCCACGAAGCAATCTAAAATAGTCCGAATATAAACACTTATTACCCTAAAGATTCAGGACAAGCTAAAAACACGGTTTGGAAAATGGATTCATGTTGTACTTGCTTATTATATACATTTTTCTACATTTTGAACACAAACAAAGTTATGGACCGCAGCTCTGATTGGTTGTTTCTTAACGGGAGCGGTCCGTAACTGCAAATGGCAATAGGACCACTGGGAGGAGCCAGAGGAGCTTGATTTTTTTCACAGATTATCTGTCTCATATTCTACTGTCAGGACATAATGACAGGTTTAACAAATATGTAAAAAATATATTTTTACAAAAGTTACCTACTGCAGCTTTAAATGCTGCTTCTGACATGTTATAAAGTGCATTCTATATTGCCATATGTAGGACCTTTGAAAATGAACTATATTGCAGAATTCTGATAAAATATGTTTCTTTTCCTTTGGACCATGATGAGAATACCATGCTTACATCTGCAAACAACACCAAATTAAGTCTTAAAATGATCTGCTTCTTGAAATATAACAAGCAGAATAAAAAGCACCTATTTACTGCAAGTCCACATAGAGGTCTCTGTAAGAGAAAAGTACTGAGGCTTTGAAATACATTATGGATTATTTCTGAAAGCTTGATTACTTGCAGTAGAGAACACTTGTGTCCCTTCAAGCTGATGTCTTTCTACCAGTTGGCCTGGATGTGGCTACTAAGAATACAGTATGTCATCTGTTGCGAACTTAAGACTCTAACAGAAGTTTATTTCAGATGCTTTTATTTCATTATTTCTCTTCATTTTCTGATGTGTACTGTATGTTATGACACGTGTACAATATTTCCAATATTAAACCACCTTAATGAAAAATGACTAAATCATGTTTTGTTTTTTGGACAGGCACAGTTTCACTGAAACATAGACTTTCATCTCTTATATAGTATGATGTGGGTCATTGACAGGCTGTTCTTTTTGGACTTTGGCTACAGTATCACATTAACATTAGACATTAGACATTAGAGGTGAATTTTGTTGGGGAAAAAGCCTTTGAATACATGTACGGGTATGAAATTGTACTGTAATTTATAGAAATGCAGTACCAAACTAATCTAACTTATCTGAACAGATGTTTTTTTGCAAAATCATAGTGATGTCTATGTCTATGTAAACAGTGATTTATTTGTTACTTTACACACACTTCTAGTTCAAGTGTTGCTTATTCTTTTCTGTTAAGAGAAAATATATGTATCTCCCTGAGCTATAGTTTAAAAGGTCATATTTGTTATTGCCCTATCTAAAACTTTCAAAATGTCACATTTTTCATAATAGCTGAAGCATTTTACCTAAAACCCTAGAACAAAGCTATCAAACCGAATGAACATTGTCTATATAAAGCTAGATTGTTTCCCTTACCTTTATTGTTACACTGTTATAATATCATTCATTGACATGTTAAAGTACTCTGAATATCAAATTTGTGAATTACTTTAAAAGCTTCAAAATTCCATAACACATCAAGACACAAAACACCATAACAAATCAAGACATTCAGAGTTTAATTTTGTGAGTAAAGTATTGCTATTTTGTTACATTTTTGTAGTGTGTGTAGTTTATTACTTTTTTATTTTATTTTTTTGCTTTACTGTTCAGCCACTGTATATGTTACATTTAATTATTAATTTGCTTACAAATTGACGTTTTCTTTATACTTAATAATAATGTTTAAGAGTTGTTTGTTGTAACTATCCTCTATGTCACATGATTGATTTACAGATATTGCCACCCTGTGGTGACAATCTGAATATTCTGAGTAAGTTGAGTTAAATTACAGTGAAAGTAGAGAGAGAGACAGATGAAGTACTTTACTGCAAATCAAAGAAAAAGGTTTGGAGCAACGTGATTTTAATTTGCATTTTAATCATTTTAAAATATTTATTTATTTTAGTCATTTACATTTTTGGGTGAACTATCCCTTTAACATTAGGACCCAGAAAATAAATATAAAAAAACATAACAATCGCCTGTTAGTCACAGACAAAAAACTGAACTCTAGACAAATCAGAATTTGTGAAGATCACGGGGAACATAAAACAATGATTGCTGAATAGCCACAAATTTTGGACTGTGTCATTAATCCGTGGGGTACAAAATTAAAACAAAATTCAAATTAAGATCAGGTCATCAAGCTTTAAATACACTCTTAACTAGAGGAACCCAAACACTGATTGTACCACTTAGCCTATATTAATGTTTGATCATTCTAGCAGTAAATGAAATCAAGGATTATGAGGATGAGAGGGTTTTTCATGTGCTACTTTACATGTAAAATGGTTACATTACCTATAAAAATTGAAACCCACTTACACATTACAGACTTTATTATCAGACCCCACATTAAATCATGTTGATGACCCAGGGTTTAACCTGGCAAAAGCACATCAATGGATAAAAAAATAAAAAATAAATAAATAAATGAATACATTCCGTGGCAAAACAGAGAAATAAATAGAGACATTATTAGCGTAGCTGCTGTTACAACAAAGTAAAATTAATTAGTTTAACCCAAGCTAAAGAATAAGAATGTGCATTTGATCAGATACAATTGCAGTCACAAATTATAAGATGCATTATTCGAATGCTTGGTATAAGGCTAGTTAGGTATGCAGGAGCTAAACCATTTAGAGCCTTATAGGTAAGTAATAATATTTTGTAACTGATACGGAACTTAATAGGCAGCCCGTGCAGAGAGCAGTAAAATTGGGGTGATATGATCATATATTCTTGACCTGGCAAGGACTCTAGCCGCTGCATTTTGGATTACCTGTAGCTTGTTTATTGAAGATGCAAAACAACCACCTAGAAGAGCATTACAATAGTCCAGTCTAGAGGTCATAAATGCATGAACTAGCTTTTCTGCATCAGAAACAGATAACATGTTTCATAGCATGGCAATGTTTGTAAGATGGAAGAATGCAGCTTTTGTAACATGGGAAATACGGTTTTAAAAATCAAGCTGCTGTTTAATATAACACCAACATTTTTGACTGTATAGAAAGTAACAGTACATACTTCTAGTTGCAAACTGTAGTCTACTAGATTTTGTGTACTGTTTTTTGGTCCATTAAGTAATATCTCTTTCTTATCCTAATTTAATAGGAGAAAATTATTGGACATCCAATCTTTTAAATTTTTAACACAATCTGTTATCTTAGATAATTGAGAAGTTTCATTTGGTCTCGTTGAGATGTATAGTTGAGTATCATCAGTATAACAGTGGAAACTAATCCTGTATTTACTAATAATATTACCAAGGGGCAACATGTATATTGAAAATAGAGGAGGACCTAGGACAGATCCTTGTGGCACTCCATATTTTACTGGTGATAAATGAGATTACTCCCCATTTAAATAAACAAAATGGTAGTGATCAGACAGGTAGAATCTAAATCATCTTAGAGCCTGCCCTTGAATACCTGTATAGTTTTGTAATCGATCTATGAGTATGTCATGATCTATGGTGTCGAATGCAGCACTAAGATCAAGTAAAACAAGCAATGAGATGCTGCCTTTATCTGACGCAAGAAGCAAGTAATTTGTAATTTAAACAAGTGCAGTTTCTGTGCTATGGTGGGGCCTGAAACCTGACTGAAATTCTTTATACAGATCTTTTTTTTTTTTTTTGCAGGAAGGAGCTCAATTGAGCAGATCCAACTTTTTCTAAAATTGTATACATATATGGAAGATTTGAAATGGGTCTATAATTTGCCAGTTCACTAGGATCTAGTTGTGGTTTCTTCTGTAATGCCATCAACTGTATTTTGACTTGTCTATATGTGGTTTTGAAAAGGTGTGTTGCTGTGTTATTTATTTAAAAGATTATACCAATTATAGATAAATGCTTGTTGGCAATTGAAAAAAAACTGTAATAACAAATAATTTAGTGACCAGTTACTATTGTACAAGCATTACACTGTTGACATACTACACACGGTTTGTGTATCTCTGGTCTCTTTTCATCAGTATTTGAAAACGGGAACAGATTATTTAAAGTTGACATTATTTACAATTTAGATGGATTGGAGTTTCTAGATATTCATGTCAATGAATTAGGATAAGCACTGTGTATAATTCTCTAAAAAGAAAAAACAATATTGCTCTTTGCTCAGTCATCCACCTTTGCATTTTGCATAACGTATGGCACTGTGGTGTTCACATCTTCGGGTCCTCAGTTCCTTTGATGTTTCGCATATCATAAAACAATTCACAAGGGCATAACATAGCATCAAATGAATTTCGGAAAAAGTTAATATGTAGTAATAAACTGTAAGAATGACTTCTTATAGTAATCCAAGCTATGCTAGGAAAATCAACTAACTGTTCTTTATGAACTATTTTTAATTGATCTCCAGTGCAATTTAATCCTTGTATCCTCTGTCTCCTTAAATTATCTCTTTAATTTTGTATTAAGTCATGTATGTACAATATGAATGTATTTATTTATTTACTTACTGCCTTCAAGCTATAAATCGACTGTTTTACAGATACACTTAACTGGCTCAAAGAAAGACTTTTCTTAAGTAACCCTGTAACACCAACATTTTAAAGATGATTCAGTTTTCTATTTGTGAGCTCTTTTGCTTCATTAATATACCAGTCAATTCATGAGGCCATTGAGGACATATGTATATGAACCACAGGTCCAGGAAAACCTTTTGGATTTTCTTTTTAGGTTATTTCCCAAAAGACATAAAATGTATTATGCTTTGTGTTACTGATAAGTGCTTTTTGTGTTCTTTAAAGAAGTCTGAAAAGAGGGCATCTCAATGTGCTGGTTTATGTATTAAGGAAGAAGGATTTTCAGAAGAAAGAATGACTGGGTCACAGTAACCCAACAGAAACATAGACATTCAAACTATACCCTTGCTTAGAGCCATGAACACTGCACATAGTTCCAGCAGGTTGATATGTTCTGTGGTTTGAGTTGGAGTCCTAACCACGTGTTATTTGTTTTATTGTGGTTTTTGTAATAAAAAATAAAAAAAAAACATTTACCATTCATTTGTTTCATTCTAAACAGATGATGGAGAATGTCTAAAGTGCCTCCAAAATCTTCTGAGCTCATGCTCTGTTGTGACAGAAGCTTGTCATGAACTACAATTTGTAGTGATTGTATTTTCTAAATGGTAAAATGAACGGTGGTCCCAGATATACTGAGACAACGAAAACCTGTGTTTTCCACAACAGAGAAGGGCTCATCATCCATAATAGTGAATTCCAGTACTTTTGTATATTTTTACAGTTTAGTATACTGTTTCTAAGGGACAGGAATGAAAACCACAAGCAAAAAACAAACAAGAACAAAAAAACAAATAGGTTTTCATTTTAACCCAAACAAAAGATGAGTTCACAAACAAATTAACCATAAGAAAAGAAAAAGAGGTCAAACTAAACAACTTTAAACCAGAGCATCAACTACTTAACACCTGACATCATTTATTTTTTACATCTGAAAATTCAGAACTTTTAACAGGGGTGTGTAGACTTGAATGTACAACCCACTTCCAAATATTTTAATGGTATAGAAATGCTACGCTGTTTGATATTGCAAACTGATATTTATCATATTATTTTCATGTATTATTGTAACCATAAATGCTGTTTTGTAGCATGAATGTTTTTACCCTTTACTATGATTTTTTTCTTGTAGATTTCATATGGCAGATGTTGACAGCACACATGCATTTAATCTCTTTTTTTTCTGTTCCAGGTGGACTATGTCATGATGAGATCAAATTTCTGTGGACCATACTATCTGTTGTAGGACACCTTGTGTATACAAAACTTACTGGATTATTGAAATTAACAGCAAAAAGAATTTAGAAAAATAAATTATATTTGGTCAATAATCTAATAATAAAAAATAAATAAATTAAGCACTCACCTGAGAAAAACAATACAATCAGCTTGCAAATACACAAAAAAAAAGAAAGAAAAAAGGACAGAATCCTCTTAAATCACCATAAAACAGATTTCAGCAGTCACCTGAAACAACAGACGAAATGAATGACACCAAACATATTTTTAATGCATTGACTTTCATGCAAACCTTTTTCTTCCTTTCCTCTGTGAGTGATTTCCATGTGGACTTTGTTTGCTCTTCATTCAAAAAGCTTGACATAATATGGAAATAATAAGGGTTCAGTAAAAACAACAATGGCAGCCTTGGCCAGGCTATAGTGACATTATAAATTCTTTTTGTGTTCCACAGGGGGAAATAGCCACACAAGTTTAGAAAAAAGTGAACAAAACATAACAGGTAATTTACGGATTTAAACCTAAAACAGTAATACTTTTAAGCAAATGATTGGCATAAACATTATGGTGTCATTAAACCTACAGTATATAGATGATAGATACATTTTATAAAGAGAAGAAGTCTTTATTTTAACTATACAGTACTTATATTGTTCATTTTGTCATGTAACATTTACTAGAAGCTCTTATCCAAATATTCCAAAATAACTAGAATATCATATCTGAGTGTGACTGGTTCTACTCACACTGCTCAAGGCAGGATTCAAATCAGCAACAAGCGGTGCTACATTTCCCAAACAACAACATAACTTTGTCTTTACCAACACATTAAACAAGTGACTTTTCAGATGGGCACTCCACTTCGCCTCAGCGACAGGTGTTAGTCAAAAGAGCACAGAAATGGTATAGGTGATGTAATAATGAGGGAACTTCAGTAGAACAACAACTGCATTCAGATGAGATTTTGTCAGGTTTTGTCCTGTCAGCCACTAGACTGTGCTTGTAGTGCATGCTCTTCAATTGCACACACAAATGCAGCGGTGTGCACTGTAGACTGTATCATTTCATATTAAAGTGCGAATGAAACTACGAGCATGCGTGTCAGATCAGCAGCTCTTAAAGTAATAATAGCAGTCAAATAACCTTATAACCAAGCTGCTGCGATGTCTGTTAATCAAAGAACAAAAGAAAAAAGACTAAATCAATAACTTTTGTAGCTTTAAGCATCTATCTATATGTTCTATATGTTATATATATATCTATATTCCTGTAGCTCAATTGGTAGAGCACTGCTTATCAAGTGCAAGGTTGGGGGTTCGATTCCATGGAAACACATGATATGTAAAAATTGATAGCTGAATGCACTGTAAGTCACTTTTGATAAAAGCGTCTGCTAAGTGCATACATTTATAATGGGATTATGTTAAAATTATTTTTTTTGTAAGTTGTTATTTTCGAATAAATGTTCAGATTGATAGCTCTCAATTATATTTTTATGTTGAATGGCTATAATAAACTGTTAATGTTAGGAAAAAATAAAAATTTTGTAGAGATATCAGTAATATTGATATCACTGATACTCGCCTTCAGTCATATGAAATGATGCCATTGAACAAATAATTAAAATATATTGTCTTCATGTTGTTTCTACATTCATTTAAAGACAGAATGTGAAATCACTGCAATATAAAAGTATATTTTAAAAACTTTAAAGTTAGATGGGATTAATTGTGATTAATCACAATTAATTTCAGAGAACTATACGTTTAATTAGTTATTTTTTGTAATCAATTGACAGCACTAATATTTTATCTTATTTTTTTCAGCCCATGTTTAAAGTATTAGTTAAATTTAAACGTATTTGTATATTTTATTTTTTTAACCATTTTTTTATTAAAAAGAAATGGGGTGGACACGTGGGAAGGGCTTGATACAAGTTAGTATACAAATCTGAGTGATAATGATAAACAAATAAATAAAAATGAATAAAACATTTTTTAAGAATTTTTGCATCAAGAAAACCATTCAAAGTGTACAAACATAAATATATAGTATTTATCTCAAATGTGTTTGATACAAAAGGTTCTCATGGTATTTCATAGTGCTGTCCCCAACTAAAGATTTTTATGGTTGACTAGTAGTCATTAATTTGAAGCATTAGTCAACAGATGATGCCATCGCCACTGCCGTCCACTCAGCACCCACATATCTGGACAAAAAGGACTCATATGTCAGAATGCTGTTCATAGACTTCAGTTCAGCATTCAACACAATCATCCCTCAACAGCTCATATACAAAGTGATCTAGCTGGGGCACAACACTTCGCTGTTCAACTGGCTGTTGGACTTTTTGACTGGAAGACCTCAGGCAGTACGGGTAGGCAGCAACAGATCCAGCACCATCGCACTGAACACTGGGGCCCCCCAAGGATGTGTGTTGAGCAGTGTTAGTCATCTTACTTGAAAAAAGCATTAGCTACAGTTACAAATTACTTCTCCCAAAATGTAATTGAGTTACTAACTCAGTTACCACTGTTACGGAAGCAGACAGACAACCAGGTAAGTAATGATGAAGGTGTTTATTTTAACAGCAGAGTATCAGGATGAATCAACGTGCAGGAATGGGTGAGTATCAGAGTTCAGATATGGAGAATTGGGTGTAATCCTTGAGTGAATAACAGTACTTTCCTTTGCAGGAACAACGCAAGGAGTTTTCCAGAATAGATATAAACTTCGTTTGAAGTGGATGACAAGCTGATGGCACACACACACACGCACCACTGACAGGACTGACTGGCTTACGGCTCGCACATCACTGGAGAGAGGATCTTGACAGACTGGAATCGTCACAGAATACTGGTAAGTAAACACAGGAAGGTATGGTTAGTGACACTTGCAGAGAGAAGCACTAAGAGTCCGCTACGTATGAACAAGCCCGGACAATGAGAGATGCGTGGTGTGCGCTTATGAAGCAGGGTGACTGATGGGGTGCAGGTGTGTATTGTTTAAAACTCAGGTGACTGTGATCGCTGGGTGATTGTGGTGGAGGAACCTGGCCAATCCGTGACAACCACATTGTAAAAGTAATTAGTTACTCAACAAAGTAACTGTGACATAATTTTTTATGTTCTATAATGCTATAACGTCCTATAACAGGGATCCTCAAATCTGGACCTCGAGATCCACTTTCCTGCAGAGTTTAGCGCGAACCCTAATCAAACACACCTGAGCATGCTAATCATGCCAATCAATGTCTTTGGGATCATTTGAAAATGGCAGACAGGTGACATTAATCAGGGTTGGAGCTAAACTCTGCAGTGCATTGGACCTCCAGGGTAAGATTTGAGGAAGGGGGTCCTATAACATCTTTAATATATAAGATGTTCATATTAAAGGATTGAAGAATAAAAACACTGTAAGTATTTTAGAAAATGTTGTATTTATTTGAACTCAATAGACTGCAGCTTGCCATATGATATGCATAGAAACAAAAACATATAAAAAATAAATATTGAAAATAAAATTAAAGTACAAAATTAAGACAAACAAATTTAAACTTGGGTAAAAAGAAACAAAGGGAAACCTGGTAATTAGTGCAAATCTCTGTAACTGTATACAGCATTAGGCCTAAAGTTACTAATTAGTTATTAATATGGTGTGTTCACATCATATGCAAATAGAGCGTCTGGCACGAGTGATTTCAATGTTAAGTCAATGCAAAGACTTGAATAGACAACCTCCGAAAATTGGCGAAACACATTTTTAAATAAACCGCATATTTGAGTTTAAAACAACTACATTCTCGCATGAAATACTTTTAAAACTACATTTCATGACACGAAAACCATAATATTTAGAAAATTATCTGAATAAAAATGGTGGTTGAAAATGCTGCGTGAACTCAACTGGCAGAAGCACCCATGACAGCAATTCACGTGAATGAAGCGTATGAACTCAAAATGTTCAAGCGTCCAACTATACGTGAATAGCGCAATTTATTCGCGCAAGTCACGTCTGGTTTGAACACAGCATTAAATATTAAGTACAGTAACATGATAGCATGTGTTGATGTGAGGTGGTTCATAAGATTTGAGTTGCTTGAGGCAGACGTGGAAAAAGTCTTTTTTCCTGGGCATGTTACAGAAACATTCTTGCCTTTAATTTCCGGTACTTCCAGTTCGAGAACGCTATTATCGCTGAAGCTGTCTTGTGGTTAGTGGTTGTCAGAGCGTGCAGTGAGACAGCGTAAGCAGGGCACCGCCCACCCAGCCAATCATCCTCGGATTTGCAACGATGTCAGGTAGCTGATGTACAGCCACTGGCCAAAGCATGACACCTCGTGCTTGATTCAGCCAAATTGTAGTAAAGCTTTACATTCTCTTTACACTCTTTACACACTTTACATTCTCAGTAAAGATAACAGCGTTGCAACGATGGGAAAAGTAATTCATTAGATTACTCCGTTACTGAAAATTAAACTCCGTTAGTAACGCCGTTATACTTAAACGCCATTACTCCCAACACTGGTGTTGAGCCCCCTCCTCTTCACTCTACTGACCCATGACTGCACACCGTCACACAATTCCAACCTTTTCATTAAGTTTGCGGATGACACAACTGTGGTGGGTCTTACACAAGATGGCGCCGCCGAGTCCGGTCGCCGTCCAGGTCGCTCCGCTTAGATTATGTTTTTATTTACTTTTTTACCTACTTTTGCTTTCTCTTTTTACACACATTACCTCTGCACTGATCATATACAAAAAGGAAACACTTTTGGACATTGGACACCGCTTCACTGACCTGTTTCAGGACACTTTATCCTCCAACCCATCGTGGCCATCTGAGATTCTCCGGAACACCGAGATGAACAATGGCCACCTGAATAACCACCCGAGGCGACGGATCAAGAAACACCGCGGGAAACGTGCTGGGATTCGCAACAGACTGAGGAAAAGAGCACACAGCCCTCCTTTACCGAGCATTTTGCTCGCCAATGTCCAGTCTCTGGAGAATAAGATGGACGATCTTAGAGCCAGGATAAGTTTCCAACGGGACATTAGGTACTGTAACATCCTTTGTTTGTCTGAAACGTGGCTCACGCCCTTGGTCCCGGACGCTGCTGTAACGCCGTCTGAAAACTTCTCTGTTTTACGGATGGACAGGACAGCCGAGGCCGGCAAATCCAAAGGCGGAGGAGTTTGTTTCATGATTAACAAGAAATGGTGTGACCCCAGGAATATCTCCACTCTGTCGTGCTCCTGCTCGCCTCATCTGGAACATTTATCCATTATTTGCCGCCCATTCTATCTGCCTCGGGAGTTTTCATCGATCATCATAACTGTTGTTTACATCCCTCCACAAGCAGACACTGGCTTGGCTTTGTCTGAGCTTCACGATGCGCTCAGCGGCAACATCAACAAACATCCTGACGCTGCTATTATCATCGCTGGGGACTTTAACAAAGCCAAACTCAGGCAAGTCATGCCTAATTTTTATCAACATGTATCCTGTCCAACCAGAGGACCGAATACACTGGATCATTGCTACACTCAGTTTAAGAATGCCTACAAAGCACGCTCACTACAGGCTTTCGGCAAATCGGACCATGCCGCCATTTTCCTCACACCGGAATATAAACAACGGCTCGTTCAAGATCCCCCGGTGAAGAGGGTGGTGACGCGATGATCCGACCAATCAGAAGCAACGTTACAGGCGGCTCTTGATGACGTAGACTGGGACATGTTTCGCGCAAGTTCATCTGACGTCAGCGAGTTCACGGATGTAGCGTTAAGCTTTGTAAACACGCTAGCCGAACAAGCTACGGATACAATAAATATAAGGACATTCTCAAATCAGAAACCATGGGTGGACAGATCAATCCGTGCAGCAGTAAACAAACGCACTGCTGCTTACAACGCCGGTCTTCTGTCGGGAAACATGAGCGAGTACAAAGCATCGTGCTATGCTCTCCGGCACGTAGTAAGAGCCCCCAAACACAGACACAGGGAACGCATAGAGTCACATTTCCAGCTAAATGACTCCCGACGCATGTGGCAAGGACTAAGGACCATCTGTGACTTTGGAAATAAATCCTCTGCAGAGGCGAGAGCAGATCCGTCGCTGGCTGACGAGCTAAACACTTTCTACTGCCGCTTTGAAAGCAATCTAAGCAGTGCGAGTCTGCCGATCAGCGCGTCAGGAAGCAGCAGTCAGAGCAGCGATCATCATGCGATCACCGTGTCAAAGGACGAGGTTCGGAGGGCACTAAAGAGAGTGAATGTAAGGAAAGCAGCTGGACCTGATGGGATTTCTGGCCATGTTCTGCGGTCCTGCGCTGATCAGCTCGCTGGTTTGTTTACATCCATTTTTAATGAGTCTCTTGCTACATTGGTGGTTCCCACCTCATTCAAAAAATCAGTCATCATCCCTGTGCCTAAAAACAATAAACCCTCTTGTCTGAATGACTATCGTCCAGTTGCCCTCACATCAATAGTCATGAAGGTCTTTGAGGGACTGGTTAAAAACGTCATCTGCTCCTCCATCCCGGATACTTTGGACCCTCTTCAGTTTGCTTATCGCCCAAACAGATCCACAGATGATGCCATCTCTCACATCCTGCACTCTTCTCTCACACACATCGACAGCAATAACAGGAACTATGTAAGGCTGCTATTTATTGACTATAGCTCAGCTTTTAATACTATAGTCCCCATAAAGCTAGCTTCCAAACTCATAGACCTCGGACTGAATTCTTCACTCTGCGACTGGATCCTTGATTTCCTCACCGGCAGACCTCAAGTGGTGAAACTAGGCCAGTACACCTCCAGCTCCATCACCCTGAACGTAGGAGCCCCGCAGGGCTGTGTCCTGAGTCCCCTGCTCTACTCTCTCTACACACATGACTGCGTGTCTTCGCACAGCTCCACATCCATTATCAAATTTGCTGATGATACTGTGGTTCTGGGCCTCATTCACAACAATAATGAGACCGCATACTTGGATGAGATAGAGAAAGTGACATCATGGTGCCAGGACAACTGTCTCTCTCTGAATGTGAGCAAAACTAAAGAACTGATTGTGGACTTCAGGAAGAGACAGCAGCAGCCCTATACTCCTCTTATGATCAGCGGGACCCCTGTGGAGAGGGTGAGCAGCTTCCAAGTACCTTGGTGTAAACATCTCGGAGGACCTCACTTGGACTACTCACATTCAAACACAGGTTAATAAAGCCAGGCAAAGACTGTACCATCTGCGACAGCTGAGGAAATTCAGGGTCTCACCAGCAATCCTGAAAACTTTATATTCTGGGGCTATAGAAAGCGTATTGACTCAGTGTATCTCAGTGTGGTATGGGAACAGCTCCAGTCAAGACTGCAAAGCCCTGCAGAGAGTTGTGCGCTTAGCTGAGCGCATTTCAGGGTCTGCTCTCCCCTCTCTGCAGGACATCTACCTCAAACGCTGCAGAAGTAGAGCTGCAAAAATCATCAAAGACTCCACCCACCCCAGTAATCATATTTTCACTTTGCTGCCATCTGGTAAGCGCTTCCGTAGCCTGATGGCAAAAACTGAGAGAATCAGGAGGAGTTTCTTCCCCCAGGCCATCAGGCTCTTAAACTCTAAACCAGCTTCTTAACATCCTCATGCCTCCACTTAATGTTCACTTTATCTTTTTACTATATTCACTACCTCACATAGACACACTGACAGTGTCGCCCTGTTTTGCACATTTGCTTCTTGTACATTCCTGGGTATCTTAATATTTAAGACTACAGTAAAATGCATATATGCACATTGTACATCCCTGTACATCTTAATATTTAAGACTACTGTTTACACTCATGCACATTATTTTGCGTTCTATATTTAATTCTACAATATTGTCACGGTAGGAAATCCAGTGTTTCCTCCGTGTCATGTTTTGTGATTGTTTTTGTACTTGCGTTGTCTCCATGTGCTCGTTTAGTTGATTGTCATCACCTGGGTGTTGATTGTCTCGCTCCAGCTGATCTTCATCACACCTCAGCTACTTATACTCACCTCGCTCTCTCTCTGTTGTCAGATCCTCTCTCATGTCTCCGTGTCCTAGTTGGATTACCGTCTTCCGTGTTCGTGTGCTGGATTGGATTCGTGTTGTCGTCCTCGTGTCAGTGTTCCGGTCTGTTCCTGGTTTCAACCATTGACCTCCTTCACCTGCACCATCGACTTCACCATCCAGCTCTTCTCACGCCACCGTAGACCTTCCTTGCCATTGCCAACATTCTGGACTCTCTTTCTAATAAACATCATCTGATTGCCTGCAATTGCTTCCTCCTCTTTTACCTGTCGTTACAGTAGGATCTGACCATCATGGAAGCAGCAGGCGATCGCTCCCCATCTCATCTGGAGGAATTTCTGCAGAGAGCCGTGGGTCGTATGGATCGCCAAGACAAGGCGATAGATGAGATGGGTCGAGCCTTCCAAGCAATGGTGACGAAGGTGTCCGAGCTCGCTCTCCAGACTCAACACCAACAACAACAGCCACCCGCTGCGCCTCCCACGCCACCCACACCGCCGATCGTCCCCGGGGGTATTTCCCAGCCCGAGCCACGCCTCCCCATCCCGGAGAAATATGCGGGTGAGCCAGAGTTTTGTCGATCATTCCTGTCTCATTGTTCTCTGCACTTCGCCATGCAGCCCCGCACGTTCTACACCGAGGAAATGAAGGTGGCATTCGTCTTGTCACTACTGACGGGAAGGGCTGCCCTCTGGGGGACGGCGGTGTGGGAGAATCAAGACAGCTGCTGTGCCTCGTTCCACGCCCTTTCGGAGGAGATGAGACGGGTCTTCGACCGCTCCGTCGCCGGGAGGGAAGCAGCTAGACTTCTCACGGACCTACGTCAAGAGGACAGGTCCGTATCCGATTACTCGATTGAGTTCCGCACCCTGGCGGCGGAGTGTAAGTGGAACGAAGAGGCGCAGTGGGATCACTTCCTGCATGGGTTGGCTGACCGCATCCAACAGGAGATCCGCGCCGTCGAGCTCCCCACTTCTCTCAATAGCCTGATTGATCTCACCATCAGAGTTGACAACCGTCTCGATCAAGCCGCCAGACGGAGGGGGAGAGCAGTTCTCGCGAACAGACCGGAGGCTCAGTGTCAGCGCTCAGAGGTTGCGGTCAGCCCACCGGGAGATCTTGAACCCATGCAGGTGGGGCGAGCTCGGCTCTCCCGGGAGGAGAGGATCAGGCGGACATCCCTGGGACTATGTTTATACTGCGGCAGCCAAGAACATCACATCCAGCGTTGTCCGGTAAAAGACCAAGCCCGATAGTAAAACAGAGGCTACTATCGGGTGGGATCTCTGCCAGGAAGACCTCATCTACATCGACACTCCTTCCGGTGAGTCTACGGTGGTCCACCCACGCACTCGATCATCACGCTTTGTTGGATTCTGGGGCAGAGGGTAGCTTCATGGACTTCAAATTCGCTCGTAAGCTTAACATTCCTCTCACCTCCCTCAAACACCCCATTGCACCCTTTGCTCTCAACGGACACAGATTACCAGTCATCACACAGACCACCTTACCTGTTTCTCTCATCACATCTGGCAACCATACTGAGGAGATATCATTTTACATCACGGACTCACCTCAATCCCCCATCGTTCTCGGTCACACCTGGCTTCAGAAACACAACCCCAGGATCAATTGGCGCCTTGGATCTGTGGTTAGCTGGAGCGAGGAATGTCATTTGTCTTGTCTTTTGTCTGCTGGTGTTAATGTTTCTGAGTCTGTGTTTCAGGGGGAAGCAGTGGATTTGGCTAGCGTGCCCGCGGAGTACCACGACCTGAAGGAGGTGTTCAGTAAGTCTCGTGCTGATTCTCTTCCTCCTCATCGTCCCTATGACTGTGCGATAGAGTTATTGCCAGGTACTTCTCCGCCTAAGGGCAAGTTATATTCTTTGTCTATTCCAGAGACGGCGGCCATGGAGAAATATATATCCAGTTCTCTAGCAACGGGGTTTATCCGCCCTTCTTCTTCTCCAGCGGGGGCGGGGTTCTTTTTTGTGGGAAAGAAGGACGGATCCTTGCGACCTTGCATTGACTACCGAGGGCTGAACAACATAACGGTAAAGAATACCTATCCTTTGCCGCTTATGTCTTCAGCTTTTGAGAGGTTGCAGGGAGCGTCCGTTTTCACTAAATTGGACTTACGTAATGCTTATCATTTGGTCCGCATCAGGGAGGGGGATGAGTGGAAGACTGCCTTTAACACCCCTAGAGGCCATTTTGAGTACTGCGTTATGCCGTTCGGGCTAACCAACTCGCCGGCAGTCTTTCAAGCACTCGTTAATGACGTGTTGCGAGACATGGTCGATCTGTTCATATATGTTTACCTGGATGACATATTGATTTTTTCTTCGTCTCTCCAGGAACACGTGCAACACGTACGACGAGTGCTTCTGCGGTTGCTAGAGAATGGATTGTTTGTCAAGGCGGAGAAATGCGTTTTTCATGCACAGTCTGTTTCTTTTCTAGGACACATCATTTCGACTGAGGGTGTTCGCATGGATCCTGAGAATGTTAAGGCTGTGGTAAATTGGCCATCCCCAGAGTCTCGCAAGGCCCTGCAGAGATTTCTGGGGTTCGCCAATTTTTACCGGCGTTTCATTCGCAATTTCAGCCAACTAGCCGCTCCTCTGACCGCCTTGACCTCCCCTAGTTTGACGTTCAGGTGGTCAGACGCAGCTGAGGCTGCGTTTGCCAAACTGAAAAGCTGCTTCGTTTCAGCTCCCATTCTCGTCACCCCTGATCGCTCACGTCAATTCATAGTGGAGGTCGACGCGTCAGAGGTGGGGGTAGGAGCAGTGTTATCCCAACGCGCATCCTCAGACGGAAAGGTGCATCCGTGCGCGTATTATTCTCACCGTTTATCTCCTGCAGAAGTTAATTATGACATTGGCAATCGAGAGTTGTTGGCAGTCAAACTTGCACTGGAAGAATGGCGTCACTGGCTTGAGGGGTCGGGTGTACCTTTCATTGTATGGACGGACCATAAGAATCTCGAATACATTAGAACCGCCAAAAGACTTAACTCCAGGCAGGCTCGGTGGGCATTGTTTTTCGGTCGTTTCGATTTTACACTTTCTTACCGGCCGGGTTCCAAAAACATCAAACCCGATGCTTTATCCCGTCTTTTTGAGCGTTCCGATCGTACTGCTACTCCCGAGCCCATTTTACCGGGGACCATCATTATCTCCGCGCTCAGATGGGAGGTCGAATCGAAGGTGTTGACTGCCTTAGAAGGGGTAACGCCCCCGGCTCGTTGCCCACCGAACCGATTGTTTGTGCCGGAGGGGTTACGGTCAGACGTTCTCCAGTGGGGTCATTGTTCCAGTGTTGCTTGTCACCCAGGGGTTAGTAGAACTAGATTTCTAGTCAAGCAACGATTTTGGTGGCCTGGTATGGCTCGTGACGTCCACGATTTCGTCTTGGCTTGTTCAGTTTGCGCTATTGGTAAGACTTCCAATCGACCTTCAGATGGGTTACTCTTACCGCTGTCTGTCCCTTCAAGACCCTGGTCCCACATTTCGCTAGATTTTATCACCGCCCTCCCGCCCTCTAAAGGCAATACGGTGATTTTAACCGTAGTCGACCGGTTCTCGAAGGCGACTCATTTTATTCCCTTGCCCAAATTACCTTCAGCCAAGGAAACAGCGGTAGCTGTCATTGACCACGTCTTCCGCATACATGGCCTTCCGACAGACGTGGTTTCTGACAGGGGTCCCCAATTTGTGTCCAAATTTTGGCGAGAATTTTGTAAATTGTTAGGAGCGACTGTTAGTCTTTCTTCCGGGTTCCATCCCCAGAGCAATGGTCAAACCGAACGAGCCAATCAGGATGTCGAGAGGGTTTTGCGATGTTTGGCTTCCAATAATCCTTCGTCCTGGTGTCAGCAACTCTCAGTTGTGGAGTACGCACACAATTCTTTGCCAGTGTCATCTACGGGCATGTCTCCATTTAAGTGTAGTTTAGGGTACCAACCACCTAATTTTGTCAGTACGGAATCCGAGGTTTCGGTCCCCTCCGCACACGCACTAGTCCAGAGGTGTCACCGCACCTGGACCAGAGCTCGCAGAGCTCTGCTCCAGGCTAGGTCGCGCACCAAGGCTAAGGCCGATCGCCACCGGTCGAAGCCTCCCCGTTACGTCGTCGGTCAAAGAGTGTGGCTTTCTACCCAGAATATTCCTATGCGTTCCGTTTCTAACAAACTTGCTCCCAAATTTATTGGCCCGTTTTCTATTACCAAGATTATTAATCCGGTTACCGTGCGTCTTAGCCTTCCTCCGGCGTACAGGAGGATTCATCTCGTGTTCCACGTGTCCAAAATTAAATCGGTGATTTCTTCCCGTCTTAATCCGCCTGCCCCGGTTCCCCCCCCGCCTCGTCTCGTTAATGGGGAAACCACCTATTCGGTTAATCGTATTCTGGACTCTAGACGGAGGGGACGCGGTTTTCAGTACTTGGTGGATTGGGAAGGTTACGGTCCGGAGGAGAGAAGCTGGGTTCCTGCTCGGGACATATTGGATCACCACCTTATAGATGATTACAATCTACAGGTAAAGCAGGCTGGGAACGTCAGGTGACGTCCTAGGGGAGAGGGTACTGTCACGGTAGGAAATCCAGTGTTTCCTCCGTGTCATGTTTTGTGATTGTTTTTGTACTTGCGTTGTCTCCATGTGCTCGTTTAGTTGATTGTCATCACCTGGGTGTTGATTGTCTCGCTCCAGCTGATCTTCATCACACCTCAGCTACTTATACTCACCTCGCTCTCTCTCTGTTGTCAGATCCTCTCTCATGTCTCCGTGTCCTAGTTGGATTACCGTCTTCCGTGTTCGTGTGCTGGATTGGATTCGTGTTGTCGTCCTCGTGTCAGTGTTCCGGTCTGTTCCTGGTTTCAACCATTGACCTCCTTCACCTGCACCATCGACTTCACCATCCAGCTCTTCTCACGCCACCGTAGACCTTCCTTGCCATTGCCAACATTCTGGACTCTCTTTCTAATAAACATCATCTGATTGCCTGCAATTGCTTCCTCCTCTTTTACCTGTCGTTACAAATATACATTTTTTATATTTTATTCTTATATTTTTATTGTTTACTTTTATTTCATTCTTACATAGCTTTATATATGTATATTTTCATCTGTGTTGTTTTCTTTAATAATTGCACTGTCCATGGAGCGGACCTGACTCACATTTCACTGCTGGTTATATATGCTATATATAATTTTGTATATGACAAATATAAATCTTGAATCTTGAATCTTATTAGCAACAAAGATGAGACAAACTACAGGAGCGAAGTGAGCCGCCTGGCTGGGTGGTGCAGTGACAACAATCTCTCTCTGAACGTGGAGAAGACGAAGGAGATTTTTGTTGACTTCAGGAGAGCAAGACTCAGCACATTCCTCTGACCATCAATGGTGCGACTGTGGAGAGAGTGAGCAACACCAAGTTCCTATTTGTGCACATCACAGAGGACCTCTCCTCGACTGAAAACACAGAAGCACTGGCCAAGAAATCACAGCAGCGTCTCTACTTCCTCCACAAACTGAGAAGAGCCAGAGCCCCACCCTCCATCATATACACCTTCTACAAAGGCACCATCGAGAGCATCCTGACGAGCTCCGGAGGAGACTGTGGAGTCGCCAGGCCAGGACCAGCAGACTGAAGGACAGCTTCATCCACCAGGCTGTCAGGAAGCTGAACTCCCTCCCGAACTTGCCCACCCTCCCCACTTCTGCCCCAGGCACCATTAAACTGATATACTATGGCATGCACCAGTCACTTTGTGCAGCATTGGTCTGCTCACTACCTCATTCACCATGGAACTGACGTCATTCCACTACACCTTTTGTCACTTTAATCAGACTGAATAAACTTTTTTTTGCACTAATAATCTTTTATCTGCACTGTGGTTCACTTCATTGATTTGCACTCTATCTGCCATTTGCCTTGCGCTGCTTTATTTAACTTTATTTTTAATTTTTAACTTTAACTTTTTTTACATTCCCTTATATAGTTTTATCTACATTTTATATTTGATCTAGATTTTTATGCTCTACTGTTAATGTTATCTGTATGCACCGGGGATCTGAGAATAACGCAATTTAGATCCTCTGTATATATGTACTGTACATGTGGAAGAATTGACAATAAAGCAGACTTGACTTGACTAATCACATGATTATATATATATATATATATATATATATATATATATATATATATATATATATATATATGTATATGTATATATATACATATATATAAACTTGAGCACTGGGGCATTTTTTGGTATTTTCACTGAAATTTGACCTACCCTTATTCAAACGTTTATCCTACACACATACTACAATGGAGGAAATGAACAAAATGGTGTCATTGTATAGAAAACTCTTTGAACTACAATATATGAGTTTAATTCTTCATAAATAACATTATATATGTTTTAAATATAACAATAACAAAAACATATAGACTCTGTTATGTCGGTAATTCATGTTCTATTAGGGAAACTTACTTTGTTACCAACTTACCAAGATGCACCAGATAAAAATAATCTTTCAGATAACAACTTCTAAACAGGAGTTATTAAATTGTGAAAGTCAAAGTCACCTTTATTTATATAGCGCTTTAAACAAAATACATTGCGTCAAAGCAACTGAACAACATTCATTTGGAAAACAGTGTCTCAATAATGCAAAATGATAGTTAAAGGCAGTTCATCATTGAATTCAATTATGTCATCTCTGTTCAGTTAAATAGTGTATGTGCATTTATTTGCAATCAAGTCAACGATATCGCTGTAGATGAAGTGACCCCAACTAAGCAAGCCAGAGGCGACAACGGCAAGGAACCGAAACTCCATCTGTGACAGAATGGAGAAAAAAACCTTGGGAGAAACCAGGCTCAGTTGGGGGGCCAGTTCTCCTCTGACCAGACGAAACCAGTAGTTCAATTCCAGGCTGCAGCAAAGTCAGATTGTGCAGAAGAATCATCTGTTTCCTGTGGTCTTGTCCTGGTGGTCCTCTGAGACAAGGTCTTTACAGGGGATCTATATCTGGGGCTCTAGTTGTCCTGGTCTCCACTGTCTTTCAGGGCATTAGAGGTCCTTTCTAGGTGCTGATCCACAATCTGGTCTGGACACGTACTGGATCCGGGTGACTGCAGTGATCCTCTGACCTGGACACAGACTGGATCTGGTGGCTACGGTGATCTCAGAATAAGAGAGAAACAGACAAATATTAGCGTAGATGCCATTCTTTTTAATGATGTAAAGTACATAGGGTGTTACGTGAAGTGTTCCCGGTTCCGATTTACCTCATTAATGCAGCCTAAAAATCCTTTAACGGATTTGGATATTAAAAGCATATTAGTATGTTATGTGTATGCCAGGTTAAAGAGATGGGTCTTTAATCTAGATTTAAACTGCAAGAGTGTGCCTGCCTCCCGAACAATGTTAGGTAGGAGTATAATGTAAAAGGAGCTCATTCAAATACCGAGGTGCTAAACCATTCAGGGCTTTATAAGAAATAATCAATATTTTTAAATCTTACAATGTTTGATAGGGAGCCAAACTAGTAAGAACTATTGCTGCTGCATTTTGGGCTAGCTGTAGTGTGTTGACTAAGCGTGCAGAACAACCACCCAATAAAGCATTACAATAATCTAACCTTGAAGTCATAAATGCATGGATTAACATTTCTGCATTTGACATTGAGAGCATAGGCCGTAATTTAGATATATTTTTGAGATGGAAAAATGCAGTTTTACAAATGCTAGAAACGTGGCTTTCTAAGGAAAGATTGCAATCAAATAGAACACCTAGGTTCCTAACTGATGACGAACTGATGGCGGTCATATAAGTACGATTTAAACCATGTTAATGCACTTCCACTGATGCCAACAAAGTGTTCAAGTCTATGCAAAAGAATGTTGTGGTCAATTGTGTATAACGCAGCACTAAGATCCAATAAAACTAATAGAGAGATACACCCACGATCAGATGATAAGAACAGATCATTTGTAACTCTAAGGAGAGCAGTCTCAGTACTATGATACTATTATGAGAGGCTTAATAACAGCAGTTTGAAGGTTTTGGGGACATATCCTAATGACAATGAGGAATTAATAATAGTCAGAAGAGGATCTATGACTTCTGGAAGCACCTCTTTTAGGAGCTTAGATGGAATAGGGTCTAACATACATGTTGTTGGTTTAGATGATTTAACAAGTTTATACAATTCTTCCTCTCCTATAGTAGATAATGAGTGGAACTGTTCCTCAGGGGGTCTATAGTGCACTGTCTGATGTGATACTGTAGCTGACGGCTGAATGGTTGCAATTTTATCTGTAATAGTATTGATTTTAGAAGTAAAGTAGTTCATAAAGTCATTACTGCTGTGGTGTTGGGAAATGTCAACACTTGTTGAGGCTTTATTTTTTGTTAATTTAGCCACTGTATATATACCTGAATAAATACCTGGGGTTAAGTTTGTTTTCTTCTAAAAGAGAAGAAAAGTAATCAGATCTAGCAGTTTTTAATGCTTTTCTGTAGGATATGTTACTTTCCCGCCAAGCAATACAAAATACCTCTAGTTTTGTTTTCCTCCAGCTGCGCTCCATTTTTCGGGCTGCTCTCTTTAGGGTGTGATTATGCTCATTATACCATGGTGTCAAACTGTTTTCCTTAACCTTCCTTAAGCGTAAAGGAGCAACTTTATTTAAAGTGCTAGAAAAGAGAGAGTCCATAGTTTCTGTTACATCATCAAGTTTTTCTGAGGTTTTGGATATGCTAAGGAATTTGGATACATTAGGAAGATAACTTAAAAAGCAGTCTTTTGTGGTAGAAGTGATGGTTCTTCCATACTTTTAACAAGAAATAGAATTTACAATTTTGGCTATATGAAGTTTACACCGAACTAAATAATGATCTGAGATATCACCACTTGGCTGAATAATTTCAACACTATCAACCACAATTCCATGTGACAGTATTAAATCTAGAGTATGATTTCGACAATGAGTAGGTCCTGAAACATGTTGTCTAACACCAATAGAATTCAGAATGTCTATAAATGCTGATCCCAATGCATCTTTTTCATTATCGACATGGATATTAAAATCACCAACTATCAAAACTTTATCTGCAGCCAGAACTAACTCGGATGTAAAATCACCAAATAAAGTATGTATGGTGGCCTGGTGGCCTGTATACAGTAGCTAGTACAAACATAACAGGGGATTTATCATTAACATTTGTTTCTCTGGATAATGTTATATGAAGCACCATTACTTCAAACGAGTTATACTTGAAGCCTGCCCTCTGAGAAATCCTGAAAACATTATTATAAATTGAAGCAACACCTCCCCCTTTGCCTTTTAGACGTGGCTCGTAGTAATCTTGGGGGGTGGACTCCTTTAAAATAATGTAATCATCAGGTTTTAGCCAGGTTTCTGTCAAACAGAGTACATCTATATTTTGATCAGTGATCATATTATTTACAAAAAGTGTTTTTGTAGAAAGGGATCTGATATTCAATAAGCCAAGCTTTATCAATTGTTTATCCATATTGCATTTGTTTTTTATTTGTTGAACCTCAATTAAATTGTTAAATTTTAAAAAGTTTAAATTGTTTTCTAGTTCGGAGAAAAGACACAGTCTCTATAGTGTGATATCTAGGTAAAAGAGTCTCTATGTGCTGAGAATTAACTTACCTCTGTGATGGGAGGCAGCTAGCAGATGGTCGGTTTAGCCAGTCTGTCTGCTTCCTGACCTGGGCCCCAGTTAGTCAAGTATAAACTCTAAGGCTGTATGCTATATTTCTAGAGAGAAGAGTGGCGCCACCCCAGGAGGGATGAAGACCATCTCTTTTCAACAGGTCAGGTCTGCCCCAAAAGCTCGTCCAATTGTCTATGAAACCTATGTTATTCTGTGGGCACCACTTAGACATCCAGCCATTGAGTGATGACAATCTGCTATGCATCTCCTCACCAAGGTAAGCAGGGAGGGGACCAGAGTACATTACAGTGTCTGACATCGTGCTGGCAAGTTCACATACCTATTTAAAGTTATTTTTAGTGATCTCCGACTGGCGAAGTCGAACATCCTTAGCGCCAGCATGAATAACAATCTTACTGTATTTACGTTTAGCATTAGCCAGCACTTTTAAATTGGCCAAGATGTCAGGCCCTCAGGCTCCCGGTAAACATTTGACTACGGTGGCTGGTGTCTCTATATCCACGTTCCGTACAATAGAATCACCAATAACTAGAGCACTTTCATCAGGTTTCGCAGTGGGTGCATCACTGAGTGGGGAGAACCTGTTTAATGTTTTCATAAATTGTAAATGAAGGGAGTAAAATTGTCCCTTTTTTTGCATGTAAAAGTGTCTTTTTGAGTATCCTTAACAAAAACAGGCTGTATAAAGCATATTCCCACCAGAATCCTATTTAACTATGTGCCATAGCACTTTTCTTGAAAATTGACTGAGTTATGTTCCATTTTCATGTTTGTCTTAGTAGTAATATACAAAATGGCATAAGCAAATTATACCAAATATCAAATTTTGTGTTTTATACAAAATTCTTTCAGGAGACACAAGACTCTATAAATTATAAAATCCATGTGGTTTACTTCAATCTAAAACAGAATCCACATCCTCCATCTTAATATCATTCCATTTATATGCATAATTTTAGTCCCCTGTATCACCTCTTCATCAGCATCCTGTCTGCCTACATCACCTCAGCATCCAGCTGATTTACACATACTTATTGTCTCCTTAAGATCAGACATGAGCTGTGGCTAGCTCCACAATAAATACTTCTACCATGAGCTCACAGCTGCTCTCTGGTCTTCAGAATGTGAAACAAAGAAATGGCTGTTTATAGACACAGTACTGTAATAATATCCATGTCTATTTACTGAAATGCATCCTGTACTGTACTTTACTGTCAATACATGGTTTATCAGATGTTAGCTGTGCTCACCAGACGCGCATCCTCTCCTCCCCATGGCGCCACTGAACGTTTGTTACCTTAAGCTTTTGATTTATTGTCAAATATTGATCTTATCTGTGCTGCTGAAGTATTAGCCTTCCAGCACACATTATTACCTTCAAAACTAAAAGACCCATGCTCAAAACAGCTTGAGCGCTGACCCGGATCCTCTCTGTCTCCCAAAGGCGTCAAATTTCACAGCTCTGAGTGACCGGAGGCACTTGAGTGCAATGTAATTTGACCTATTGTCGCCCATTGAGCAGCCCAGAGTTGTAGGACAGAAGAGTCATTTGCTGGAGTTGCTATGATTTGAAGAGCCCATGTTTGACAAAAGAGTGGATTTCTCAACAATGCGAGCACATGAAAATGATCTCATTTGAAACAAAATATCCTAATGTAAAAGATAATATAGAATTATAGGCTGTTTGTGGCTGACTGAATCAATCGTGCGAATAGGAATGTGACGCATCTAAATGTTTCCTCAGAGGATACCTGAGAAAATATAATATGTAATATATGATACGTATTTTACATATAGATTCTATTGAAGATCATTCAAACTGTGATTGTCACACAATTAAATAAACTACAAAGTCAAATTCATAAGAATGAGAGATTTCTTGTGATATGTGACTTGACTGTTTTGGGGAAAAAAAATCTTTGCAATTATTAGGCGGAAATTTGTGAGTGGGAAGAATACATTCCTAAGCTTAATTTTACTGCTTAATTTATCATAAAACCAAAAGTTATTGCATTATTTTTAAAGAAGATACTTTAAGCTTCCAAATTATACCATATATGGGCTGATACCATATAAGGAAAGCTTTGCAAATGAAGCATTAACATTTTTTACATGGTTTTGGAGTTTAAAAAAAACATTTAAATCGTAGTACTGAGCCTTTAATTGCATACATAGCCTAATAAGTGCCCAAGTGCATGTTTCATATGAATTACATAATCTGACAAAATTAGTTTTTTGATTTGAATTGGTTCATTGGAAAGTAGACATTTTGCTAGACATATTTTTAATGTTTAATGTAAGGCAAAGATATACACAGAGTTTCACACTCAAGTTCAAAAAGTCATACGGCAGAAAGCGCATCCTGTTTGCTTTCATCCTGTTATTGTGAGTGCACACAAATAAGATGTATTACTGTTATTTTAAGAGCTACTTTCAGCTTCCACTCCCCATGCACACACTTATACTGTGTCTATACCAGGCACAACAGTTGTAATTCCACTCGAGTCCAGTGTACACATGATGTTAAACAGAACACATTTCTGTGGGTTAACATTAGATTCAGCAGCCATCTAAAATTGCTAATACTTTTCAGATGATAAGCTGTATTTTGAATGTATCTCTTTATATAACTAAGGGAGTCGCGATGATGGAGTTGGGTTCCAAAAACAAGGCTTTATTCTACAGATGTTCCGATACCCCTTTTCTCTTCCCGATACCTGGGCTCAGGGTATCGGCCGATATCGAGTACTGATCTGATACCTGGGTGTTTATCTGTATATACAGCTGTATATACTACTAGCCCTGTGTAAATTGCTAGAAATATTTTATGGTGTGCTTCAGACTGATCCCTTTAATAAAACATGAACAAATACATGGTGAACTACTGTATTCATTACAGTATTTTTATTATCTGACATGAATTTGACATTATTATTTATTTTCATAAGCGAAAAAGAACTTTAAATGCAGCCAAAAATCTAACACCGCAAACTAAAAAAGGTATTTTAGTTTTACAATATAACTGTATAAAATACTGCATCAAATAAGTCTAGGAATATAAAAATGATATATTAATCAGATAATCTCTTTACAACAAAACAAGTAAAAAAACAAGCAACCGTCTAGGCATAATTATTATTATTAATAGAGACATATTATTATTACTACATAGAAACATAGCTAAATCTACTGTAGGCTACAACAGTAGTTTAATATATTGTCAATTTACTCATGTTAATGACCAAAGTGAGTCAGGACCTCGGTTTTAAAAATCCAAGGATGTCTTTGAATAAGAGTGGGTGTGAAACCCAGGCATCCTGGCCAAATTTGCCCATTGGGCTCTGACCATGAAAGTGAACGTGACGTGACATACAGCCAAGTATGGTGACCCATACTCAGAATTAATTCTCTGCGTTTAACCCATCCAAAATGCACACACACAGCAGTGAACATATACACACCATGAACACACACCCAGAGCAGTGGGCAGCCATTTATGCTGCAGTACCCGAGGAGCAGTTGGGGGTTCGATGCCTTGCTCAAGGGTATTGAAGGTGGAGATAGCACTGTACATTCACTCCCCCCACCTACAATTCCTGACAGCCCGAGACTCGACTTCCCCAATGGCCACCATCATAGCCTCCTAACTATCCCTATATCTGCTGATTGGCTTCATCTCTCTCTCACCTCTTCACCAATAAGCTGGTGTGTGGTGGGCGTTCTGGTGCAATATGGCTGCTGTTGCATCATCCAGATTGATGCTGCACACTGGTGGTGGTTGAGGAGATTCCCCTCTTCTATGTAAAGGGTTTTGAGTGCCCAAAAAAGCACTATATAAAAGTAAATATTATTTTTATTAAAACGATACAGCCCTGTACATTTTTTTCACATAGTTTTTCTCCTGAAGAACACAACTATGACACTGTGAGGAGTGACATCACCTGCTATAGGCTTTGGGGGTTCCCTTTATCGTCTGGACCGATCACAAGATCCTTGAGTACATCAGATCTCCCAAACTTCTCAACTCACTTTTTTTTTTCACACCACTTTAGAAGGGGCAACACCCCTATCTGGATGTTCACCGAGTAAATTATTTGTGCTGGAGCATTGGCGGTCTGACTTTATTCAGTGGGGCCATTGTTCCAACATGGCTTGCCATCCAGGGGTTAAACGTGCTATGTTTCTAGTTAAACAACGATTCTGGTGGCCATGTACGGCCCAGGACATTCAGGGTTTTGTTTTAGCCTGCTCTGTCTGTTCTCATGAATAGAGGGGCTTCTATAGCCACCGTCAGTGCCTTCGAGACTCTGGTCCCACATAAATTTCATCAGAGGCCTACCGCCCTGTCAGGGCAACACTGTAGTTTTGACTATGGTGGACCAGTTCTCGTAGGATGCCCATTTTATTCCCTTGCCCAAGATACCTCCCGCCAAGGAGTCAGTGGTTGCTGTCGTGAACCATGTCTTTCGCATTCATGGCCTCCTGACAGACATGGTTTCCAACGTGGGACCCCAATTCATCTCAACATTATAGAGCAGGCCAACCAAGAGCGAATGTTATGATGTTTTGTCTCTCAGAACCCTTTCTCTTGAAGCCAGCAACTCTCATGGGTTGCGTATGCTCATAACTCATTGCAAATGCCATCCACTGGACTTTCGCCATCATACTCCACCGGGTGAGAGCCCGCACCAAGTCTCAAGCCGGTCCCCACCGATCTAAGCCTCCTGTTCATGTCGTCGGTCAAAAAGTATGGTTTCATCCAAGAATATTCATTTCTAATAAATTGGCACCTAAATTCATCGGCTCGTTCACAGTCATCAAGATCATTAGCCCAGTGCCCACCTTAAACTTCCTCCTGCAAACAGTAGAGTCCATCCCATTTTTGATGTATCAAAATGAAAACCCTTTTTTCATTCTGCCATTAATCCACCTGCTCAGCCCCTCCTCGTTTGGGTCCCAGTTATACTGAATCACTCTTTCATTGATGATTACACATTTTACGGGTTAATTCATAGGAGGCGCTCCTAGGGAAAGGGGTACTGACACGGTTTGCAGATTCATTAACTCGCGTGTGCTCTCTCTCTTTTTGTACTGTATGTTTGTGTGTTCCTTTTGCTGATGAGTTTCACTGTATAATCAGTTGCTTCTTTCCTCTTGTTGTCAGATTGTTTTGGTAGAGGTGTGGAGTCTAGCCCTGGAGGAGCTCTTGTGCTGGTCAGTCTCTTTTTCATGCTCTGAACTATAGCTGTTGTTCTGACTGGTTCCCGGTGGGGGATTTATGGAACTTTATATCCACATGTCAATAATTATCTTCAGCGGCACCCGTGATTCCATTCCTTGTATTCTGTTTCCTGCCAGTTTTGTTAAAACACTGGTTTATGTGCACTCATTAGATTCCTCTGTTTATTACTGTAACAGAAATACCCTACACATATAATTATGCATTGACTTTCATGTATACCTTTTTCTTGAAAGCTAAATGTTTGTAGACAATGTGAGTGATTTCCATGTGGAATTTATTTGCTCTTCATTCAAAAAGCTTGACATAATATGGAAATAATCAGTGTATAGTAAAAACACGTACATCACAATGGTAGCCTTGGTCAGGTTGTAGTGAAATTATAACTTTTTTTGTGTTCCACAGGGGGAAATAGCCACACAACTTAAAACAAGTGAATTAAAAAACAGGTAAATTAAACCTTTAAACCTAAAACAGTAATACTTTCAAGCAAATTATGTACATTAATGTGATTGTATCGTTAAACCTATAAATATGATATAAACATTTAAAAAGAGAAGTCTTTATGTAAACTATACAGTACTTATATTTTTAATTTTGTCTTTTTCGAAGCTTTTATCCAAATGTTCCACTGGATTTGAACCAGTGTCAAACTGCATGATAGACAGGTGTGCTAACACGACTGCTGCCTCTCATTTACTTTTACTTTGACTCACACAGATTGAACAAAATGGTAGTGTATCAGTGATTTGACACAGCTGTGAAAGTGGCACCTTTTTAAATCATTGTCATAACTATTGCCATAAAGTCCACCTCATTTAATCATTCGTTTAATCATTCCATAAAACATTTTGCTACATGGTTTTGGTAAAATTAAGGCTGGCTTAGATGTTACACAAACAGTTGCGCTATCAAGAGCAAGGTTGGGGGTTTGATTCCCTGGGAACACATGATAAGTCGCTTTGGATAAATGCTTTAATTTAATTTTAATTTTTAAATTTAATATATTATAGTGACGAGAAAAAATAGCATCTTTTCTATAGCATCTCAATCTTCAATTGCACAATCAAATGCAGTGGGGTGCGCTGTAGACTGTATCATTTCATAATAAATCGTGAATGAAACCACGAGCATCCATGTCAGATCAGCAGCTCTTAAAGAAATAGCATTCAAATAACCTTATAATCTAGCTGCTGCGATGTCTGTTAATCAAAGAACAAAAGAAAAAAGACTAACTCAATAACTTTTGTAACTTTAAGGATTCATTCATCTTTAATTTAGAATTTAGTGTTTGATAAACTGTTTGGGGAAGTCGTGGCCTAATGGTTAGAGATTTAGACTCCTAACCCCAAAGGGTTGCTAGTTCAAGTCTCGGGCTGGTGGGAATTGTAGGTGGGGGGAGTGAATGTACAGTGCTGTGTCCAACCTTCAATACCATTACTGAGGTACCCTTGAGCAAGGCACAGCTCCCCGGGCACCGCAGCTTAAATGGCTGCCTACTGCTCCAGGTGTGTGTTCACTGCTGTGCACTTTGGATGGTTTAACCTCTTAGCCAGCACCCCAACGCCCTCGTCCTGAAAGCACCTCAACTTGCACGTGTCAGTGTTTATGAATAGATTAAATGATATGGGACAAATTTAACCTTGACAAGCTATGTATCATTATAAAGATGTAAGCCTCAAGCATTGACGACAGATCACTGTTTTTCAATGGAAAGCTTATAAAGAGTGTATTTGCTACATTTGTGTAAGCAGTACACAGAAAAACATGAGCAATGAAAATGCTGTACATACCAGATCCGTTGTAATAACGAGTCATAAACACATCCACAGCTGTACATACCGGTTTAGTTAGAAAGGTAAGGGTCCACTGAACGACATCTCATGAAGCGTGTTTAGTCCAACAAAGCAATAACGTTGTAATATGGATCACAATTGCTTTGTTTACATTTCAGTTCTTCAGTGACAGAACTGTTTGCATCCGTTATGGAATAACTCACGCTCGGAAACTGCGTCTTGGTGGTAAAAAAACGGCATGGTTTTGCAGCCTACAGTGTCAAAAACAGAATGAGATGATCCACCGGAAAAAAGAATGCATGAAAGATAGTATATTTGAATTTTGGCGCTACCTCTTGAGGGCTTGTGGCACGCTCTGACGCACCTGTCAGCTGATGGAGGCGGAACTTATAGCGATTGCCTTTTTCTTGGTTTGTCTTATTTTTCAACAGTTTTTATATATGTGAGAGTTGTTTTATGCTGAATGTGAATGTATCTGCATGATAACCATTTGTTTGAGTGCAAATGTGCCCAAATCAGCTCGCTATTACTGTAAGATCACGGCTATCAAAGTGAACGCGTTTATATGAATAGAGAGAGTGGATTATTTACTATATGGCGCATTTGTGTTATTACCATCTGTACAAGTGGCCATCAGCACATCAGCACTTATTTGCATCGTAATTCATTGTAAATGCTGCATTTCTAGCAAATATCAGGATTTTCTGTAATTGGCAAACAAAGTTAAATCTTTTTTATTTTTCTCATTATTCTTACTTTTCTTATTCAAATTAATATATTATTTTGGACCCAAAATTTGGACCCAGAAACAGCATACATTGGACGCATTGCATTACCACTTAAAAAGCGGATTGCAAGGTACCGAATATAGTGCCCTCTAGAGGAGCTCATAGGTACTCCAGATGGAGATTGTGACACTTAAAAAAAAAATGTTTAGTTTCTGATTTTTTTTTTCTTTTAATTTCGTATTTATATTTAAATATTTGAATGAAGAGCAAAGAAAAGTACAAATGGAAATCTCTTTGTTAAATACTTTGCATCTGAGAAAAGATTTTGCATTAAATGTAATGTATAAATATGCAAATATGCTTGTTGGGATCATTCAATCTGTTGCTGCAGGAAACTGCTGGGATCTGTGTTTGTGGAAAGAACATCTAGAATAACAACATTTTCTGGTTCCATACATAATTCAAATCCATCACCAATGGACGGGCTGTTTCAGTTGCTTTTTTTCTCAGGTGAGTATTTTATTTTTATTTTTTTTAATGTGTATTTAAACACTTTAGAAAAATAAGAAAGAACCACAGATTTGTGCTTTGACTATTAATTCTCAGAGGTCACTGGACTAGTTTTTGCTCTAAAATACATAAACATAACCCAGTGGCTGAAAGTCATTTTTAATTGATAAACTTTAAAGTCACAGGAGATTGTCTCAAGGTATTTTTATGTGCAATGTTTTAAAAACAGTTAGTTTGATTGGAATTCCCTTTTTACAGGAACTCAAAGCTGCATGATACAATGGGAATATATTTGTTGACTGAGCAATGCTCATAAGAAGTTGCATAATATCACCCTTTTAAGTGCACATTTGCAGTATCATATCAGATTTTTTTCTTCAGTGTACATTAGTCAGCTAGTTGTTCCAGTGGAACACCATTAAGTGGATCTTCTTCTTTGTGTCCTACGATCTTATATTACATCTTTCCAGTTTGTAGCACAACTGATGGCATGGTGGCTGGGCTCTGCTAGGTCTTCCATGGCCTACTCGTAGCCTGTTGAGAGTCTTCCAGATAGGCCATGGTTGATTGTTACTGCTGGCTAGACACTCAACAGGGTTGATTCCTCTGGCTTCCCAAGATCTTGCCCCCTCACAAAAGGCATTCCATCTGTCAAGCCAAAGAGTTTCAGTAAACACTTGGATGTGCTTATAGCTTGTGTGGTATCCATAAAGCTTTTGGACCTAAGACGCTTTATTGGCTTTTGGTGGGAGAAGAGCAGTTGCCTTTCATCTGTCTCTGCAGTGGTCCGGCCAATGTATGTAGGTACTGTAGGGTGTGGGAGTAATTTTTATACAGCCATTTATTATCTGGCAAGTTTCATTGAGAGATGTCAGTCTTTTGTGCATGGCATGATCTACTCCAGGTAGAGCACGCATATTCCGCTACAGAGTAGCATAGTCCCAGAGCTGATACTCTAATAGTGTTTGGGTCAGCTCCCCATTTACTGCTGGTTAATTTCCAGAGAAGGAAAAACTGAGAAGGCGAGAGGACCGCATAAGGATCTCTTAGGGCTGATCATGAACCCTAATTTAGTTTGCACTGCTTGTGGGGGAAGGCTGAACATATTATTTCAGTGAAATGGCTGAACGCAATAGAAAACTTTGTTGCTGTATGCTCAGGGTTGCCGTATGGGTTCGATTTAATGCAGTGGAATGCCTTTTTTTTAGCACTGGTTTTAAAAATCTAAGCATTTGCTTACTTTCATTGTATTTAATTATGCAAGTATCATTATAAAAGAATGCAAGTTATATATATTTTTTATTTTTCATTTAAAAATCTAGTGTTTAATCATGTCTTAATATTTATTAAAATGAAGAACTTGCAATATTCTACACATATTTAGTAAAGAGCCATACAGAGCTTTTTTCTCTGACCACAAAATGACTGTAATTTGCCTATTCGTTAATGAATTTAAAACCCTTTTCTCCATTTTGACCTTAAATACTACACCAATTGTAATATAAGTAATAGAAATATTAGATTTTTTTAAAGTCATTAATGAAACATAATTTTTGCACAAATAGTATTTAGCACCAAAAGATATCCTGCAAATATTAAATAAAAATCATTGAAATAAAATATACAACATTTGTTTAACTGTAAAATAGCTGTATTGTCAAAGCTGTATTGTCACATGATAAATAAGCAATGGCCCTACCTCAGGGTTAAGAAAACCAGAATAAACTTGATCATGAAAATGCAATAGATGTTATAATCAATGCATAATATGCTGTAACTTTTTTTTTACCAAAACATTGCTGCAAATACCTGTAAAATGAAGCTGTTGTCTGTTCTTCTTAAACTCATTCAACTGTATTGTACGCTGGTTTGTTTGGAGAGCAACTGTTTTTGTCAATGGCTGTAGCATTAACTGAAGCATTACATTTAACGATTTATGTCACGTTAATGTGCCAAAACTGTATTTTTGTTTGAAATTTATATTAAAACTTACAAAATCTGAGAGCTGCTATTTGGTTTCACATCGCAAAAAGGGTTGCCAATTTGGCGTTTTGGGGGGACTGGGGCCTCTGGGATTGAGGTTATATTTAGGCCGTATACCTATACTACAAATGCCCTCAAACAGAACATCATTATGGATTAACACAAAATACCCAAACATATGATTTGAGGTAAATAGTAGAATTAATATGCAAGTAAGTCTAGTAAGAACTCTTGCTGCTGCATTTTGGACTAGCTGTAGTTTGTTTACTAAGCTTGCAGAACAACCACCCAATAAAGCATTACAATAATCTAACCTTGAGGTCATAAATGCATGGATTAAGATTTCTGCATTTGACATTGAGAGCATAGGCCGTAATTTAGATATAGTTTTGAGATGGAAAAGTGCAGTTTTACAAATGCTAGAAACGTGGCTTTCTAAGGAAAGATTGCGATCAAATAGCACACCTAAGTTCCTAACTGATGACGAAGAATTGACAGAGCAGCCATCAAGTCTTAGACTATGTTCTAGGTTATTACAAGCAGAGTTTTTAGGTCCCTATAATTAACACCTCTGTTTTTTCAGAATTTAGAAGTAAGAAATTACTTGTCATCCAGTTTTTATATCAACTATGCATTCCATTAGTTTTTCAAATTGGTGTGTTTCACCAGGACGCGAAGAAATATAGAGCGGAGTATCATCAGCATAACAGTGAAAGCTAACACCATGTTTCCTGATGATATCTCCCAAAGGTAACATATAAAGTGTGAAGAGTAGCGGCCCTAGTACTGAGCCTTGAGGTACTCCATACTGCACTTGTGATCGATATGACACATCTTCATTCACTGCTACGAACTGATGGGGGTCATATAAGTATGATTTAAACCATGCTAATGCACTTCGCTTAAAGTCCATAGTTTCTGTTACATCATCAAGTTGTTCTGAGGTTTTGGATATGCTAAGGAATTTGGATAAATCAGGAAGATAACTTAAAAAGCAGTCTTTTGTGGTAGAAGTGATGGTTCTACCATACTTGTAACAAGAAGTAGAATTTACAATTTTGGCTATATGAAGTTTGCACAAAACTAAATAATGATCTGAGATATCATCACTTGGCTGCATAATTTCAACACTATCAACATCAATTCCATGTGACAGTATTAAATTTAGAGTATGATTTAGACAAAGAGTAGGTCCTGAAATGTGTTGTCTAACCCCAATAGAGTTCAGAATGTCTATAAATGCTGATCACAATGCATCTTTTTCCATTATCAACATGGATATTAAAATCACCAACAATTAAAACTTTATCTGCAGCCAGAACTAACTCAGATGTAAAATCACCAAACTCTTGGTGGCCTGTATACAGTAGCTAGTACAAACATAACAGGGGATTTATCATTAACATTTGTTTCTCTGGATAATGTTATATGAAGCACCATTACTTCAATCGAGTTATACTTGAAGCCTGCCCTCTGAGAAATCCTGAAAACGTTGTTATAAATTGAAGCAACACCTCCCCCTTTGGCTTTTAGACGTGGCTCATGTTTATAACCGTAATCTTGGGGGGTGGACTCATTTAAAATAATGTAATCATCAGGTTTCGGTCAAACAGAGCACATCTATATTATGATTAGTGATCATATTATTTACAAAATGATTTAGTGTTTTCGTAGAAAGGGATCTGTTATTAAAAAAGCCAAGCTTTATCATTTGTTAATCCATATTGCATCTGTTTTTTATTTGTTGAACCTCAATTAAATTGTTCATCTTAACTTGGTTTGGACGTTTTTTGTATTTTCTAGTTCGGGGAACAGACACAGTCTCATGTGTAGGCTATAGTCAAAGTTTATATGTAATATTAAATATTCATCATTATAATATAATAACAGTATATGTTCTTTCAGTTCAGGGGTCGGCAACCTTTTCGGCATGACGTGCCATTTTGAGTTTTTCTGGTTAACCACGGTGCCAACCCCATTCTGTATGTATACAGTACACACACATTTTTAAATAAGATAAAAAATAAATAAATAAAGAATAAATAAACAGGCCTATTAGATTTTCATGCAAATAGTTTCTAAGGGTTTTTCCATAAGTTGTTTTTTAAACTTTTCAAAAGATTCTTGAATAATACAGATATGCAGTGTGACCGTACTGAACACCAATGTAACTATTCAGTTTAATCACTGTTCTATATTAATGCACTGCTTTAATTGAGGTGTGCACATGCAAAAAGTTACATTCAGAAGCTCATAAACTTTTTATCTGTGCTGCCACACAACTTTTTTTAATCGATACTGAATCGCTACATATTTCTCAGCAACGAGGGGGATAAAATCACTGTTTTTGAATAACTAAACTCAACTTCACTGTTTATAGAGAGTGACAAAATGCAGACAATTTACACCACTCTCGTTCTCAAGATGGTCATATAGTAGTAGGGAAATCATGGTCTATTGGTTAGAGAGTTTGACTCCTAACCCTAGGGTTGTGGGTTTGAGTCTCGGGCCGGCATTACCATGACTTAGGTGCCCTTAAACAAGGCACCGAATCCCCAACTGCTCCCCAGGCGCCGCGCATTAATGGCTGCCACTGTGTTCATGGTTTGTGTGTTTACTGCTGTGTGTGTGCACTTTGGATGGGTTTAATGCAGAGTACGAATTCAGAGTATGGGTCACCATACTTGGCTGTATGTCACTTAACTTTCACTTTCATCACTGGACATGGCTGTCGGTAATTTAACGTTTCTATCGTATTTTTTAAATCTGACTAATATTAAATGATTTGCAGCATCATCTTACCACGCTCTCCTTAACATTCACACTCTGCTTCTGTCAACATTAAACCCTGCCTACTTTGATTTGATTGGCCATTTCGGTCATTTTGACATTGACAAGCGCTGTTAGACCGCTGAGGATTTGATCTGAAGCACCTGGTATGTGCAACGGTCGCACGCTAATCCGTGGACTAGGGCAAGTTAATTCTCACACTTTAATAGTGTTTATAGCTCCTAACAGGCTGTGTGACTAAGATAAATTATTACCTCAAAATGTACATCAGTATTCAGTTTTCCCAACTGCTTGCGTGCCAGCAATTATCCCTCTGTGTGCCACTGTTGGCTAGATCAAATAAAAATGCATGATGGCTATTAACAGTCGAATGAAATCACTATCAACAAAATTCATAGATGGATTGTGCTTAAATGTTAAGTTTAAATATAAAAATTTAATGTAGAAATATTAAATGATTGCAAAAATTAAATAAGCTACTTTTTTCTAAATATGAAACTAAAACTACCAGTAGGTGGCAGAAAGTGAGTCTTAATGAGTGAGTTGAATCAACTGATTCATTTAAAGGGATAGTTCACTTTCAAATTAAAATTTGGTATGTTTTAAGTGACGTGACATTCAGCCAAGTATGATGACCCATACTCAGTATTCGTGCTCTGCATTTAACCCATCCAAAGTGCACACACACAGCAGTGAACACACACACACACACACCATGAACACACACCTGGAGCAGTGGGCAGCCATTTATGCTGCGGCGCCCGGGAGCAGTTGGGGGTTCGATGCCTTGCTCAAGGGCACCTCAGTTCAGTTCGAACCCACAACCTTAGGGTTAGGAGTCAAACTCCCTAACCACTAGTGCATCCAATATGTAGGTGTCTTTGTTTCTGCAGTAGTTTCCATTTTAGGGTTAGGGTTAGGGTTACACACGTGCTTCCTGGTGTGTGACGTGTGTGTGCGTTCTGGCTTAGTCTGCACAAGTGCGGAAAGTGCCGGAAGTGATCTCTCGCATGTGTACGTCATTCATTGTTTACTGTTTACCACACGATACACAACCAATCTGCACTATCTGAAATATAATGCACTAATTGTAATTAATTAATTGGTTTATAATGCACCCTATAATCATTCCGAGTATAATAAAAAAACACATATTACTCACTCTATTGACAACATGCCAACGTGACCATAGACCTGAATTATTTAAGTCACAGACAAAAACGGTTTGACCTAAAAATATCAAAATGGAAACTACTGCGTAAACAAATACACCTACATCTTGGATGCCCTTGAGGTAAGCTAAAACATATCAAAATTTAATTTGAAAGTGAACTATCCCTTTAAAAAGCTAATTCATTCAACAAACGACTGTACTTATTGTCTGATTCAATCATTTATGGTCCGTGTAATGCTGAGGAACAAAGCACTGTTGTTTGGAGACGCAGCGGTTCTGCGGTTTGTTTTATTTTCTTTCTGACCAAGCAAAATGGAATTTTATTTCTGAAAGTTATTCTGTAAGTAGTTGTTTATTGTACATTTCCGATATTAGATATTAGAAGAAAAAAAACAATACAGTTTTGTGTGATAAGCTAACTTCTCTATACCATAAGCATAGCTATGTTTTAAAAACAGAAACTCATTTAATTGCAATTTTTATATAAAATCATTTTGATGACATTTCTTCCCCACTATAGTAAGTAGGGATGTGACGATTACTGGTTTGAGGATAAATCATGATAAAATTCCTACGTTAGTATTACCATTTCATCTTCTATTTATCATTAAAACCACTTTAGATTACTGTGATTTGAACAACTCGCAATTAATAAATACTGTCCAGATAAAGCATAGTTTCAGTAACAGTCTCACATGCATATGCAAATGAATATATGAATGAATTGATTATATGAATGTACCTCTGAAAGGTTCAGCCTGTCTTTAGAAACGATTCAAGGCATTTTGTTTTCATCTTTGCTCCATGTAATACCTAAAGCATTGGTTCTCAACTCCAGTCCTCGCGCCCCCGTTCTGCTCATCTTGTATGTTTCTCTTATGGCTTCAGACATTTGTTCTATTCGAACATAAGTGCCCTGCAAAGTGGATATCACAAGATATTCCGCTATGATTCCAGTTCGAAGAGAATGTATATTTTCCATTCAAAGTGCATTGAAGTGTGCGAGACATGAAATGAATTTTTTTGTTTTGTTTACAGAGGTATATGATGTCACACTGTGACCTTGCAATGCTGTTTTGTCCATGCTGTTATTGGAAACATCTGTAATTCATCATTTCCATAAGCACCACCTGCTATCAGAGAGTGGATTAACCAAGACTTATATTTACATTCAGTCTGTATGCAGCTTCTATCTGGCCAAAAACGGACCGAATTTGCATGCCCTGCTGTAAATTTTGACTGGCTTATGAAAAACAAGCTTATGTATATTCTACACTTTTCAATAATTCTGAATTATTTTTGGAGCAGATAAAAAACATATAATAGTTTATTAAGCAATTATCATTTTGACTTATATCTTTTCTCTTTTTAAAGGCTGAAATGTGAGTTTTTCAAAGCTTTATTTGAACATTTTCATTAGATATCTCAACATGCTATTAAACTGTTGTCAGTCTAGTTGTCATTTAAAATCCGGACATAATTGGTAGTGTTATTGTTTTAGTGATTATGCAAACAAAAAGTCATGTTGTTTGTTGATTTTTTTTAAATATACAACTTTGTGAAGTGATTTATGTGTCGGTACTTTAACATCTCCAGCACATTTTAACAATACTGTGATAATACTTGATAACCGTTTTGGTCACTATAATAATGATAAGAAATTTTCTGGGCTAGTGTCTACTATGGAAGCTAGAGGCTACTGAAAAGAAAAAGGGTTATTAGCAGTGGGAGGAAAAGACTGAAGAAGTGTGGGCCTGTGTTGCAAGCGGAGGCAGCCTCACTCTTACTTCAGCTGCTGTAGGCCACAGGAAGTGAGTGCGGTTTGTGACATCCTGAAGATCTTTTGTAGCTTGCACCACTAGCAGAGGTATACTTACACTAGAATCTGGTATGAAAGCTGGAGTCCACTGAAAAGGAAAAGGGTTAGAAGTAATAGGAGAAAAAGACTGAGATTTGAGGGCATGTGTTGCAAGGCCAAAGGAAAGGGGAGGGGTTTATGACATTCTGAGAAAAATGCTGTGTAGCCTGGACTGCTAGTGGAGGCAGCCTCACGCTAGCATCTGCTATTGGAGCTGGAGGCTACTAAAAAGGAAAAATGGGGTTAGAAGTAGCAGGTGGAAAGACTGAGATGTGAGGGCCTGTGTTGCAAGTGATGGTATTGTCGCGCTTGCGCCAGCTGCTGTAGCCTGCAGAATTGGAAGGGTTTGTGACATTTGACATTTGACAAGCTGAAATGCCTGGGTAGCCTGCAGTGTTGCTAACTAATAAATTTAATTGCTAGATTAAAACACATCTTAATCTAAACACATCTAAAACACATCATAGAAACACATCTTTTTCTCTCCGTTTTGGCTTTCTGTCCACTCTGAGCATTTTTGTCAAGGAAAACAGACCTTTTTCGAAAACTCACCAAAGCGAATACATTTTGAAAGCACTGTTTTCGTGTTGTAGTGTAGACTGTGAAAATGTAGGCTTTTTGAAAATGATGAAGCAGGCTTAGTCTAATAGTTTTGGTTTCTTTTCATTTAATAACCCTATATTTAGTTGTGGGTATCAAAAGAATGTTGGAGATGTGTTTTTACTGAGCACTTATTTCCACATTTGAATGGAGAGCTAACAAATGTCAAAATGGAAATAAATCTCAGTTGAATATTTTGCATCTGAGAAAAGGTTTTGCATGAAACGTGAATCATTCAGTCTACCTGTTGCTGCAGGTAGCTGCTGGTATCTGGTCATGAGGTTTGTCTTGTATTACTGTACATTTAAATGCTTAAGCTCTTGTTTATTTAATTGTGTTTTTGGAAAGAACATCTAGAACAGGGGTAGGCAAGTTCGTTCCTAGACAACCGCAGTCCTGCACAGTTCAGCTCAAACCCTGAAAAAAAAAAAAAACCTCACCTTCCTGTATTTTAGTAATCCTGAATGGATTGATGAGCTTGATTAGGGTTGAAGCTGAACTCTGCAGGTTTTGGCTATCTAGGACTGAACTTGCCTACTCCTGATCTATAATAACAACAGTTTCAGGTTTAAAGCTGCAGCTAATTATATTTTTTTCTGTTGACTAACAATTATTTTTTGTTTAGCCGACTACTCAAAGTATTATTATTTCATTGATTTATTTTTGATTAGTGTTCTTCTTATGATTAGCTAATTGATCTTATGGATAACTTTACAAAAAATGCGAGAGCAATATTCAAATATACTCACATGTTGAGCATAAAACCAAAGGTTTTTCCAACTAGGACATTGTAAGCCAACAGCTCAAGGTACCACAATGAAATATGGTTCCCTCTTCCCAAACTCAACTACAACTTCAGGCAACTACTCACCTTATTTACAATCCATGTGTGTCTAAGAAGCGCAGTCTAGGGCATCATAGTGTTACAACACATAATTTTTTTTTATTCCAAATCAGTGGTTCCCAAACCTGTCCTGGAGGCCCCCCTGCCCTGCACCTTTTGTATGTATTTCTTATCTAACACACCTGATTCCACTCATCAGCTTGTTAGTAGAGACTGCAAGAACTATATGGGGTGTGTCTGATTAGGGAAACAGAAAATATGTGCAGGGCAGGGGGTCCTCCAGGACAGGTTTGGGAAACACTGCCCTAAGAATATGGAAAAACTGTGACAGTAATTTCACTGTATTACAACAAGTACGCTCAGTGCCAAGAAGATTCTGGAGCAGTATAGTTAAGGGTTTACTCCACCCCAAAATGAAAATGTGTTATATATCACTTATTCTCATGTCATTCCAAACCCATAAAAAAGCTTTGTCTTCCGAACACAATTTAAATTAATTTGGATGAAAAATGGGAGGCTTATAACTGTCCCATTGACTGCCAAGTAAATTACACTGTGAAGACCCAGAAAAATAAGAAAGACATCGTCAGAAAGGTCTATCTGCCATCAGTGGTTTAACCATAATGTTATGAAGCAACGAGAATACTTTTTGTATGGGAAGAAAGCAAAAATAATGTTATTCAACCATTTGTCTCCTCTGTGTCTCTCCACATCACTGTAGTGCTATTTTGGAGAATATACGCTGAACGCAAACTGTGTACACTATTCCGAAGATCTCACTGTGCCTCCTGGTTTTCATTCAAAATATCTTGAATTGTGTTCTAAAGATGAATAAAACTTTTATGGGTTTGGAACGACATGGGGATTAGTGATAAATTACAAAATTTTTATTCTTGGGTAGAGTATCCCTTTAAAGATATGAAGAATGTGAATTATTAGAATATTGCATGTTTGTTAAATGTTATCAAGGTTGTACTCATTTCTACAACCCTTCATTTGAATAAAATTGGCTGGATACTAGAGTGAAAATACTGCATTACTCATGATCTCCCTAGTAGTTATTCATTAATCATGAAACTGTTTTCTAAAGTGTTATTTCCTATCCTCTTATCTTATACCTAGGCTGACTACTTTTTCCACTCAAAATAACTAATAATATATATATATATATATGTATGTATGTATATGTGTGTGTGTTTTTCAATACCTACAGTAAGGATTATCACTTTTTTACTTGATGCAATCAAAATTACTTGTTCATATCAAAAATCCAAAAAACCATGCCTGGTGAAGTGTTTGCATGTGTATTTCTGCACACTTTAACTTTCTATACTTTTCTCAACAGGATTCTGTTCATTTACTGGGGCCATCTCACGTGACTATGTTGTAATTCAGGAACAGAAGACTTGGAAACAGGCACAAGCTTACTGCACATCAAATCACATTGACTTGGCTACAGTTCAAAGTGATGAAGACTGGACGAATCTACGAGATGCAGTTAAAAAAAATACTAAAATGGCTTGGATTGGACTGTACAATGACATCAATAGCTGGCGGTGGTCATATCAAAATAAGAAAACGGCATTTAGCTCTTGGAGCTCTGGAGAACCAAACAACTATGCTGGAGAAGAGGCTTGTGGTGCAACGTATGGTAGCTCATGGAATGATTTTGATTGCAATACTCTACTTCCATTTTTTTGCTTCAATGGTAAGAAATGATATAAATGTTATTAATGTAAATACAGTGGGTACGGAAAGTATTCAGAACCCCTTAAATTTTTCACTTTTTCTCCACACATACCGCTTAGAATTAAGGCCAAAAAGTTCTATCTTGGTCTCATCAGACCAGATAATCCTTCAGGTGTTTTTTTTTAGCAAACTCCATGGGGGCTTTCATGTGTCTTGCACTGAGGAGAGGATTCCGTTGGGCCACTCTGCCATAAAACCCCGACTGGTGGAGGGCTGAAGTGATGGTTGACTTTCTACAACTTTCTCCCACCTCCTGACTGCATCTCTGGAGCTCAGCCACAGTGATCTTTGGGTTCTTTACCTCTCTCACCAAGGCTCTTCTCCCCCGGTAGCTCAGTTTGGCCAGACGGCCAGCTCTAGGAAAGGTTCTGGTCACCCCAAACGTCTTCCATTTAAGGATTATGGAGGCCACTGTGCTCTAAGGAACCTTAAGTGCAGCAGAATTTTTTTTGTAACCTTGGCCAGGTCTGTTACTTGCCACAATTCTGTCTCTGAGCTCTTCAGGCGGTTCCTTTGACCTCATGATTCTCATTTGCTCTGACATGAACTGTGAGCTGTAAGGGCTTTCCTAATCAAGTCCAATCAGTATAATCAAACACAGCTGTAGAACCATCTCAAGGATGATCAGAAGAAATGGACAGCACCTGAGTTAAATACATGAGTGTCACAGCAATGTGATATTTCAGTTTTTCTTTTTTAATAAATATGCAAAAATGTCAACAATTCTGTGTTTTTCAGTCAATAAGGGGTTCTGTGTGTACATTACCGAGGAACAAAAATGAACTCAATTGATTTTAGCAAATGGCTGCAATATAACAAAGACAGAAAAGGTGGTGATGGCGCAGTGGATAAGACACATGCCATTGGTCGGAGAGACCTGGGTTCGAATCCACTGTGAGACACCAATGTGTCCCTGAGCAAGACACTTAACCCCTAGTTGCTCCAGAGGCGTGCGACCTCTGACATATATAGCAATTGTAAGTCGCTTTGGATAAAAGCGTCAGCTAAATGAATAAATGTAAATGTAAATGTAAAATGTTAGGGGGTCTGAATACTTTCCGTACCCACTCTATTTTGAGTGGACAATGTAGTCAGCCTAGCATAGTAATAAGCCAGTGTTCCTCAGATCTTACCCTGGAGGGCAAATGCCCTGCAGAGTTTTGGTCAAACCCTAATCAAGCACACCTGAGTACGCTCATGGTTTGATCAGGGTATGAGCAGGGGCCCTCCAGGACTAGATTTGAGGAAACCCTGTAATAAATTATAAATAATCTAACTACCATACAGAATAATACAGGATCATTTAGTAGTAATATAAGGCCTGTGTTACATTGTACACAAAAGAGCTTCATAACAGCTACAGTGAGCTCATTTTATGCTTTCATGGTTACATTATTTCTGCTTCTGTAATGTGGATAAACTTGGAGTATTGAGTGTTTCTTCAGTCATAATTATTAAAATCAAAAGTTATTACACATTTGATTGTAATAAAATGTAAGTTTAATGGAGAGAAAGATCAAAATTTTTCTATATCAAGAGCTTCACTGAATATGTTAAACTGCATTTAAATGGGCTTTGCATCGTCTTCTAGATTTGCTTCACATTTGCACTTGTTTTGAATGATTTTCATTTTGGATTGTCCAATAGAAAATCCAATCAAACTGTTGGATCTGATTTAAGGTATTTATGCATATGAGGCATTTCAAAACAGGTGAATACATGTTTTGTAACATTTACCTCCTTTCACAAGTTTTTTTTTTTTTTTCATCCTGACCACCAGGTGACACAAGTAGACTCACTTATTTCTGAATAAGAGAGGAAGCAGTCGAGTAAGAAGCACATAAGTTAAGTAAAGTATTTGTATTTATGGTTTAATACAGTTTGGAAAAGGGAAATACCGTCATTGTCCTTTTTTTTAATCAAAACTTTGTTTACATCGTTACCAGTAGGACCTCTTGCAAAATTGATCCCTCCTTTTACTCCTTTAACAGGCTCAGCTTAAAATAGTCAAGACAGAGACAGTTGCAAAAAGACATCTTACGTCTGTTAATTATTTGTTTTCTGTTGTGTTTGAGTCATGTCTGTCACATTAAATTACATATCAATTCTGACAAAGATAATTATTCCAACATTCCTCTTGATGATCCACTTCCCCCACCTCCTCCTGATGACATAGTTTCTGATAATCATCCCTCAACACAGTTAATGGATTCATTGGCCAACCACATCTCTGCTTTGGAAAGTGAAGTTCAAGCCTGCGAGTCAATGTTGTTCACACCCTGAATTTATGGACCAGTGTCAGTTGTTGGAAAAAAAAGCTGACCTACTAGAAAAAGTTGAGAGAAAGGGAGTGAGAGAGAGTTCAAAAAAATATTGATCTAAATGTTAATGTGATTCAGAGAAGTCAGTAGTGGATTTTTTTGAAGAGGAGAGATGCCCTGATTGACAATAACCTTGAGTCATATGCTCATGTCATGTCTCCTCCAGTTTCTCTTCCTTTGTTCACCCCTGCCTTGTCAAGAAACTCCAACTGACCATGTACTGAGAAACTTCATCAATGTACAGCTAACCTTCCTGATACTGCAATGAGTGCTCCCTGTCATCCTCTGGTAAAAGTTTAATTCCCACAATTGGAAGAAGGAGATTGTACAATCAATTTTAGAAAACTGCAATCTTCGACTTGCAAGTGTGTTACGGAGTACTGTAAGGGAGGTGAGTGAGTTAGTAAGAGTTAGCACACAAATTAAGAGAGAAGATACTCAACTTGAAGATACTCATCCTGCCAATATTGATCTGTGGGAGATATTTTAAAGCCATGATTGATACAGGTAGTTTGCTGACTCTACTACAGGAATCCTGTTGCAGGCAGTTGAGACACAAAGAACAGCTAAGTTCCAGTCGTGGTCAGAACTTCAAGCAACCCAACAGCCAATTGTTTGCAGCCAATCTGCTTTTGTGGTGTGGAACTGTGAATGTGAAATGCAAGGAAAGAGGTACGATTTGACTTTGTATGTTATGAAGGATGAAGATCTTATTGTGCCCGTCATCCTTGGTAGGGATTTTCAGATGTCTAACGGAATTAGAGGTGCATCTCAATAAATTGGAATGTCATGGAAAAATTATTTTATTTCAGTAATTCAACTCAAATTGTGGAACTCATGTACTAACCAGATTCCAAAAAAAAGAACACTGTACAAATTGTGAATAAAAACTGAATGCAATGATGTGGAAGTTTCAAATTTCAATATTTATTCAGAATACAACATAGAAGACCTATAAAATGTTCATTTACACTGCAGCATTGGGGGAATTGGTGATCCTCTGCCCATCTTGACTTCTGAGAGACACTGCCACTCTTTTTGTACCCAGTCATGTTGCCAATTGACTTAATAAGTTGCAAATTGTTCCTCCAGCTGTTCCTTATATGTACATTTAACTTTCCCGGCCTCTTATTGCTACCTGTCCCAACTTTTATTGAATGTGTAGCTCTCATGAATCCAAAATGAGCCAATATTTGGCATGACATTTCAAAATGTCTCAGTTTCTACTGTGAATAAAATATAAATTTATGAGATTTGTAAATTATTCCATTCCCTTTTTACTCAATTTGTACAGTGTCCCAACTTTTTTTGAAATTGGGTTTGTATTAAACTAATTAAATGCACAAAGACTGATGTATTTTAAGTATTTGGTTCTTTTAATTGTGATGATTTTGGCTTACATTTAACAAACACCCACCAATTTAAACAAATTAGAATATGGTGACATGCCAATCAGCTAATCAACTCAAAACACCTGCAAAGGTTTCCTGAGCCTTCAAAATTGTCTCTCAGTTTGGTTAACTAGGCTACACTGTTAAGTTGTGCTACACTCATAGTTTCAGTTAACGTAGCATTCGGAGGAAAAAGTGGATGATATAGATCAGCGAACCTCAAATCTGGACCTCGAGATCCACTTTCCTGCAGAGTTTAGCTCTAACCCTAATTAAACACAACTGAGCGTGCTAATCAATGCCAATCAGTGTCTTTGGGATCATAAGAAAATCACAAGCAGGTGTCTTTGATCAGGGGTGAAGCTAAACTCTGCAGCGCATTGGACCTCCAGGGTAAGATTTGAGGAAGGGGGATATGGATGGATCATCTTTAGCCGTTCTTGTCATATTTATTTTTCTAGCTGCCGACACATCAGTCTCACGGTCAGACAGCCATCAGTAAGAGAGAACCGTAAATCAAATGGGACAAACATAATAAAGCAAAAGTGTCTTCTGTAGCTTACACTTTAGTGCCCCCTTGTGGCACACAGATATGCATAACACAGAAACCAGTACAGTATTACACAACTGAGGACATAATGAACATATTTTAACACCCCCACTTGTACTCAGGTTGCTATACAAACAAAATGGAACGTAGAATGAATGTGGACCCTTGTCATATACATATCAATCCCCAAAAAGAGCACCTGCAAACCTATCCAGTTTCAACTTATTTACAGGTTTGGTCATTACATCAGCAATCATGTTATCAGTAGAACAATACATCAAGGTTACTCTTACCTCACCCACAATAGACCTGATAAAGTGATTCCTTATGTCTATGTGTTTGCATCTCCGTCTGTTTATAGGGTTTTTGGCGAGAGCAATTGTTCCCTGATTGTCTTCATGTACTACAGTTTGTGTGTACTTGTAGTTATCTATTCCTCCCAGTAACTGTTCTAGGTATAAACACTCTTGTATGGTTGAAGCCAGTGCCATATATTCCGCTTTGCATGTGGATAGCGCCACAGTTGGCTGCTTTCTAGTCTTCCAAGAGACTAGAGAGCTACTTCACCTAGAATATCACTATGTGTACTTCTATTCTGTATACTTGGCTGTGGAGCATTTTCTGTACTCCTACTCTGTGTGGTCTCACCAGTCTTGAGTTTCACACTGCCATAACCAGTGCTTGGATCTGGTTCACCAGTCTGTGTCCGTTTTTCCACAACTGACTTGCTCACAAACTTCACTAGCCTGTATTTTTGTACTTTGTTTGCATCTGGATGATAAACCAAATACACCGGGCTCTTCTTGTCATAACCTACAAAACAACCCTGGTCACACCTGGAATCAAATTTTCCCTTGTCTTGTTTGTAGGTGTAGCACACAGATCCAAACTTTTGCATTTTTGACACATTTGGCTTCTTGTCTGTCAGTCTGCCCTGTACGCCTGTTAAAACACCTGTTGCTTACCATTGCTGCTGTTTGTACTGCGTAGTGCCATAGTTGCTTTGGTAATGCACTTTCAACTATCATGCACCTGCCCTTCTCAAAAAGAGTACGCCAACCCCTTTCTGCAGTTCCGTTCTGGTGTGGGGAATACGGAGCTGATGTTTCATGTCTAATTTTGTTTTTCCTCAAAAGTGTTTGAAAATCACTGCACTTAAACTCTGTTCTGTTGTCGGATCTGATGCATCTCACTTTCCCGTAAGGAGATACATCTGCTAGGAACTTTTCAGTAGCCTGTACGATGTCACTGCGTTTGAGTAATCGTCAGTGAATGACTGCACATATTTATAACCGTCTATGGATTCTGTGGCTACTGGACCTGCAAGATCTCTGTGTACCATCTGTGGGGGAGCCTTTGCTCTGCTATCAGGGTCCCTAATTCAAACTTTCCCTGAATACCCACCTCACACTCTTGTTCGGGTCTGCCTGTTTTACCCCTTCTCTGCATACCTTCAACAACACCCTCCAACTTAAGAACATCGTCATAGTCACAGTGACATAAAATCTCGTGCCATGTTTGTCTGTCGTGACATTCATTAAACTTGACACATCATTGACACCCTTCACAAGGAGGGTAAGCCACAAACATTCATTGCCAAAGAAGCTGGATGTTCACAGAGTGCTTTATCCAAGTATGTTAAACACAACACTTCATGATTTTTCAATAGTGATTTGTCGTTTGTGAACGAATCGTTTTTTTTTTAACTAATCTTTTAGGTGAACGAATCGTTCTCGTTCACGTAATCCACTGACTCATATTTCTCGTTCAGTGAAGTTCCTCCCTCCACAGCAGCGTGGCGCTATTAGTAGCGCATGCGCAGCTCGGTGAACCGGGTAACTGAACCATTTCATCTTGTCAAAGAATTACTCAACCTTGAGCCAATAGCCCTCGAGTATGAGATGTGACAGAGTATGTGATTTGTTCAATGTAGTGAACGAATACGCCCTTCAATGAACGAGTTTCATATGAGTCTGAACTAGATCTAGAGATCTTCTTATCGTTCGTGAACCGATACCCATGTCGCTCTTGCACGAGTTGAATGATTTAGCACATCTCGTTTGTGAATGAAATGACTGAACTGAAACACATGTCATTCGTGAACGAGCAGAATGAACGGATACATGTCGTTTGTGAATGAAATTAACTGTTACATAGCTTATCTCGTTCGTGAACGTAATGAATGAGAGTAAACCGGGTTAGTCTGCCATTTAGCATGTCAATCTCTGAAAATGCAAAGGTACAGTACTGTGCACATACGCTTGTTTTGATATTTGGCAACGCCACGTTTAATCCCTGATTTATGAATGTGAATATATAATATACAAACTGTCTGACCAAACAATTAAAATGCTAATTAGGCAAGAAAACCTTGTGCTTTGTTCATCTAAACAACTTAATTAGACTTTATATATTGAATGCGATTATACACACATTTTAATAAAGCCAGATCAGTTTTTATAACAAGTGAATACGTTCGTTGACTAAAGATATAACACATAATACACTCTTTTTTTGCCACCTGCTGGCATATTTTGTCTAATACGAAGAAATGATAACTGAACGAAACATTGAACGATTCTGAAAGAATCATTTTGGTGAACGAACTGAAAATGAACGAATCTCTAGAAAGAATCAGAATTTCGACCACTATTTTTCAATGATGAAATAATAGAAATAATCTTCAACATCATATGAGTGATTTATATGAGCACAAGAAAAATACAATAAGAATAATTTGATAAAAATAAATAAGAAAAAAGAAAGAATTAACCATGTAAGCCAATTACAGTACATCCTGAGATTGCTAGAAATACAACATTCACACTGATAGTTGCTCAAACAGTCCATAATAATGCTGATGGCCAGTTATAGGGATGGCAAGCATACAAACGCACCATATAGTCAACAATCACACTCTGTTCATATAGACTACATTCACACTGATAACTGTCATACACAGTAATCACACTATGGTGTGCACACGTAGAGATGGAAATCATGCAGATACAGGCACATTCCCCCCTTAAAACACACACACAAACATTAAAAATGTGAAAAAAAGAAATAATTGTATTTATTTGTGCAAAAAAATTATCGGTAAGTTATGCCCCCGTCAGATGAAAGTTGCATCACAGAGCGCATCACATGCGTCACAAGAGAGCGCCAGAATTCAAATAAAATATATTTTGCTTATCTTTGACTTTTTTTTACTGGAAGGTCTCATCCTAAAAGTGACACTGTATGCTACACAGCATGCAGTTTTTTACTACTTGTGATGCAGTTTTTTGAGCGTAGTTTGTTCCATAATGGACACAAACAATACTGTCCCCAAAGAAATGAGACGTAAACAAAGGAATTTCTATCAATATTACAATGTGCTTCATTGGACTAAAAATGAGTTATGAGATGTCGTTGAGTGGACCATTACCTTTGAATCTAGTGCGTACTGCGTTTTTATTTTGCATGTTTTGATGTCCATTCCTTAAAATCTTTCCATTGAAAAACAGTAACTGTTGTAGATGCTTGAGGCTTAGACCTTCATAATGATAAATAGTTTGTATTGATGAATTTTGTCCCGTTTCCTTTAATCTATTCGGTTAACACAGAAGTATGCAAACAAAGTGCGTTGGTGTCCAGGTGCGGGTTAACAGGTTAAAAGAACCAAAGACTTAAACTACTTCAGTCTGTGTGCATTGAATTTACAGGTCCTTCTCAAAAAATTTGCATATTGTGATAAAGTTCATTATTTTCCATAATGTAATGATAAAAATTAAACTCTCATTGCACACCAACTGAAATATTTCAGGTCTTTTAATGTTTTAATACTGATGATTTTGGCATACAGCTCATGAAAACCCAAAATTCCTATCTCAAAAAATTAGCATATCATGAAAAGGTTCTCTAAACAAGCCATTAACCTAATCTTCTGAATCAACTAATTAACTCTAAACACCTGCAAAAGATTCCTGAGGCTTTTAAAAACTCCCAGCCTGGTTCATTACTCAAAACCGCAATCATGGGTAAGACTGCCGACCTGACTGCTGTCCAGAAGGCCATCATTGACACCCTCAAGCGAGAGGGTAAGACACAGAAAGAAATTTCTGAATGAATAGGCTGTTCCCAGAGTGCTGTATCAAGGCACCTCAGTGGGAAGTCTGTGGGAAGGAAAAAGTGTGGCAAAAAACGCTGCACAACGAAAAGAGGTGACCGGACCCTGAGGAAGATTGTGGACTGAGTCTGGAGTAGACACATCCAGAGCCACAGTGCACAGGCGTGTGCAGGAAATGGGCTACAAGTGCCGCATTCCCCAGGTCAAGCCACTTTTGAACCAGAAACAGCGGCAGAAGCACCTGACCTGGGCTACAGAGAAGCAGAACTGGACTGTTGCTCAGTGGTCCAAAGTACTTTTTTCGGATGAAAGCAAATTTTGCATGTCATTCGGAAATTATGGTGCCAGAGTCTGGAGGAAGACTGGGGAGAAGGAAATGCCAAAATGCCTGAAGTCCAGTGTCAAGTACCCACAGTCAGTGATGGTCTGGGGTGCCATGCCAGCTGCTGGTGTTAGTCCACTGCATTTTATCAAGGGCAGGGTCAATGCAGCTAGCTATCAGGAGATTTTGGAGCACTTCATGCTTCCATCTGCTGAAAAGCTTTATGGAGATGAAGATTTCGTTTTTAAGCACGACCTGGCACCTGCTCACAGTGCCAAAACCACTGGTAAATGGTTTACTGACCATAGCATTACTGTGCTCAATTGGCCTGCCAACTCTTCTGACCTGAACCCCATAGAGAATCTGTGGGATATTGTGAAGAGAAAGTTGAGAGACGCAAGACCCAGCACTCTGGATGAGCATAAGGCCGCTATCGAAGCATCCTGGGCCTCCATTACACCTCAGCAGTGCCACAGGCTGATTGCCTCCATGCCACGCCGCATTGAAGCAGTCATTTCTGCAAATGGATTCCTGACCAAGTATTGAGTGCATAACTGAACATAATTATTTGAAGGTTAACTTTTTTTTTATTAAAAATACTTTTCTTTTATTGGTCGGATGTAATATGCTAATTTTTTGAGATAGGAATTTTGGGTTTTCATGAGCTGTATAACAAAATCATCAGTATTAAAACAATAAAAGACCTGAAATATTTCAGTTGGTGTGCAATGAATCTAAAATATATGAAAGTTAAATTTTTATCATTACATTATTGAAAAATAATGAACTTTATCACAATATGCAAATTTTTGGAGAAGGCCCATTGTTTGCACCAATTAAATAGGACACACTTATGTAGTCAAACGCCACATCATTACAACCAGTGAAGTACCCATCCGCAAGAAACAGTACCAAGTATCAGTTGAAATGAAACTTGTTTATCAAACAAGAAATCAAGGTAAGGCTGGACAAAAAGATCATCAGACCCCACTTTTTCCATGGTCCTGGTACCGAAGAAGGGAGGTGGTCAGTGATTCTGTATTGATATAAGAAGTTTAAACTCAAAGATGTACTTGGAGGGTTACTTCATCCCTTAAATACATGAGATCCTGAGTCTCTGAACAAAGCTGCTATTTTCGGTACCCTCAACATCAAAAGTGGGTATTGGCAAGTTGAAATGGTGTCAGAGAGTATTCACAAAACTGCTTTCACCACATCATTGGGGCTTTATGAATTTCTCCGTCTCCCCTTCCGCCTTATAAAACTCTGCAGCCACATTCCAGTGATTGATAGGAGTTGGTGCTGAAAGATGTAAGTGGTAAGAGTTGTTTTTTTTTTTTATACACTGAAGATGTGGTAGTTTACTCCGTGTCTGAGGAAGAACATTTAGTCCACCTAAGCGCAGTCTTCCAGTGTCTAAGCTGAGAGGGTTTCACCCTGAACCTCCAGAAGTGTAGAGTTTTTAGGAAATTTAATGTCAGCAGAAGGAATCAAGACTGACCCTGCTAAAATTTAAGCTGTTGCTAACTTTCCTGTCTCCAAGTCTCTGAAGGTAGTGCAACTGCCCCATGACATGCCTTGAAAAGAAAAAGAGCTACCTGAACTTGGATTAAGGATTGTCAGAGTTCTTTTGGATTGATCAAGCATGAGTCCAAACTAATGCTAGTGATATTGGTTTGGTAGCTATCTTGGCCCAAGATAGGAAGGACAACCGTTTGAGGTGATCACTGATAACTGAGCTCTAACCTGGGAATTTAACCATCCAAAACCATTTTCACGTCTGATCTGATGGTCCATTCACATGCAGGAGTTTGATTTCAACGTCAAGTATCATAAGGGCCAGTGCAAAATTTGTGCCAGACACCCAAGACACCCAGACAATTGACTTCTGTTCTTTAGCTTGCTGCAAGGACCGAATGGGCCCAAACTTCAATTAGTCATTCTAAAAAGTATAAAAATGAAAAGTATGAACATGTACAGCACTCAATACTTAGTTGGGGCTCCTTTTGCGTGAATTACTGCAGCGATGCGGCGTGGCATGGAAACGATCAGTCTGTGGCACTGCTCAGATGTTATGAGAGCCCAGGTTGCTCTGATAGTGGCCTTTAACTCTTCTGCATTTTTGGGTCTGGCATATCACATCTTCCTCTTCCCAATACCCCATAGATTTTCTATGGGGTTAAGGTCAGGCGAGTTTGCTGGCCAATTAAGAACAAGGATACCATGGTCCTTAATCAATCAATCAATCAATCAATCACCTTTATTTATATAGTGCTTTAAACAAAATACATTGCGTCAAAGCACTGAACAACATTCATTTGGAAAACAGTGTCTCAATAATGCAAAATGGTAGTTAATGGCAGTTCATCATTGAATTCAGTTATGTCATCTCTGTTCAGTTGAAATAGTGTCTGTTTTTATTTGCAATCAAGTCAATGATATCGCTGTAGATGAAGTGACCCCAACTAAGCAAGCCAGAGGCGACAGCGGCAAGGAACCGAAACTCCATCGGTGACAGAATGGAGAAAAAAACCTTGGGAGAAACCAGGCTCAGTTGGGGGGTCAGTTCTCCTCTGACCAGACGAAAACCAGTAGTTCAATTCCAGGCTGCAGCAAAGTCAGATTGTGCAGAAGAATCATCGGTTTCCTGTGGTCTTGTCCTGGTGCTCCTCTGAGACAAGGTCTTTACAGGGGATCTGTATCTGGGGCTCTAGTTGTCCTGGTCTCCGCTGTCTTTCAGGGCAGTAGAGGTCCTTTCTAGGTGCTGATCCACCATCTGGTCTGGATACGTACTGGATCCGGGTGACTGCAGTGACCCTCTGATCTGGACACAGACTGGATCTCGTGGCCACGGTGACCTCGGAACAAGAGAGAAACAGACAAATATTAGCGTAGATGCCATTCTTCTAATGATGTAGAAAGTACGGTGTTATGTGAAGTGTTTCCGGTTCCGGTTTACCTAATTAATGCAGCCTAAAAATCCTTTAACGGATTTGGATATTAAAAGCATATTAGTATGTTATGTGTATGCCAGGTTAAAGAGATGGGTCTTTAATCTAGATTTAAACTGCAAGAGTGTGTCTGCCTCCCGAACGTAGCGGACGTAGAGGAGTATAATGTAAATGAGCTCATTCAAATACTGAGGTGCTAAACCATTCAGGGCTTTATAAGTAATAAGCAATATTTTAAAATCTATACGATGTTTGATAGGGAGCCAGTGCAGTGTGGACAGGACCGGGCTAATATGGTCATACTTCCTGGTTCTAGTAAGAACTCTTGCTGCTGCATTTTGGACTAGCTGTAGTTTGTTTACCAAGCGTGCAGAACAACCACCCAATAAAGCATTACAATAGTCTAACCTTGAAGTCATAAATGCATGGATTAACATTTCTGCATTTGACATTGAGAGCATAGGCCGTAATTTAGATATATTTTTGAGATGGAAAAATGCAGTTTTACAAATGCTAGAAACGTGGCTTTCTAAGGAAAGATTGCGATCAAGTAGCACACCTAGGTTCCTAACTGATGACGAAGAATTGACAGAGCAACCATCAAGTCTTAGACAGTGTTCTAGTTTATTATAAGCAGAGTTTTTAGGCCCTATGATTAACACCTCTGATTTTTCTGAATTTAGCAGTAAGAAATTACTCGTCATCCAATTTTTTATATCGACTATGCATTCCATTAGTTTTTCAAATTGGTGTGTTTCACCAGGCTGCGAGGAAATATAGAGCTGCGTATCATCAGCATAACAGTGAAAACTAACACCATGTTTCCTGATGATATCTCCCAAGGGTAACATATAAAGCGTGAAGAGTAGCGGCCCTAGTACTGAGCCTTGAGGTACTCCATACTGCACTTGTGATCGATATGATACATCTTCATTCAATGCTACGAACTGATGGCGGTCATATAAACCAGGTACTGGAAGGTTTGGCACTGTGTGCAGGGGCCAGGTCCTGTTGGAAAATGAAATCTGCATCTCCATAAAGTTAGTCAGCAGCAGGAAGCATGAAGTGCTCTAAAACTTCCTTGTATACGGCTGCGTTGACCTTGGACCTCAGAAAACACAGTGTACCAACACCAGCAGATGACATGGCACTGCAAACCATCACTGACTGTGGAAACTTTACACTGGACCTCAAGCAACGTGGATTGTGTGCCTCTCCTCTCTTCCTCCAGACTCTGGGACCCTGATATCCAAAGGAAATTAAAAATTTACTTTCATCAGAGAACATAACCATGGACCACTCAGCAGCAGTCCAGTCCTTTTTGAATCGAGACGCTTCTGACGCGGTCTGTTGTTCAAGAGTGGCTTGACACAAAGAATGCGACAGCTGAAACCCATGTCTTGCATACATCTGGGCATAGTGGTTCTTGAAGCACTAACTCTAGCTACAGTCCACTCTTTGTGAATGTCCCCCACATTTTTTAAAGGGTTTTGTTTCACAATCCTCTCCAGGGTGCGGTTATCCCTATTGCTTGTACACTTTTTTTTCTAACACATCTTTTCCTTCCCTTTGCATCTGTATTAATCTGTTTGGACACAGAGCTCTGTGAACAGCCAGCCTCTTTTGCAATGACCTTTTGTGTCGTGCCCTCCTTGTGCAAGGTGTCAATGGTCGTCTTTTGGACAACTGACAAGTCAGCAATGTACACCATGATTGTGTAGCCGGCAGAACTAGACTGAAAGACCATTTAAAGGCTTTGCAGGTGTTTTGAGTTAATAAGCTGATTAGAGTGTGGCACCAGGTTTCTTCAATATCGAACCTATTCACAACATTCTAATTTTCTGAGACACTGGATTTGGGATTTTCCTTAATTGTCAATTATAAACATCAAAATTAAAATAAATAAACATTTGAAATATATCAGTCTGTGTGTAATGAAGTAATATAATATACAAGTTTCACTTCCTGATTAGAATTTGTGAAATCAACTTTTTGATGATATTGTAATTATATGACCAGCACCTGTATGTGGGGTACTATCTTGGGGTACCCCATAGTATCTGACAGAGGATCCAGGATCCAGTTTACTTCACAACTTCTCTGCCTGGTCTGCAAACAATGGAATGTCATTCAAAAACTAGCCACAACTGCACACCGTCAAACAAACCTAATAGAATATGTCAACCGTACTCTCAAAACCATGATAACCTCATATGTACAAAAACATCTCCACAATTGGGATAGATGTTTGGCAGAGTTCCATTTTTACTATTAACTCAGCCTGCAGGAGAATACAGAATTCACTCCAGTCGAAGTAATGCTCGGGTGAAAGCTGAAAGGTCCTTTAGAGAAAGCCATTACAAAAACACATGAACCAGACAACCCAGCACACCCCAGTTCTGGAGAGGTACAAAGAGTTGTCCAGACCAAGAGTACAACTTAAGAAGACAACAAGCTCTCTTCCAGGTTGGAGATTTGGTTTGGGTTCATACACAACCTCTATCATGAGCTACCAAAATGTTTATGGCCAAACTTGTTGCAAAATGAAAAGGTCCTGCCAAAGTGATCAAATGCTTGGTCCAGTAAATTACTCTGTATCTTTTGTTGATTACCTTGATCATGTAATTTCTTTTCATGTCCAAAATGTAAAGCCTTTTGATGGCACTGTTGAAACTTTCCAATTAAGGGGGATGATATGTAACAGTTACCTCTTGTTACAAGGTTTATTTTGGGTGTCATGTTCATCCAGACCTCTAGGTGACTCAAGTAGCCTCACTTTTTTCTGTTTAAAACAGGAAGCAGTAGATTAAGAAGCAGATTATTTTACTTTTACTTGCGTTCCACTCGGAAGGGCTCATCCCTATGCCCTTCCAAGGGTTTAACCTCTGGAGTGAGAACTTTGAAGGGTGTAGGGGACCAAACAACTGTTTCTTGAAGTGCCCTTCTGCGTCATCATCAAGTGCCCACATGGAGGTGCCGTCATCATGCAAAGAGTCTTTGCAAAGGATCATGGGAGCCCAAAGTGTCCATCGGTTGTACCCTTTGAAAGCTTTCATTCTGAATTACATTTGAAGTTGCCATTTTTGAGCTCTTCGATTTGGAACGACCCTTCAATATGGTGGCCATGATTGTTTTCACGACGAAGTAGTGATATATCCCAATTGGAATGCACTGTTTGTTTTCCTCCTTTTCCCTTATTCTTATTAATGCTTCACACTCCAGTCCAGTTGGTGGTGGTAATACACAATAACTTATCTTGTCAACCACCATTAAGTCGTACAAGAAGAGGAAGCAGATTCCTTTTGAATCCCTCATGGCTTCTTTGTTATATAAACAATCATGGTCTGTGAAACGTTAATTTTCCTGCTCAACCGTAAGTTCGCTGTTCTATTTTCACACTTTGCTATCTATATATAATTTATGGCCACTTTTAAGTTTAACCTTTAGTGGAGTTTACTGTTTAATGTTTTGTGTAATATGTTTGTTTAGTTACTGTATGGATTGTAATCTTTACCAGAGGATTTTTAGTTGTTCCAATTCATGTCAATGTTGCATACTGACAACTATGAGGAGTGTATATACAACTTTGGTGTTCCGTTAAGTGTGTTAGCGCACCTCTCCAAGGATTATATCCATAGCAACCCAGCCTACCTCTGCAAGGATTTCTATGTTGCATCTGTCGTCTCATCGACAGATAAGACTGTTAAACGGCTAATGAACTACACTAATTTACAAAACTAGCACAAATAATCATCAGCATTGCTGGACAATATGTATTTAAAATCCTTCTTATTTATTCTAGACATTGTGTTTTTGTTGTTGTTTTTTTTACTGTTTGCTAGGGTAATTTGTATCTTTGTGAAGTGTTTAATATGATGATTGTGAACATTTGGTGTGGGTAGTTTCATACAGATTGGAAAAATGATATGCCCTGTCATTGTTTTTTTTTTTTTTTTTCTTTTTTTCTTCCTTTCTTGCCATAGGTCCTTTCTTGCCAAATTGATCCTCCCTTTTACTCCTACAACAGGCCTGGTTTAAAATAGTCAGTTAGGACCGTTATAAAATAGGACAGTTATAGTCTGGCTTCAGCACTTTGTGAAAGTTACACTATGTAAAAAGAAATACAATTAAACCTATTTTTTTCTTATTTATTTTATTTTACTTTATTATTATTTTTTTGTTTTTGTTACAGAGAATGGAGTAAACAGATTCGTTTTCATCAGTGTTAGCAAGACCTGGATGGATGCTCAGAGCTACTGCAGACAGCATTACACAGACCTGGTCATCATTCAGAATCAAACTGAGCATAACCAACTGAGTATGATGCAACCATATACAAGTGCTTGGATTGGACTGTTCAGAGACGTGTGGAAATGGTCAGATGAAACAGAAGTCTCCACTTCCTCCTTTACTAGACTGCCTTTACAGTCTGGGCTGCAGAGTCCTTGTGGTGTTTCATATCCTGATGGTATAATTAGTTATCAGGACTGCTCAAACGTTCTCCCTTTCATCTGCATGTACCGTAAGTCTCATGTCTGGTCCCTAGTGTAATTAATTAATTCCAACTGAAGCAAAAGTGTCCATGTTAATGCACCCAATGTTACAAAAAGATTATGCCTTAATCCTAATCCAAAAATGAACATTCTGCTATCATTTATTTACCCTCATGTTGTTCTAGACCTGCTTGGGTTTCCCACATTCTTCAAAATCATCATAAGGTTATGCTTATAATCATGGTTCCTTGAGGAAATGCATTTAGCATGAGCGACTGAATATCGTGTGTAGTCTGTCCAATGGAAGAGCTGGACGTCACAGGCGGGACCAGGAAGCTATAAAAACACGTGCCGTGCAGCTGGCGTCAGCTTCGAGTAGCAAGCACTGGCAGGAGTGCTGGGAGTAGTGTCTAGTGTGTATCCGAAGAGCACAGTTTAGGACGACAGAACAGAAGTGCCTGGAATAACTAGCATATCTAGGCCATAAAACCTTGTGAATGTGGAGGGCGTGGACCACCCTGCAGCGTTGCAGATGTCCAGCATGGACAGACCTGCTAAGAAGGTACGTGTAAATAGGGGGTGTCTTCCCAATGACTGACCACTGAGAGGGACATGGAAGGTCGCAATGGCCACGTAAACCTTTAATGTGGAATGGGTCAACCCTGCAGAGAATCTGGCTTGCAGAAACTCCAGAACTGTACAAACTGGGTAGTTAGCTGGGTCAAGCTGACGGTCTCTGCACCATTAGGTGAAGAGTTTCCACCGCAGGGTGTACAGTTTCCTTGATGAGGGAGCTCTGGATTAGAGGAGGGTCTCAACAACCTCGGTTGAGAGACCGGATGCTTTGAGTTGTGCCCCCTCAGGGGCCACCCCCCTAGTTTCCACAACTCCGGGTGAGGGTGAATTATCGTGCCCTGCGCCTGTCAGAGTAGGTCTGTCCTGATCGGTATCTCCCATGGAGAGCCGTCGAGGAATGAAACCAGATCTGACCCTGTCCCACCGTACTCTCACCAGAACTCCCGGGAGCAGAGCAATAGCGGGATATGCATACAGACGAAGCCTCTGCCAGGTCTGTACCATAGCGTCCAGTCCCATGGGGAGCTGGATGAACTAGAGAGAACCAAAGGGGAAATTGTGATGTCTCTCAAGTCGCAGAGAGGTCCACTTGAGCTTTGCCAAAAATTCTCCATATCTGCTTCACCACCTCGGGGTGAAGCTTCCATTCCCCGGGCCTCGGCCCCTGTCTCGACAGTATGTCTGCTCCCACATTTAATTTCCCAGGAAAATATACTGCTCTGAGTGAGAGGAGTTTGCCCTAGGACCACAGAAGGATTTGGTGCACCAGCTTGTACAAGGGGTGTGAACGCAGACTTCCCTGGAGGTTGATATAAGAGACCACCAATGTGTTGTCGGTGTTCACCAACACATGGTGACCTCTCAGGTCTGTGAGGAAGTACATATAATGGTTTCGTGGAAAAAAAACCATTTATTTAAATTGCCATATACCGCATAATGGTATGAAGGGATTGTACTGTCAATTTGGATCCACTTTCTCCTTTAGAAAACTGGCCAACGGGACAAGTCAACTACCCCCCCCCCCCACCCCTTTCCGTAGGGAATCCGCAGTAAACCAAGTTCGGACACCTCTAGGGGGTGATCTTGACCACCGGGAGAATACCCCCCCCACCCCCACCCCACCCCGAGCCCTCAAACTTATACCCGAATGGACGCTCCAAAAAAAAAACTTTATGGAGGAAGTATTTTAGCCCTCATTAGACGACTACCATATCTAGACAATTGATATGCCATGTCAGATGGCGACCGCTCCACAGACTGCCGGCAGGGTGGCCACTCATGATCACACCCCAACCAGTGAGGGATGCATCCGTTGCTAGCATTACACGGTGACAAGGAGCTCCCAGGATTGTGCCCTGATTCAGGAACCAAGGTTTCTTTCACAAGTCTAAGGCACGGAGGCATCGCCGCGTGACCTTGATAGTTCGAAGTGGATTCCCCCTCGGGGAAAATCCCTTGGTCTTGAGCCACTACTGTAGGGGTCTCATGTACAGCAGGGCATGTTTGCGAGAAAATCATCTCGATGTTGAACCGCCATGTAGTGAGCTAAAATCAACCATTCATCAATTTAATTAAGAATGCAGATGCCCTGCTTACGCAGGGGAATCAGAGCTGCATCTACAGATTTCGTGAATGTGAGGGGTGAGAGTGCAAGGCCAAAGGGAAGTACTCGATATTGGTAAGCTTCGCCCCTGAAAGCGAACATCAGAAACTTCCTGTGTTGTGGAAGTATGGAGATGTGGAAGTATGCATCTTTGATATTTAGGGTGACAAACCAGTCCTTGGATCTGATTTGAGCTACAACATGTGTGATGGTGAGCATTTTTATCTTCAGTGTCATAACTGATTGATTTAGTACACGTAGTTCTATGATTGAATACAACCCCCCCCCCCCCCCCCCCCCCATCATTCTTTGGAACTATGAATTACCGGCTGTAAAACCCATCTCCTGCCCAGATGCCCCAAGAGAGCGGCGAGGAAGGAACTTATTGAACGCCCCCGCTTGTTTTCACGCTGCTGAACAGGCCAGAAGGCTGAAACGGGGCGTCCATAAGGCAGACCCTGTCTTTCTCCTTAATCTCAGACAGGGTCAGCCATAATTAGTAAGTTAATTTAATTTATAAAGCACATTTACACACAGCGCAAAACTGACCAAAGTGCTGTACAATGAATAGCTAAAAAGACAATAAAAATATAAACACATAGATTCAATAATCATAATTATATAAAACATTAATAAAAATAAAGCCTTCAATATCAGGTCAAACAAAACAGAAATACAGAAAACAAACAGAAGTACCAGGTTAGGGAACAAGGAAGGCCAGGGAATAAAAAATGAATTTTTAACCTGTATTTGAATGCAGCAATGGAGGGGGCAGATCTAATATCCTGGGGGAGCTGGTTCCACAAACGTGGGGCAGCAACTGCAAAGGCTCTATTACCACTCTGTTTTAGCCATGAGTGCGGCACAAGCAGGAGCCCTTTGTTTGAGGATCTCAGTGACCTTTGAACTGAGTATGGCTGTACAAGGTCAGTGATATATTATTGCAATAATCCAGCCATGATGTATTAAAGGCATGGATAAATATCTCATGATCGTTAAAAGATAGGAATGACTTCAGGCGGCAATTCATTCTGAGCTGGTAAAAACTATTTTTAACAACAGAACTAATCTGTTTGTCAAGGCAGAGTTCTGAGTCAAGAATGACACCCACATTTTTATCATTGGGTTTGATAAATGGTGTGAAGTTACTTACATTTTGTACCACAGTGCATCTTGCCTTGGGAGAACCAAAAACAATCACTTCTGTCTTGTTACTGTTTAACTGGAGAAAGTCATTAACCATCCAAATTTTAATGTCTTTGAGACAGGCCAGAAGAGATTATATGGAATCCCTAGATTTTAGAGGCAAGTAAAACTTAGAATCATCTGCATAGGGATGAAAAGAGATGTTATGCTTCCTTATGATGTCACCCAGTGGGAGCTTATACAGGCTAAAAAGCATAGGACCCAAGATGGACCCCTGAGGGACCCCATATAAAACAGAAGCAGAGGATGAGGCAAACTTGCCAATAGATACTAAGAAAGTCTTATCATTGAGATAGGAACGGAACCAAAGTAATGTAGTCTCCCTAATGCCCACCTGCCGATCAAGGCGAGTAAGGAGGATGTTGTGATTGATGGTGTCGAAGGTGGCACTAAGATCCAATAATATCAGGAAGGCATTATCACCTGAATCTAGTGTAAGGAGAAGATCATTGGTTACTTTTGAGCAGAGTATTATGAAGTGATCTAATACCTGACTGAAAAGGTTCTAGTATATTGTGAGTGGTCAAAAAGGGGAGCAACCATGACAGAACAGCTTTTTCCAAAACTTTAGAAATAAAAGGAAGCTTAGAAATGGGACGGTAGTTATTTAGGCATTTAACATTGAGATCATGTTTTTTGAGCAGGGGTTGGACAACCGCATGCTTAAAACATGTAGGGACAGTGCCAGATGCAAGACAGAAATTTAAGATGACCAGAATGGAGGGAGGGACCGACTACATCAAAAACATCCTTTATAATAGAAGAGGGGATAGAATCATAAGATTAAGTAGTAGGTTACATATGTGATAGTAAATTCCTCAGTTCAGTGAGAGAGATGGGCTGAAATTGGTTAAAAGTAGCCAGTACCCCTAAGCAACCAGGCGGAGTAGCAGATGAGGTTGGAGTAAACACTGATCTAAAGTTCTAAATTTGATTAGTAAAAAACTTAAGAAATTCCTTCAACATGGGGAATTTGAGGGGTTGATAACAGAGTTTATTGTACTAAATAACATTTTTGGTCTGTTTGAGTGTTTACTGATCAAATCAGAGAGGTGCTTTGCTCTGGCTATTTTTGCTGCTGCCTGAAAAGAAGCTATTGCAGATTTAAAAATTTGAAAAGATACATTTTCAGATTGTGATTGTGATGAGAAAAAAAGTCATTCAGAATTAAAGTCTTGTTAGACACTGACCTGCTATTGACCAGGGCCACTTTTGCATTTGAAAAGACTGCAGACTGGGGGCAGCAAGAGTATTCCAAAGAGCGGATGTTCAGCAAGTTCACCCCACCGCTGCGGACACACAATCTAGGTTGAGCAGGGCTAACGGACATTTGGGGTTGATGCAGGGTAATGTGTACGTGACAAGAGTACCTCAAATCCCACGAACGTTGAGCCAGATAGAGAACTTTCTGCCCTAGGATGGCTTCAGAGAGCTGGCAGGGACCTAACTGTACAAGCGAAGCACTCGCTCCTCTCCTGATCTTCACCCGGACGCCTCCACATTTACCTCGGCACCTCCGACGCTTCCTCTGGTTAGAGATACAGCAAGGTAGCCGAATTATGCACTCAGCGATGGGGTAAATAAATGAAGGGTGACATCCTTCGTAAAGAACAGGGGTCACCAGTGCATTTCTAAGATCAAGCAAGGTATTCTGATCATAGGACCTTGTAGCAACAGCAGAACAGTACAGACATAGCGTAAATGACAACACAAACAAACATAGAAGTTGATGTAGCTGACGGCAAGCCGACCAACACACTGGCGCCATCTTGCTTCCAAGGGGTTTGATATTCCAAATAATTGTCTCTCCACGGCCACCATGGCTGCCATATCGCTCGGGTGATCTCCTTGGTGGCGCGGAGGGAGTGGTCGTTCTCAAGTGGTCGGTCTCAATGCTGACACATCATTGAACTTGACCTCCTCTCCCTCGTCTAGCTCTTTTAGCAGGTAGGCTTGGAATGCCTGTAACACCGACATGGTGTGCAGACATGCACCAGCCTGACCTGCTGCCGAATACCTTTTGCCCACCAAAGTTGAAGTTGTTCTGAGTGGCTTGGAGGGCAACGCCGGTGGCCTTCAGACACGATGCAGCTCCAGGGGACAGATGTCTCTATAGCCATGCTCTCTCATCCCCACCACGTTGCCATGATAATCGGATGAAGAGATGTAGAGGCAGGCTGAAAACGGGCATTTCAATGATCTGGCTATCTCTTCATGCAGATCAGGAAAAAAGGGAAGGCCCCGGCTGAAATCTTTCATGAAGCTTACTCTTCTGTGATTCAGATGTTTTCTCGGCGGGCCAATCGATATTTAGCTTGGCCATCGCGCAAGTAACCACCTCTAAGAGCTCATCATATTGTGGCGAGTGGGGTGGCCAATCCCCGCCGACGGTCTCCACATCAACCTTCTCAGAGGAAGAGAGGCAAAGTGTCGATCCCTCTCCCTGGGGGGAAGAAACCACAGAGCGTGTTTCCGAACCTAGGGATTGGGCACCAGATCTGGCTGATATGGAAGGAGATAGGGAGTCGCCCATCTCCGTTCCCTCTGCCAGACCCACCTGTGAACCCCACGAGTACAGTGGCAAAGGCTCCCTCCTCAAAGAGAGCCCTTCGGGATTGAAGCAAACGATCACAATGCCATCGAGAGCCGACTCCGCATGCTTTGACCCCAGGCAGACTGTGTGTATCCCCACTCATTATATATCGTGGGCAGGGAGGAATACACAGCCTGAAACGCGTTCGTTTTTGTCTCGCTCTTAGACATGTTTCTGGAGCACTACAAGACAGACATCAGTAAATAAGACTCACAAGACAAACTGTGGAAAACTGACAACAGCTGCGCGGCACATGCTTTTATAGCTTCCAGGTCGCTTACGTAACGCTAAACGTGTTCCCCCTTTGCGTTTTCGATGCAGCTCGAGTTCTGAAGAGGAAATCATATTTTGTGTTGCGAAAGAAACTTATAAAGGTTTGGAAAACTGTGAAAAAAATTACATACTTTACATTTTTGGGTGAACTCTCCATTTAAAAAGAGCAGACTGCATGGTGCATTCAGAAAGAGCTAATAACAGATTTTATAAAATAAAGTCACAAAACATTCTTATTAAGGTTCCCATTTTAATTAATTGCTCCAATGTGTAATTAAAGTTATTTTAAATTAAAGACATTAATGTTGCTTTCCTCAAAATGACCAGTGGCCAGGAATAAACACTTTTTATTAACTAATTAACTAATTACAGTTTTCTAAACTTAATCACGATTAATCCTACCCAACATTAACATTTTTTTATGTTTTTTTATGTTGTTTTGTATTGCAATAATTTCATATTCAATCTTTAAATTAATGTATAAGCAAAATAAAGACATTTGTAATATTCGTTTAATGGGATTTTTTGTACGCTGATACCAACACTAGAGAAGTCTCAAGGAAATTATTTTTCTCTACTATTTAACCATTGACTATAACCATTTAACAGTACAGTTTAATTGAGACCTTTTTTTAATGAATTTGAACATTTATTAGAATTAAAACAATAACACCTTAGACTTTTTGTGAACAATATTCACATAAAGTGTCTAGAAAAGCGCTATTATAAACCCATCATAATAAATGTTATATTTACCTGTGCGCTTCAGCAAGTAGTAAATATACAGTTATTTGGCTGCTCTTAAAGCCGTTGCTGAATGTGACGTGAGTCTGACACACATGCTGACACAGGTTTCATTAGCAGTTTAATATGAAATGATACAGGCTAAAAAGTGCAGCATTTATGTAAGACCCTTCGCAAAAATCTCCATAATTACTGTTGCCATATCCGACAAGCCTTGCTGCTCTCGCACCACACGTTATCAACAGTAAAAAATACATTGCGTAGCAAAGAGGAAACTGACAACATGTCAGCCGACAAGGCATGTGGGTTACTTCTGTTATGAAACAAGGTCTCAGCTTTCAAATGTTGTCATTTTGTAAGAAATTCAAATAATAAATACAATTTTGTAGCTCTTTAATGTGTCCTGACAAATCACTGTGCCTCAGTTCAAGTGGCACGTGAACCTAACGGCTTATTTGTTTGATTGTAATATTCACACCATCTTTCAAGTTTAAGTCCACTGAAGTTAACTGTCCACTGTCCTGACTGATTTGTTTGTTGGACAAGATTGAAAATTGTGCGTTATGTTTGGTCAGATCACCTGTCACACAAGCTCTTTATGAATGGTCAATTGAAGAGCAAGCGCTGTGAGCACAGTATAATGGCTGACAGGACAGAAATTACTGACATATAGCCTGACAGTATCTCATCTGACTGCAGTTAACTATTGTTCTTCTGAAGCTCCCTCACCGTTTAACCATTTCCGTGCTCGTTTGACCAGCACTTGTCGCTAAGGTGAAGTGAAGTACACATCTGAAAAGTAATGCAATTCACACGCAATTCTTGTAAAAAAAAAAAAAAAAAATTATATATAAAAAAATAAATAAATAAAAAGCCAGCCCTAGATCCGCCCCTGCATTTACTGTGTTAAATATGCTTTACAATGTAAAACAGCTTTACATTGGAAAATGTATCATCTGGGTAAATGCACAACTTTTGACAGCACTACTTTTTATATTTTAACAGGTGCAAAGAAACAGATTGTAAGACTGAGGGTCAAAACTGGTTCAAATCTTAATGATCCTGCAGTGATCACTGTTATCTTACAGTGGGTAAGTATGAAACAATTTCTGTTAAAACAGATCATGTATAATCTGCAATTTCAAAAATAAGATACTGTACATGAAGTGCCCAATGAAGTGTTAGTGGCACACATCCTATGTGATTATTACCTGACATAAAATTAACCATAATTGATAATTAATGTAATTAATGTAATGTTAATGTTAAATGTATTAACAATAGACATGCAAGATGTAAATACCACAACTATTAGTGATACCAATAAATGCATAATCACTGCATACATATCATAAACAAATAAACATGAAGAAAGATACTAAATTAAATCAGAAGCAAATAAATTGTGTGAACACAGGTTGTGGATACATGCAATGTAGCAGTGGGAAGAGAATTATGTGGTAATGCTTCTTATGGGAAACCACTTCATTGCTCGGGCAAAAATAATACTAAATACTTATTTTATCTTTTAAAAAATAATATTGCTACTATTTGTAACATTGACCCCAGGTAACAGGTAATTGTCACAGATCAAATTACTTTTATTGTCACATCAACACAGCACAGACAGTTCAGAAACAATTTACATACAGACATACAGACTTATACATATGTCAATTTGCAATATACACATACATATACTGAGTACACACAGTGTACTATTAGACATACTTACAGTTAGCAAAACACATTATACATTATGTAGACATAGACACATAAAAAATATGCAAAGGTGCAACAGATTATACATGAACTGGATATGCAGGATGTGCATTTGATGGTATCCAGTGGTAGCAGATAGATTATTGTATAAAGTATGTACGTATAGTCCAGTATTGAACTGTTTTGGAATTAAAGTGCAATGTGTGGCATACCGTTAAGTGGGAGTATGTTCTAGGGTGCTTTAGGGTGTATTAGTTCTGACTGTTCATTTGTCTGATAGCCTGTGGGGAAAAAGCTATCCCTCAGTTGGCTTGTGCAGGATCGGATGCTGTAGAGACGTGTTACTGAGGGCAGCCTAGAGAGCAGTTTGTAGGACAGGTGGCTGGTGTCACTGATGAGCCTCCGGGCTTTCCTTGTACACCACCTGGTGTAGATGTCCTGGAGGGAGGGAAGCTCACCTCCAACAATTCAGCGGGCAGTTCACACCACTCTTTGCAGAGCTTCAAGGTTGCCAACGGTGCTGTTTCCAAACCAGGCACTGATGCAGCCAGCCAAGATACTCTCCATGGTGCAGGTGTAGAATGTTCTGAGGATGCTGGGGCTCATTCCAGACTTCCTCAGCCATTATATGCCCATAAGTGGAAGTAACAGGTACAATAAATGTAGTCAGTGTAAACAGTTATAGTGTTCATAAGTAGTCCTGAGGTAATATTATGATTACTGGGGTAGAACGGTGTCTAAAATGTCATTGTAGAGTGACGCAGATCCTCATTGATGTGAACACAGAGGAACTTAAAGCTGTTTACCCGCTGCACAGGTTTTGTCAAAGTTGATGGCTGTGTGTTCTCTGCTCTATCTCCTGAAATCCACCAGCAGCTCCTTCGTCTTGTTAATGATGAGTGAGAGATGGTTCTCCTGAGACCATTTAGTCAGGGATCACACCTCCTTTCTTTAGGCCATCTCATCATTGTCAGTGATTATGCCTATCACCTTTGTGTCATCAGCAAATTTTTGACGATGACGTTAGAGCTACGTGTGGCTGCACAGTCAATTATGAATTATGAAACAAACAAAAAAAATTTTGATCACATTTAAACCATTTTCCACAAAACTCTTTATAATTATCAGTTAAGCAGTGGAGAGTCTTCATCTTTTTAAAGTATGTGTTCATTGGTTGCCATGCTTCATAAAAGTTTTGGACAGATCCCTTCATTAAATATCAAATGTTCTCTAATTTCAAATATAAAACCAGGTCACACATCCACATTGAAGCTTTAGGTGCGACTGTTGATTTCTACTCAAGAAATATTCTTCTCATGGCTAATAAAGTGGCAAATGCGATGACATTTTTTATCTTGTTTGTCAATTATATTTTGTGTTCCAGAACACCAAAAATAAAAAATTCAACACTGGGTTTTATTTAGAAATTAAATGCATCAATTAGTGTTTGAAATATTAGTGTCCAATAGACACTCAGCTTTTGACAAGCCCAAAACATGTGCACAAAGTCTGCTTTTTCCACATTTACATCAATCACACACCTCATCAACATCAGGATACATTTATTCTACTCAAAGCCTCATCCCATATTTCGTTAGGTATTTCAATGCCAATGTCTTTTACCCACTCTCCTCTAAATTGGTCAATTAAAGTTTGATTTGAAGACAATTAAGACAGATAATCATATATTTTGCTGCTATTTGACCTTTAAGATTAATAGGAGACTGCAGAATTTTATCCATCAGTGAAGCAGGTGGTAAATCAGGAAAAGTTGAGCTCTGCACTTGAATAAAATGTCGGGCTTGAAAATAACGGAACAGGTGGGATTGTGGTAACTGAAATTTTATTGAAAGGTCACTAAAACTAGCACTTTTGTGTTATCTATATAGAAATCACTACATTTTGCTTAGCCTACCCTCTGCTTCTATACATACTGTATGTGAAATCTAGTTTGCCAGCAGGGAACAAATGGTTATTACAGAGAGGGCTTAGCGTAAAGAAATTAGTTAGTTTATGTCTTTGTCTAAACTGGGACCATATCTTAAGCGTAGAACACACAACTGGGGTTGAAGAATATTTTGAAGGAGAGAATGGTAACTTCGTTGTTATTAGCATTGTGATGTTGAAGTACAGATATTTTCTTCTGCTTTTCACCAATCAACCTCAGGAGTATTATACCAAAAAAAATTTTTTGGGAGGTTAGCGGCCCACTAGTGACTCCTAAAATTAGGACGCGCTAAACCTCTCAGGAATCTGTGTCTTTTGAGAAGCTCTTTACGGATTCTAGGATCCACAAGAATGATAAAATAGGTTTATTTAGTGTATGGAAAAAAGCCTTTGAGAGAAAAACTGGAAGGGAATGAAATAAATATAATAATCAGGGTAAGATATTCATCTTTATGCAATTCATTGTGCCTGCTAGAGTTAAATGTAGTGCATCCCATCTTTGAAGATCAGATTTAACTTTACTTATTAGAGGTAAAAAAAAATTCTGCATATAAACCTGAGAAACTGTGAGTACTGTGAACTCCAAGATATTTAAATCCAGATCGAGAAAAACCGAAATGAAAGCGATGCTACATTAATTTGTAAAGCAAGAGAGTTAATTGGAAAACATTCGCTTTTTGAAAGGTTAACTTCTCAATATCACTTAACTTCTCTACTATTTTTGGGTCATTTTCAACTGGATCTTAAATGTATAACAACAGGTCATCCCCATATAAAGAGACCCTGTGTTCAATCCCTATTCGATCAATTCCCTAAATAGACTGCAAAGATTTAAGCATAATAGATAGTGGATTGATTGCTAATGCAAAAAGAAGAGGGCTTAAAGGGCAGCCCTGCCTTGTGACCCTAAATATTGAGAAAAATTGCAAATTGACAGTCGCGGTCAAGCGGCTTTGAAATCCCTATACAGTCTCTCATAGTGCATTTACGGAGCCTTGTAAAGGCCAGAAAGATTCCCGAATCAAGGCAGAGATGTCTTACCTGATATTAATACCCTGAAATCAACTGATCCATGGATACAGATTCAAAAGTTTCTGGCATGGCCTGTTTTTCGGCGTTCGAAGCAGCAGCCATGGCTGCTAAAGTAGGTAGACATCCAAAATGGGTATTACTCATTAGTTAACTCCAAGTCAGTCGCATGTTAAAATCATTCATGAAACTACCACCAGGTGGCGCTAAAGGATGGATTGCAATCTGAATGTAATTGTAAAATGAGATAAAAGGAGGAAGTAAAACAACAATAACATTATGATATAACATTGTAACATCTTTAAAAAACATTAAAACATTTACAGTGAGTTAATTTCAAAACGTAGGATAGTATTAGGCTCATCAAAAATGTAAATACCTTTAGTATCTTATGCATGCTATTGTTATTAAACAGTCATTAAATATAAGGCATATATATATAATTTTGGTTCATTCTTGGTTAAAAAAAATCTTCAGGTTCCATATGCAGAGCGAAAAGAGAACGATCCAACATTTAGCAAAAATTATTTTTAACTTCCTCATTATTCTTGATTTTTCAAACTGCTAACACTTTGCATAATGAATCATGCCTTTACTGTGTTACCAAAAATGTAGTATTTTCCATTTCGCCTGTTTGATTGCGCTGGTGCCTCGCGCACATATTCAATGAAAACAGTGCAGCAGTCCACCGAGCCATTCGGCGCAAGCAGCAGTCCACTTTGGCATATTGCTAATTATGATTTTTTTTCCATCGACACTGAAACAGAGTGAACTACACTTGCATAATATATGTATATATATATATATATATATATATATATATATATATATATTCAATCTGAGTGGGTTGCTGGTTTCGTAAAAGTGTCCATTTGTGCTCAGTTACCTATTAAAGGGTTAGTTCACAGAAAAATGAAAATGATGTCATTAATAACTCACCCTCATGTCGTTCCATACCCGTAAGACCTCCGTTTATCTTCAGGACACAGTTTAAGATATCTTAGATTTAGTCCGAGAACTTTCAGTCCCTCCATAGAAAGTGTGTGCATGGTATACTGTCCATGGTTATAAAGGTAATAAAAACATCTTCAAAGTAGTCCATGTGACATCAGAGGGTCAGTTAGAATTTTTTTGAAGCATCGAAAATATATTTTTAGTCCAAAAATAACAAAAACTATGACTTCATTCATCATTGTCTTCTCTTCCGTGTCTGTTGTGAACGAGTTCAAAACACTGCAGTTTAGAGATATCCATTTCACGAACGATTCACTCGATGTAACCGGATGTTCTTGAACCAGTTCACCAAATCGAAGTGAATTGTTCGAAACGGTTTGCTTCTCTAATAAGCATTAATCCAAAATTGACTTAAGATGTTAACTTTTTCAATGTGGCTGACACTGCCTCTGAGTTAAAACAAACCAATATCCCGGAGTAATTCATTTACTCAAATAGTACACTGATTGAACTGCTTGTGAAGGGAGAACTGAAGATGAACACCGAGCCGAGCCAGATAACGAATGAACGATAGACTCGTTGGAGGGACAGAAAGCTCTCGGACTAAATCTAATATCTTGAACTGTGTTCCAAAGATTAACGGAAGTCTCACAGGTTTGGAACGACATGAGGGTGAGTCATTAATGACATAATTTTCATTTTTGGGTGAACTATACCTTTAAACAAAAAGGATTGCGTCAAAGCAACTGAACAACATTAATTAGGAAAACGGTGTCAATAATGCAAAATGACAGTTAAAGGCAGTTCATCATTCAGTGATGTCATCATCTCAGTTAAGTTTAAATAGTATCTGTGCAATCATTTGCAATCAAGTCAACGATATCGCTGTAAATGAAGTGACCACAACTAAACAAGCCAGAGGTGACAGTGGCAAGGAACCAAAACTCCATCGGTGACAGAATGGAGAAAAAACCTTGGGAGAATCTAAAAAATTGAATTAAGAAATTAATTAATTAATTTCTCTGACCAGATGAAACCAGCAGTTCCATTCCAGGTTGCAGCAAAAAAGTGAAAGTGAAAAGTGACGTGACATTCAGCCAAGTATGGTGACCCATACTCAGAATTTGTGCTCTTCATTTAACCCATCCGAAGTGCACACACACAGAGCAGTGAACACACACACACACTGTGAACACACACCCGGAGCAGTGGGCAGCCATCTATGCTGCGGCGCCCGGGGAGCAGTTGGGGGTTCGATGCCTCACTCAAGGGCACCTAAGTCGTGGTATTGAAGGTGGAGAGAGAACTGCACATGCACTCCCCCCACCCACAATTCCTGCCGGCCCGGGACTCGAACTCGCAACCCCCTGATTGGGAGTCCGCCTCTCTAACCATTAGGCCACGACTTCCTAAAAAGTAAAAAAACAAAGTCTTTACAGAAGATCTGTATCTAGGGCTCTGGTCGTCCTGGTCTCCGCTGTCTTTCAGGGCCGTAGAGTGCGTCTGCCTCCCAAACAATGTTAGGTAGGTTATTCCAGAGATTAGGCGACAAATAATAAAAGGATCTTTCGCCCGCCGTTGATTTTGATATTCTTGGTATTATCAAATTGCCTGAGTTTTGAGAACACAGCGGACGTGGGGGATAATGTAAAAAGAGCTCATTCAAGTATTGAGGTGCTAAACCATTCAGGGCTTTATAAGTAATAAGCAGGATTTTAAAATCTATACAATGTTTAATAGGGAGCCAGTGCAGTGTAGACAGAACAGGGAAATGGTTCTAGTAAGAACTCTAGCTGCTGCATTTTGGACTACCAACTACCTTGTTTACCAACCGTGCAGAACAACCACCCAATAAAGCATTACAATAATCTAACCTTGATGTCATAAATGCATGGATTAACATTTCTGCATTTGACATTGAGAGCATAGGCCGTAATTTAGATATTTTTATATGGAAAAATGCAGTTTTACAAATGCTAGAAAAGTGGCTTTCTAAGGAAACACTGTTGTCAAATAGCATACCTAGGTTCCTAACTGATGACGAAGAATTGACAGAGCAGCCATTAAGTCTTAGACAGCGTTCTAGGTTATTACATGCAACATTTTAGGTTCTATAATTAACACCTCTGTTTTTTCAGAATTTAGCAGTAAGAAATTACTCATCATCCAGATTTTTATATCGACTATGCATTCTGTTAGGTTTTCAAATTGGTATGTTTCACCGGGCTGCGAAGAAATATAGATCTGAGTATCATCAGCATAACAGTGAAATCTAACACTATGTTTCCTGATGATATCTCCCAAGGATAACATGTAAAGCGTGAAGAGTAACGGCCCTAGTACTGAGCCTTGAGGTACTCCATACCGCACTTGTGATCGATATGATACCTCGATATGGGTAAAATGCAGAGCACGAATTCTGAGTATGGGTCACAATTCTTGGCTGTATGTCATGTCACTTTCACTGTCACTTTGAAACCATCTCTGCTTCTCTCTGGTGGAATGAGATGCCAACCTATACCACCACACACCACAACTATTCAAAAAGTAGCTAAATCAGAATTGAATAATTCTGCAATCATAAACCTAAAAAAATCAACATCAACAAATAACTCTCCTCTGCGTTTCTCCTCTCCTATGAAAAACTGTCATTTAATCTGCACAGCTGGAGTACTGTCACCAGAAATGCAGAATGTGACTGAACTGGGACAGAGAGGACCAAGTCACATGCAGTAGGCGGCCAACCAAAATGATGGTTCTACGGCCGCGCATTGCTCCTCTCCTACAAAAAAAAAATGTAATTTCACTAGTTCACGCTTACATATAATTAGCTGAGGTATGGTATGCATATTTGGCGTGCTGTCCGGGGAAGGGCTCCGAGCTCTGGAATGGCCCGAACCTAGAGTACCCCCCTTCCCCGTATATTATAAAGTGAACTTGAAGTGAGGAGATGGGGTGGAGGAGGGATGCTGATAAACCATCAATGGATAGAGGTAAGTCAGCGATATTTATACTATGGGATTGATTACTTGATTATGGTCCACCTGTGTTGATTAGGTATCTGACGCGCTCCTCCCGAATCTTATTAACAATTAAATTTCACTAGTTCCCGCTTACATATAATTAGCTGAGGTATGGTATGCGTATTTGGCGTGCTGTCCGGGGAAGGGCTCCAAGCTCGGGAATGGCCCGAACCTAGAGTACCCCTCAAAAAGGCAAATGTACAAGAGGACAGCCGCCAGTTTAAAGAATGCCCCCCCAAAAAAGCAGAGTACTGGCGGGGGCTGATTTGGTTTCTGAGAAGTCATCTCGTTGGCAGGCTGAAAGGGCCTACGTACTCCGGAGGGAGCGAATTGGGCGTTGGGAGAGTAGGCCCTACCGGCTGCAGCTAGTGAACTATGTGGTTGTTGGCGCCCGGTGAGTAGGGCTCGAGCCGATTCTCAACTGGAGCTTTTTTGGCATTGGAACGGTGAGCCCTACCGGCCGATGAGGAGGAGCAGCGTGGTTGTGGTGCCCGACCGGGAGGACCCGAGTTGCCTCGACCAGAATAGGTCACGGTGTCGGCGTACAGGCCCTATTGGCTGATAGCCCCTGCTATTCAGTGGGTGAAGGGCCTAACGCTGACCGAGAGGGCCCATGAAGCCTCCGACAGGAGATTGAGACTCAGGATGACAGACGTCTGGGTCCTCTCGGTTTGGCAGATAAAAAGCTTTGGGCTGGCCGACAAGGAGGACTCTGGCGACATCCGAAGGGAGATCCCGACTAACGGCATCGGATGGATGAGACTCACTTGCGGCCGGCAAGCATAGGCCCGTCCGGGAGACTCTCGCCAGACATCTGAAGGGAGCACACGCGACAGATGGGTAAGCCTCGGCGGACGGGGAGGGTTGGAAAGGAAAACCCGACTGGGAGGACTCCGATGGGGCCTCTAACTCAGAACATCGAACGGGTAAGCCTCGCCAGATGGGGTTAAAAGATGTGAGAGTAGCTGAGGGTAGCTGATAGTTGTTTTTTTATTTTTTGCAGGATTTGGCGAGAGGACGAAACACGTAGCGTCGGACGGTTAAGCCTCGCCTACCGTCAAATGGAAAGGTAAGTTGCGTGGCCGAGAGACTGTTACCGACGTCTGAAGGGAGCGCACACATCGAATGGTTAAGCCTCGCCGACCGTAGAGTGGAAACATAAAGCAAGTCTGTCCAGGAGGCTCTCGTCAGCGTCCGAAGGGAGCACACACATCAAACGGGTAAGCCTCACTGACCATAGAAAAGGAAAAGGTAAGGTTGTCTAACCAGGAGGCTCTCGCTGGCGTCCGAAGGGAGCACGCGCATCGAACGGGTAAGCCTCTCCGGATGACGGACAGAAAAGGTAATGATAGGTGGCCAGGAGGCTCTTGCCAGCATCCAGCGGGGACAAAACTGGGTGAGCCTTGCAAGCCGTAGGATGGAAAAGGTAAGTTTGTGTGGTCGTTAGGCTGTCGTCACCGTTTTATGGGAGTTTGCTACTCCCGGCAAGAGACGGGTAAGCCTTGGTGACCGTAGGAAGGAAGGAGGGTTTATTTGTGTGTTTGGTACTTGCAGCATTGAACAGCTTGCTTGTAGGTTTGTAACCTAAACCTGGTGGTAAGGTCGTGGTTGGCTGGCCAGGAGGCTCTCGCCAGTGTCCGATGGGAGCACTCGCATCGAACGGGTGAGCATCGCTGGCCAAGGGTGGAAAAGGTCAGGTTGTCTAGCCGGGAGGATCGGACCGACGTCCGATAGGAGCTTAGCTCCAGTAATCGAACGGGTAAACCTCTCTGGCTGAAGGACGGAAAAGGTTGTCCGGCCGGGAGGCTCTTACCTTCGTCAGACAGGAGCTTAGCTCCCAGATAGAACGGGTAAGCCTTGCTGGCCGCAGAATGGAAAAGGTGAGGTTGTCTGGCCGGGAGGCTCTCGTCAGCATCCGATGGGAGCTCAAGCTCTTGGCATCGAAGAGAGAAGCCTTGCCAGCCATAGGATTGAAAAAGGTAAGCTTATCTGGCCGGGAGGCTATGGCCAGCATCCGGTGTCTTTTTATTTATTATTTTTTTATTTTTATTTTTTATATTTATTTTTGTTTATTTATTATTATTATTATTTATTAAAATTTGCTACACCAGATGGGTAGTATCTCCAGCCATTGGAGGGAAAATTCAGATTGTTTTATCTGCGAAGCACCCGTTAGTGTTCGGCAAAAGCGTAACTTGCGGTATTGGATGGGTACACCTTGCCATCTGAGGGAAAATTTGTTTTGGTTGCGATGTACTCATTGGTGTTCGATAGGTAAATGTGTTTTTTTTTTTTTTTGGTTAATCTGCCTTTTTTAATCGGGTAAGCTTCGCTGGTGGTCGGATGGAAAGTCCAAGATTGATTAAGTGGGAAAGCATCTGGCAGGATTTTAATACTTGCGATGTCATACGAGTAAGCTTTGCTGATAGTTGAACAGAGAAGCCAAAGGTTGGTTCAACTGGGAGCCCTCTTGCAGCGCCTGGCAGGGAGTTCGATACTAAGGATGATTGGTTTGTCTACTAGGGTAGACGCTGTGAGGCTTACTTGAATAATTGTTTAGCAAATCCAATGAGCTGGTTCCGATAATGAGTCCGAAAAATCTTGGTGCAGTCATAGTATCCGAAATTAAGCATGCAAAAATAAATTGGATTTCCTTTGCCGGTGGACCCCAAATAGGTGCCATGTATCGGCGATGTGGTCATTTTCAGCATGTGAGATCGATGGTACATATCGACGATGTAATCGTGCATGGGTGGAGTAAGAGAAAGATTCTTTATACTGTCTGAGCTTACTATTTGCCATTTTGACCATGCAGGTGCCCGAAAAGAGCCTATGGAATCACCAATAATCGAAAAATATACTTTCGGACGTACTGATACACTGGCATTAAGTATAAAATACTATATTTAAATACTGCTAGTTCATGTAGTCGGCACTACTGTCATCTCGCTTGTCCAGTGAAATTTATTTTATTTTTTTTGCCATTTACGGGCTCACATCATCCTTTGAGAACACGGGCGAGCGGGAAATGCAGTGCTGAGATGGGATAACGGAGCGGTTTGATAGCCAAATTATGGTAGGCCGCCTAATGATTATTATAAAAAACGTTGGTTGGAGAATGGGCCTAATATCATCTTGGCTATTGTCGATACATGATGCTATCACCGCAACCTCGGATGCATGGCATGCCTTTAGGCGGAGGTGACGTGTGTGTTTTTTTTTTTTATAATATATTTAAGTATAGGAAAGGCTCCTGCGGGAGCAGACGCTGCTACGGCTGTGTGGAGGTACAGGAAAGGCCCCTGTGGGAGCAGACACTGCTGCGGCAGTGAGGAGAACTGGAAAGGCTCCTGCGAGAGCAGACACTGCAGCGGCAGTGGGGAGATACAAGAAAGGCTCCTGCAGGAGCAGACACTGCTGCGGCGGTGAGGAGGTACAGGAAAGGCTCCTGCGGGAGCAGACACTGCTGCGGCAGTGGGGAGATATATGAAAGGCTACTTGCTTCGGCTGCTGTAGATGTTGGCTGTGGGAAGAGTAAAAATGGTTAGTAACATTTGTTGGGGCAAGCTAAAAATGAAAGGGTAGCCTACTGTGTTACCAGCTTAGCAATTTGTTGCCTGATTTGACAATTCCTCTAGCCATGTCCGCCTTATTATATTCCTGTTGGAAAAGCATCTTTCCTCTCATTTGGCCTCCGGACTCTTTAGACGGTCTCCCAAGCAGATACGTTTGGAACGCTGTTTTCATGTTGTATTATGGACTGTGGAAACAGAGGCTTTTGGACACGATTGAGCATGTTTAGTCTTGTAAGACGTTGTACCGAAAGACATGATTATAGCAGTAACGTTAACCCCTTACCAGACACCCCCCATTTTTGGCATGGAGACAGAAATTACATACCCAAAATAAAGATGTTTCTGTTGATGATTCTTTCTGACTAGATCCATGATCAACATTTGTCCATGAGCTAACACTTTGATGTTTACCGTTCAGGAATTGGAATAGTTTTCCTGACATGATGGAAAATTATCACTGGAATGATGTTTTATCGAAATATTGGTCAAATATAAAAGCCAAAGTCTTTAGACTTCAATTGATGCGTGGTTTATCCAGATCAAGTAAGAGAGTGATGTTTAACGTGCTGTGAAAGTGAAACGATAGTAGACTGGGGCCGTTGGCGATGCTTGCAGCAAATGGGTTAACAGCAGTTGCCATTAAGCATGTGCTATTCGCTTCCAAGTGGTTTCTAAAGATATTTACTTGCCAGTTTTTCCATACTACGGTCCTTAAAAGGCGACAGTAATTTTACTCAGACTTGCTATCCTGCATCAAAACACGAGGGCAGATGCGTTTTAGATTAATTTTGAGTGATCACGCCAGTGAATGGTGAAATAGGTCCCTAAATGAATTGTTCCTACCAGAAGACTTTCATGGAAATTAAAATTTAAAATTAAATTAAGCATTTATCAAGAGACTTACAAGTTTTTTTTTGTTTTTTTTTTACTTATGTCTGTATCATTTCGGTGAGGTTTAAACTTGCGCGGTAAGGCGAATGTAAAAATAATAATAATAATAATAATAATGCATTTTATTTGTAATGCGCTTTTCTTAAACCCAAAGCGCTACAGTAATAAAGTAATAAAAGAACAGAACAAAACACCAAAAGCAATACAACAATTCATTAAAGAAAGACAGTCTTGAATAAATGTGACTTAATCAACTTTTTTAAATCACCCAACGTTGGTGCATATCTGAAGTGCAGAGGAATTACATTCCATAGCTTAGGGGCTTTATATGAAAAGGCTCTTTCCCCCATGGTCTTTAGCTCACATTATGGCTGGTGAAGTGACAGAGAGTTAGTAGAGCGAAGAGAGCGTGATGGAATATAAGGACTGATGAGTTCACAAAGATACTCTGGCGCAGTCCCATGAAGTGCCTAGTATGTTAGATAAGAATTTTAAAATCAATTCTCGCATTTACGGGAAGCCTGTGTAATTGTGAAAGAACCGGTGTAATGTGTTCACGAGGAGAAGTACAAGTGAGCTTGCGTGCGGCAGAATTTGTATATACTGAAGCTTGCTCAACGATTTAGCTGGAAGGCCTGAGAAACAAGGCATTACAATAATCTAACCTAATGCCTTGGCTTCGTGGTTAAAAGTGGCATCATCCGACAGGACGTTGTATCTGTAGTCCAAATCTATGCGCGATCCACGGCCCGGATCAGCGGGTGGCGGTAATGCACCTTTACACTGGTTTGCCAAAACCGCCATAAAACACTAGTAGAAGAAGACGGAACTACGTCATGACATCGTTTAACAAACTTTAGCCGCAAAACTGCTTTTAGATGCAACACTTTGGATGCCAACTGCTGTAAAAATCCAATGAAGAAAAAGGAGAACCTGTTTTTAGCGTCTTCGCCTGGAAATGTATTGGTTAATGTCGCGCGGTATTTTAAAATTCCTTAATTTTTGTCATGCACTACTTTGTAATTCGTTACCTTTCCTCAAACCCCTCCAGCTGAACTTAAGTCGGTCTGTTTTTTGGGGCGAGGAATGGTGTGTTGTCGTGTAACTGGGTTGAAACAAGCCTGCACTCATATCAGCCGTACTCTTTGTATTCATTATTTTCTCGCAGCCCATATAAATATGTTCACAAGACCATAATAATAAAAAATTATACATTTATAATTAATCATTATCTTTGTGAAATCATTGTTATTTGCGAACGCAGGTGTTTGACGAAGGCTTTAAGACCAAGCGGAATCCTCCGTCAGCTGCTCCCAGTTCACAGCAAGCGCTAACAGCAGCCAGGATCACCGTCAGCAAGTTTTGATTTTACAAAATCAGTTTGAGCGAATAAAACTCACTGATCATGAGACCAACATTTAGCAAGGCAGGAAAACATTCAGTCTACCTGAAGAAAGACGTATTTCATTGTAAGTTAATACTGTAAAAAATAAAAGTAAAAAAATATATATATACTGTTGGCTATTCTTAAACTTGGACTTCATTATACTGAAGTACAAATCCTAATGTTTCATAGACCTTCAGTTTTTATGCTTTAAAATTTACTCATGCCGATGGCTTATTTATTTATTTATTTTTAGAATAATTGTAGCCTATATTGTTGAAGCAAAACTAATATGATAACTTTATAAATAAAAAAACGGCATGGTTTTGCAGCGTACAGTGTCACAAACAGAATGAGAGGATCCACTGGAAAAAAGAATTAATGAAAGACAGGCGAAAAATAGTATATTAGAATTGTGGCGTTCCCTCGTGAGGGTTCGTGACGCGCTCTGACGCACCTGTCAGCTGATGGAGGCGGTACTCATAGCGATCGCTTTTTTCTTTGTTTGTTTTATTTTTTAGAGTGTGTTTTATGATGAATGTGAATGTTTCTGCATGATTACCATCCGTTTGAGTTCAAATCAGCCCAAATCAGCTCGCTATTACTGCATGATCATGGCTATCAAAGTGAACGCCTCTATATGAATAGAGAGAGTGGATTATTTACATTATAATTTATTTACATTTATTTACATTATAATTTGTGTTATTACCATCTGTATAAGTGGCCATCAGCACATCAAAACTTATTTGCATCGTTATTCATTGTAAATGCTGCATTTCTAGCAATCTCAGGATTTTCTGTAATTGCCAAACAAAGTTAAATATTTTTTTTATTTTCTATTATTCTTATTTTTCTTACTCAAATTATTCTTATTGTATTTTTCTAGTTCTCAAATAAATCACTTATATGATGTCTAAGTTTCTGTCTAGTGTTTTATAATTGTGCTTGATTTCGGAAAATGAATACAGCTCGTAAAAATTATATGATGAAAAAGGCATGCTGACATATCATATTCATATATTTAATAAATAAGAAGCAAATATATAGCCTAGCAGACATTGTAATAAGGCGCCGGCACAATCACTTGGATTGCATGTGAATTAAACTCAGTGTGTGCCTTACAGTTTTGAGAAATATAGGCTATATATTACAGACAGCTTGAAATGTCTTCTTTTAAACGAAAATATTCAAACCAAAATAAATGGGCTACTCTCTGATGATGTAATCCATCTATTGATATTTGATATTTGATGATATTTTCGAATTGAGCGAGACCCCACGGAATGAGCGAGCGGATCGGGATATTCAGAAATGCGCTCTCCACTCACGAGCTCTGATTGGAACAAACCAGAGCCATATGTCTGCTGACCTTGCAGAAACATACAAATAGACATAGCCAGACTAGACTATTTTAGTACAAATTAAGAGCTTACTAATGATTTTTTATAATTCTTGACAAAATTATAATATATTAACTTTTTTTTTTTTTGCCTAGTTAGTTTTGCCTACGTTCCTATGACCCAATGACGCTATGATGAGCATTTATTGCTTTTTAAAAATGCGGGTCGGGTACAATATTTAATTGTTATTTTTTGCGGCCCGAGTTGCGGGCGGGTTAGTTGAAAACGTTGGTCGGGTACTGGTTATTAATACATTGACCCGTGCATCACTGGTGCGAGTGGATAGATTCGCACTTGCGCTTTATTTTAATGTGCTTTTGCGTTACAATAATGCAGTCTCGTTGCTGCTTCTGAACCGCTTACACATAACTTACTGTATACGCACTGCAGATGCGCGTACAGTGACCCTTGGGCAATAAATATATTGGGCAAAACATATAACACCTGAGGCACCGCTACAGTATAAGCTAGAGATAAAGCTCTCATTGGTTTTCCTTTGGAAATATGTTTAAAATTTATACTGAATGCATTTGTGACTGTAAAGCATGTCTGTGTGTGTCAAAATCGTGATTAAAATCGAAATCGCAAAATTGATCAAAGAATCGTGATAGGTTTTTTTTGTCCATATCGCACAGCCCTAATTAACGGTCATATTGTCAAATTCAGAAGGCACGAAACGATTCATTATCCAGTTTCCTGAATGACAGCCAGATTATCCAATCATGATCAAAGTAATAAAATAAAACTACCAATAGGAATTGTTTCAGCGTGATAAAGCAACGAAATGTATTTAGTTTTATTGTTGCTAATGATGATAACACATACATTTAGATTTTAGGATAGGTGATTAAAATATTGTAAAATGCTATTAAAATAATAACAATAATCTTAAATAATTTAATATAATTAACCTGTTAACTGTCACTCACGTTTTTGAAGATAGACTTGAATATGCATGATACAAACCTACATTTTTATAATTCATGACATTTTGTTGTACCATTTACATGGTAATGCAATGTCTGATTTTAAAATGGGTTTTGAAGGATGAATTTTGAGATTTTATGTTTTCAAGTGATATATAACTTCTGATGATTTCTAAAATGTGATAGAGAAAAAGGCAACGAGGAAGTCTTTTTTTTTAAACAAAAGTCAAAACTCCTTTTGTAATGTAGATTTCTGAGGGTGCGCTCTTGTCATAAATTCATCTATTACTTTTCCTACATAATTAAAAAAAAAATATATTGGTAAAATATATATTTGGGAGTCTTAGACATTTCCAATGATATATAGTTTGTCAGGATTAGATTAGATTTGATTGTAAAATAGTATAGTCAACGTAGGTGTCCCGTATATGGGTCGGGGTGACATTTAACAGGTTAAATATGTATTAACCTTTTCAACCATTTAGCATTAAACATTTTCAATGTTGTTTGAAAGTTAAAACAGCTGACCTTATTTCAACGTTGAAAGTTGATCATGTGCCGGAAGTTTTTCAAAGTTCAGCTTTAAACGTTGAATCAACGTTATTTCAACGTTGAAACCACAACTGACCAACCATATTTCAACGTTGAAGGTCGGTCATGTGAAGGCTGGGTTATATATAAGTCTTATAAATTTATGAATTGTTGTTTACTGCTAGAAATTTTTAAATCATAAGAATCACTGTTTTACATAAATATTTAAATGGTATTCAGATGTCTCTCATTTTAGTAACAGCATTGCAAATTGTAAACCAAAGAGAAAATTTAAAGAAAATTACTCATGTCATATTTGATTTTTTCTTTAGATAAAACAGAAGCTAAAGGAAATGGGTATAGAAAAGCAAACAAAAGTGACATGGAGAATTCAGGCAAATGGATATGTGTTTTCACAAGTTACACATTTTTAAGGTAATTTATCACATTATTATAATTTGCAAGAAATATTAAGTGTAATGTTCTTCTCTGTAATGGATTTCACATGATTACCCTCTCCTTATGTACACCTAGTTTCAGCGGCAGCAGTGGTGGTCCTTGCTCACTTTGACTCCAGCTGTTTCCTCAGAAGTGTCAACACTGTGGCAGGACATATACAGTATTGTTCAAAATAATAGCAGTACAATGTGACTAACCAGAATAATCAAGGTTTTTCGTATATTTTTTTATTGCTACGTGGAAAACAAGTTACCAGTAGGTTCAGTAGATTCTCAGAAAACAAATGAGACCCAGCATTCATGATATGCACACTCTTAAGGCTGTGCAATTGGGCAATTTGTTGAATTAGTTGAAAGGGGTGTGTTCAAAAAAATAGCAGTGTGGCATTCAATCACTGAGGTCATCAATTTTGTGAAGAAACAGGTGTGAATCAGGTGGCCCCTATTTAAGGATGAAGCCAACAGTTGTTGAACATGTATTTGAAAGCTGAGGAAAATGGGTCGTTCAAGACATTGTTCAGAAGAACAGCGTACTTTGATTAAAAAGTTGATTAGAGAGGGGAAAACCTATAAAGAGGTGCAAAAAATGATAGGCTGTTCAGCTAAAATGATCTCCAATGCCTTAAAATGGAGAGCAAAACCAGAGAGACGTGGAAGAAAACGGAAGACAACCATCAAAATGGATAGAAGAATAACCAGAATGGCAAAGGCTCAGCCAATGATCACCTCCAGGATGATCAAAGACAGTCTGGAGTTACCTGTAAGTACTGTGACAGTTAGAAGACGTCTGTGTGAAGCTAATCTATTTTCAAGAATCCCCCGCAAAGTCCCTCTGTTAAAAAAAAGGCATGTGCAGAAGAGGTTACAATTTGCCAAAGAACACATCAACTGGCCTAAAGAGAAATGGAGGAACATTTTGTGGACTGATGAGAGTAAAATTGTTCTTTTTGGGTCCAAGGGCCACAGGCAGTTTGTGAGACGACCCCCAAACTCTGAATTCAAGCCACAGTACACAGTGAAGACAGTGAAGCATGGAGGTGCAAGCATCATGATATGGGCATGTTTCTCCTACTATGGTGTTGGGCCTATTTATCGCATACCAGGGATCATGGATCTGTTTGCATATGTTAAAATACTTGAAGAGGTCATGTTGCCCTATGCTGAAGAGGACATGCCCTTGAAATGGTTGTTTCAACAAGACAATGACCCAAAACACACTAGTAAACGGGCAAAGTCTTGGTTCCAAACCAACAAAATTAATGTTATGGAGTGGCCAGCCCAATCTCCAGACCTTAATCCAATTGAGAACTTGTGGGGTGATATCAAAAATGCTGTTTCTGAAGCAAAACCAAGAAATGTGAATGAATTGTGGAATGTTGTTAAAGAATCATGGAGTGGAATAACAGCTGAGAGGTGCCACAAGTTGGTTGACTCCATGCCACACAGATGTCAAGCAGTTTTAAAAAACTGTGGTCATACAACTAAATATTAGTTTAGTGATTCACAGGATTGCTAAATCCCAGAAAAAAAAAATGTTTGTACAAAATAGTTTTGAGTTTGTACAGTCAAAGGTAGACACTGCTATTTTTTTGAACACACCCCTTTCAACTAATTGCCCAATTGCACAGCCTTAAGAGCGTGCATATCATGAATGCTGGGTCTTGTTTGTTTTCTGACAATCTACTGAACCTACTGGTAACTTGTTTGCCACGTAGCAATAAAACATATACTAAAAACCTTGATTATTCTGGTTAGTCACATTGTACTGCTATTATTTTGAACAATACTGTAAAAGGAGTAAATCATGCAACATTAGTTCATGTGATTTATATTTTGTGAACACTGTCAACAACCTTAAAACTATTTTATTATTTAATGATTTAACTTGGTTTATTTTAGCACAGCTGTGATTTCATTAAGTAGTAGCGGATGTAATTCTGTTTCTCAATAATAATAAAAAAAATTATTATTGTAAAATGACTTGTAACATTGTCTAAGATAATTTTCTTTATACCATTCCATAAATAAATCACATACAGCAATCTTAATATCAAGTCCTTTTGTACACATGCAGACCTAAATTGGACAAATTCAGAATTTAGAATCTATTCATTCCTGTTTATGAATGCAAAAAAATATATATATATTGTTGAAAGGTATGGATGGTGTTTTTTTTATTAGTTGCTAAAGAAATTTGGGACTGGAAAATGATTAAAAAATTGGTGGCATTCAAGTGTCACCTGGTGGCTATTTCTGGTTTAATGGCTAAACAAAAATCTCACGGGAACCACAACATTACTTATTTACACACCTGGCTTTAATTTTATAACTTAAAATAATTATATATAATTATACAACTAATTTTTTATTTTAAAGAGACCAATCTTAGGTATGTTTTACAAAGCATTTATGACTTCCTACAATTTCAAACAATAGAGGAGTATGAATTCTCATGATTCTGCCTCCTGACTTTCCTCTAGTCTTGAGGCAGGAACATGACAGACCTGTGTTTTGTGTACAAGCACCTTGTCTTTGGGCCATGTGCTTGTGTTGTCTCGTTCCCTTGCCCCGCCCCCCTTGTTAACCTAGTTGTTGTGATTGCCTTACCTGTGCCACCTATTGTGTCTTGATTAGTCGTCTTATTTCTATCCCCTAGTGTGTTCTGTCTTTTGTCGGTTCATTGTTCCTTCATGTTAGCTTGTGAGATATTGTATCATTGTCACACCTTGAAGAAGTCGTTGTATTACCTGTGAGTGTTTGTTTGTAGTTAGTGTTCTAGTGTTTAGAGTCTTTGTTTATCATGTCTACCCAGTCTTGTTAAGTCATTGAATGAAATGTGCCGCCTTCGAAAACCGGTCCACTACAGTCAAAACAACCATCATGCCATGAGAGGGCGGTAACAAAATCTATCCTGATGTGGGGCCAGGGTCTCGAAGTGACAGACAGCGGTTGGATTAAACCATCTGGAGGTCGGTTAGACGTCTTACCACTGGCACAAACTGATCAAGCCAAAACAAAATTGTGAATATCGCAAGCCATTAATGGCCACCAGAATCATTGCTTTACTAAGCAGCTACTACGGCTTACTTCTGACTGTGAAGGAGGTTGTGGGGTCTAACTGACGGTGGATGCGAGTATCATCTATGTGCTTGTGTTAAAGGCTTTACAACATCCACCTCATATTATATGCACAGACTCATTCTTTAGTTCAGTTCATCAAGCACAATAAAACAATAATGGTTGACCATGATGCTGAACAATATTGCTTAAAATATATCAAAGTACATGACATGACATGACAAAACCACAAGCAGTGGTTTAAAAAACTGTTTTTACTTTTTGTTGTTTTTTAATAAATGTTTTAATTTAAAGATCTATCATGTAGATTGTATGTGTACTGTAAAAGAACAAATATACATTTAGCTTAAAGTCAGTAAAATAATTACACCTACAATTTTAAACATGTTTAAAAGATTAAACACATGTTGTGTCACTAAAGTAAGGCACACTGTCTATTACTGCACACTTAATTTTTTAAAATGTCTTAAAATGTTCTTACCTAGAACAGAAAACATACACTTTGACTATTTGAATATTTTGCAGGCATCTTGTGGTTTTGTCTTGTCATGTTATGTACTTTGATTTATTTTAAGCATTATTGTTCAGTCAAGTCAAGTCACCTTTATTTATATAGCGCTTAAAAAAAATACATTGCTTCAAAGCAACTGAACAACATTCATTAGGAAAACAGTGTCAATAATGCAAAATGATAGTTAAAGGCAGTTCATCATTGAATTCAGTGATGTCATCTCTGTTCAGTTAAATAGTGTCTGTGCGTTTATTTGCAACCAAGTCAACGATATCGCTGTAGATGAAGTGACCCCAACTAAGCAAGCCAGAGGCGACAGCGGCAAGGAGCCAAAACTCCATCAGTGACAGAATGGAGAAAAAAACCTTGGGAAAAACCAGGCTTAGTTGGGGGGCCAGTTCTCCTCTGACCAGACGAAACCAGTAGTTTAATTCCTGGCTGCAGCAAAGTCAGATTGTGCAGAAGAATCATTTGTTTCCTCTGGTCTTGTCCTGGTGGTCCTCTGAGACAAGGTCTTACAGGGGATCTGTATCTGGGGCTATAGTTGTCCTGGTCTCCGCTGTCTTTCAGGGCAGTAGAGGTCCTTTCTAGGTGCTGATCCACCATCTGGTCTGGATACGTACTGGATCCGGATGACTGCAGTGACCCTCTGATCTGGATACAGACTGGATCTGGTTGCTACGGTGACCTCGGAATTAGAGAGAAACAGACAAATATTAGTGTAGAAGCCATTATTCTAATGATGTAGCAAGTACATAGGGTGTTATGGGAAGTGTTTCCGATTCCAGTTTACCTAATTAATGCAGCCTAAAAATCCGGATTTGGATATTAAAAGCATATTAGTATGTTATGTGTAAGCCAGGTTAAAGAGATGGGTCTTTAATCTAGATTCAAACTGCAAGAGTGTGTCTGCCTCCCAAACAATGTTAGGTAGGTTATTCCAGAGTTAAGGCGCCAAATAGGAAAAGGATCTGCCGCCCGCAGTTAATTTTGATATTCAAGGTATTATTAAATTGACTGAGTTTTGAGAAAGTAGTGCACGTGCAGGATTTTAATGTAAAGGAGCTCAGTCAAATACTGAGGAGCTAAACCATTCAGGGCTTTATAAGTTATAAGCAATATTTTAAAATCTATACAATGTTTGATAAGGAGCAAGTGCAGTGTTGACAGGACCAGGCTAATATGGTCATACTTCCTGGTTCTAGTAAGAACTCTTGCTGCTGCATTTTGGACTAGCTGTAGTTTGTTTTCTAAGCATGCAGAACAACCACCCAATAAAACATTACAATAATCTTACCTTGAGATCATAAATGCATGGATTAGCATTTCTTCATTTGACATTGAGAGCATAGGCCGTAATTTAGGTGTATTTTTGAGATGGAAAAATGCAGTTTTACAAATGCTGGAAATGTGGCTTTCTAAGGAAAGATTGCGATCAAATAGCACACCTAGGTTCCTAACTAATGATGAAGAATTGACAGAGCAGCCATCAAGTCTTAGACAGTGTTCTAGGTTATTACAAGCAGAGTTTTAGGGCCTATAATTAACACCTCTGTTTTTTCAGAATTTAGCAGTAAGAAATTACTCGTCATCCAGTTTTTTATATCGACTATGCATTCCATTAGTTTTTCAAATTGGTGTGTTTCACCAGGCTGCGAAGAAATATAGAGCTGAGTAGCATCAGCATAACAGTGAATGCTAACACCATGTTTCCTGATGATATCTCCCAAGGGTAACATATAAAGCGTGAAGAGTAGCAGCCCTAGTACTGAGCCTTGAGGTACTCCATACTGCACTTGTGATTTGTGATCGATATGATACATCTTCATTCACTGCTACGAACTGATGGCGGTCATATAAGTACAATTTAAAGCATGCTAATGCACTTCCATTAATGCCAACAAAGTGTTCAAGTCTATGCAAAAGAATGTCGTGATCAATTGTGTCAAACACAGCACTAAAATCCAATAAAACTAATAGAGAAATACACCCACGATCAGATGGTAAAAGCAGATCATTTGTAACTCTAAGGAGAGCAGTCTTAGTACTATGATATGGTCTAAATCCTGACTGGAAATCCTCACATATACCATTTTTCTCTAAGAAGGAATATAATTGTGAGGATACCACCTTTTCTAGTATCTAGGACAGAAAAGGGAGATTCGAGATTGGTCTATAATTAACTAGTTCTTTGGGGTCAAGTTGTGTTTTTTTGATGAAAGGCTTAATAACAGCCAGTTTGAAGGTTTTGGGTACATATCCTAATGACAATGAGAAATTAATAATAGTCAGAAGAGGATCTATGACTTCTGGAAGCACCTCTTTTAGGAGCTTAGATGGTATAGGGTCTAACATACATGTTGTTGGTTTAGATGATTTAACAAGTTTATACAATTCTTCCTCTCCTATAGTACAGAATGAGTGGAACTGTTCCTCAGGGGGGTCTATAGTGCACTGTCTGATGTGATACTGTAGTTGACAGCTGAATGGTTGCAATTTTATCTCTAATAGTATCGATTTTAGAAGTAAAGTAGTTCATTAATGCTGTGATGTTGGAAAATGTCAACACTTGTTGAGGCTTTATTTTTCGTTAATTTAGCCACTGTATTGAATAAATACCTGGGGTTATGTTTGTTTTCTTCTAAAAGAGAAGAAAAGTAGTCGAATCTAGCAGTTTTTAATGTTTTTCTGTAGGATAGGTTACTTTCCTGCCAAGCAATACGAAATACCACTAGTTTTGTTTTCCTCCAGCCGCGCTCCATTTTTTGGGCTGCTTTCTTTAGGGAGCGAGTATGCTCATTATACCATGGTGGCAAACTGTTTTCCTTAACCTTCCTTAAGCGTAAAGGAGCAACTGTATTTAAAGTGCTAGAAAAGAGAGAGTCCATAGTTTCTGTTACATCATCAAGTTGTTCTGAGGTTTTGGATATGCTTAGGAATTTGGAAAAATCAGGAAGATAACTTAAAAAGCAGTCTTTTGTGCTTCCATACTTGTAACAAGAAGTAGAATTTACAATTTTGGCTATATGAAGTTTGCACAAAACTAAATAATGATCTGAGATATCATCACGTGGCTGCATAATTTCAACACTATCATCTTCCATTCAATGTGACAGTATTAAATCTAGAGTATGATTTCGACAATGAGTAGGTCCTGAAACGTGTTGTCTAACCCCAATAGAGTTCAGAATGTCTATAAATGCTGATCCCAATGCATCTTTTTCATTATCAACATGGATATTAAAATCACCAACTATTAAAACTTAAAACTTAAAACTAACTCAGATGTAAAATCACCAAACTCTTTAATAAAGTCTGTATGGTCCCCTGGTGGCCTGTAAACAGTAGCCAGTACAAAGATAACAGGGGATTTATCATTAACATTTGTTTCTCTGGATAATGTTATATGAAGCACCATTACTTCAAACGAGTTATACTTGAAGCCTGCCCTCTGAGAAATCCTGAAAACGTTGTTATAAATTGAAGCAACACCTCCCCCTTTGCCTTTTAGACGCGGCTCATGTTTATAATAGTAATCTTGGGGGGTTGACTCATTTAAAATAATGTAATCATCGGGTTTTAGCCAGGTTTCTGTCAAACAGAGCACATCTATATTATGATTAGTGATCATATTATTCACAAAAAGTGTTTTCGTAGAAAGGGATCTGATATTCAATAAGCCAAGCTTTATCATTTGTTTATCCATATTGCATCTGTGTTTTATGTGTTGAACCTCAATTAAATAGTTAATCTTAACTTGGTTTAGACGTTTTTTTCTATTTTCTAGTTCGGGGAACAGACACAGTTTCTATAGTGTGATATCTAGGTGAAAGAGTCTCTATGTGCTGAGAATTAGCTGACCTCTGTGAAGTGAGGCAGCTAGCAGACGGTCGGTTTAGCCAGTCTGTCTGCTTCCTGACCTGGGCCCCAGTTAGTCAAGTATAAACACTAAGACTATTTGCCATATTTCTAGAGAGAAGAGTGGTGCCACCCCAGGAGGGATGAAGACCATCTCTTTTTAACAGGGCAGGTCTGCCCCAAAAGCTTGTCCAATTGTCTATGAAACATATGTTATTCTGTGGGCCACTTAGACATCCAGCCATGTCATCCATTGAGTGATGACAATCTGGTATGCATCAATCTGCTATGCATCACATTCACGGATGCTCCAGAATAAAACACCATGCATTAAGAGCCGGGGGTGAAAACTTTTTGAAATGGAAGATCAAGGTAAATTGTACTTAATTTGTCTTCCAGAAACATTCAAGTATCTTCTGTCGCTTCTAAAGTGCAGTACTAAATGGAAAAACATATATTTAAACAAATATATACTTCTAAAGTGCAGTATTAAATGGAACAAACATATATTTAAACAAAATAAGAAAAAAACTGACATCTTCATCCTGGTCAAAAGTTTTCTGCTTATTCTGGAGCATCATTGAATGTTTGAACCTTTTTTAATAGTTGTGTTTGAGTCTTAAAATATCTTACTCATAACAGTGATAAAAAAATAACATGCATTTTCCATGATCTCTCTGATTTTGTTAAAATTATTCACATTTTCACAGATTCTGCAAGTGGTGCCCAAACTTTAGCATAAAAACTGTATGTGTGTGTGTATTCCTTGCATGATGTACTTCTTCTCACCCCCTACATACCTCCACACGTCCTCTAGAAAGTCTGAAATGACTCTGAAACTCAGAGGGACTGTACAAATAGACCACTTACTCAATAAAATGAGAAATTTTGGGGAAATTCCTAGCAAAGGGACAAACATTTGTTCTTACCTCTGTCTATCAAAAGCAACTTGCTATTTACTTCATTTACCATTTGCTAATACAATCCTTTAAAATGTATTACATGTTGTTGTGTAAGCTGTTTATCTGAACATTATTTGACAGTACCAACTTCAAAAGTCTTTTTTGACTCCTCCCCTTACTGCAGCCGCCTACTCTCGCCTACATTTCAGGCGAGGCGAGGCGCATCTCAAACAAGCCTAATCATACTTGCTCTGTGTTGCAAGGAATTTGATTGGCTGTGACACGTCCAAACACTCCACAAACTAAGGATCAAAGACTGAGATGACAAAGAAAGCTGATGATCAGCTTTGATCATGATACCAACAAAACCGGATTGAAGTGAAGTGAGTTTGTTTTCTCCTTTCAAAACTAATCCTCTAACTCTTAAATTGTTCAACTACCATCATGATACAGGCCCCAGGTGTGTTGCCCTTCTAAACAGCTAACAACACCATTAAACACTATTGACTCTTTTAATCTGCTGAGGTTGGTTAATCATCCCACACATACCCAAGGCCACACTTTGGACTAAATATTGATTCCTGGCCTATCTATATTGACATTACAGCTGTTGATAGAAAACAAATAGTTTAATATAAGATTTCTAAGCCAGTTTCTCAGCTGTAGATATGAAACACCTATTCATTTACAAAGCTGAACTAAGTGAATAAGTACATGTGAAAGTCAGACCTCAGTATATTCAGATGACATTGTGAATTTACTAGATATTAGAAAAGGTGGTATCCTCACAATTATATTCCTTCTTAAAGAAAAATGGTGTGGATTTCCAGTCAGGATTTAGACCGTATCATAGTACTGAGACTGCTCTCCTTAGAGTTACAAATGACCAGCTCTTATTATCTGACCGTGGTTGTATCTCTCTATTAGTTCTATTGGAACTTAGTGCTATGTGTGACATAATTGACCACAACATTCTTTTGCGTAGACTTGAACACTTTGTTGGCATTAATGGAAGTGCATTAGCATGGTTTAAATCGTACTTATATGACCACCCTTAAGTTCGTAGCAGTGAATGAAGAGGTATCATATCGATCACAAGTGCAGTATGGAGTACCTCAAAACTCAGTACTAGGGCCGCTACACTTCACACTTTATATGTTACCCTTGGGTGATATCATCAGGAAACATGGTGTTAGCTTTCACTGACTACGTTTACATGCAGCCAATAACCCGTTCAAAACCAGGATATTAGCAATAACACGGTCGCGCACGGCCATGTAAACACCGGCAAAAACCCGGATATGCTCATATCCCGGTTTTAAAAAAAAAAACCTTTTCTAACCCGAATATTTGGTCTTGTAAACGCGTTTTGGCATATCCCCATCAAAATGTGTGTTCTGCGCATGTTCTATTCGCAAGGAATCTTGGTCTTTTGAGTCTTTGGATACAGGAAGAAGAATCGGAAATGACGCATATTGCGTCTTACGTCCAGACGCTAACCGTGCGTTGCCATTTACATCGGGATATTGGCGACTGATTACACATTCCATGTATACAGGAGTAACTCTCTCTGCTCACGCATGTAAACGGGTTATCCCGAATGTTTCAGAAACCCGAATAGTGACCTTAACCCGACCATAACCCGAATTTTAACAGCTTGTAAACGTAGTCACTGTTATGCTGATGATACTCAGCTCTATATTTCTTCGCGGCCTGGTGAAACACATCAATTTGAAAAACTAATGGAATGCATAGTCGATATAAAATACTGGATGACGAGTAATTTCTTACTGCTAAATTCTGAAAAAAAACAGAGGTGTTAATTATAGGACCTAAAACTCTGCTTGTAATAACCTAGAACACTGTCTAAGACTTGATGGCTGCTCTGTCAATTCTTCGTCATTAGTTAGGAACCTAGGTGTGCTATTTGATCGCAATCTTTCCTTAGAAAGTCACGTTTCTAGCATTTGTAAAACTTTTCCATCTCAAAAATATATCTAAATTACGGCCTATGTGTCACAGTCTCCTGTCTTTTTCTGACCCCGCCTATCTTGTTACCTGATTATTGTTTTAGTTGCTACACCTGTGTTTCTCCCTTGCTCCCGGACTCATTTACCTTCACTTCCCACACCTGTCTCTCAATCACACACACAGCTGTTGCTCATTGTCATGGACTATATATTCTCGTCTCAAACACCACTCTGTCTGGCTGTATTAATCATTGTTTGTGTATGCTGTGGTCACATACCGTGATTTGTTTCTTTTTTGTTTTTGCCGTGTTGCCCTTTTTGTTCTCTTTTATTAAAAAGTGATAATTTTTATCACTGCATTTGGAACCAGACCCTGTTCTTTCCATGGCGCCGTTCCTCCCAAACCGTGATGGAATACAGCCATCAACATGGGTCAAGCAGGGAAGTTCCTTGATGTTCGACAGGGAGATTGGAGCATCAAGGATTACACCAGGGACTTTGTGGGGGCGGATCGGTAATCGGATGCAGAAAAAAACTGCCTGATGGTCTATTTCTGGGGAGGCCTAGCCGAGCCCTTCAAGTCTAGAGGATTATCTCAACCTGGCTCCGCAGTTGAGGGGCTCAGCAGTCAGGGTGGAGTTAGCTGTAGAGCCTGCTCAAGGTTCTCCCGAGTCGACAGTCCAGAAGTCAGCAGAGGCCTCTTCGGCTGCACCCAGTGCCTCACACCTGTTCCCGCAGCTTCAAGGGCTGATACGCTGCATGCAGGAATCACCGCTGATGTTGGTGAGAGCAGCGTGGTTAGCTCACAAGACTCACGAAGTGGTGGAACATGCTAATGTTCCCTCTGAGGCGGCGGCAGTCTCAACTCACAGTTACCCCGAGGCGCTGCGCCGTCTGCTCACAGTTCCCCCGAGGTGGCGGCGGTCTCCGCTCACAGTTCAAACTTCAGGAGCTTGACAGAGGGGTCTTTAGACGTGCAATCGTTAGTGTACAGGGAGAAGAGCAGTGGGGATAGAACACAGCCCTGGGGAGCTCCAGTGCTGATTGTACGGGTGCTGGATGTGTATTTTCCCAGCCTCACCAGCTGCTGCCTGTCTGTCAGGAAGCTCTTAATCCACTGACAGACGGAGGTGGGCATGGAGAGCTGAGTTAGTTTGGGCAGGAGAAGGTTTGGAATGATAGTGTTAAAGGCCGAGCTGAAGTCCACAAACAGGATCCTCACTTAAGTCCCCGGTCTGTCTAGATGTTGCATAACATAATGCAGTCCAATGTTTACTGCATCGTGCACAGCTCCAGTGATCTGTTGAAGATCTCTGTGAAAACGGGGGCCAGCTGATTTCAGACAGGCTGGTGTAACACAATCTGGGCCTGGTGCTTTTTTCCTTTTCTGCTTCCGGAAGACCTGGTACACAGTATCCTCGCTTATCTGTATTGCAGGTGTGGGGGAGAGGGGGGATGCAGAAGGTGTGAATGGTGAGAGCGGTTGTTTAGAGTCTGCTGAATATATATTGAGAATGAGAAGTTGTAGTCATAGAACAAAGCCCCTCCCTCGATATCACGGGCTCAACCATGTTGGAAGGATATCGGCGGCTAAACAGAATTGTTTACATGTGTTGTTAAGAGGAGGTTCTCGCAATTCTGCACTGTTTTACCATGCCTGGAAGTTACTGCTGCATTAAAAACTGCTGCAGTACCTCACACGATACATATGGAAAACATAGGAACAATGGAATACAGGTTTTTTTAGGTTACACCAAGCGCAAAACAGCGGTATTTGGAGAAGCTCTTAAGCGGCACAGAGACCTGGACCATTTACCTCCATGCACACATATGGACATTGGGAATTATTATTATTATTTTTTTGGTTTAAGTTACTACACAATGCAGGAGTTTAAAAGCCACAAGTCTTTGGAAAGTTACAAGGCTTTCTGCTGTGGCTGGGTCCATCATTTAGAATGCACTTCTTGACCAAAATGACAAAGTAATTAATTGCGACTGAACACTAGATTGTAACGAGATGTTCAATGTATACGAACGTTTCCAACATGTTTTGATGTAACGTGAAGCTAAAGCTGTGTATGTTTAGTTATAATTTGATTTTAACCCAATGACACCAGGTGTACCAGGTTTTTTTTGTTGGGGGCTGCATGTGGACAAACCAGTTCTGGGTTAGCTAGGGTAGTTAAATGTGTGATTGCGAGATGTAAATGTCCGGGTTAGATTAAAGCCATTAACAGCGTGAATGCAAAGTGACTTACATTGTAAACAATATAATTCCCAATGTCCATATGTGTGCACTGAGGTAAATTGTTCAGGTCTCTGTGCCGCTGCAGGGAGCTCGTATGGGTCGATATTTTAGATGCCTGAGAGCTTCTCCAAACACCACTGTTTTGCGCTTGGTGTGAGCTTGTTCCTGTAAGGTCCCTTTCTTTCGCCTTATGTTTTTGCATTGCTTTACTTTCTTCCTTTTCTTTCGCGTATTCGTAGATCCGTCTCGATCTGTTCTGCTGACAAAATAAATGCGCAAAAATGAAAGCGCACTGAAATGATTAGTCGCGCCTCTGTGAAGTTCTGAAGACATTGCCCCTGGCAACAGATAGCGTATCCTGCCATTAGGGCCAACCAGCTCAGACCCCTCCCAAATCAACCCAAATCGGCACGTGACTCCTCAATCTCAATAGAGAGAGAGAGGCATTCAGGATGGGTTGCAAGAGTTGTGAATAATGTGAACAGTTGTTTGGAGAGGCGTTCAGGGTGGGTTGCAGGAGGTGTGAATGGTTGTGTGGAGAGGCGTTCAGGGCAGGTGATGGCTGATCTTCTTTCAAACCTGCAGTAAAACTCGTTCAGATTGTCTGCCAGTAAGCAACTTGCAAGCTATTTGAGTATACCTACCGAGCAGTAATGGCACTTTTATATGTCCCATATCTAATAGGAGAATGGTAGTGATTGGAGCTATTTGACAGCTGACCAGCAGCAAGTGTTTGAAATAACTTGATCCGATGTGGATTATAATCACTAAACAAGGCAGAAATATTTATAAGCGATGTAAAAGACTATGCACGCTAAACATTAATGTTACCATAGTAAACATGCTAAATATGACCGCTTGGATAAATCAGACGTCAGCTTCTTATTCTCTATTGTGTATTTATGAAGTAACATTTTATCTGTCGTCTCGTTTCGTGAGTTTAGCTCCACGTTGCATATCAAAAAAATATAATAATGATTTTTGTTTGGGAGCTTTTATAAAAATAGAGAGTCTGTGCTGAGGATCATTTCAGAAAGATAAATCATTTCAGCTTGGATAAATCAGACGTCAGCTTTAACACCAGCATTAAACACTTATTTAAATAAGTCAAACTCAAAACTCTTTTTCAGTCAGCAGCGAGTGTTTGAAATAACTTGATCCAATGTGGATTAGAATCACCATACAAGGCAGAAATATTTATAAGTGATGCAAAAGATATGCACGCTAAACAGGCTCACGTTGGGGCAAGTTGCCTTGTATGGCCTCAGTCTGCTGTTGTACTGCCGGGAACCGCACAGGCCAGCCTGGGAGATGGGATCATCAAGAAAGTGCACTATGTCGACAGTGCTCATCTCTACCAGGCTGAACCAGAGATGGCACTACAGGACCACCAGAGTGGACATCTCCTTCCCGAAGGACTGCGTCGTGACTTCCGTCAGCTGAGAAGATGCGCCCAAAAAAACGCTGAAAATGAAGTGGATTTGCACATCTTCTCTATTAACAACGGCTCTGTGTAGTTACAGCTGCTCTATGTGAAATCACGCACCTGATGGAATTATCCGCTGATTAGAGAACCGGCTTTACTGACGAGATGCGCATTGACGATCGGCCGATCGTGATCGGAGCACCTCTAATCTATTTAAGCCCACTGAAATGCCCGAGTGCAGATGATGCAGACACATCAATCAGCGTCTCTGTGTTTTAGGTAAAAATAACTTTAAAAAAAATAACCATTAAACTAACAAAGATTAAATAAAGTAACTTGTGCATGTTCAAATTCCCCGCTGCCGTAATATTAACAGTTTTAATAAAATGCTACCATGTCCTATGTGACGTCTGTTTTTATATTGTTTATCATCACTAACATTATATTGTTTGGATTAACTAGATGAGTAGACAGACATGAATGTTTATTCATAACCGTACTGAAAATAAGTAAATATTGTTAGCTGATGCTAACTGTCTAGCTGTCTATGCTAACTTGAGGTAATTTTTATAAATAATGTACAAATATTTTTATTCAACAACCTATATATATATATATATAGGATGTGATGTTCAGAACATGGTAACTACAGTAATTATCGAAGTGGGAAGAGATGCACCCTGTTTGGCCATGGGTGTTTTTACACCACAGACAAGATTTGAGAAGGAAAAATAATTATTAAAATATAATTATATTTTCCTTAAAATGTTCTTCCTAACTTCAGGCCTTATTATCATTACATAAATATCGTCTTGGTTACGTATGTAATCCTCGTTCCCTGAAGGAGGGAACGGAGACGTTACGAATGGGATCTTGCCCGAGAGCCCAATCACCTTTGGATGGTACAAAACGAGCCAATGGTACACAAAGTACCTTGGTCTGCGGAATTTGCATCGCGAGCTCCGGCACGCAGAGCGGGTATATAAGGAGCAAAGCGAGCAACTCGCATTCAAGTCTTCGATGAGGAGCCGAGCCAGTGACCCGGCCGTTCAGCGGAACAGCGATGTGGCAAGGGGACGTAACGTCTCCGTTCCCTCCTTCAGGGAACGAGGGTTACATATGTAACCAAGACATTCCCTTTCAGTCGGTCACGTTCGACGTTACGAATGTGGTCCCTTACAAAATGCCACATGGCTGTCTTCCAGCGACCTGTGTGAGTGATAGCACCCTGTCATGAAGCCAGCACGAGTCAGGGCCTATAGCTCACACAGGGCCTATAGCTCACGAGCAGGTCCTTACTGGCCCGAAGGGGCGAGTACCTGGGAGGACACAGGCTCTACACGGAGATTATAAAATCTCGCGAATGTGTTAGGTGTCACCCAGCCCGCAGCTCTACAGATGTCTGCCAGCGAGGCGCCATGCGCCAGCGCCCAGGAGGAAGCTACGCTCCTAGTTGAGTGAGCTATCACCCCGAGGGGGCATGGCAGGTCTTGAGCCTGATAAGCCAGGACAATAGCATCCACTATCCAGTGGGATAACCTCTGCTTGGAGACAGCCTTTCCCTTCTGCTGGCCTCTGTAACAGACAAAGAGCTGGTCTGAGGTCCTAAGGCACCGAGTTCTGTCGATGTAGGTGAGGAGTGCACGTACTGGACAGAGCAGCGCCAGGGCTGGGGTTGCCTCCTCCAGGGGCAGCGCTTGCAAGTTCACCAACTGATCCCTAAAAGGAGTGGTGGGAACTTTGGGCACGTACCCAGGCCGGGGTCTCAAGATAACGTGAGAGTTAGCCGGCCCGAATTCCAGGCACGCTTCATCAACTGAAAATGCCTGCAGGTCCCCGACCCTCTTCACCGAAGCCAAAGCCGTCAGGAGCGCAGTTTTCAAAGATAAAAACTTTAGCTCTACTGAGAGCAAGGGTTCGAAGGGAGCTCTCTGCAGTGCTGATAGAACCACTGCGAGGTCCTTGCTGAAGAGGGGACTTGCTGAGGGCGAGGCGGATTGAGTCTCCTTGCTCCTCTCAGGAACCTGATGATCAGATCGTGCCTCCCAAGAGACTTACCTTCAACAGGGTCATGGTGAGCTGAAATGGCAGCCACATAGACCTTGAGGGTGGAAGGAGACAGCCTTCGTTCCAACCCCTCCTGAAGAAAGGAAAGCACTGACCCAATCGGGCATTTCCAGGGGTCCTCACGCCGTGAAGAACACCAAGTGATGAAGAGGTTCCACTTCAAAGCATAGGCATGTCTGGTGGACATGGCTCTAGCTGAAGTGATGGTAGCTACCCCCTGTGGTGGCAAGGTACCTAAACCTTCCGTGACCCATCCAGAACCCACACATGTAGGTTCCACAGATCGAGACGTGGGTGCCAGAGGGTGCCCCGTCTCTGAAAAAGAAGGTCCTTCCTCAGAGGAATTGGCCAGGGAGGGGCTGTCGCGAGGAGTTCAAGTTCGGGGAACCAGGTCCAGGCGGGCCAAAAAGGCGCAACCATGAGGACCTGCTCCTCGTCCTCCCTGATCTTGCACAACGTCTGTGCAAGAAAGCTCACTGGGGGAAACGCATACTTGCACAGGCCCAGCAGCCAGCTGTGTGCCAGGGCGTCCGTGCCGAGGGTGCCCTCGGTCAGGGAGTAAAACAACTGGCAGTGGGAATTTTCTGGAGAGGCAAACAGGTCTACCTGAGCGTCTCCGAAGTGTTCCCAAATCAGCTGAACCGACTGGGGGTGGAGTCTCCATTCCCCAGGGCGAGACTGCTGCCGTGAGAGCGCGTCGGCTGCACCATTGAGCCTGCCCGGATTGTGAATGGCACGAAGCGAGCCTCAGATGCTTGTGACTCCACAGGAGGAGATGGCGAGCGAGTTGCGACATGCGGCTGGAGCGTAGACCACCCTGACGGTTGATGTACGTTACGGTCACAGTGTTGTCCGTACGGACCAGAACGTGCTTGTCCTTCAGCAGGGCCCTGAAGCTGTGCAGAGCAAGACGTACTGCTAACAACTCGAGGCAATTGACATGCCACTGAAGTCGGGGTCCTATCCAGGAGCCTAACGCAGCATGCCCGTTGCACATGGAACCCCAGCCCGTGGCAGAGGCATTGATACAACAACATGTCTGGAGACCGGTTCTAGGGGCACGCCAGCCCGTAGAAACGAGGAGTCCAACCACAGGGTGAAGTATCGGCGGCAGGCCGGAGTGATGGTCACTCGGAGCGTGCCCTGTTGCCATGCCAATCTCGGGACTCAGTCGTGAAGCCAGTGCTGAAGCGAACTCATATGGAGTAGCCCGAGTGGTATGACCGCCGCCGCGGACGGCATATGCCCCAGGTGCCTCTGAAACAGTTTCAGTGGAACCGCTCTCTTGCCCTCGAATTGTCTCAGGCAATTCAGCAGTGACTGCGCGCGCTCGTTTGTAAGCTGCACGAACATGGCGACCGAGTCTATTTACATACAGAGAAAAGATCCCTGTGCTCGCACAACCGCTCTCGAGAGTGAGCTAGGATCAGCCAGTCGTCGAGGTAGTTAAGGATACGGACACCTTGTTCCCTGAGAGGAGCCAGGGCTCCCTCCGCGACCTTTGTAAAGACGCGGGGAGACAGGGCCAACCCGAATGGGTTGAAGGGTGAAGTATCGGTGGCAGGCCGGAGTGATGGTCACTGGGAGCGTGCCCTGTTGCCATGCCCATCTCGGGACTCAGTCGTGAAGCCAGTGCTGAAGCGAACTCATATGGAGTAGCCCTAGCGGTATGACCGCCGCCGCGAAAGCCTGCCCCTCGAAAGCAAACCGAAGAAATGGTCTGTGTTGAGGAAGAATAGAGACATGAAAGTACGCGTCCTTCAGGTCGATTGCTGCAAACCAATCCATCGGACGAATACATTCGAAAATGCGCTTGGGCGTTAGCATCTTGAACGGGAGTCTGTGCAAAGCTCGGTTCAAGGCACGCAGGTCCAGGATTGGCCATAACCCACCTGTCTTCTTGGGTACTTCGAAGTTAGGGCTGCAACCTCCGCACGCATGACAGGGCCATCTTTGCCCACCATCGTCGCGTGGACACCCCGAAACCTGGGGGGACGCCGGGCGAACTGAATCGCGTAACCGAGCCTGAGCGTCCGGATGAGCCAGCGGGAAGGCCTGGGGAGCTCTAACCAGGCTCCCAGGAACCGAACCAGCGGGGTCAAGGGGACTACAGGCGTACCCACAGTGGGGCACCGTGGTGGAGCAGACAGCCCCGGTATGGGAGGCATAGCGTGCCCCTGAGGCCATGGCATGCAGGGCAGAAGCGGCCTGCCCCACAGCTCTGTAAGCTTTGGCCACAAGCGTGGATGAGAACTTACAGGCCTTGGAGGGCAGCTTGGGACCACCACGCCAAGCGGAGGCGCTCTGTGGACACAGTTGCATCGCAACAGAACGCTCCACCGGGGGAATCCCAGCATACCCGTTGGCCGCCCCACCATCGAGGGCAGTGAAGGTGGAGGAACAACCAGAACAGTTTCAGGCAGTTAAAGGTGCCTTCCATGAACTATTTACTTCCTGGTGCACTTCCGGGAAGAAAGGAAAAAGAGGGGGGTGCTGGCGATCCGCATGAGCAGCCCCCAGGAACCAATCACAGAGCCTCGAGCTCTCGGGACAGGGTGGAGGATTCCACTCAAGCCCGATGCTCTCCGCTGCCCGGGAAAGCACGGCCGTCAGCTCGGGAACGGGCTCGGACAACGCTGGCATATATACCCGCTCTGCGGGGCGGAGCTCGCGATGCCAATTCCGCAGACCAAGGTACTTTGTGTACCATTGGCTCGTTTTGTACCACTCTAAGGTGATTGGGCTTTTGGGCGAGATCCCATTCATAACGTCGAACGTGACCGACTGAAAGGTAACTGTGATGTTCTGTAAAACAACAAACTTTAAAATACTTTTTTCTTACTGGTGAAAATCATATGGTAAACTCTGCTTTCTCTCGGGTAATTCACAGTGTAAGCTTCACAGTGAACACTGCTCTCGTCAACATAGTCCATATACACAACAAAAATATATCTTGACACCATATAGTGGTTATTTTGGAAAAAATCCTGGGTATTTTGAGCAGTAGGATTATTAAAAGATATATGTGCTAATAAAAAATTAAATTAAGTCGCCTATATAAAATTGCACACATCTATCTTTCAGTACTTTTTTACGTAAGTACATAAAAAAATTAGTACTTTTGTACTTTCACTTGAGTAAAATTGAAAAAGGAGTACTTTTACTGGAGTAATATTTTACTATACGTATCTGTACTTTTACTCAATTACTTGATTTGTGTACTTCGTCCACCACTGAACCTCAGGAATAATACCAGAAAACATTGTCGGTGAACACAATCCACCGTGCCATTCGCCGTTGCCGGTTAAAACTCTATAGGTAAAAAAAGAAGTCATATCTAAACATGATCCAGAAGCACAGGTGTTTTCTCTGGGCCAAGGCTCATTTAAAATGGACTGTGGCAAAGTGGAAAACCGTTCTGTGGTCAGACAGATTAAAAAAAAATTTTCTTTTTGGAAAACTAGGACGCAATGTCAGCTAGACTAATGAGGACAAGGACAACCCAAGTTGTTATCAGTGCTCAGTTCAGACGCCTGCATCTCTGATGGTATGGGGTTTCATGAGTGTGTGTGCCATGTGCAGCTTACACAACTGGAAAGGCACCATCAATGTTGAAAGGTATATCCAAGTTCTAGAACAACATATGCTCCCATCCAGATGTCGTCGCTTTCAGGGAAGACCTTGCATTTTCCAACATGACAATGCCAGACCACAGACTGCATCAGTTACAACATCATGGCTGCGTAAAAGAAGGATCTGGGTACTGAAATGGCCAGCCTGCAGTCCAGATCTTTCACCCATATAAAACATTTGGCGCATTATAAAGAGGGAGTTGCGACAAAGAAGACCTAAGAGAGTTGAGCAAATAGAAGCCTGTATTAGACAAGAATGGGACAGCATTCCTATTCCTAAACTTGAGCAACTTGTCTACTCAGTCCCCAGACGTTTGCTGAAGAGGGGATGCCACACAGTGGTAAACATGGCCTTGTACCAACTTTAAAAAATTTTTTTAAATCAACTCACTGATCCCTTATAATAATACATTTTCTCATTTTAAACATCTGATATGTCATTTATGTTGTATTCTGAATAAAATATTGAAATTTGAAACTTCCACATCATTACATTCTGTATTATTCAAAATTTGTACAGTGTCCCAACTCTTTTGGAATCTGTTTTTTATGACATGGTCTAAATCCTGACTGGAAATCCTCAAAGATACCATTTTTCTCTAAGAAGGAATACAATTGTGAGGATACTACCTTTTCTAGTATCTTGGACAGAAAAGGGATATTCGAGATCGGTTTGCATTTAACTTGTTCTTTGGGGTCAAGTTGTGTTTTTTTTTTCTTGATGAGAGGCTTAATAACAACTAAATGTATGTAATATTCATTGTACTTAAGTACAAAAACTTTTTTTTAATCTTAAACATACTTAAGTATTGAAAGTAAAAGTAGAAGTAAAATCAAAATGGAAAAGAAGCAAATAAATATGTATATATAATATTCATATACAGCATGGGTAGCAAGATTTTGTTCAGTTTTTACTCCTTTTATCTATTTTGTATTTTTTGCAATATTTAAGAATTAAACACTTCATCTGTACTTAGTGTCTTTCATTCCAACATAAAAAACACATATCTGGAATCTGCATCTGAAAAAGCATTTAGGTGTATTTACAGTTTATATATCTCGGAGGGGACATGGATGCATTTAACCTGCAGTTACAGATGGATAAATAATGTTTTATTTTTAAGATAAAATATTGAAATACTGATATTTGAAATGCTTAAAAACATGAACAACATAGTCGAATTGTCTGTGAGTAATGTCACCTCCCAATTCAAACACTCCCCATAGTGTGGTCCCACCCCTGACACGAACTGAGTGGTTTCCATGTGAGGCATTGGAAATTCAGATGCTAAAGTAATTGCGATTTCATTCGAGTTTTGGCAGGTTACATGTGCAACAAAGTGGAAAAGCAGACATGGTTATTAATAACACCAGATGTACTTGTTCTTATGATGCATCTACTCTAACATGAGTCTGTTTCATTCTTATTCTGAGGTCAACGTAGCCACCCGGATCCAGTCAGTATCCAGACCAGCATCTGTTGGATCACCACTCAGTTTAAATCATTTATAGGTTCCAGATGTACTGTGAAACAACAAAAATCTGTGTCTTCCACAACAGACAAGGGCTCATGATCCATTCCATCCATTCACACATTATTTTTCAATTTTTACAAAGTTCATTGGTCTGAAAAGTGAGGTGTGCTGTGATTGGCCAGCTATCCAGCGCTTTGTGATTGGCTGAATACCTCACGTGCGTGATGGAGATGTCACCATACTGTGATGCCATCTCCCAGCACGACCAGACAAAAACATTAAAACCTATTACAAACGAGGCATTTGTTCTCCAGTGGGGACATATTTACTGATTATAATGACTTATACTGTCTTTTTAAATGTTGCGTTGCATAATGCGCCACATAAACATAAAAAAAAATGTCTGCATTTGTGATCGGAGAAACAACAGACAACAAGTCTACTCTACACTGCTTAAAACTCATGTTTGTCTCATCAGTGGCAAATCCTTTACATATGTAAATGTACTTACAGACTGTAATTCAGAACAGCCAGCATGGTCTACTCTACCAGAGTCAGTCTTCCATAAAATGTGTTGAACACATCTGAATATTTGGGTCGAACCAATCTGGAACAGTGTTGTGAATACAATTTAACCACTGATTTCTAGTTGCTGTCACGTTCGTGATACAGGAAACACAGAGAGATCCAAGTGCAGGTATGAAGTTTATTTAAGGGCAAATCCAAAGGGGTAAACAGTTCAGGCAGGGTCAAAACCAGGATATACAATCAAACAAGAAAACAGAACAGAACACACTTTTTAAACCTAAAAAGAGTAATACTTTCAAGCAAATTATGTGCATTAACCGTGATGGTGTTATTAAAACTGTATAGATGACAGATACATTTTATAAAGAGAAGAAGTATTTGTGTTAACTATACAGTACTTATATTGTTCATTTTGTCATGTAACATTTACAAGAAGCTTTTATCCAAATGTTTCAAAAAACTAGAATATCATATCTGAGTGTGACCGGTTCTACTCACACTGCTCAGGATTCAAACCAGCAACAAGCGGGGCTTCATTTCCCAAACAACAACATAACTTCGTCTTTACAAGCAAATCAAACAGGAGACTTTTCAGATGTGCACTCCACTTTGCCTCTGCGATAGGTGTTAGTCAAACAATCACAGAAATGGTATAGGTGACATGACGAGGGAGAACAACAGTGCATTGTAATCAGCCGAGATTTTGTCATGTTTTGTCCTGTCAAGTGTTATACTGTGCTTGTAGTGCATGCTCTTCAATTGCACACACAATTGCAGCGGCACACGCTGTAGACTGTATCATTTCACATTAAAGCGCGAATGAAACTAAGCATTCGTGACTGATCTGCAGCTCTTAAAGTAATAGCAGGCAAATAACCTAATAACCCAGCTGCTGCAATGTCTGTTAATCAAGAACCAAAGAAAAAAGCTACTTTTGTAGCTTTAAGGATTCATCTACATTTCATTTAGAATGTAGTGTTTGATAACTTTATTCTATTTCTGTATATTTCTGGTACGGATTAATGCGACATTCATTATAATGGGATTATTAAGATTGGTTATTATTATTAAGATTGGTTTCAGTTCACTTAAATAAGAAGCTGTTATTTTCTAATACATATTCAAATTGATATTTCTTAATTATACTGTTGAATGACTATAATCAATTGTTAATATTAGGGCAAAAAAGAACAATTTCTTAGAGAGTAGTATTGATATCACTGATACTGTCACAGACACGCCAGACTCAATACACTACACTCCCTCACTGGAATACTGAACACACACACACACACACCTGCACCACATCAGCACCCTAATCAATTGGCGCATAAAAGACCCTTACACACACACACACACAGTCACCATCTGGTCTCGTTTGCAACAAGGACTTACCTTCATGCTAACTCCAAGGACTTCCAGCATTAAACTTACCTGTCTCCAGCGATCCCAAGTTACCTCCTGTGTCCATTGTGTGTGTGTGTGTGTGTCTCTCTCTCGTCATCCTCCAGTGTCTCAACTCCTCTACTGCCACTTGGATCTTCTCTCTGCCAAAACACAAAGGGCCGTATCACCACTCTTTCACTCACCATTCACGATTGCCACAGCAGTTTAACTCACTATTTGTTCACTATTCCCTCTGATTGTGTCAATAAACAACCTCCCGTCTCTGTCCAGTCTGTACTGTAACAAATACTCACCTTTAGTCATATAAAACAAGGCCATTGATCAAATAATTAAAATCTAGTCTTTATTGTTTCTGCATTAATTTGAAGATTGAATGTGAAATCATTGCAATATAAAATTATATTTAAAAACTTTAAAGTTGGGTGGGATTAATTGTAATTAATCATGATTAACTTCAGAAAAATATGTGATTAAATATTTAATTGTTTTAACAGATTGAAAGCAATAATATTATCTTCTTTTTAACCTGGACATTTCTAGTAAAAAAAATAAAATAAGTTGTTTATTTTGCATAAAGAAAACAGTTCAGAGGGAAAGAAGTCTAGAAACATTATTATATAGTATTTATCTCAAATGTGTTTGGTACAAAAGACTAATGTGAAGTACAGAATTTGCTGTTTTCATTTCACTCTCTCATGGTATTTTAAATATTTGATGTTTTGATGGATTTATATATTTATGTAATGAAGAGAGTCATGACGATGGAGTTAGGAATCCAAAAGCAAAGCTTTATAGAGTGTACTCAGAATAGGCAGGGTTAAACACCAGCAAACAATAATATCTGAGGCATAGGCAAAAGAGTACTCCATAAGACAGGCAAAGGTCAGGGGAGGCAGCAATAATTCAAAAACAAGGTAACAGTCCAAGGATCAAAACACAAGAAAGGCAAAATCTAGGAAACGGAGAAACCATGAAATGCAGAAAGGCTAAACTTTCAACCAGCGAAGTCAGTGTGTGTGTGTGCTATTTTTATAGTCCTGCTAATATGAGGCAGCTGTTAAATGGTAATGAGTGTGATGAGTCTGGGCAAAGGATTATGTGGAAATGGAGTCCTGAGTGAACAGCAAGGTACAGAATGGAGTGTCCTTTAGAGGAGCTCATGGGTACTCCAGCTAGAGATTGTGACACTTTTTTTGTTTTTGGTAGTTTCTTTTCATCTATGTTTCATTTAAAAACCCTATCAAGGCATCTTTTAAGAGCTTATATTTAGTTGTGGGTGTCAAAAGAGTGATGGGGAACTATGTGATTTTACTGAGAATGTATTATTTTTATATTTGAATGAAGAGCAAACAAATGTGCAAATGGAAATAAATCTCTGTATAGAATATTTTGCATCTCTTCTAGTCTTCAGTGATGCGAAGACAATGTTTGAGTGCATACACATATTATCTGAGCGAGAGCAGACCATTCATAAAATAACAAATTATATTTAAAAGCACATGCTTTTGCACACTCAAAGGAAACTGCCTAAAATTAAGTAGAAATTGGAGAAGGATGCCACTGTTAGAAGTAGAAGAGGCAGTTAGAAATTTACTAAAAAAAATTATCAAAACATTATCACAAGACATCTGGTAGGGGGGCATTTGGGGCCAGCCGAATTTCAGCGTATTTGTCATGCTGTCCGAGGGGAGGGCTCTGAGCTACAAACCAGAATTATTATAATATTGCATGTTTGTTAAAAGTAATCAAGGGTTACTTATTTTGCAAACCTTCATTTAAATAAAATTGTTTGGTTACTAGTGTGATGATATTGTGTTACTCATGTGCTCCCTTTTAGCTATTCATTAATGACAGAACAGTATTCTAAAAAAAAATATTCTAAATCCTCCTAAATCACCATAAAAACAGATTCCAGCAGTCACTTGAAACAACCGATGAAATTAATGTGTCACTGTTCGCAGGTTTATTTACTTGTTACTCCATTACACACACTGGCTGCAGAGTGTAAGTGGAACCAGGAGGCTCAATGGGACATGTTTTTGCAAGGCCTAGCTGACCGTATCCAAGGAAAGATTTTTGCTGGAACTTCCCCCTGATCTGGATAGATTGATCATGTTGGCAATTCCGGTTGATGCCAGACTGCAACACAGAGACCAACGAGTTTGGCAGATTTTAGTGCCTGAAACATCAGAGTTTTCAGCCACTGGGATTAATGTGATCGGACCAGTCTTCAAAGCTGGGCCTATGCAGGTGGGCAGGGCTCGACTCTCTTAGGATGAGAGGAACTGTCGGCGGGAGAGGGGACTATGTTTATACTGGGGTCCTGCTGGCCACCTCTCAGCCAGGTTCTCGGTAAAAGGCCAAGCCCAGTTCGGTTACACTCATCACTTCAGGGAATCACTCTGAGAAGATCTGATTGCTGCTCACTAACTCACTAACTCCCCACTCACTCTGATCATCCTGGGTCACCCCTGGCTGGTTCTCCACAATTCTTGTGTGGTCTAGGGGCACAACTCAAATGCTGCATGGAGCGAGTATTGTCATTCCTCTTGTCTCATGTCTAACTTTCATCACTATCTTGTTCTGTGTTTTAGGGGTACTCTGACCTGAGAGAAGTGTTCAATAAGTCCTGGGCTGCTTTTCTTTCTCCACATCATCCCTATGACTGTACCATAGATTTATTACCAGGTATTTTTCAGACGAAGAGTAAGTTGTACTCGTCTTCAGCTCCTGAAAGGGAGGCCATGGAGAAATATATTTCTGATTTTCTAGCAGCTGGGATCATCCACCCTCCTCTTTTCCTACTGGCGTGGGGTTCTTTTTTGTGGGGAAGAAGGATGGCTCCTCATGACTCTGCACTGACTATCAGGGGCTGAATAGCGTAACAATAAAAAATAAGACAGAGGGCTCTTTGAATATCTTGCCATGCCTTTCGGCCTTTTGAACTCACCTGCGGTTTTCCAGGCATTCATTATTGATGTGCTGAGAGATATGGTCAACCAGTTTATATGTCTACCTGGATGACATAGATTTTTTCCTCTACTCTACAGGAACATGTTCAGCTCATCAGGCAAATGTGTCAGAGGCTGCTAGAGAATGGGCTTTTTGGAAGAGTGCGTATTCCATGCACAGTCAGTTCCATTTTTGGGATAAATCATCTCATCCTAGGGGCGTGTGCATAGACCCTGACAAGATCCAAGGCCAATCCAGATTCCCACAAGGCCCTTCAGAGGTTCGTGGGGTTCATCAATTTTTATCTGCATTTCATTCGCAATTTCAGCTAACTAGCCACTCCTCTGACCGCAGTGACCTCAATCGAAATAACATTCAGGTGCAGCTGAGGTTACATTTTCCAACCTTAAGAGCCACTTTGTTTCAGCTCACATCCTCATAGACCCTTATCCTTCATGTCAGTTTGTGGAGGAGGTTGACGCTACTTTCCCAGTGTGCGCCTGCGGACGAAAAGATGCACCCCAGATAGCAACAGACTGCAGATGATAAGATGCAACCCAGATAGCAACAGACTCCAACGCGTACAGAATATGCCCTGCCTCCACACAACACACTGTCAGTTTGCAGACTCATCACAGATGCTGTGCAGATTCAATGACCGGACACGTCTTTTTCAACTGTAATCTTCACTGAATCCTTCTCCTCACCATGGTAAAGCTGGAGCCTACAGGACGGTGAAGACTGAACATGGTAAGAATAGTTAAAATATGCTTTATTTGTATCAAGTAACATTACCGTTAATTGCTTTTTTAAAATTTTTGTAATTTTTGAAAATGACTGTGGTCAAGTTAACGTTAGCTCTTCAGTGTCATTAGCATTAACTCAATTTTTTATGAAAAGTAATCTGGCAATTAACCTTTGAATAAAACGCTATTTGGACAGAGTTTCTTTATCTTTCTGGGAGGTGGGGTGATTTAATAAGTCTTCTAAATAAGGTTTCAGTCAAATCAGACCTAAACGCTAATTTTCACTCCTTTCGAGTAAAATAGCAGGCGAGATGTTAGGCCTAACATTATGTTGTTGTTCTTCTAGTTGTTTGAGTCTATTTTTTGTTTACATTTGACAATTCTCCACCTTGGGTAATGTTGTTTTAAATCATTATTTCATATCATATCAATTCATAATTAATAAGTTACTGTGTGTGTGTGTGTGTTCTGTTGCAGCTTACAGCTCATTCAAGTGCTACCAGTGTGTTTTTGGAGTATTTCTACTTTCTGTTTCATCTTTCGTTTGAGGAAAGTAACCTACTTTGTAGTTAAAAAACCCACTTGTGTGAGTAAACTTTAGTTCTAGTATACTAGTTTGAGTCTATTTTTGTTTACATTTGACAATTCTCTACCTCATGTAATGTTTTAGATTCTTATTTCATACCATATTAATTAATATTAAGACACCGTGTGTGTGTGTGTGTGTGTGTTCTGTTGCAGCTAACTCATTCAGTGTGTTTTTGGAGTATTTTTTTATTTTTTGTTACATTTTAGATTTCTTCCATTGCAGCTGTTGGGGGCCATGTCACAAAACGTTTCACATGGAAAATGCTTTTACCGCATGTTCCATGATGATGTTGGGAGAAGGATCAACTGGAAGGGCGTGAATTGAAAAAAAGCATTCAACCAGATGGAGTACATTAAGTTCTTCCTGTGTAAGTAAATGTAACAAATATTTCCAGTATCTGCATGACTCGTCATAGACATAAATAGAGAGAAGTAGCTCCGGCTATAATGTTCTTCCACAAGATGCATGCAGTTCTGTTTATTAACCGCTAGAGTAGGGGTGGGCGATATGGCAAAAAATGTAATCTCAATAATTTTTTTCCAATATCGATCGATAACGATATATTTCGATTATATAAACTGTTAATGCTGCCAGCTATGAGTGAAGCCACAAAATTTGAGGGTTTATTAATTACATTTTAAAGAATAGTTTATTAACAAAAACAGATTACACATTAGGCCTTAAAAAATTAAGACAACTTACAAACTTAGCATTTGTGTTTAATTTGGCAATTATACATAAACCTGAAATACACTGCGACTATTATTTTGAAATGTCTATTACAGGCTGTTCCTTAAGATTATTAAAAGCATCTAAAACATTTTATATAAAGGCCATAAAGTAGACACTGTCATAATTCATCAACTCCAGTTAATTAGCATTTAGCGTTAATCATGAATTGAGAATCACTGTGAAGTAGCCTGATGCGCTGTTGCATGAGCATGTAGAACGCACAACAGCACCACCTTGTAACATTGCAACATCCAATGCTCTTTGTGAAATATCCACCATCTCTGCAGTGTACGTGGAAATGTCAGCGGGAGGAAACCGTTCTTACACACACATAACGAGCAGGTACGAAACACGTAGGACGAGGGGAGATTTTCCATTAGTTAACTGATCACGGATGGTTTCATTATCTTGGGCAGATACAAAAGCCTGAGAGGCATAGTCATAAAAGCATAAATGTGTCTCCAAATATACTTGGGCGGCTATTAATATAGACCAACGCTACTTTTGCGTCATCAAAGGGGTAACGCCCCTTTCTGGGGGAAAACAAATGGATCCCTGAGCTGCACCTCAATTTTTTTTTTAAACCCTGGTTCAAAATGTATACCTTTACCATACCAAATAAAACAAGCAGAAAGAAGAACGTTATGGCTTCAGGCGATAAAGAGGGAAGCACCAGATGGAGGGTTATGGGACCCAAAGACCCCTCACACATGTGTATGTGGGAAACATTTCATAACAGATGAGCAGATTATTTCATTAAGTCAAACCCCCCAAACTATCTGTATATATGAAGTAGTGTACTTGCTTACTACTTGTTACTGGTTTTCAATGAAACTTTCATAAATGAAGGCCCAATTCCCATGACTCACAGCAATCATAGATTGTTTTGAAATAAGGACAGAGTACCCCAGCAACCTTAAAGCTAGGTGAGTGTCACAAGAAATGTCTACACACTCTCACACATTCCATATTGAAATAAAAGACTAAATGTCATTGCTATTATGTATCCTTTCTTAGAGCAAAATCATACTCTAACTACAAGAAATGGACAACAGTGAAATATTTAATAGCATGCAGTGCATCTGGCAGCATTTCATTTTGGTCAAATGGATGGGGAGGAAGGGCCTCTAATGTGCACATTGTTCGACAGTCAGGATTCCTGTCTTCAGGGTACCATTCTCCAGGTGATCAGGTAAAATTTGAATTACGTATTTGAGTATCTCAAATAACAACATTCATATCATTTGATTAGGGTGTCATGTCACCACCCTCTATTGAGAAAGCAGAACATAGATGATACAATGCAATATTATGGTGGATTTTTTTTATCTCTAGATATTGGCAGACAGGGTTTACACTCCAAGATGACTTTGCCCTCCTCGGTGTCAAGCTGCTAACACCATCGTTCACAAAAGGGAGGAAGCAGTTATCTGGGAGAGAGGTGAAAATATCTCGTAGGAAGTCAAACATCTGGATTTATATTGGTAAAACTAGATTATTGTAATGCCGTTTTATTTGAAAAGTCAATGTACATGTCACATATATAATTATCAGTTTTCAAATATAATTTTTTGTAGTATTTATTTTGTTTTCATGAGCTGGTTAAGATGTTAAATAATACACACACACACACACACACACACACACACACACATATATATATATAGTGATACAGGAACATATATGTCATATATTACATTTCCGTATGGGTTTTTTGTTGTTGTCGTCCTTGCAGAGCGTGTGATTGGTGTGCTGAAAGGTCGCTTTCACATCCTTGATGGTCCACTCCCTCACTGTCTGGTTCAGTCTGCACAGGACAAAAACCAAGGGCAAGCAACAGTTGACAAAATTTTAAATGTATGTGCAGCACTTGTAAACATGGCACAAAGTATTATTAAATAAATAATAAAATATGTTCAATAGTGTCTCTATTTTTTTATATAGATTTAAAAAAGATTATTATTTTTCTCACCTCACTTTGTAGCACTGTTTTAATTAATCGTGGGTGAATGTGTTTTGACCAAAATGTGCTTATCACGTCCACCATTCTGTTAATGAATTCATCATCTTTAAGATTCTAAAGATGGTGGTCTGCTGTGGGGTCCAAGTAACAAAGTCTGCATACTGTGCTGCACACACAAACATTTGCGGCTGAACCTTTGGCAAGGAGGAAGAGGGAACGAAAGTATTATTAAAATGTGCCTACAGTTTTTTTTAAAGAATGTCACAATTTTGTGTATAGCTTTGCCTTTGCAGAGTTAACTGTATCTTAGTGTAGTAAGCATGGTTAGGCTTCAAAGAAAACAATGTGGAAAGGTGCCCTTTCTCATCATCTGTCCAGCTAACTGACTGCTGACCTGCCCACTTATACGGCACTTTACCTCCACTGTACCCTTGCCGCAACAATCGCATGACACATAGGCATCACATGATGCACCAAAGTATGGTCTTTCATGGCTGATTCTAAAGCCTGATCTGTCCACTCTTAATCCTTCATGAACTTTGCATACATCTTCAGTTACCAATATGTTGGTAGATAATTGGTCAGTGGCTGGGCCAATGCCCAGTGCATATTTGTAGGTCATTGTCTCTTCCCCACTTAAGGTAGGCACTATTTATGTTTTTAGCCTCTGACATGATTGTTCTGATTACAGTGTTTGAGGTTTTCTCTTGATTAGTGTGAAGAACAGTGTGAAGAACAGTGTGAGCAAACAAGCTGGTGATTCTTCCTACTCGGTGCCTGCGCCAGGCCTTACAGGCTGCCTGCATTACAGTCTCTGCCTCTACTCTGTCTGCCTCTCCTTTGGTAAAGGTTAGTGCCTCAAACCATGAGGAGTGGTGTGGTGTGGAGCCTGCATATTTACTGAAAGTACTCAGCACCACAGGACATTCATCTGTCTTGTGTAGCATTTGTAAAAATTTTGCTTGTTGGCTTGCTGAGGCGTTGGGGATGGGTCTTTTGACCTTACCTATGACTCTCCTGCCTCTGTCTCCAAAATCTATTGAGCAGATTTCTGATGGCTCAACTTTTTTTGTAGAAACAGCGTTCCATTGGCAGGCTCTACTGGTACTTACTGTGCTGGTGATGCCCAGGCGGACTGAGGCTTCCAATTTATAAAGAAATGCACCCACATGGGAACACCTTCCCCCTAGTCTAGGGTAAAAAAAAAAGACAGTGTCAATTCCACGAAAACAGAAGTACAAGTATAGTATGGATCTCTCCATGAGGTCGCAGTTAGCTGCTCTAACTTTGCCACTATTTTCCACAGCTACCCAGGTGTTTTGGGGCTTGCTAGTCACCCTCCAAGAAGGTTTAACACTGCTTTTAAAAACTTGTAAGCACTTGTCTGTTTTTATGCGTAAAACAGCCTGGACCCAACCACTGACAAAAAACTTATGGGCCTTCAGGGACCTTTTGTTTTTCATTGTTTCTGATGTGCACAGGCCTGTCAAAAACAATTTCAAACAGACATTGTTTAGTCCTAGCCTATTTCAACCGTAAAATCAGTTAACAGCCAAGGTAGCGTGCCTATTGAGAGCTAACGTTAATCATGTAGCTGCTAGCGGCTTCGTATTTCTAACTAGTATAGCTAGTCAACAAAAAAACTGTCAATAGCTTAAATCAAGTGAAATATGGTCCAAGTAAACCACCGGCTCCTCTTGACATGGCCTCATCGTCTAGTTTATCATACTGTGGTGTGTTAATGACAAAAAATAGGCTACTTACTTGGTGATTCCACGATGGTAGATGTCTGAATAGTCCATATTTGGCCACTGCGTGGGGTCATTTATCCAGTTTTCGACCATTTCAAAGGGGTACCTCTGTAACCCCGTATCCAGTAGCTTCTTTAAAGACCGTTCACAGTCCTCAGCCGGCAAAGAGAGTGTGTATGTTTGTGCCATTTATGCTATCAAGAAACTAGAGTGAGTTATGTATCAGGGGAATCCATTAGTTTTCCTCTAAAAAGGGGCGTTACCCTTCGATGATGCAAAAGTAGCGTCCCAATCAGCTCCCTAGTTCAGTAGTTAGTGCACTGATCAGGGAGTCGGCTACATTCATTTACATGATATACTGAATCACAACAAACTAGGCAGCAGATTGAGATGCAGGGTATGTGTGGAAAACACTGTGATGGAATAGGTTGATTTTGTTGCCATTCTTGTTTTTCACTGTCCGACAAAATATTTTACAGATTGTTTTAATCTGCGCCTGGTCCCTTTTCAAATAAAACCAAACCACTTCCATATAACTTAATTTGTGATACCTTTTTGTTGACAATTTCATAATTTTTGAATAATAACTCGAGGTTAGTTTCACTTTCGTTGCTGCTTCCACTTATTTTTGTCGTCCTTGTCGAGTTTTCTTTCCAAAGTGTTGGAGGAAATTGACTTTGTCCTTTGACGTGAACGTTTAAAGCTGCATGCTGATTGGCTGTTGTCGCATATTTCTGCTGTATGATTGGCCCTTATTTTAATACATATCAAGTAAAAAAGTCTAGAGCTTCTCATCATTATATTTTATCTGGATTCTATATAATATCATTTATCGGCACAGCCCTAAACTACAGCACCAAAAGTTACAAAAGTGTACCTAATAAATGTCAGGTTGTACATGTGACACTCACAAAATAAGTTTTGTTAAGATTATTACTTTTTGTTTTCTTTCCTTTTATTGAAATAGTAATTTATTTTATTTTGACTTGTATAATTAAATATTAATGAGAGATTACGGAAAAAGCACATAATGACATGTATTCCATTAAACGGACACTGGGTGGCAGTAGCCATGAGTAGCGTCACACTGGGTAATTTAGCGATATGCAGAGCAAGATGAACTCATAATCCAAGTGAATGGAGAACGAGCAACTGTTGTCCTGCGTCACTGATTTCTCTGTAATATTTCTAATATTTCCAGGTTAGTTACACACCTTGTATGTGACTACAAATGTTTATAAGCTAATAGGAATTCCCAGTGATGTGTGCTCTGTAAACTAAAAGTATGTCAAAAGTGTAAACCATTAAGTTTGATAGTACGCAGGTGAGAAAATGGCGGCCGACATCCGCAGATTGATTATTTTATTTTTACCTTACAGCTCCGATGCATTTGTGAGTTATTTCAGTGTGTGTGGAAAACAGCAATGTGTGTAGTACAATGTTAAAAGGGTAAAAAGTTAATGTGAATGTACAGCGTAAGACCAGTTACGGCTGCGGCCTTGTTTAAGGGCAAATGCACGTTAATATTACAATGATACAGATTTAGTTTATAGAACTGAGTGCCAAGTTATGAGGCAGATATGTTTATCATTGAAGTCTGTGTTCTTATAGTGTAAATGTAGTACAGTTTAACTGCATAGGAGAATTATTCTGTTGTATAAAGTGAACACTTATAAAAATGTACATTTATTTACAAAAATACTCTTTTGATAAGAGGACAAAGATACCAGGTGTTTAAATGAAGAAGTTTAGACATGATTGATGATAGACCAAACATGGGATTTAAAGGGAAAGCGTTTGTTTTTGGTTTCATACAAACTTTAAGTTCATGTTTGGAAAAATATGTGAGGATATTTCAGGGTGGGTTAAAGTGTAAAGTATGGGTCAACAGTGTAATTATAAATGTAATTACAGAAATTAAATACAGATGTAATTACATGTCAGTTTTTTTTTATATAAGTACATGTAAAAACATGTATGAACACGATAAGTACTTGTACTAAATTATTAATTACAATTTAAGTACATAGTAGTTAAGGCCACTTAATATAAAGTGGGTCCCAATAATATAACCTTGAGGTCATAAATGCATGGATTAACATTTCTGCATTTGAGATTGAGAGCATAGGCTGTAATTTTGATATATTTTTGAGATGGAAAAATGCAGTTTTACAAATGCTAGAAAATTGGCTTTCTAAGGAAACATTGCGATCAAATAGCACACCTAGGTTCCTAACTGATGACAAAGAATTAACAGAGCAGCCATCAAGTCTTAGACAGTGTTCTAGGTTATTACATGCAGAGTTTTTAGGTCCTATAATTAAAACCTCTGTTTTTTTAGAATTTAGCAGGGAGAAATTACTCGTCATCCAGTTTTTTATATCTACTAGGCATTCCATCAAGTTTTTCAAATTGGTTTGTTTCACCGGGCCGCAAAAAAATATAGAGCTGCGTATCATCAGCATAACAGTGAAAGCTAACACCATGTTTCCTGATGATATCTCCCAAGGGTAACATATAGAGCATGAAGAGTAGCGGCCCTAGTACTGAGCCTTGAGGTACTCCATACTGCATATTTGTGATGAAATGTGTTTACGCTCTGACTTTATCCAGTGAGGTCATTGTTCCAATGTAGCTTGCCATCCAAGGGTTGATCATACTATATTTCTAGTTAAACAAAGATTCTTGTGGCCATGCATGGCTTGGGACATTCAGGGTTTTGCTTTGGTCTGCTCTGTCTGTGCTTGTGACCAAGGCCCAAACTGATCACCACCTGTCTAAGCCTCTCGTGTTTGTCATCTGTAAAAAAGTGTGGCTTTCATCTGAGAGTATTACCCTGCACTCCATTTCTAATATATTAGCTCCTAAATTCATCGGCCCATTCACAGTCACCATGAACCTTAGCCTAGTGGCTGTCCACCTTAAACTTCCTCCTGCATACAGGAGAGTCCATCCCATTTTTCATGTATCCAAATTAATTCTACCCTTAATCCCCATCGCCCACAACTAGTTGTGGTAGAGGTGTGGAGTCTAGCCCTGGAGGAGCTCTCGTACCGGTTAGTCTCTGTTTCATGCTCTGGAATGTAGAAGTTGTTCGGACTCTATTCCGGTGGGTAATTTATGGAACTTTATATCAGCTTGTGCAGTATTATCTTCAGTGGCACCTGTGAAACCATTCATTGTGTTCTGTCAGTTTTGTTAATAAATTGTTTTGTTAATTAATTGTTTTACATGCACTCGTGATTGAATCCTCTGTTTATTACTGTAACAAAATGACCCTACACATATTTTTATGCATTGACTTTCAAGTAAACCTTTTTCTTGGAAGCTAAATGTTTGTAGACAATTTGAGTGATATCTGTCACGGTTCATGAATTCACTCTCTCTCTCTCGTCTAGTGTGCTGTTGGGTGTGTGTGTCTGTGGGCGTGATCACTGATTACCAATGATCAACAGCGCCTGCTGGTTTCAATTGTTTGTTCCCTTTATAAGTTCAATAACCAGTTTTTCATGTTGTCAGATCGTTGTTCTCCCCGGTGTGTTCCTGTACCTGTTCCCATGTCTGTAGTTACCTACAGAAGTCTCCTTGTTGTCGTTGTTTGTTCCTGGATCTACACTCAGTACTGGATTACCGAGCACCGTCACGAGGATTATTCATGCACAGGGATTTGAGGGATCATCACTGGACTGAACACCACCATCTGTTGTCCACCAAAGTCCCTGCGTCACCATTCCACCCAGCCTTGTGTCCGCCTGCCTGTGTTCCTGTGATACTTCGTCTAGATCTGATCCTTGTGCTATTTATCAATAAATACGGCTTGCATTTACATCCTGTTTCTGTCTTACGTAACAGAACGATTTGACCAATCATGGATGTAGCAGGCGTTACCACGTGGGACGAGTTTGCGGCTCGAAGCATCGCTAGAATGGACACCCAAGAGGAGAACATCTCTTTCACAGGGAGGGCGGTCCAAGCGCTTGTGACGCTGGTGTCCGAGCTCACCCAGCAGATACAACAGCTACGAGTTTCCCCTGCGCCACCCACACCGCCAACTACACCCCCTCTTCCTGAGCCAAAGCCGCGGCGAGAACCGAGACTGCCGACACCAGAAGGATATTCAGGTGAACCAGAATTTTGCTTTTCTGACCCGATGTTCTTTGCACTTTGCATTACAGTCTCAGACATTTAACCAAGAGTGATCCAAAGTGGAGTTTGTGCTGACGCTACTTTCCGGCAGGGCGGCTCTCTGGGGAATGGTTGTGTGGGAGAATCAAGACCCATGCTGCGCCTCATTCCAGGCACTCTCCGAGGAGATGAGGAGGGTTTTCAATCGGGCGGTGGCGGATAGGGAGGCGGTCAGACTACTCGCCGATCCCCGCCATGGTCACGGTTCGGTGTCGGAATATTCCATCCAGTTCCGCACCCTGGCTGCAGAGTGTCGATGGAATGAGGAGGCGCAGTGGGACAGATTCCTGCATGGGTTGGCTGACCGTATTCAGAGAGAAATTTATATGCTGGACCTTCCCACTATTCTCAATGGACTTATCGAGTTAGCACTTCGAGTGGATGCTCGGCTGAGCAGAATGGGCTGTTTCCATCAAAACCATCCAGTTCGCGGCGAGGAGACCAGACGTTCTGAGTACCTGGATACGGTCAGTCCCCCATACGATCCGGAGCCCATGCAGGTGGGTAGAGCTCGGCTTTCCCGGGAGGAGAAGGAACGGCGGAGATCCCAAGGACTGTGCCTTTACTGCGGGAGGGCGGGCCACTTCATCCACTCATGCCCGTTAAAAGATCAAGCCCGGTAGTAACTATGAGGCTACTATTGGGTGGGATCTCCACCGAGAAGACCTCATCCTCACCATCATCATCTACTCTCCTTCCGGTAAGACTAAGGTGGGCAAAAAACACACATGACACCCAGGCCTTATTGGATTCGGGGGCAGAAGGTAACTTTATGGATTTAGAACTGGCTCACCACCTCCACATTCCTATCAACCCCCTCACGTACAAGATATCTGTCAATGCTCTAAATGGACAACAGCTTCCCAGCATTTCACATGCCACTGAACCCATTACCCTCATCACGTCTGGCAACCACACCGAGACTATAACAGTCCTCCTTATGAACTCACCCCTGGCACCTATCGTGCTTGGTCATCCTTGGTTCACTCAGCACAATCCTAGAGTCGATTGGGGGCACAATTCTGTATCTATGTGGAGTAATACTTGTCATGAGTCATGTTTAGTGTCTGCGTGTTTGTCTGTACCTGTGTCTGTTTTTCAGGAGGAGGCAATGAATTTATCTAACGTGCCCGAAGCGCACCAAGACCTGAGAGAAGTGTTAAGTAAGTCTCTTGCTGCTTCTCTTCCTCCACATCGTCCCTATGACTGTGCCATAGACTTAGTACCAGGTGAGTCTCCGCCTAAGGGCAAATTATATTCACTTTCTGTTCCAGAGAGGGAGGCTATGGAGAAATATATTTATAATTCTCTAGCATCCAAATTCATTAGACCTTCCTCATCTCCAGCAGGGGCGGGGTTCTTTTTTGTGGGGAAGAAGGATGGGTCTCTGAGACCGTGCATTGACTATCGAGGGTTGAACAACTTCACGGTAAAGAATACTTATCCTTTGCCGTTGATGTCTTCAGCTTTCGAACGATTCCAGGGAGCATCCATCTTCACAAAATTGGATTTACGTAACGCTTATCATTTGGTTCACATAAGGAAGGGAGATGAATGGAAGACCGCATTTAATACCCCCAGGGGGCACTTTGAATACTTGGTTATGCCCTTCGGGCTATCCAACTCGCCCGCGGTCTTCCAAGCACTCGTCAATGACGTGCTGAGAGATATGGTTGATCAATTCTTATATGTTTACCTGGATGACATTGATCTTTTCCTCTTCTCTCCGGGAACACGTTCAGCACGTCAGACAAGTGCTTTAGAGGTTGCTAGAGAATGGGCTTTTTGTCATGGCGGGGAAATGCGTTTTTCATGCACAGCCCGTCCCCTTTTTAGGGTACATCGTCTCGTCTGAGGGAGTGCGTATGGATCCTGAAAAGGTTAAGGCTGTGATAGATTGGCCAAGTCCATATTCCCTTAAGGCCCTACAGAGATTTCTGGGACTCGCCAATTTTTATCGATGTTTTATTTGTAACTTCAGCCAACTAGTCGCTCCTCTGACCACCTTGACCTCCCCCAGAACGACGTTCAGGTGGTCTGATACAGCGGAAGCTGTAATTGCCAAACTTAAGAGCCGCTTCGTTTCGGCTCCCATCCTCGTTGCCCCTGTCAGTTCGTGGTGGAGGTTGACGCGTCAGAGTTGGGAGGAGGAGCAGTTCTTCCCCAACGTTCTGCCACAGACGATAAGATTCACCCTTGCGCATTTTTTCTCATCGTTTATCACCTGCCGAATGTAGTTATGACATTGGTAACAGAGAGTTGTTGGCAGTCAAGTTAGCACTGGAGGAATGGCGGCACTGGTTAGAAGGTTAGAACCAAGATCTGGAGAGAGTGTTGTGATGTTTGGTTTCCAAGAATCCTTCCTCTTGGAGCCAACAACTTTCTATGGTGGAGTACGCCCACAACTCATTACCAGTGTCAGCAACGGGCCTTACTACGTTTCAGTGTAGTTTAGGTTACCAGCCACCAGTTTTTGCCAGTACGGAATCCGAAGTCGCGGTCCCATCCGCTCACGCCTTCGTCCAGAGGTGTCACCACACTTGGACCGGAGACCGTGAGACTCTTCTCCAAGTGGGGGCGCACCAAGGCCAATCGCCACCGGTATACGTCGTTGGTCAAAAAGTGTGGCTTTCTACCAAGAACATGTACAGGAGAATTCATCCCACCTTCCATGTATCAAAGATTAAACCCGTGTTTTGGGCACCTATTAATCCACCTGTCCCGGGTCGCGTCTCGTAGATGGGGAACCTACTTATTTGGTTAGTCGTATTCTGGACTCGAGAAGGAGGGGATGCGGATTTCAGTACCTGGTGGACTGGGAGGGTTACGGTCCGGAGGAGAGAAGTTGGGTTCCTGCTAGAGACATTCTAGATCACTCTCTGATCGATGATTACAATCATCAGGTAAGTCCGCCAGGGAATGCCAGGAGGTGTTCTTAGGGGAGGGGGTACTGTCATGATTCATGAATTCACTCTCTCTCTTGTCTAGTGTGCTGTTGGGTGTGTGTGTCTGTGGGCGTGGTCACTGATCAGCGATGATCAGCAGCGCCAGCTGGTTTCAATTGTTTGTTCCCTTAATAAGTTCAATAACCTGTGTGTAACGATGAAAACTCCCTAATCATCGGGAAGAAGGAGGCGGGAACCGGCGCACAATCCAAAAGCATTTTAATAATCAAAAATAAATAAAAAACGGCGCACAAATAAAAGCCAAAACATAAAATAATATCCCAGGCCTGGTCCTCTCTCGTCCTTCACGGTCGTCACTCCAGTTTTATATCCTTCCATCTCCTACGTGGGACTCGATACTGGCGGTGGGGCGCAGGTGTAGCTCATCTCCAATCACTACACCTGGCCTCACTCCTCGTTCCCACGCCTCTCGGCCCCGCCCCACTCGCCACACTGTGTTTCATGTTGTCAGATCGTTGTTCTCCCCGGTGTGTTCCTGTACCTGTTCCCTTGTCTGTAGTTACCTACCGGAGTCTCCTTGTTGTCGTCGTTTGTTCCTGGATCTTCACTCAGCACTGGATAACCGAGCACCGTCACAAGGATTATTCACGCACCAGGATTCGAGGGATCGTCACTGGACTGAGCACCACCATCTGTTGTCCACCGAAGTCCCTGCGTCACCATTCCACCCAGCCTTGTGTCCGTCCGCCTGTGTTCCTGTGATTCTTTGTCTAGATCTGATCCTTGTGCTATTTATCAATAAATTCGCCTTGCATTTAAATCCTGTTTCTGTCTTACATAACAGATTTCCATATGGACTTTGTTTGTTCTTCATTCAAAAAGCTGGACATAATATGGAAATAATAAAGGTTCAGTATAAACACATACATCACATTGGCAGCCTTGGCCAGGCAATAGTGACATTATAACTTCTTTTTGTGTTTCACAGGGGGAAATAGCCACATAAGTTATAATAAAAGTGTATAAAACAATAGGCCAATGATACCTTTAAACCGAAAAGAGTAATACTTTCAAGCAAAGCATTAGGCCTATATAGATGAAATATACATTTTATAAAGCGAAGCCTTTGTGTAAATTATAGGGTACTTATATTGTTCATTTTGTCATGTAACATGTTCTAGAAGCTTTCATCCAAATGTAAAAAAAAAAAAAAACCTAGAATATCATGTCTGAGTTTGACTGGTTCTACTCGCACTGTTCAAGGCAGGATTCAAATCAGTATAACAAGACTGCAGCCTCTAGTGTCAGTTGCTAGTGTGCCTCTTGAGGCCAGGGGTGTGAGGTTTAACTGCGCAGTTCTTACAAGCTTACTGGTTACATGAGCAGACAAGGAGGGTTTTAGCACCCTAATTTACTTTTACTTTGACTCACACAGATTGAACAAAATGAAAAAGTGACTTCACACAGCAGTCAGATCAGCAGCTCTTAAAGTAATAGTATTCAAATAACCTAATAACCTAGTTTCTGTAAAGTCTGTTAATCAAAGAACAAAAGAAAAAGGCTAAATCAATAACTTTTGTAGCTTTAAGTATTCATCAATATTTAATTTAGAGTTTAGTGTTTGATAACTTTATTCTATTTCTGTATTTCCTACTTGCTGAAGTGCACGGGTAAATGTGACATTCATTATAATAGGTTTTGTTAAGATTGTATTAAGTTCACTTTCATTTTAACCTGTTATTTTCTAACATATTTTCAAATTGATAGCTCTCAATTATACTGTGATGTTGAATGGTTATAATCAATGGTTAATATTAGGGGGAAAAAATGACAATTCCGTATAGAGATCGGTAGTATTGATATCACTGATACTCGGCGTCAGTAATATAAAACAATGCCATTACAGAAATAATTTAAAGATACTGTCTTCTTGTTGTTTCTGCATTAATTTGAAGATTGAATGTGAAATTATTGCAATAAAAAGTATATTTTAATACTTAAATGTTAGGTGGGATTAATTGCTATTAATCACGATTAATAAAAAAAGTGCCATTAATTAGTACATTTTTTTAACCGACAGCACTTTTATTTTATTTATTTATTTTAGCACGTTTAATGTATTAGTTAATTTTTTTACGTGTTTGCCTATTATTTTTTTATCTTTTTTTTTAATTAAAATGAAATTGGGTGGACACATGGTAAGGGCTTGATATGAGTTAGCATAAAACTTTGACTGATACTGGGATTGGTTGTTTTAACAGAACATTTTGCACTTAACTCTGTTTAGACTGTTATATAAAATAAAAATCAAACCAGTAGATATTAAAAGTGATTGAATTTGAGGGAACAACCCCCATTACAGATTGATAAAAAGTAAACCATCATACTGGCTCCCAAAATGCTGTGGGCCCACAATGGCGGGGCTGGATGGATTTTCTGTGGGCAATCCACTGTAGACATTCCAAATGGGCCCAAATGGTTTGTCCCATAATAAACCTATGCATATACACAACTGGTGCCACAAGCAGTTTTCAGTGGTCTCCAAACCTACTTCTGAAAAGCCAATGTCCTGCAGAGTGTAGATCCTTCTTATTTTCCACTAGCCTGAAAATGTGCATATATATATATATATATATATATATATATATATATATATATTGCATATATATCTTTGCATCAGAAAAACAGTTAATATTAATGTATGGTATAATATCTAAAATGTGTTTGTTACATAGGACTAATGTGAAGTACAAAATTTGCTGTTTTAAATGCACTCTCTCATGGTATTTCAAATATTTGATGTTTTGACGCATTCATCTCTTTATGTAATTAAGGTAGTTGAGCCGGAGTTGAGAATCCAAAAGTAAAGATTTATTCTATAGAATGTACTCAGCATAGGGTGACCATATGTGGCGTTCATACGGGACACGTCCCAGCCAGGATTTTAATATTGCCTAAAATATCCAGATTTTGGCTATTTGCGCTGTGCAGGTTGATCGTGTAACATTCATGAGAGCTTGTTATGCTTTCGAATCACTTTCACATGTTTGTTTGTTCGTTTGACTTGAAGCATTGTGGGGCACTTTGTTTTTTTGGGGGATTTGTGTGCAGCGATTCTTCAAGTGAATAGAATGAACAAACACGTGTGCATATTTGCATTGCTTTGATCGTTCCCTCTAGATCTCACCTTCTCACACGCAGCCCCACGATTGGTCAATTATGTACAATACCTGCACGTTATTGGTCAAACTGCTCTGGATGTTTTAGGCATTATTAAAATCCTGGCTGGGACGTGTCCCATATGAACGGCGCAAATGGTCACCCTAACTCAGAATAAGCAGGGTCAAACACCAGCAAACAATAACATCTGAGGCACAGATTGTTACTTTGAAACAAATTCCTGAGCAAGTGGTGCAACTAAGAAAGCAGCACTACTGAGTAAACTATGATTATTATTTTTTTTTTTTTCATGCTTAAAGAGTTAGTTCACCCAAAAATGTATATGTCTTTAATGACTCACCCTCATGTCATTCCAAATCCATAAGACCTCCGTTCAACTTCGGAACACTTAAGATATTTTAGATTTAGTCCGAGAGGTTTCTGTCCCTCAATTGAAAATTTATGTACGGTATACTTTCCATGTCCAGAAAGGTAATAAAAACATCATCAAAGTAGTCCATGTGACATCAGAGGGTCAGTTAGAATTTATTGAAGCATCAAAAATACATTTTGGTCCAAAAATAACTCCTAGTCTCTTCTGGGTCTGTTGTGACTGTGACTGTTGATGTACGATGCTGCTGACGTGTTTTCTGGTGCGCCCAATAACAAAGAAGTTCAAAAGAGTTCAAAGTTCAAAGAAATTCAGCTTCTTAAACACGTCTCTAGAGCTTTCTCTTAAAAAAAAAAGAAAAGACACTGTATGAACCCTGTATTCTAATAGTTGTAGAAATATTGGTTCGACAAATACGTGAATTGCCCACAAAAATTTTTACTTTTTTTTTTACTTTTACTCTGTGCTTTGTCATCGCCCCCTTTCATCACCTCAGCCTCCCCCTCATCAGTGTTACGCTGGCACCGGCTCTGCATCTAGGGACGCACCGGTAGGAAAATTCTGGGCTGAAACAGAAAATCCTGAATGCACTTGGCTGAAAGCCGAAAATGCCTTGTTATTATTTATTAAATATACAGTTAGTTTATAAGACTTTTTAAATTTAACTGAATTTTAATGATACTGAATAAAAAAGGCAATAAAATTACCACATTTTTACTGAAAGTAACACAATAAAACTGAACAGAATTTATATTAATGTTGATAACACTTTACAATAAGGTTCAGTTAACATGAACTACTTGTGACGACTACTTGGGAGCTGGAAACAAGTGCGAGTATAAACAAAGTTTTAATGAGAGACGGTAAACAAACAAACTGGAATACAAACAACACTGGGTAGGAGATACATTCCGAGATGGTGGAGGGAAGTGATGAATCCAGATGGCGGTGGTGAGTTGGCAGCAGGAGAGGGTGGCACAGGAACTGCGGGGAGGTGAGCCTAAGGTAAGTCATGATGCTTGTGGTGGTTGCGAAGAGTGGACGAGGTTCCGGGGGAAGACACGGACATCCAATAACGCAGAAAGCAAAGCATGGTTAACAACATGAAACAATGCTCTCACAAACACAAGAAGTGAGACAAGCCATTATATAGAGAGGGTAATGAGGGACAGCTGCTGCTGATGACAATTAACGGAGACGCCCACAAATTAATCAGTGCAAGACGCGTAACACACAGACTTCACCCACAAAGTGCAAAACCCAGAGATCACGGTTTACCAACCGTGACACTACTTTATTTAACAAATTAAGAATGTATTAATCTTAGTTCATGTTAGTTTCAACATTTACTAATTCATTATTAAAATGAACAGTAGTGCTAGTTAACTTTTAATGCACCCTGAATTAACATGAATCAACTATGAACAACTGTATTCTCATTAACTGACATTAAGTTCCTGTATGCTCAATTGGTAGAGCATTGCGTTAGCAGTTACCAGTGTTGCCCAGTACAGCTGTACACCATGTTACAGCACAGTACCAGTACTGCAAACAGGAGCAAGTATACAACCTATAAATTTCCTGTCAGTGCGTTATTTGAGCGGACTTTGCTTTTCCGGTGAGCATGAGCGGCATTCAAGCAGAACACACATTCATAGAGTGGAATATTGAGCTGACTGAAACGTGCACAAACACTCAAAATATTGCAATACTATAATGTATCGATTTTGTCCCCCACCCCTACTCATCAGACTTGCCTTAAGAGCAGTGGTCTTAAATTCAATTCCTGGAGGGCCACAGCTCTGCAGAGTTTAGGTCCAACCAGCTCCAAATCACACCTGCTTGGAAGTTTCTAATAATCCGAAAAAACCTTGATTAGCTGGATCAGGTGTGTTTGATTAGGTTTGGAGCAAAACTGTGCAGGGCTGTGGCCCTCCAGGAATTGAGTTTGAGACCAATGCTTTAGAGAGAAGGGTATCTTTATGGATTATGATTAATAATGAAAGAGTGTAATTGTGTAAGTGTAATTACTATAAATAGTAATTTTAAGAGTCATTTACAGCTTTCTATAGATATATTTGTCAAGGTTCATGGGTCTGTGCATTCATCTTGCATCTCTGTCTGGTTTTTGTGCGTCTGTTAACTAGTGCCACAGCTGTGGTCTATCTATGAGCGCCAGCTGCAACTCATTTGCGCTGCCTATATGTTGGCTGGCAATTCTGGTAGTGTTGTGGGTTTGTTAATTCTTGTCCTGTCATCCTGTCTAGTTTGTTGTTCCAGATCTCGTCCAGTCTGTATTTTTGGTTATTCCTCTACCACCTTGGAGTCACCTGCACTGGGTTGGAGAATTATAGTGGCTTGAGCAGGCTGGACCGATATTCCCCCGGTGTTACTATGCGTCATCTTCTAGCTCTTCTATCTGCTTGCTGTATATAAAATAAACCCATTTTAGCTCTTGCACTTGTATCGCGAGACTCAATCTTTGTGACAATATTTATCATGTCTGTGAGGCATGTATTCGCTGAGTTTTGGATCATTTTTGTAAGCGCTCCTCTTCAAGACAAGATGGCAGAAAGTGCATTGTGTTTGTTTTCTTTATTTTATAGAAACACAACACTTTGTTGATATTGTGAGTGCACAAATAAAAGTAGATCATTTACAGTTACGAATTATGTATTAGTCTTACCTTTATGAGCAGATATGACAGCATATCCACTGAAAAAAAAACAAAAGTGATTGTGCTGGCATCTCTATGTCCCACAAAGCACGCTTTAGCTTGCACTCTCCACACAAAATATTGGATATAGCACACATTTATCTAGGTTTAAAGGGATACTCTATCCCAAAATTAAAATTGTGTCATTATTCACTTACCCCCATGTCGTTCCAAACCTGTAAAAGCTTAGTTTGTATTCAGAATACAATTTAAGATTTTTGGGATAAAAACTGGTAGGCTTGAGAGTGTCCCATAGACTGGCAAATAAATAACAGTATCAAAGTCCAGGAAAGTATGAAAAGCATCATCAGAGTAGTGCATCTGCCATCAGTGATTCAACCTTAACGCTATGAAGCGACAAGAATACTGTTTTGTACACAAAGAAAACAAAAATAAGGACTTTATTCAACCATTCCTCTCCTCTGTGTCTCTCCAAATCAGTGTAGCGCCATTCTGTATCAGCCATGCCACAAGGATATGTTTTTTATGTGTATTTAAACATTGGTTTAAAAGCAAACAAAGCATTGGCACAGTGTGGAGCATACCCCATCTGCGTACAGCTCAGGGGTCTCATTTATAAAACTCTCCGTAGATTTCATCCTAAAAGTGTACGTAAGCACAAAAGCTAGATTCTGCCAAAACCTGTGCAAAAATCCATTTATAAATCCCAGTTAGGGGAAGATTGTGGATATGTGCATTTCCACCCAGTCTCCTCCCTGATATGACCATATATGGAGCTTACAACACCTTGATTTACTATGCATAACCTCATCTGCATATAACACCAAGTATTACTTGTTTGAAATAATGGTGCTTCATATAACATTATCCAGAGAAACAAATGTTAAAGGCAGGGTGAAATGCTATTTCATGCATACTGAGTTTTTTTACACTGTTAAAGAGTTGGATTCCCATGCTAAACATGGACAAAGTTTAAAAAATTAAGTTGTACGTTTGAAGGAGTATTTTTGTTCCAAAAATTTTTTGTTTTGTTTTCTTCCGGTTTGTCACAAGTTTCGGAAAGTTTTTTTCGAGTATGGGTCTGTGTGACGTTAGATGGAGCGAAATTTCCTTATATGGGTCCTAAGGGCACTGCTGCCGGAAGAACGTGCGCTCCTGTATAGCAGAGCAGAGACGAGACATTCACTGACCAGAGCGAGAGCGAAATGTCACAAAATAAGTGTGTTTTTGGTTGCGAGGGCAAGACAACCCTGCACAGATTACCAAAAAAAAAAAAAAAACATCAAGGGACCAGTGGACGGAGTTTATTTTTAAAGAGCATCGACGGAGTTGTGCAAGTGTTTTTGTTTGTTCCCTGCATTTCGAAGATGCTTGTTTTACAAACAAGGCCCAGTTTGACGCCGGATTTGCATATAGTTTATTTCTTAAGGATAATGCAGTCCCAATGAAAAAGGGTCACGATCGTGTGTTGGAACCGCAGGCGGTGAGTCAAACTGCTTCAAATATCTCTGTGTTGTTAACTTAGCTATCGGCGCGTAAGCACATCAAGTAAACCTTGTACACCTTTAAAGAAAAATAAAAGACGACATAAAGTGGAACTTAGTCATTTTCCAAAACCGCTAAGTGTAACGGAGGCCAGCGAGTAGTGCTGTGCAGGTAAACCTCCCCGATCTCAAGAGACGCACTAGCAACAGACGCTAGTGGCTGTAGCCATTTAGCCTCCTTGTTAGAGGAGACCCGGGTTCGAGCCCTGCTCGGAGCAAGTGCGAGGAGCGTCAGAAAGGACCCGGGAGAGAGGGGTTACATAAGCAAATATATACAGTTTCAATACATACCACATAGAGACGCTGTTGTAGTCGTTGCTGCTGCTGCTCTCGTTCAGTTTCAGCCTCGGGATCTTATTCTGGATCATAAATAAATGGCTGAATCTGACTGTTAGCCATGGTTTGTATGGAAGCATATGGGTAGCATTATTCAATTTGGGATGTAATATGCAAAAGGAAAATGCAATATGTAAAATAGCAATGCATTTCTGTATTTACATTTAAATTTTCCAATACATTTGTGCAACGTTTGGTGCAAAATGAAAATGAAAATGAAATTACATAATTTTCATTTGCCATTTCCTACACCAGTTTTAATATGTAAAATGAATATAAATTTTAACGCTTTATAAGTTCCAAAATTAAAATGTAAATGTATTACAGAAATGATTAGATATGTCTAACATGTTCAAGCAAAAACTGTGGCAAAATGATCATTTAAATGTTATTTTTCTTAAATGCATTAACACTCACAGTCAAGACACTTACGATTGCATTTTCATTCAATGACCCGCAATGAATGTAGCAAAATTCAAAGTGCACATTGAAAATGCATTCCGAGCCGATCACATCTCCGCCCCCTCCCGCCGTGTCAATCACTGCGTGAACAAGGCAGGGTTTACAGAAGGTCAGAGACTCACCTCTCAAGAAGAGGATTCATGTAAAAGAACATGCGCTGTGTCCAATTTCAGGGTCTGCATCCTCCTTAGGATCCTTCCTACCCGGTTGAAAGAGGAGGGGTCCTCCGACGACTGCAAAAACTGGAAGTCAGTGTTTGTGAATTTGGACAGCCTACCCTTCTTTCAGTTCCCTCCCTTACCCGTTGCTCATATCCTGTCGCCTAGCAACCGTGACAGCGCTAAGCAAGACGCGGATGAAGAGCTCATCGTTCTCTCCGGAGCTTTATAAACACTTCTGTCTGCTCTTTCGTCCTTAGAAGCGTTAAAAACAGATTCAATCACTAACAAATAAGCTGTGTGTAAGGGGATATTCACACAGGCAGTAAGGAAGAAGCTAGTTTACGAAAGTAAACGTTTTTTTTTTTTTTTTTTTTTACATATACACGTAAAATGTAAAAAAAAAATGCTTAACGCTAAAACAAAATGCCTAACTAGAAAAACACTGAAAATATATCTTTTTGAAAAACCAGTTTTTAAAAAACATCGAAAATAATACTCCTCCCCCACTCCGCTACCGCTCGCTTCGTCCTGCCGAAAAGAATTATGGGATAGGTAGGACGCGAAAGGATCCACCACACCCATCCTTCCAATTCGGGGAAAAGGAGGACGCATTTGTGGGGCGCATTTGAAGGATCCTACAAATTTGGACAGCCTTAGTCGCGGCGCTGTGACGTAACATCCTTCAAATGAGTACTCCGAAGGATGTAGACCCTGAATTTGGACACAGCCATGGACAAGACAGTTGGTCCGTGTACGTTTTGATCATTTCGGTTTATGGCTTCAATATTTCATTCACACTTGTGGGCGGAGCTGAAACGCTGCTTTCATCTGATTGGTCGAATCGCTCCGCCTTCAGCTCAGTCTTTTTTATTCTTTCAGGGAGAATAAGAGTCAGTGCGAGTGAAGCACTGTAATGTCTGAAACCACCGCTCATTTTTAATTAGCATAATATTTGAATCAGATATAGTAGCTGGGTACATTATTTGTGCTGTGACCCTGAATTTGGACACAGTGCATGTTCTCTTACTTGAATCCTCTTCTTGAGATGTGAGTCTCTGACCTCCTGTAAGCCCTGCCTTGTTCACGCAGTGATTGACAGGGCGGGAGGGGGCGGAGATGTGATTTTCAATGCATTTTGCATTTTCAATGTGCACTTTGAATTTTGCTACATTCATTGCGGGTCATTGAATGAAAATGCAATCGTAAGTGTCTTGACTGTAAGTGTTAATGCATTTAAGAAAAATAGCATTTAAATGATAATTTTGCCACAGTTTTTGCTTGAACGTGTTAGACATATCCAATCATTTCTGTAATACATTTTAATTTTGCAATTGATAAAGCGTTAAAATTAGTATTCATTTTACATCTTAAAACTGGTGTATGAAATGGCAAATTAAATTTATGTAATTTAAGTTTCATTTTCATTTTGCACCAAACGTTGCACAAATGTATTGGAAAATGTGAATAAGGAGGTATCATATCGATCACAAATGCAGTATGGAGTACTTCAAGGCTCAGTACTAGGGCCGCTACTCTTCACACTTTATATATCATCAGATATCATCAGGAAACATGGTGTTAGCTTTCACTGTTATGCTGATGATACTCAGCTCTATATTTCTTTGCGGCCCGGTGAAACAAACCAATTTGAAAAACTTAATGGAATGCCTAGTCGATATAAAAAACTGGATGACGAGTAATTTCTCACTGCTAAATTCTGAAAAAACAGAGGTTTTAATTATATGACCTAAAAACTCTGCATGTAATAACCTAGAACACGGTCTAAGACTTGATGGCTGCTCTGTTAATTCTTTGTCATCAGTTAGGAACCTAGGTGTGCTATTTGATCGCAATCTTTCCTTAGAAAGCCAATTTTCTAGCATTTGTAAAACTGCATTTTTCCATCTCAAAAATATATAAAAATTACAGCCTATGCTCTCAATCTCAAATGCAGAAATGTTAATCCATGCATTTATGATCTCAAGGTTAGATTGTTGTAATGCTTTATTGGGTGGTTTTTCTGCATGCATAGTAAACAAACTACAGTTAGTCCAAAATGCAGCAGCAAGCATTCTTACTAGAACCAGGAAGTATGACCATATTAGCCCAGTCCTGTCAACACTGCACTGGCTCCCTATCAAACATCGTATAGATTTTAAAATATTGCTTATTACTTATAAAGCCCTGAATGGTTTAGCACCTCAGTATTTGAATGAGCTCTTGTTACAATATAGTCCTCCACATCCGCTACGTTCTCAAAACTCAGGCAATTTGGTAATATCTAGAATATCAAAATCAACTGCGGGCGGCAGATGCTTTTCCTATTTGGCACCTAAACTCTGGAATAACCTACCTAACATTGTTCAGGAGGCAGGCACACTCTTGCAATTTAAATCTAGATTAAAGACCCATCTCTTTTACCTGGCTTACACATAACATAATAATGTGCTTTTAATTTCCAAATCCATTAAAGGACTTTTAGGGTGCATTAATTAGGTAAACCATAACCGGGAACATTTCCCACAACACCCGATGTACTTGCTACATCATTAGAAGAATGGCATCTACGTTAATATTAGTCTGTTTCTCTCTTATTCCACAGTCACCGTAGCCACCAGATCCAGTCTGTATCCAGATCAGAGGGTCACTGCAGTCACTCGGATCCAGTACTTATCCAGACCAGATGGTGGATCGGCACCTAGAAAGGACCTCTACATCCCTGAAAGACAGCAGAGACCAGGACAACTAGTGCCCCAGAAACAGATTCCCTGTAAAGACCTTGTCTCAGACGACCAACAGGAAAAGACCACAAGAAACAGATGATTCTTCTGCACAATCTGACTTGCTGCAGCCTGGAATTGAACTGTTGGTTTCGTCTGGTCAGAGGAGAACTGGCCCCCCAACTGAGCCTGGTTTCTCCCAAGGTTTTTTTCTCCATGCTCTCACCGATGGAGTTTCGATTTCTTGCCACTGTCGCCTCTGGCTTGCTTAGTTGGGGTCACTTCATTTAAAGTGATATCGTTGACTTGATAATAAATGCACAGACGCTATTTAAAATGAACAGAGATGACATCACTGAATTTAAGGATGAACTGTCATTTTGCATTATTGACACACTGTTTTTCTAATGAATGTTGTTCAGTTGCTTTGATGCAATGTATTTTGTATAAAGCACTATATAAATAAAGGTGACTTGACTTGACTTGACTCCAAGAAATCAACAGGGACCTGATTAACGGGGACCAGACTTGACTCTGGGAAGTCAATTGGGACCTGACTTCACTCATGAAGTTTAACTGTTGTTTTACTTGACTCTTGGGTTTTAGTGGTGACTTGACCTGACTCTGGAAGGTCGACGGGGACCTGACCTGACTCTGGAAGGTTGACGGAGACCTGACTTGACTCTGGAAATTCAACGGGGACCTGACTTGACTCTGGAAGATCAACTGCGACTGCCATCATCTTGAGACTCTGAAATGGCGGCCATGTTGCGACGACACTCTGGAATGGCAGCCATTTTGTGGAAAGTTTCTGGACTGGCAGTCATCTTGGGAATACACTCTGGAATGGGAGATACTGCAGGACTGTGGTGTTCCTCGTCCACAACACCCACAGTAAAGGCAGAGCCACTTAGTTGAAGTGCCAGATCTATGTAAAACTCCAGTGTCCAGTTTGGATTGTGCAGTGGCATAATTGATTGCAGCAGTGCAGCTAGGCCTACTCTGAAAAATATCATGTGGCACATCTCGTCCATAGATGTTAACTGAGCCAGTTCAACAAAGTCCATCACATAGTCCTCAATGGGCCGATCTCCTTGACGTAGACAAATAAGCTGTGCTGCTGGATGCATGACTGAGCTGGATATACTCTTTAAGGCTGCTGGATCCTGGTTTGGCATTCAGATCCAATTGCAGTGGTTTATTTAAGAAGGGTCAGACTCGAAAACATAAACAAGTACATTAACAGCCATTTTCATATTAAATAGTATTTTTAAGATAGTAGTTTTATGATTCGGATATTATCAAAATGTGTCTGGGTGTTCAGTTGATATATCTATGTACTGCCCCTTTAAGAGTAATGCTAAACTATAAAGTTTGATTGGGATGTACATGCTAAAAAACGTGTCTTTTCTCAGCATGTTTGTTCATTTATTGGCGATTGGTTAATTTTGCACTTATTCCCGCCTCTGGGGAGGGAAGTGAAGTTCGGATTGGAGAGGGGGTTTTTGGTGACCGTGAGAGAGGGAGAGTTGAGGGAGTGAAAAAAAAAAGCGGAGAGAAAAAGGATTTGACCGATAGAATGAGAGGGTAAAACCAACTTCCAGGGGTTTAACAACTTTAGTTTGTTTGCTGTGTTTTTATACAAGAGTTTAAATTAATTTTATTATTTTCTTCTGAGCATGTTTCCCTGCCCAGCACGAAGCTCCGTTCACAATTGAGACTGAGAAGCTGCGGGGTCCGGGCCGGGCCACACTTTTATGCCTGCTGACATAGAGGAAAAAACCCTTGCCGCTTTTCTGCTGACTGCCGAGGAGACTACAGGATGTTCAGCCATTTCCCAGGAGGAATATCACTGAGTTCATCTGGTGTTCAGGTGATCTGTTTGAGTTATTTTGGCTTTCTTTGAGTGAAGAGGCCATTTGCAGTTTTCACGGCCACAACGCTCCCCAGCAAAATAACTGGCCTGCAACGGGGTGGGTTATTTTGACTGGTGTATGTGTGTGGGCCCACGCTAGTATATTGACTGTAATTCTGTTTTTTTGTTGTTGTTGTTTGTTGATTTTTTGGTTTTGTTTAAAAACAACATCAACATAAGTTGTTTAAAACCTAACTAACTGATTTGGTCCATCCCATTCAAACAGTATCTGCTTATTTCTATATTGAATAATATTTAATGTGTACTGCATTCATTTTGAGGTATTGAATGTTATTTTTTACTCAGTAAAGCAATTAACAGGTATTGTTAAGAGGTACTTATCAAAAGAAATATACACTTCTGATATTTTTTATAATTAATTCCAGTGTGTATTAATACACTATTGATTTATTATTACTATTCATTATTTTATTTTTATTTTTTTGTTTAAATAAATCCTTGTTAACTTCTTTAACCTTACATGTTGTGTGGATGGACAACTTGTCTCTGTTGGGTTAATTTCCATCCAATATAGGCATAGTAGCGTAATATTAAAATAGTATAGATATATCTTATCTGGGTCACAATAGCCAACTAGGGTAATAGGAAAGACATTTATATAAAAAGTCGAGAGACCTTGTTAGAACCTGGGTGCTCCACCCTATTAAAGGTCAAGGGTAGGGGGCGCTACATATATATTGGGGCTCGTCCGGGATACGACTCCCTGTTACCCTGAATAAGACCAAAGAGATACTGAAAACAAGAGCTGAGTAATATTTTAAGCTTAAATACGTTAACTGATAATTATCTTGTCTGAGGTTTCAGCATGGCTTTTGGAAGTAGCCCACTCCTGCTTGTTGTGTAAGGCAGAAATTGAGGAGGCTCACACTATACTGGTGATTGGCGTACCCGCAACTGCCAAATAGCAAGTATTGAAGAAGCTGTTCAGACTGTGAAAATCTTTGGAAGAGTGCGAGTTAGAGACTCAAAATTGGGGCCAAGTCCTAGTACCCATTTGGTGCTATGTGAGTGTCGTGAGGTCATCAACCTGGCCCGCATTCCTGCTGAACTACTGCAGCCTGATGGAGGAGAGTTGTGGAAAATTTAAGTGGCACCTGTTGATGTTTCAGCCTCTGAGTTTTTCAAGAGATTGTCAAACTTCTTAACAGAGTAAGGAAAATCTATGACTGGCATGCAGGCCTTGCTCTCTCCAAACAGTTCCAGTTCCCCTGAGTCCATCATGCGTGCGGTGGGTGAGCTTCTGGAGAAGACAACGAAACCGTCCGGGGAAACTAATGCTTATCGACGTCTACGTATCTTTTCTGGCACTGTCCCAATACAGATTGGGGAGGAGAGTCTTGAAAACTGGATAGAACAGGCCAGATTAATGACTGAAGAATGTGAGTGTTCTGAAAAGGAAAAACGACAAAGAATAATTGAGAGTGTGAAAGGACCAGCTCTTGACATTATCAAAGCTGATCGATTTTCATGCCCTGAGGCAAGTGCTTTGCAATATTTGGAAACGTTAGAAAACACATTTGGAACCTTTGAGTAAGGGGAGGATCTATATTTTGTCTTTCACCTCTTATGTCAATTCCCTGGGGAAGCTTTGTCTGACTTTCTGTGTAGGATGGAGAGATCCTTAACTAAAGTAGTAAAAAGAGGAGGGTTGAGTCCCCAGATGATGGACAGAACAAGGGTGGAACAGCTGATAAGAGGTGTGGTAGAGTCAGATCTAATGCTTCTGCAATTAAGAATGAGGGACAGAAGAGAACAGCCACCAACTTTCTTAGTACTGCTAAATGAAATCAAAGAAGCTGAGGAGAACAAATCCGCTCATCATAAACTCAAGGCCTCTGTGAAGCTGAGACAGGATGGTAAACTAGACAACCCTTTGATCAGGCAACTCCAAGCAGAAATTAAAAGAGCTAAGATCCAAATTCTTGGAAGATCCAAACACTATTTCTGTTTCTGCCATGAGAGTAGATCCAAAAGACCAGCAGGAAAAAAAGGCTTATTCCCATGGAGAGTCTGAAGTACAGGCATTAAAGAAGCGAGTTCAACAACTGCAACAACAGCTGACAATAATGAGTTTTAGTTTTAGTAGTCAGTCACACCAAGCTCACTCAAGCCCCAGGTCTGTTCCAGTATCCTATAGAGAAAGCCCAGTTAAGCCCAGAGAGGATTTCTTCTGTTATCGGTGTGGGGAGGATGGACACAAAGTGGAGTGTGAGAAACCACTGAGAAAATTAATTTTTCTGGTGGAAACACAAATGGATAGTCAACTTCCAGCTGGACTGTTTATCACTCCAACAGTTATGTCTTCTTCGGCCATAGATGTGAACCACTTCAGAGTGCTGGTCTGCAATGAGACCTGTAAAGACATCAGCATCCCAACTGACACTGTAATTGCTAAAGTCTTTGCCACTGACGTGGTCACAGTTACGCCAGATGCTCCAATAGATCCAAAGAGGATAAATCCCAGTGTCTTCACATTTGGTGACTCTCCTATTCCTGCTGCCTGGGAGAAAAGGCTTAGAGAGAAATTAGCTGAGCATGGAAACGTGTTTTCCCTTGAGGTGTGGGATGTGGGCAGAGCCAAAGGTGTGAAACATACTATCAGACTGAATGACAGCAGACCATTTAGGGAACGATCCAGACGTGTTGCACCTGCAGACATTGATGACGTGAGGCGGCACCTTAAAGACCTGTTGGCTGAAGGCATCATAACTGAATCAATAAGTCCTTATGTCTCGCCAATAGTTATTGCATGAAAGAAAAATGGAACCATCCGTATGTGCATAGACTACCGCACCTTGAATTCTAGAACAACTCCTGACCAATACACCACTCCAAGGATAGATGATGCTTTGGACTGTCTGTCAGGAAGTAAATGGTTTTCTATATTAGATGGTTATTATCAGATTGAGATGGCTGATGAGGACAAGGAAAAATAGCAGTCATCTGTCATCTCTGGGTTTTTACCAAATTGAACGCATGCCAGAGGGGATCACAGGGGCTCCTGCCACATTTCAGTGGCTAATGGAGAGAGCTGTTGGAGATATGCATCTTCTCCAAGTCATTGTGTATCTGGATGACCTCACTGTCTTCGGTCGTACATTAGAGGAGCATGAGGAAAGGCTGCTGAAAGTGTTGGATCGGCTGGAAGAATACGGGCTCAAAGTATCTATAGACAAGTGTCAATTTTGTCAGCCACAAGTCAAGTACGTGGGACATATTGTTCTGCTGACGGGATAACTCCTGATCTTGAGAAGGTGAATGCTGTGTCTCACTGGAAGATGGAACATGATTTAAAGTCCCTAAAGTCCTTTCTAGGATTTGTGGGTTCTATCGCCATTTCATAAAGAACTACACTTGTTCATGAGACCCCTGACTGACTTAACCAAAGGTTATCCCCCCATTAAAGGTAAGTACAAAGCTGTACAGAAAGGCAAGTACTACCAGCAATCAGAGCCGTTTGGTGAGCATTGGGACCCAAAGTGCACAGAGGCCTTTCATAAAATCATCTATTGCCTTACACATGCTCCAGTTCTGGCATATACAGATTTAACTAAGCCCTATGTCCTACATGTCAATACAAGCCTGAGTAGTTTAGACGCAGTGTTCAATCAGGAATACCCAGATGGGTTGAAACCTGTTGCATATGCTAGCCGTAAACTCAATGTGACTGAACGCAACTAGCCCATTCATCAGTTGGAATTCCTGGCACTCAAATGGGCTGTGGTGGATAAATTCCACAATTAGCTGTATGGTGCAAAGTTCACTGTTAGGACGGATAACAACCCCCTGACCTATGTTCTGACCACTGCTAAGCTTAGTGCTACTAGACATTGGTGGCTGGCAGCCTTAGCCACATATGACTTTATCCTTCAGTACAAACCAGGGCGTCACAACATTGATGCAGATGTACTGTCACGCTATCTCTCATCCACTGAACCATTGCCGGAATGGGTGGAATTACCAAGATCAGAAGTGAGGGCCATCAGTCAGCTGGCTGAAACTCACCCCTATGATGAATCATATAATAGGCTGGTGGAACAGTTGGGTGCTACTCCAGAAGTCATACCATCTGTGTATGTTTGTCCAATACAGTTGGAAATGGGACACAAGGTGCAGATGTCCAACGCTGAATTGAGGATAGCACAGGAGCAAGACCCCATCATCGGACAGGTGAAGCAGGAAGTGGAGAAGGGGCATATCTACAGTCTCTTCATGACGATTCAGGTCACCTTGGAATTGAGAGGACCACAGAACTTTACAAAGATCGTTTCTACTTGCCACGCATGAACAAAGATGTGGAGCAGTATGTGAAGGAATATGGGATATGTATTGCTATGAAGAGCTTACCTCAAAGGTCAGCTTACATGAATAGCATAACAAGCAATGGTCCACTAGATCTCGTCTGCATCGATTTCCTGTCTATTGAACCTGACTTGAAGGGAATCTCTAATGTGTTGGTCATCACCGATCATTCCACATGCTATGCTCAGGCATATCCCGCAAGAGACCAGAAAGCATTAACAGTGGCCAAGATCCTTGTTGAAATGTTTTTCATACATTATGGTTTGCCTGCACGCATTCACTCAGAGCAGGGGTGTGACTTGAAAGTAGGCTTATCAAAGAACTCCATGGAATCCTGGGAATTCGCAAGTTCCGGACATCACCTTACCAACCTCAAGGAGATCCTCAGCCGGAGCATTTCAATCGAACCCTTCTTTCCATGCTGGGTACCCTGAATCCTGCACAGAAGAAAAGATGGAGCCAAAATATCAATCATGTGGTGCATGCATACAACTGTACTAATAATGAAGCGAGTGATTACTTCCCTTATTATCTGTTGTTCAGGAGAGAGGCTCGTCTTCCGGTGAATTTATGCTTTGGGACTTCAGCGGCTGGTGAGAGTTAGATGAAACATCAGCAGTATGTTGAGAGAATGAAAAAAGCACTGCAGAATGCCTACCACTTAGCCTCTGAGAGTGCTTTTAAGACACAGTAACGGAACAAGAGACTGTATGACCGTAAAGTGAAACATCAGACTTTGGAGCAAGGAGATCTGGTGCTGATTAAGAATCTGGCCATAACAGGAAAGAATAAGTTACAGGATCGCTGGAACTCCCTACCTTACCTAGTTATGGAGAAACTGCCAAACTTACCTGTATACAGAGTAAAGCCAGAGACTGGCACAGAGAGTGTGCCAGAGGACATTGCATCGAGACCATTTGTTACCTATTGGGGATAATGTTAAGTTGCACTTACCTGATGAGGGGAAAGAGGTCCAGCATCCAGTGGTGACCAGGGCAAAAGAGAGAATACAGAGAGAGCAATCAGTACAAGATCGTTGTGATTCAATAGATCACCACTCTGATAGTGATGAAAGTATCCTGTGTGATTACTTCCCAGCTCAACAACGGAGACTGGCCAGACAGATGACCACATCGTTAAATAGAGAAAACTTAAAGGTACATAACAGCCCTGAAAGGGATCCTAATCAAATGGAAGTGATGAGAGAGCTACCAGAGTGTGAAACAGAATGTATCTCTCTGCCAATTCCGGATCGGATAAAGGATCTTTAAACAGAAAGGGAAGAAATGCAATTCAAGAATTCCCCAAAAGAAGCAGAAACTGAAAGAGTAGAACTTTGTCCAAAGAGACAAGTAAAACCAGTGAAAAAACTGAGCTATGATGAACTGGGACAATCTACGGAGGCAGTTAACCCTAGTATATAGGGGCATGGTGGTGCAAATTGAAGATTTACCAAAAAAGAAAAATGTTTGCAAAAAATTGTGGTGCCACCCTATAGCCCTGTGTCCTCAATGTTTTAGATTGATTAAAAACGTAAAATCTAGAGCTATGGTACTAATGTAGATGGATAGTCTCATGGTGACATGAGTCATAAAGAAGGGGGAGAGTGTAACCCAGTGAGGATTAAATACATTAACAGCCATTTTCAGATTAAATAGTATTTATATAAGTTTTATAATTCGGACAGTCTCATAATGTGTCTGGGTGTTCAGTTGATATATCTGTATATTGCCCCTTTAAGAGTTACGCTAAGCATATTTGTTCATTTATTGGTGATTGGTTAATTGTGCACTTATTCCCACCTCTGGGGAGGGAAGTGAAGTTCGGATTGGAGAGGGGGTTTTTGGTGACCATGAGAGAGGGAGAGTTGAGGGAGTGAAAAAAAAAAGCGGAGAGAAAAAGGATTTGACCGATAGAATGAAAGGGTAAAACTTTCTTCCAGATTTTTTGCGAATTTAGTTTGTTTGCTGTGTTTTTATACTCTGTACAAGAGTTTAAATTAATGTTATTATTTTCCTCTGAGCCTGTTTCCCTGCCCAGCACGAAGCTCCATTCACTTTTGGCCGGGCCTTTTATCCCCGCTGACATAGTGGAAAAAACCCTCGCCGCTTTTCTGCTGACAGAGGAAAATCACGGAGTTCATCCGGTGTTCAGGTGATCTGTTGAGTTATTTTGGCTCACTTTAAGTGAAGAGGCCATTTGCAGTTTTCACGGCCACAACGCTCCCCAGCAACATTACTGGCCTGCAACGGGGGTGGGTTATTTTGACTGGTGTATGTGTGTATGTGTGTGGGCCCACGCTAGTATATTGACTGTAATTCTGTTTTTTTTTTTTTTTTTTTTTTCTGTTGATTTTTTTGGGTTTGTTTAAAAACAACATCAACAACTAAGTGTTGTAAGGTGGTTTAAAACCCAACTAACTGATTTGGTCCATCCCATTCAAACAGTATCTGCTTATTTCTATATTGAATAATATTTAATGTGTACTGCATTCAATTTGATGTATTGAATGTCATTTTTTATTCAGTAAAGCAATTAACAGGTATTGTTAAGAGGTACTTATCAAAAGAAATATACACTTCTGATATTTTTTATAATTAATTTCAGTGTGTATTAATACACTATTCATTTATTTTATTTTTGTATTTTTTGTTTGAATAAATCCCTGTTAACTTATTTAACCTTACATGTTGTGTAAATTGAGGACTTTTCTATGTTGGGTTAATTTCCATCCAATATAGGCATAGTAGCGTAATACTAAAATAGTATAGATATATCTTATCTGGGTTACAATAGCCATCTAGGGTAATAGGAAAGACATTACTATAAAAAGTCGAGAGACCATATTAGAACCTGGGTGCTCCGCCCTATTAAAGGTCAAAGGTCACATACTAAATTTTTTAAGTTCCATTAATTCCTCTATTACTTCCCCATTTGAATCATTATAACTATCCCACAATGTATTATGCCCATTACAATCTCCACAATAAATAACCTTACCCTCTAAATTTATTGCAATTTCCTCTGTTTTCCAACGTTATTTTCTTATAATTCATATTTTGTTTGATAAAAAAGTATTTTGTTAATTTGCTCCCAAGAGAGGTGTCTTACTGACAAAAATTTCTCAGCACCTTTTGTAATAACTTTAATTTTCTCTGTTTTCTGTTTAACTTGATCAGTACAATTGATAACATATGCTATAAACGAAATCAAATTTTCTATGTTCATTGATGCCTCTTTTGGTTTCTCACATTATCCAGGGTTCTGACCTCTTTGGCTGGCCCCTCCTTTGTTTTTCCTTCGTGAATTATTTTTACTGCCTCTGCTTAACTTATATTACTCTTTATTTTAATTTGTTGGACTTCTACTGCTCTTTTCCTTACCTCACATCCTCCATATGTCACACCATGATCTCCCCCACAGTTACAACAGGCTACTTTCACATTTTCCCCACATTCCTCATACCTATGCTCTCCCCCAAACTTTGCACATCTTTGTTTTCCTCTACACACTGCAGCAATATGTCCATATCTCTGACACTTGTAACACCTAAGAGGTGGTGGAACATATTCTCTGACATAGTAGCTCATGTATGCTATTTCAACCCTTTCTGGGAGTTTTTCATCTTGAAAGTCAATTAACAAAGACAAACTGGCAACTCGTTTTCCATTTACTGTTTTATTTAATCTCCTCACATTCCTCACTATTCCTCCTAGTATATTCTTTTTGATGTTGTTCAAATCCTCTTCAACTGGAATACCCCATATTACTCCCTGTGTCCCCATTTTTCCATGTATAACTTTTTTATCCACTACAGTCTTCTTGCATACATTTACAGTATCCAATGCTTTATTCATTTGTTCCTCTGTCTTACATTTGATCAGTATATTCCTGTCGTATAGGATTTTTGCCATATCTATCTCTCTCAGCTTCTTCTTTAAATCTTTGGTAAGTGCAGTTGGACTTAAAACTATGTGTTCATCTTCTTTCCTCAGTAAAAGTATTATCTTGAATTTTTCCATTTCCTATCTCCTCCATATCATCTGCTCATTTTCCTCAGAACTACTTTCTTCCAAACCCCTTTTTTTGCTTTTATTTATGCTTCTATTCCTTCCTTCCTGACTTCTTCCTATATCCCGCTCTTTTTCACCCCCTTCTGCCATCCATTCTTCACTATTTATGTCATATTCTTCATACCAAGATCCTTCTCTCCTGACCCATTCACTAACCAGCTCATGCCTTCTGCCCTCCTCCAAATTTGCGGACTCCTGCAATCTGCAATCTCCTCTCAGATTGTCTTACTCCTGCAATGTTTTCGCTTGATTTCCCGTGGCCTCCATTTCTACAATCCATGAGTGCCGCTTTTCCATACAACCATTCCATTCTTCTTCTTCTAGGATTTTATGGCACAAACCAACTTAAAAGGTGCATTCCCACCACCTACTGAAATGGAGTGTGAAGCGCATATTGGAAAGGAAGTTTAAGCTAGATCTACTCTTTAAAAAAAATAATAATAATAATAAATAAATAAATAAATAAAGGTCATATATTATAGTTTACACAGAAGGAAGTTTTACATCCTATTAAATTATCCTGTTTTCTTTAAAAATATAAATAAATAACTCATGATAAATTATTGATTGTTTGGTACCTTCTCCTAGGAGAACCTGAAGTGTCAGCTCATTGATTTCTATATTTCTTAAAGCGTTTCTTATCTGGGACTGCTCTCTTTCATAAGCTTCTCATTCTATAAGCACATGTTCTACAGTTTCAGCTAACCCATATTTATCACAATTTCCATTCTCATGTTTACTAATTCTTTGTTAGCATTGATTTAATAAACAATGTCCAATACGCATCCTTGTGACTAAAACGTCCTCTTTCCTGTTTCCGAATCTGAGCCAACTTTTTCTTGAATGCTGTAAAAATGTCTACCTTTTGTTCCTTCATTCCATTCCTTCTGCCAAATTTCTTGTATTTGTTTCGCTATTATCACTTTAATTTCTGTTTTACTTAATGCCACTTCAACGTCAATTTGTAAATTATTTAATGCCTGTTTAGCCAGATTGTCAGCCTCCTCATTTCCTTTCACACCCATATGCAATGGAACCCATACAAGATTTACCACAATTCCATACTGTCTTGTTCTGTAGAGACTCTGGATTACTTTGTTTATCATGTCTTGCCTTGCTGATGATGTTCCACTATCCAGGCTATTTAGAGCTGATAGAGAATCTGTACAAATCACTGCCCTTGTTGGTTGTATTTCTTCTATCCACTGAAGTGCTAGACATATTGCTATTATTTTTGCAGTGAATACCGAAATATGATCTGAAGTTCTTTTTGACATGTTAAAAATTTGAATGTATACCACTGCAGCGGTAAAACTTTTTCTAATGTTAAAAAGTTTAATAAATACCGCTACTGCTGTTTTCCCAAATTCTGGGTCTTTTGAACCATCCGTATATATTTGCACTGCACTGCTTGCTCCCCAATCAACTCCTGCTAAACACCTCATAATATTTATTGCTTTTTTGCATTTGTCAACCAGTTTCAATATATGTATACTAAAATTCAGTTTTAAATCCATCCATATACCTAGAAACCTCACAACTGCTGTTTGCTTCACTTCTTGTCGATAGAATTTAATGTTAATGGTAGGGTTGCTTTTCCTTTTTGCAAAACAAATTACCTGAGTTCTACTGAAAAACAAAAGCCCCATTCATTTGCCCAGTTTTCTACCATTTTTACGGCATTCTGCAAACATTTTTCCACATACTTTACATTACACTCTCTTTTCCACAGTGCTCCATGAATCTGCATACAAAGATCTTCCAATGCCCCTATCAACCTTTGTAAAGATGTTGTTAATCATAATGTTAAACAGAATTGGACTGCTAACGCTTACCTGAGGTGTACCATTCTCTATTGTGTGTATCTGAGAAAAAGCAGTACTTATTCTTACTTGTATAGTTCTGTTAAACAAGAAATGCCTGATCCAGTTATACATTCTTCCTTTAATTTCCATTTTTTCTAACTTAATTAAAAGTCCCTCTTTCCACATCATGTCATATGCCCTTTCGACATCAAAAAAATACCCAAACTAAAGCTTCCTTATTTACCTGAACCTTTCTTATTTCAAATTCCAGGCACAGAACTGAGTCCATTGTATTACATCCTTTCCTAAATCCACTTTGCTAAGGTGATAAAATATTATCCCTTTCAATGACATACACTAGTCTACTCATTACCATACGCTACATTATTTTGCATAAATTAGATGTTAAAGCTATAGGTCTATAGTTATTTGGCTGTGTATGATCCTTGCCTGGTTTTGGAATTGGCACTATGACCCTATGCTTCCAGTTATTTGGTAACTTTCCTGACTCCCAAACCTTATTAAAAAGCCTCAAAATTGGCTCTAATGCTGTCTCTGATAAATGTTTTACCATCTCATAACAAATGTCATTTCTGCCTGGAGATGTTTGCTTAACCTGTTAGCCTGCACCCCACTGCGGGCATCCTCAATGCCCCTCAACTCGCACGTGTCAGTGTTTACGAATACTTTATATTCCACTCTTTGTTCTACATCTACTCCAACTTTACTACAAATAGGAAAATGATCACTTCCTATTGTACTTTGTATTAATACCTTCCATTCACATTGTTAACGGAGAAGATGCGCCAAAAAACGCTGAAAATGAAGTGGATTTGCACATCTTCTCTATTAACAACGGCTCTGTGTAGTAACAGCTGCTCTATGTGAAATCACGCACCTGATGGAATTAACCGCTGATTAGAGAACCAGCTTTACTGATGAGATGCGCATAACGATCAGCCGATCATGATCGGAGCACCCCTACTTTCTAGAATATCCTTGCTTAATCCATCACATGGATTGTAAAAATTAATTATTCGAATACACTGTGGCCCTTCCCATATTTCCACCACCACAACTTCTATTTCCCTATCTACCTCAACTGTTTTATACCCAATTCCTTGTTTTATAAAAGGAGCTACTCCACCTCCATTCCCTTGATGTCTATCCCTCCGAATAATAATATAGCCCGGTATTAGAAAGTTATATTGTGATTTAAGCCAAGTTTCCTGTATACATATATCTGGGCCTTTCTCTTGGTTTCCTATAAATTTCTTAAAATCCTGTCCATTTGCTATCAAACTTCTTGCATTACATTGCAAGATAGATAACACCATTAAGATCCACCACATGTTGTCTGACTATCTACTGTTCGACTATTTAATTTTGGAATCTTGAGCCTTTCATTTATCATGTCAACAGTAACATTCCCCAGATCCAAGTACTTTTCTGCGGCTCTGATAATGATTTTGATTCTTTCAGTCCTGCTTTCAGTTTGAGAGTTTTACAGTTCAATACTTCAGCAATAAATGCTACAAATGCCACCTTATCATCCACTACTACCTTTTCATCTCTTTGCTCTTTCTTCTGTTGTTTTGAATGAATTACTTCATTCCTAGTTTCATTTGTTTTAGGGATCTGGTTTAATTTCTTCAATGCCTCAGCTTATGTTTTCCCTACTGTCATTCTAATATTTTGAACCTTGACTGCTTTTTTCCGCACCTGACAACCACCGTATCCTGCACTATGTTCCCCACCACAGTTGCAGCATTTAGGATTTACACCTTGCCCACATTTGCCGTACTCATGTTCGCCACCACACCGCGCACATCTCTGTTTACCTCCGCATACTGCCGCTATGTGACTGAATTTTTGGCACTTATAACATCTTAGCGGTGGAGAAACGTATGGCCTTACCACATATCTTACAAATCCTAAATAAACTTTCTCTGGCATTTTATTTTCATCAAAGTTTATCATTATTGAGAGCCTGTATGTCTTTTCATTGTTTCTAACACACTTGAGTGTGTTATTTAAAATAAACGATTTATAATAACTGTTCAACTAAAATTGGTTGTGTGTGAAAAATAAATAATAATAATAATAATAATAATAATATGAATCACAAAAATTATATAAATCATAAAATGTCTCACTAATTATCATTAAAGCCTGACTTTTTTTGCTTTAGTGACCTTTAATTTGGAGCAAGATAAATTAGGGAAGTGACTTTGTGTTTGAGATTTTGAGATCTCTAACCCAGAACATAACCTGCCCCGGAGCAGGTTAGCTGTAGAGTGTAAGTTACTATGGCAAAGAATGTCGCTGAAAGCCAAGCCACTTACATGATACCTAAAACCCAGGATTGATGCAAATTAACCTGAAACTTACCTGGCTAGCCAGCTAATCCAGCTTCATGGTACAGGCCCTGATTGTTGTCAAAATGGCTCAAGATAAAGGAACACTCCGGCTTTTTGGGACTTTAGCTTATTCGCAGTATCCCCCAGAGTTAGATAAGTCCATACATACCTTTTTCATTTCTGTGCATTCTGTAAGTGTTATTTGACGCTCTCTATTCCCCAAACAACCGCACCAACAACTCGAGAGGAAGAGATTATTCCCTCGGTGGTGGAGGGTGAGTCTGAGGAATCAAAGAGGCGAGAGAGTGCATCAGCTTTCACGTTCTTAGATCCAGGGCGATAAGAGATCGAGAAATCGAAACGGGCAAAAATAGAGCCCAGCGAGCCTGATGTGCGTTAAGCCGCTTAGCGGAGCGAATGTACTCTAGGTTACGGTGATCCGTCCACACGATAAACGGTAAGGTAGCACCCTCTAACCATTGACACCACTCTCCCAAGGCCAAACGTATGGCCAGCAGCTCACGGTTACCTACGTCATAGTTGCGCTCCGCAGGCGAGAGACGGTGGGGAAAAAAAGCACAGGGGTGCAACTTATTGTCGGATGAGCATTGGGAAAGGATGGCTCCAAACTCCCACCTCTGACGCATTGCCCTCAACAATGAATTGTTTAGAGCTATCTGGGGTTACGAGAATAGGAGCTAAGGTAAAAAGAGACTTTAAGTGATCAAAAGCCTTCTGAGCGGACTCTGACCACTTAAAACATGACTTGACCAATGTTAAAACTGTAAGGGGAGCCGCTACTTGACTGAAGTTACGTATAAAACGTTGATAAAAACGTAACGGAGGGCTCGTGAAAAATTCATTTCTCAGCTTTTACAAACAGGTGATTCTCAAGAAGGCGTTGAAGGACTCGACGCACCTGCTGTATGTGTACCTCGAGAGATGGAGAGAAAATCTATATATCATCAAGATACACAAAGACAAAGATATTGAGCATGTCTCTTAGAACGTCATTGATTAACATCTGAAATACAGCCGGGGCGTTCACGAGTCCGAACTGAAGCACCCGATATTCAAAGTGCCCTAACGGTGTATTAAACGCAGTCTTCCATTCATCCCCTTCCTTAATACGAATGAGGTGGTACGCATTACGAAGATCCAATTTGGTGAAGAATCTTGCCCCCTGTAAGTAGATCAAAAGCAGATGACATGAGCGGTAAGGGGTAGCGATTCTTAATGGTCACGTCATTAAGCCCACGATAATCGATACAGGGACGTAAAGACCCATCCTTCTTCTTAACAAAGAAAAATCCCGCACCAGCTGGTGAGGAGGAAGGGACAATGGTACCGGCGTTAAGATACTCGGACCAATATTCCTCTAATGCTTTACGTTCGGGCAAGGAGAACAATCTACCGCGAGGGGGCGTGGTCCTGGGAAAAAGTTCTATACTACAATCATACGGCCGGTGAGGTGGGAGAGAAGTGACCCGTGACCGACTGAAAAACGCCCTCAAGTCATGATATTCCTCCGGCATCCCGGTCAAATCGCCCGGCTCCTCCTGAAACACAGAACCAGAGGAAACAGGGGGATTAGCAGACAATAAACATTCAACATGTCAAGACAGGTTCCAAGAGAGGATGTTATTATTAGACCAGTTAATGTGAGGGTTATGTTTAACTAACCAGGGGTGTCCCAAAACTAAAGGAGCAAAGGGGGAATGGAAAACTAAAAAGGAAAGGGTTTCGTGGTGATTACCAGAGACAGTGAGAGATAAGGGAGCACATTGAAGATGAACCCTGAACCATGAACCATCAACAGGGCATCTCGAGTGTTGTGCTAATCACTCCGCCCAAGGAGCCTCTCTGCCCAAGTAACTGTAGCTGTGCTCCTACGCCTAATGAGAATATAGTTCCTAGTATTTATACGATTAAAAATGGTCTCTGTCTCATATAGCCTTGTTATTTGTACACGATGTGACTATACAGATCACAACATATAAATAGGAAAATGTTTGCATTATTTTGTCACTTATTGGGATTACTATGCTACCATTATCCATTTACATCCTGTCTTTGTGCTAAGCTAGGCGGGCAGTGGGTGCGTCATATAACACTTACAGAACGCACAGAAATGTAAAAGGTATGTATGGACTTACCTAACTCTGGGGGATACTGTGAATAAGCTAAAGTCCCAAAAAGTCAGAGTGTTCCTTTAACTCAAGATCGATGGTAAATAAGTCCTTTATATTGAACAACTTTTTTACTTCATGAGGTCTGGACTTTTTATTTGAGACTGAGGCTTGGCTAAATGTTGGGCATTACAACCCTTTCTCTCAGCTTGTGCCACCACAGTGTACCTTGTTTTAAATTATCCTTGGACTACTGGTCGAGGTGGAGGAATTGCATCAGATTTTGAAAGACATTTTTGCTGCCAGAGACTGTCATGGATTCAGTTTCTCCAACCCCGCTGGTTATTTTGTTACAATCACACACCTCTTCAGCTGTTTCTCATTATCTCTCCTCTGTCACGCTAATAGATTCACACCTGTTCTCTCTTTTCCCTAATCATCCTTGCTATTTCTAGTTCCCCATTTTCTGTGCTCTCTGCTGGATTATTTCGTTTGCTGTTGATGCAAAAGCTACACAATCATCTTGTTCCAGCCCTGTCCTGTCCTGTCGTGTCGTGTCGTGTCGGGTCCTATCCTGCCTCTTGTTCTCCAGTCTCAGGTCAGATCAAACGGTGCTCTGGATTAACCTGTTGCTCTGCTCTCTGTCCAGTCCTGCTGGTGCTGACGAGTATTCTGGGCAGTCACCATTCCTGCCACTTGACGTTATCTCATAAGGGAGAGACGAGGTCAGCGAAATTACATAAAGATTTTATTTCAGATTTTTTTTAGGAGATCTTAGAACAAAGGATGACAGACTTCTAATACTTGGGGATTTAAATATTCATGTTTGTTGTCATTCAAACTCTCTGGCCACAGAATCTTATGGACTCTTCTCTTTTCCACATTTCGTTCTTCTCCCTTAATAACAAATGTGTACATTCTGATGCTCAATTTTACTGGAATAATGGCTGCTGATAACTATTTGAGCGAAATTCTGCCAAAGTGCATGCTTGTAAGTGTTCGTTAAATGCATAATGTTAATTATGTGAGTACAGGTCAGCTTATGTCTGAAAACAATATATGAAAATTACATTATTTTACATAACTAAAAACAGTCCCTCCAGAAAAACACAGATTTTTTTTTTTTGTGATTGTTGCGGGCAAAAATCCTTGATTGTGCAGCACGTTTTCTTTTTCACGTTTCTATTTTTGCAATTTTATGCGATGAAATTGCATTAACTTGCAAAAACTGCGGGGGAAAAAATTTCCCCAACACCTTTTTCTCACTAGGCTACTACCTTAATGTAAATAGTAATTTCTTATTACTTCCTATGATAAGCGAGCATACTAAATCACAGAATATTTAAGTTGCAATCTCTTACTGCAATGTAAATTATTTTACATACTACTAATATAATTACAACTGTAAGTTTTTGCGCTTATTTTTGTTGGCAAATAAGAATCATTTGCGCGCTTCAAGTTTCACCACAGGGTTTGCAGATGATGTTCACGTCACGTAATTACGTCACGTCATCATAAGGTTCCCATGGCAATAGGGGGAAATGGCGCTTTACTTGTGTGAAGTAAACGCAACATGTTTCATCTTTCTGCTAATATATATGTGAGTTTTTTGCAACTAAAATACAGGGATTATGAAATCATGCTAGACCCGCATATTTTGCTTTCTGAAATCGGTAATTTATGCGGCAAAAGAGCGGCGTATTTGAAAAAATGCGACCCCGCATAAATATGCGGCCTTTGGCTGATTATGCATTAAATCAAGCAATCGCATAATCACGTTTTTCTGGAGGGACTGTAAAACATTAGAGCTTATATTTGTTTAGTACATTCTTATATTAATGTAAAAACTAAAATGAATTGTAAAACTGAAAGTTATTTTTTTTTAATTGTGTTCAGCAATGCGGGGTCATATTTGAATTTGTGACCCGGGTTGAGAACCACTGGTCTATGGTCACCACCTAACAAGTGGATAGCAAGGTACATAATGGAGTGCCCTCTAGAGGAGCTCATGGGTACTCCAGCCGTTTTAGTTTCTGATAGTTTTGTTTCTTTTCATTTTCGTTTTTGTATTTTCATATTTAAATGAAGAGCAAACAAATGGATATCTGTTTTGAATATTTTGTATCTGGGAAAAGGTTTTGCATGAAACCTAATGTATAAATATGCAAATATGCATGTTGGGATCATTCAGTCTGCTTGTTGATGCAGGTAACTTCTGTGATCTGGTGATGAGATGGTTTTATTACATTTTAACGCTTAAGCTCTTTTTTATTGAATTGTGTTTGTGGAAAGAACATCTAGAATAACAACAGTTTCAGGATCCATACATACTTTAAATCCATCACCAATGGACAGGCTGTTTCAGTTGCTTTTTTTCTCAGGTAAGTATTTTTTAACAATGTTTTAGTAAATATGTCTTTAAACACTTTTGGAAAATTAATTCTCACAGGTCAGTTGTCTAGTCTTTGCTTTAACAATACATAAACATAACCCAGTGACTGAAATTTAAATATGTAAAAGTAAATTTAACCAATTTAACAAACTATAATTCACTATAATTTCAGTGGAAATCTAAAAATATCACTTTTAAACTGTTATTTGTAGTATATAATTGAATTTTTAATTGATGAACTTAAAAGTCAAAGGAGATTGTCCCATGGTATGTTTTTTTGATTAATTTGTTTGATTAGAGTTCCCTTTCACAGGAACTCAAAGCTGCATTATAATGCAATGGGAATATATTAGACTGATGATACTAAATAAATGCTCATAAGAAGTTGCATATTATCACCCTTATAAGTGCACATATTTCCTTAGTGTACATTAGTCAGCTAGTTGTTCCAGTGACTCACCATTCGGTGGATTATTTCTTCTTTTGAGAGTTGCACCAGAGGCTGTCAGGAGTGCATTCATTCTTGTATGTTTTCATCTTTGGTGACAATGTACGTACATGTACGTAAGTGTGCATAATCTGTTTGGGAGTTTGCACTGTGGGGGCTGTGCTGATGGACATGACCACCCCCGCTTGCAAACTCCTGAGTAAAATAATATTACTTCAACAGTATGTCAGAATTTTTTCTACTGAGCTCCACATACAATATAATTTCATTCACGAGTTAACACTTACATATAATTAACAGAGTAAAGGTTTTGGTTTTTTGCATATTCGGCGTGCTCAGAACTCCAAACCAGCAATACCTCCCAAAAAGCAACAGAGCAAACAGACAGCCGTCAACGAATGAACAACCCCCCCAAAATGAGCACCAAAATTTGGTGGGAAGAAGTCTAGTCCTTTAACCTGGAGGGCCCACACAAATTCCAACGGGAGCAGCTCACGGCACTGGGTGGATGGGCCCTACCAGCTGATGGATGAGGAACAGTGTGAATTGGGGCACTCAATCGGGAAGGGTTTCACTGATTCTTGATGGGAGCAGCTCGTGGCATCAGACCGGTGAACCCTACTGACCAATAAAGGAGGAGCAGTGTGTTTTGAGCTGTCAGACCAGGGGTCCTTACTGCCTCCAACAGGAGCAGCATGCAGTGTTGGGAAGACAGGCCGCACTACCCGATGGACGAAGAGCAGCGTGATTTGGAAAGTGTGATCAGGAGGGCTCACACCTCACTCTTGACAGAAGCAGCTCTCAGCATCAGACAGGTGAGCCCTACTGGTCAATAACGGAGTGGACGGGTCTTGAATCGCCTGAAGGTCCACATAGCATTTAATGGGAGCAGCTCACACCGTCATATGAGTAGACTTGATGATGGATGGGTTGAACTAAATTTGAAGTGCCTAGCTGGCTAATATAGATAGACAGGTAAGCCTTGTCGGTAGACAGATGGATGGACTGATGTTTATGTGCATATGGCAGGAATGTACGAAAAAATCAATTAAAGACATTATCAAACAGACGATGAACACTATTAACAGCAATTATTATATGATGCAATCAAACTTATAGCAAAATTGGGTAGTTCTGTATGTTCTTTCAGGGTTAGCATCATCTGAGGTGCTCTGAGTGGTTGGCATTATCTCTTCTCAGGTGTTCTGGTTCCAGACTGAAGCTTGTGTAAATTTTTTGTTATCACGGAGAAACAAATAGAGATATAATTAGCATAGCTGCTGTTCCAACCAACTTTAATTAGTTTAACCCAAACTAAATAATAATAATGTGCGTTTGATCAGATATAATTGCAAAAATTATGAGATCCATTATTTGAATGCTTGGCCAAAGTGATGTGTTTTAATCTAGATTTAAACAGAGAAAGTGTATCTGAACCCCGAACATTATCAGGGAGACTACTCCAGAGTTTGGGTGCCAAATGTAAAAAAGCTCTACCTCCTTTAGTGGAATTTGCTATCCTAGGTACTACCAAAAGTCCAGCATTTTGTGACCTTAGGGAGCGTGATGGATTGTAGCATGGTAGTATACTAAGACTAGTTAAGTATGCAGGAGCTAATCCATTTAGGGACTTAAAAGTAAGTAATAATATTTTGTAACTGATATGGAACTTAATAGGTACACAGTGCAGAGACTTTAAAATTGGTTAATATGATCATTTTTCCTTGACCTGGTAAGTACTCTAGTTGCTGCATTTTGGATGAATACTTGTAGCTTGTTTATTGAAGTTGCAGGACAATCACCTAGCAGTGCATTACAATAGTCCAGTCTAGAGGTCATTGTTCTACGTACTAGCTTTTCTGCATCAGAAACAGGTAACATGTTTCGTAGGTTAGCAATGTTTCTAAGATGAAAGAATGCTATATTTGTAATTTTTAAAAAGATAAGTTGCTATCTAATATAACACCCAGACTTCTGACTGTAGATGAAGTAACAGTACATCTGTTTAGTTGCAAATAGTAATCTACGAGATTATGTGTATACTTTTTTTGGTCCAATATGTGATATCTCTGTCTTATCTGAATCTAATAGGAGAAAAAGATTGGTCATCCATTTTTTTACATTTTGGACACACTCTGTTAGTTTAGATAATTTTGAAATTTCATCTGGTCTGGTTGAGATATATAGTTAAGTATTATCAGCATAACAGCGGAAACTAATCCCGTATTTTTGAATAATATTATCAAGGTCAACATGTATACTGAAAATTGCAGAGGACCTAGGACAGATCCTTGTGGCACTCCATACTGTTTTTTACTGGTGATAAATGAGATGACTCCTCGTTTAAATAAACAAAGTGGTAGTAATCGGACAGGTATATCTAAACCATTTTAACCCTCTGGAGTCGATTAACAGTATACTTGTTATACGAGTCATTTTCTCCTGATAACCCTGAAAAGAACTTAAATTACACTTTCAGTTTTGAACGTACAGATAAGAGCAATATGAAAAGGGTTTACTTTTTTTGTATACAGACATAACAACAACATAACTTTGTGCACTTATAAATAAAGATAAAAAACAAGGTGTGCTGTCTGCAGCCTTTGTCTGCGTTGATCTTCATTTACAAACACGTCATTAAAATGAACTGCAACTCTGTGAATACTCAACGAAGAGAAAGATATATTTATAGAAAGCCTAACATGTATACTTTTAAACTAAACAAGTGCTGCCAGAACCAGATATTCTGTGATGAAGTAATCAATATGAAAACAAAGCGATGTCCGTTTTTCACGTCTCCCTTCATTATCTAATGTGACTACGCCCCCCGCGCTGAATGCTCTATTCAGATTTCTAAAGTTTCAAACTGAAGCGCGCGGCTTGAATACGCCCACACAGAAGAAAAAGCATGCAGACTGTTCTTCAAGTTTTTTTATTTTACTGTTTGCTTCACGACAAGAGGAATAATACATAATTCACCACGAAAAGATGTGATGTGGTTGAGAATTTGAGATTTGTATTTCCTCAGAAAAAAAGGATGAAGTGCTTTATTCAGCAGAGATCATAAACATGAGTAAGTCTCTTTTTATTTATTTATATACTTGTACTAGTTTTCACATAACGTGTAAACATTTTACTAGTTAGATTTTTTCCAAAGACTTTTTCAAAACCATAATTCCTGACTTAATGTATAATCAAGTGAAATATTATGAAGTTTCAGTAACACTATACAATACTATACCATTCAGAAGCTTAATGTAAATAAGATAAATGCTGTACAATGCTGCTCTTTCAATTTATTCCCACTAAAAACCTGAAAAAATATTCTTAGTTCTTTTCAATATGAATTATAATAATGATGATAATAACAATACATGTCAGCTTTGATTGTTCCTAATAAACTGTTTAACTGTTTAACTAATAAACTGTTTAACTGTTTAACTAGACACGCGTTAAGTCTCGCTACCACTTTTTTTTTCTGTAATAGTTTTAAAACCTTTAAAAAAGACTTCTTTTACTTCAATACCAAGTGGGCAATATTTTTGTTTCACACATATTTGCATCAAATTATGGCAGCTAAAACTACAAAACAAAGCAAAAAGGATCAGAAAGTCGAGGCGAGTGGAGACGACGGCAAAGAGGTTAACATGGCAGCCATCGCTAGCCTTTTTGAGGAACACCGCTTTGCTCTTTCTGCATACTTTAATACTGCCGTTTTAGCACTCGAGGTAAAGCTAGACCAAATTCAAACGGCCGTGACAGACCACGCCTCAACGATTGCCTTGCTCGAGACACACGTAAATGCACAGGATGAGCACGTGCAAGCCTTGGAAACGACTTGTAATATCCTAACAGAGAGCAACGCTAAATTGCTAGCCAAATCTCGAGTCCCCAAATGGATCTCGAGTCATGTAGCCGGCGCAATAACATAAGAATTATTGGACTACCTGAATCCATTGAAGGGCCCTGACAGTCTATCTTCTTTTCGGAACTACTTGTGGAAGTATTTGGGGATGGAGTACTGGAATCCCCGACGGAATGTGATAGAGCCCACCGGTCGCTGTCGGATAAACCGAAGCCGGGGCAGAGGCCCAGACCTGTTATCATTCGGCTACATAAATTCCAACAAAAGGAAAAGATCATCCACGAGGCCAGAGCGAGGAGGGGAAAGCTTCACTACCAAGGCACACCTATCTCTATTTACGAAGACTATGCGACGGAGGTGATGGAACAACGCTCCAAGTACAGAGAGGTGCTATCTGAACTGTACAATTTTGGCCTAAAACCGGTGCTGTTGTTTCCGGCTAGGCTCACTATCGTGACGAAGGAATATTTATATTGGGTGGCATGTGGTTATTTGTTAATCTAGCCACTGTGGTAAATAAAAACCTTGGATTGTTTTGGTTCGGGTTTGTGTATATGCTCGGCCCTGGCAGTTTTTAGAGCCTGTCTATTGTTGCTGTTCCATGCAATTCTAAAAACTTCCAAGTTAGATGTTCTCCATTTGTGCTCAAGACTACGAGTTTCTTTCCTAATGGTTATTGCTGTTATACCATGGCACAGTACGTTTATCTCTAACCTTTTTCAATTTATGGGGGCATCAGCTTCTAATGTATTAGAGAAGAGAGTGCCCATGTTGACAGTCATTTTGTCTAGTTCATGTGTATTTATGGGTACATAGAGAAGTTGAGATAAATCAGGCAGGTTATTTGTGAATCTGTCTTTGGTGGCTGGAACAACAGTTCTTCCAGGACGATAATGCAGAGCCATATAGTTGGTATCAGTAATACGCAGAATGCATGATACAAGGAACATCAGTACATTCATTTTGGGGAACAGAGAAAAAAAAATCCCACACCGCTGGATCTGATATGATGGAGTCCTTCTGTCATGTACTGGAACACAGGAGATGGAAGATCCAAGTGCAGTGTGAGTTTTAATAATCCAAAATCAGAAACCAAACTAGGAGGGGTCATAACCAAACATCAGTCCAAAACAAACAAACAGGGAACAAGAAACTAGAACACAAGGAATGCAAGGACACTTGGTGACAGAAAGTAAGGACTACCATGAAAACAAAATGAAATAGACCGGATTATATAGGCAGGGTAATTACTATCAAGTGAAGACACCTGAGTGCAATTAACAGGAGTGAAATTAGTGTGATGAAGGGACAAGGCTTTGTGGGAATTGTAGTGCCTGTGGTGAGGTGCCTATGGGGAAGTGAGACCACTAGTGGACACCCAGGGAAACAGAGACCAGACACCGTGACATCCTCTCCAAAGGGAGATATTTAATTAAAAAAAAAAATCAATTTTCAAGAACTGCACCAAATGGCTTGTTTGGACTACAGCATTGTTTTCCAGCAGTTTGTGATGTCACAAAATGGACCTTTAGAATATAATTAAAATAAATCCAGCCTACAGAAATGGTTGGGGGTGGAAAGTGGGGAGCTCGTAGTTAAAAGGCTTGGTTGAGTGGATCAGTCAAGATGACGACAAAGAAGTGCTGCTGTAGTGTCAAGTTTTGAGGGGAGTCATGAGGGAGTACAGTTGCTGGTTTTGCCTAAAAGACAGAGCAATTACTACTTTGTCGGGACAATCTGCTGTATCTGCATCACAGCCTGTAAGCGTGTTGCATCATTTGTTTTTGTGTGTGTTATTTACATTTCAAAGTATAAGTTCAATGCTGTTTCGGTGGTGTAACCAGTGCTTAATTTGGAAATTGCGAGGTGCCGGAACACTCAGAATCAGAATCAGAATGAGCTTTTTTGCCAGGTATGTTTACACATACGAGGACTACCCTCTGTTGTCTACTGAGGTCCAATTTTTTTCAGCTGAGCTGAACCAGACAGTTACTGAAGTGCAGAGGATGGATTCAATGATGGTGGAGTAGAACTGTTTCAGCAGCTCCTGTGGCAGGTTAAACTTCCTCAGCTGGCGAAGGAAGTACAACCTCTGCTGGGCCTTTTTCACAATGGAGTCAATGTGAATGTCCCACTTCAGGTCCTGAGAGATTGTGGTGCCCAGGAACCTGAATGACTCCACTGCAGTCACAGTGCTGTTCATGATGGTGAGTGGGGGAGTGCAGGGGGGGTTCTCCTGAAGTCCACCATCATCTCCACTGTTTTGAGGGTGTTAAGCTCCAGGTTGTTGAGAGTGCACCAGACAGCCAGCTCTTTAATCTGGCTGCTCCTATCAGCTCCTATCTGTAAGTAGACTCGTCACCGTCCTGAATTTAGTTTCTGCCTGTAGGATGGTATAAGATGAACCAGAAGGTGATCAGAACGTCCCAAAGCTGCTCGTGGAACAGAGTGATATGCATCCTTTATTGTGGTGTAACAGTGATCCAATATATTACTGTCTCTTGTGGGACAAGTAACATGCTGTCTGTATTTTGACAGTTCACGGGAGAGATTGGCTTTATTGAAGTCCCCGAGAATGATTAAAACAGAGTCCGGGTGTTGTTGTTCTGTCTCTGTGCTCTGATCAGCGTGTTTCTGTAACTTGTGGAGGAATGTAAACACTCACCAGAATGAATGAGTGAAGCTCCCGCAGTGAATAGAACAGCTTGCAGTTGACAAACTGCATTTCTAGATCAGGACAGAACATCTTCTTTAACACAATTACATCTGTACACCACCGTTCATTGATGTAAAAGCATGTCCCACCGCTGCACGATTTCCCCGTTGAACAAAGCAGAGTAACAGATCCGGCATGTGATTACAGAAGGGAAAGGTAACGGAGCATTCGCGCAGTCACATTGGTGGACCAGTTTAAGTGATTAAGAGCGTGCATCAGTTGCTTTTAGGGTCTGTAAGGTCATTAATAACCCGGAAATGCCATTCAGATATAAAACAGCAATTTCCTGGCCTAAAAAAAAAGTTTTGAAAAGTTGTGGAATTTTATTTGACATTTCGCTGTATAATAGAGTTAGGCCTATATTTAATTATATATTCGCGCAATCACATTGGTGGACCAGTTTAAGTGATTTGTGAGTTGAAGACTTTCACTCGCAATTCGTGACAGCTGACAGAACTGTCACTCGACTACTCGGGTCATTGTTGCATTGTCACAAAAAAAATATAATTTGCACCACAACCCTTATGAAAAATAACCATGGTTTTATTATAGTAAAACTGTAGTAACCCATGGTTTTTTGGCGTATTGACTGCCATTTGTAAAACCACAGATTTACTACAAATACCATGGTTAAACTATGGTTAATATAGCAAAACCATGGTTAATTTGTGGTTACCATGGTTTAACTACAGTAACCATGGTTTTTTGGTTTTATTTGTAGTAAAACCATGGTTAATTTTCATAAGGGAAGTATCTTAATCAATTGGTACTCAGGCGCTTCTAAGGCTGTATTATGTGCCCTCACAGTCACATCCAAAGTTTGTGCATCAAGCCGCCTCGCGAGTATTCTTTAAGAGTTATTTTTCATAGTTTGTTGAGTTTAAGCAACCCATCAATATGATGTCTGATGGGTGTTCACAAATAAAACAGATCATGGCACACTCTACTAAAATACGGGGGGGGGAGGTTGGGGGGGGGGGCAACTTCATTGTTGGTATTGTAACAGACACATGCACTTAACATTAGGCTATATGAAAAACAGGCTCAAATGGAGTTAACAAGGTTTTTGGCTTGCGAATGAGGAGATCTGTGTTTTGTCTGTAAACAGAATGGCAAGTGCATAGCATTTTACACTTTCATCAACTTTTACAGGTTATATAACACATTTATTGTTGCTAGGCGCTTACTTTTTCTTATTGTTTAATTCACTTGGCCAAAATCTCATGATATAAACGATTAAGCACTTATCTACAGGATATTTAATACGTAAAAAAGTAAATTGGCTAAATGGCAAAATCCTACTTCTAGTGTTTGAGTAAATAAAATGCCATACTATTCAAACAGTTATTTGCCTACCGTTAAAGCGGAGATCTGTCCCCTTAAGGCAGTGTGTGGCGCGTCAATCTCAGTGGAGACGGGTGAAGTAACTGAGAGCTGAGAGCTTGAGGATCCAATGGCGTTACATAGATCTTACTGACAAGCTCAGTTTAAGACTTATCATTGGTTAAATGTTTGCAAAATAATAATAACGGATTATCATAGAGATACGAAGACTGGATAGTTTTTTCACAGCACATCTGACTGGATTAGAGTATGGCAACTGCCCTACTCTGCCATAGAGCCCTGCACGGGCCTCAAATTTAGGCCCTAGCCCGGCCCGTGTCCAACAGCTTCTGACTAAGAAGCTTATACTACTGTTTCAGCTACTAAAACAGTTTTGTATGTAATAGCAAAGTATTTTTTTTCTTTCGTTTTTATTAAGGTCAAGGTTAAGGTTAATTCATGGCTGTTTAATGGTCTGCTTATATTTGTGTACATTTAAAATATCAACAAATGTTGTGGTTTTGTAGAATGAGGAAAAAACATGATGTGCTTTCCGCAGTCTCGTCTTTTACAGGAGTACAAAAATGAACAGAAATTCAAAAAAAAGCGTGTCTAATGATGAGTCAGGCTCGGCAACTTCATCCTTGCGACACAGGCTCAGAAAACACTAGTTTATTAGCCAGGCTGAAAGGCAGGGCTCTACTCTGCCATATGGAAATGCCGGCCCTCTACAATGCGAAAACCAGTGTGTTTTGTTTAAAGTTGCTATTATCCACATGGATCTTTAATATGAATCATTTTTGGTATTTAAATATCACCGGCTAAAAAATAACTAGTAACCAGTACTCTAAGTAGTTTTTGAGAGGAGTACTTTTTACTTTTACTTAAATACTGTTTTGACACCAGTACTTTTAATTGTAATTGAGTATTGTTTCAGCAATGTAAAATTTTCAGTACTCTCTCCACCACTCCAAAACAGACCTTTTTTTTTTTTTTTTTTTTACTCTCCAAAGTGAATACATTTTGAAAAAATGGTTTTCGCGTTGTAATGTAGACTGTGGAAATGGAGGCTTTTGGAAATTAAAAGGCATTTTTAGTCTGATAATTTTATTTTCTTTTCAATTCATATGTGTATGTTTCATAAGCCTGTCAAGGCACCTTTTAAGAGCTTATATTTAGGTATGGGGATCTGCCAAAATGAGTTGCCGGATCCAGATCTGGCTTGTTCCGGCACAAATTAAGCACTGGGTGTAATACATATTAACGTTGCACTTATCTGTACATAGTTAATGCAGTTGTTTTTAAGTGGTTGTTGACATCCTATCTAAAATGTGATTTAGCAAAAAAAAAAAACAATAATGTCACCACACTCTAATATGTCTTGCAATATACGAGCGTGCAAAGGTTCTGTGCGATCCTCTTGTTTAATATTCTCAGGGCCTGAATCTGGCTCAAATTGATATGGCAATATTGATGCCATCCTTAACTAAACTGAAGCAGAGGGAGCTTGCTGCTTTGGCAAGGGTGAAACACCAGCTAAATCCCACACTCAGCAGACCACTAACCTCTCAAGCTTACCTCCACATTTTAAAAAACCGCATTGAGCTGGATCAATGCACTTAAGGCTGTTGGCCCGGATGGCATTCCTGGTCCTGTGCTTAGGGCATATGCGGAGCAGCTTGCAGGGGTCTTCACAGACATTTTCAACCTGTCCCTTACCCAAGCAACTGTGCCAATATGCTTTAAGTCCACATCCATTGTGCCAGTGTTGAAACACTCCTCCCCAATGTGCTTAAATGACTACCGCCCCATAGCACTCTCTCCTATTGTTATGAAGTGCTTTGAGTGTCTGGTTCTAGCACACCTCAAAGACTGCCTCCCACCCACACCAATTTGCCTACCGTAGAAATAGGAGCACAGAGGATGCAGTATGCACAGTTTTGCACTCTGTACTCACACACTTGGACAATAACAACTTATGTACGGATGTTGTTTGTTGACTTCAGCTCAGCATTTAACACTGTCATTCCCTCCAAGTTGACCACAAAACTTGGAGACCTGGACATTAACAACTCCATCTGCAACAGGATTATGGACTTTCTGACTAACAGACCTCAGCATGTTAGGTCAGTCCAAACCTGCTACACCACCATCACACTCAACACTGGCGTACCACAGGGCTGGGTTTTGAGTCCATTCCTCTACACCCTTTACACCAACGACTGCAAGCCTGTGCATGGATAAAACTCCATCATTCAATTTGCATATGAGACGACGGTGATTGGCCTCATCAGAGACAATGATGAGACTGCCTACAGGGAGTAGGTACAGTACAAGAAAGGAAGCACGCATGACCCAATCCACATTAATGGGATGGTTGTTGAACTCCTTACCCCTCCTCTTCACTACATCTGATATCTTTATTTACAAACAAAAGCAAGCAAAAAACTGTAAACTTGTTATTACTTGCACTATTGTCTTTTCATCCAGAATACTGAGTAGTCCATTTGCATACTGGAATATTTTCTATGCACTTTACTGTCCATTGTACTAGTGTAAATGATGTTCATAGTTTCTGCCTATAGTGTGCATACACTTTTACATAATCCATCTGTATAGTATGTTCATAGTACAGCTATCTGTATATCATGCTGATAGTATTTAAAATCTGTAAATTATGTCCATAATACTGCCTTATTTGTATATTTATTGTACATTTGTTACATATTGTAGACTTTGTATATCCTGTACTTACTGCTTATTGCACTTCTGGTTAGATGCTAACTGCATTTCATTGCCCTTACATGTGCAATGACAATAAAGTTGATTCTGATCTAATCTAATAATGTTATGATCGAGGCTCTGCTTTCTGGCCATAACTTGTTTTTCTATAACAAACTATAAAATATTTTCTATAAAAACGTTAATGTCCAGGCAGTGACAAATAGCTTGTTTTAAATTTTATTTAATTACATTAATGTTATACGTTAATATTTACAATAAATATTTTAACTGCTAACATATAAAAGGAACAGTGCTGTAAAAAAGCACCTTTTTTTCATAGAGTTTGCAAACCAAAATATTATTACACTTTTTTTCATATAGCAGTTGGCCTTCTTTTAAATTAAAAAAGTGCACTAATTTTTGTCATGATTCTGCCCTCGTGTCCTTGATTTTTCCTAGTCTTGAGGCAGGATCATGACAGACCCATGTTTTGTGTACAAGCGCATGGCCTTGTCTTTGGGCCATGTGCTTGTGTTGTCTCGTTCCCTTGCCCCGCCCCCCTTGTTATCCTAGTCGTGTCGTGATTGCCCTATCTGTGTCACCTGTCGTGTCTTAATTGTTCCCCCTATTTAGATCTCCTAGTGTGCTCTGTCTTGCGTCGGTTCATTGTGTTACTTACGTGTTTCTCAGATGTGTTCCACACTTGTGACTGTGATTGTATCCTGTATACCGTGAGTGTTTGTTTATAGTTAGTGTTTAGTGTCTTTATCTGGTCAGCCCTGTCTTGTTTGGTTATTTAGTCCTTACCCTAGCCCTTGTTTTCCCCCTCGTGGGTTTTTGTTTTCCCTTTTTGTATTTAATAAACCCTTTTGTGTTGAATCCTGTCTGCACTTGAGTTCCTCCCTTGCAAACCCTGACAGAATGAACCGACCCCAAAGGAACTCAGCAGGCAGGAGGTCCCCCGAGCTCCAACACTTGTTGGAGTTCCGTCGACAATGTTGGATGTCGTCCCCCACCGACAGGAAGGGGGTCACCCTCCCATACTCGCCCGAGGGGGAGTGGATCCTTCGGAATTATGCCCGGCTGTGGGAGAGCATCTCCCAGGAGGAGCCACAGAGGTCCCCCCCACCTACCCAGCTGCCGGCGATCCCGGAGGGTCGTGTCCTGGCCGTGGCAACCCTGGGGGATCAGTTAGGTCCCTCCCAAGATCCTGAGGCACCTCCCACTACCTTAAGTCTCCCCAACAAGCGAGGGAGACGGCTTTCATGGGAGTCAGCTTCAGAGTCTTCGGCGTCCGAGGCTGCCCTGCCCGAGACCAAACTCCCCCAACCCGCCTCTGACCCAGCTGTAGCCTCTGCACCGCGCCCGAGGAGGAAGAGGAGGAAGAAGGGGCCTGCCGGTCCTGTGACCCTGTCTCCTCCCGTGCCAGCAGCGGTGAGCGCTGGCGTGCCCGTGCCAGCAGCGGTGAGCGCTGGCGTGCCCGAGCCAGCAGCGGTGAGCGTGCCCGAGCCAGCAGCGGTGAGCGTGCCCGAGCCAGCAGCGGTGAGCGTGCCCGAGCCAGCAGCGGTGAGCGCTGGCGTGCCCGACCCAGCAGCGGTGAGCTTGCCCGAGCCAGCAGCGGAGAGCGCTGGCGTGCCCGAGCCAGCAGCAGTGAGCGTGCCCGAGCCAGCAGCAGTGAGCGTGTCCGAGTCAGCAGCGGTGAGCGCTAGCGTGCCCGAGCCGGGAAAGAAAGCTGTATGCAAGTCGGCAGTCGTGAGAGCGGAGGAGAGAGCCGCGGCCGACTCTGCAGCAAAGACTCTTGTACAGTCGGTTTCATCTCATAAGGAGATGCCAATTGTCCTAGCTGCTAAAGCATTTTCTGATTATTTGTCCCGTCTTGTCCAAATTTTAGAAATCCCCGTCAGTCCTGTCTTGTCCCCTGACCCTGTCCCCAGAAGTCCCAAATGTCCAGCCGTTGTCTCCCCGTGTCCTGTTGATGTGGCCCCGTGTCCCGTTGATGTGGCCCCGTGTCCCGTTGATGTGTCCCGTTAATGTCCCCCCGTGTCCTGTGGTCCCCCCGTGTCCAGTAGATGTTGTCCCCCCGTGTCCAGTAGATGTTGTTCCCCCGTGTCCAGCTGTCGTCTCCCCGCGTCCTGTAAGTCTTGCCCCGCGTCCCGTAAGTGTTGCCCCGCGTCCCTTGTCTGCTCCTGTCATGTCCCCTGTCAGTTGTCCTGAGACCCCTCCCCGCCCCTCACCACCCAGACCTGCCCGTACCCCCCGTCGTCAGCCTTCGTCCTGTCCTCCTAAGATTCCTACCGCACCCCCCCGCCCTGGTCTGTCCCCCATGAACTTTGTGGTCCCGCCCCCTCCCCTTCCCTGTTTGTTTTTTTTGATTTGTCACCCCAACCCTGCTGTTGTGTACTCATGTTTGCCGTTGTTATTATTTGTCATGTCTTGTTGGTTTGTGTCTGTGTCCCAGTCTGTCATGTCAGTCATGTCCCGTGTTTGATGTTCCCTTGAGGAGCGTCTGGAAGCCGCTCCTTAAGGGAGGGGTTCTGTCATGATTCTGCCCTCGTGTCCTTGATTTTTCCTAGTCTTGAGGCAGGATCATGACAGACCCATGTTTTGTGTACAAGCGCATGGCCTTGTCTTTGGGCCATGTGCTTGTGTTGTCTCGTTCCCTTGCCCCGCCCCCCTTGTTATCCTAGTCGTGTCGTGATTGCCCTATCTGTGTCACCTGTCGTGTCTTAATTGTTCCCCCTATTTAGATCTCCTAGTGTGCTCTGTCTTGCGTCGGTTCATTGTGTTACTTACGTGTTTCTCAGATGTGTTCCACACTTGTGACTGTGATTGTATCCTGTATACCGTGAGTGTTTGTTTATAGTTAGTGTTTAGTGTCTTTATCTGGTCAGCCCTGTCTTGTTTGGTTATTTAGTCCTTACCCTAGCCCTTGTTTTCCCCCTCGTGGGTTTTTGTTTTCCCTTTTTGTATTTAATAAACCCTTTTGTGTTGAATCCTGTCTGCACTTGAGTTCCTCCCTTGCAAACCCTGACAATTTTGAATGCATTATTAGTTTTGTGCATAACAATGCGATTAATTTAGATTATTCACAGACAATTATGCGATTAATCACGATTTTTAAATAAATTATCATTGCCCAGCACTAAAAAATATACAAATATATGTGTTTGGATCATTCAGTCTGACTGTTGCTGCAGGTAGCTGCTGGGATCTGGTCATAAGTTTTGTCTTGTATTACTGTACATTTAAATGCTTAAGCGCTTGTTTGTTTAATTGTGTTTGTGTAAAGAACAGTGTCAGGTTCCATACATACTTTAAATCCATCACATTAATTAACTGAAAAATCGCTGCAATATATAGGGCTTGGGCGCTAAGTTGCATTCTGGGACGTGGCGGCCATGTTGCCAACTTCGCGAATGTAAACATACAGTAATTTGAACGAGAAGAGCAGAGTTGGGAGAAAGAAAAAAAGATGTCAAAATCGCGAAAAGGTTGTGGGACTTATAGGGATACGCTAAATAGGGATGCCAGGGACCGATATGTGGACAAAATCGGCAATATTAACTGTTTGGATCCATATGAAATTCCCAACAAATAGTGGAGTATCGACGGAGACTTTTGCATTACAGATATCTTCGGCTACCTTGTTTGTTTTGTGAGCGCCTACACTTCAGAATAGTTCCGAAGCTACAAGTCAAGTCTCATGTACAGTTCACAAATGGATGGGTTCAGGAGCTGCAAATCATAGAAATGGAACAGTGGCAAAACAGTATACAGTAATCCGGTAAGCTGCGCTCGAACGTTACCTAGCTGCTAGTTTAGTAACCGTTAGTGCTAACAACCATTCACACATGGACTTTTAACAATGTGTTTCAAAAGTGTAGTTAGTAGCTGTCCATCCTCCCGTTTTTCCGGGGTTCTCACGTATTTGAGCTGTTTTGCCGCTGTCTTTCCGTTTTAGTATTTTCCTGTAAAATATCCCATTAGCCCCTCCATCAGACCTGTGAAGTCTCTGTGTTGTTGTCCTGTTGCTACTCCTTGCTCTTCCAGCGAAACAGATGTTTTCAAAGCATCGTTTTGCTTACTTGAAAGCAACCTTAGCGTGATTTTGGGCTTTTTAAGATAGCGTGGTTGTTGTGAGAGCACGATTTCACGCCAATCTGTAACTACAGTGACGTTAGACCTAGCTTCACAAATCGCTTAATGTTAGTTAATGCAGCAGTTTTATAGTACGAATTTTTGCTGTCAGCAGAGGGATAGCAACAAAAAGATGAATGTTAAAATTTCCCGTATTTTGGAAGAGTAACTCGAGAAATTTCCCTTATTTTCAATGTTGACTTAAGCTATATAAATTAATATTCAGATGTTATGGTCTCCGTGGTCGCGCCTCCAAGCAGGAAAGCGGTGTAAAGTTAATCCATTCACATTTAATTTTCCCCATGGCGATTATGTGTTGCGCTATTACACCCCACAATACAGCAACGGTTGAAAATGGTTAAAATAGATTTTTAATTAATCAAATTAAGACACACGGATGAGAGGGAGTATGTCTAAACACTGCGCAGTAGTCCGAGTGGCAGTAAAGGAGGCTGTCAACGTCGCGGCCATGCCAAGTAATGACATCACGACGCCCAAGCCCTATTGGCAGTTGGAATCAGACACGGAAAGCAGGGAAAGTGAAGATGAGAGTATGGCTATTACAATTCCTTGATTCAATTCGAGTATGGTTGTAACAGTGTCATGAACTGTACAAGGTTTTAAATGGGTGTAGTTTTCTTCCTCACCACCAGGGGGTCATAGTGTGCTCCATGGGTGCTATAAAAGCTGAGGAAGTAGTAGAGTGAGACAGAGGAAAGCACTGTGTGCCTTGTGTTCCTTCTCTGTACTGGGAGATCATCCTTATTGAGAAACTTGGTTGTTTGCTGCTCAATTGTAAGTAATGCTACTTGCAACTACTAAACTACTAAATGGTTTTCTGAATAATTTTGATGTTCATGCTTCTCTGTATATGTGTCAAATGTAGTTCTGAGGCAACAGTAATTTGAGGTTGTCAATCACAAAACTTAAGAGTATGGTTTCCCTGAATGTTTGTAGATTTTTTTTTTTTTGTAGAAGGATTTTGGTTATGGGCTTCATTTTCCTTATACATCAATTCATGCTATGGGAATAATGTGGACGTGCTATCATTGAAGAAGAGACTGATGTGCCTGGGCCTATGGGACACTTCAGGTTATGTGTCTGGACTTTATCACAACAATCAGTATTCTTGCCAATTATAAGGGTTTCTGTGGTTTATTTTACCTTGGGTTAATGTTTGATTTCTACTACTGTTGTTTTCTTTTCTTTTTTTTTTTTTTTTTTGGTCATTGATTGTATTGATTTGATTTGAGAAGGTTTACCATTTAATATGGGTTATTTATGTATGGTAGCAATGGAAATCTTTGTAGTATAGAACTGTATTGACAAGTGTTGGTTTTGGAAATGTTATGTTTGCATGAAAACAAGAACTTATTGGCAAACATGTTTGAGATAAATCTTTATTGGTGTAGCTGAGTGTAATATGAAGAAATACAGTTGATCCCTCCTTCTAAAAATTGTATAGCTGTTTTTTTGTTTTGTTTGAGAGATAGAGAACCAGTTACATGGTTTTAAAAATCCCTCATAGCAATTGCCCGTGTCAAGTAGCTGGCAAAATACCAAAAGTGGCGCATTTCTTGAAAGATAATCCATGAACTGCATCATTAGATATGCATTATATATAAAACCAATTTAAAAGCATAATACTATTGTGAATTCACAAAAGCAACATAAATGTTATTTAGCCAAACAAAGATTAGATCACACAGTTGTAGCATATCAGAGTCGAGCCAGACAAATTAAAGAGTCGATCACTTCTTCGGGTTGGTCATGAGTCCAGCCTCCCCAACATCTTCAGGACAGCCCGCAAATGCTGCATATGACATTGCCAATCCCCATTATAGATGATATTATCATCCAGGTAGGGAGCAGCATATGCAACGTGCAGACTGAGAATCCTGTCCATCAGACGCTGGAAGGTTGCTGGAGCCCCGAACAAACTGAAAGGAAGGGTGTCAAAATGGTGTAATCCAAACGGCCTTTTGAAAGCTGTTTTATCTTTGGACATGGGAGATAAGGGGATCTGCCAATACCCTTTTGTTAAGTCTAGTGTCGAATAAAAATGAGCAGCACCTAGCCGATCAAGCAACTCCTCAATCCTGGGCATTGGATAAGCGTTGAATTTCGACACAGCATTCACTTTTCTGTAGTCCACGCAGAACCAGACAAAGCTATCAGTATTAGGTACTAAAACTATCGGGCTCACCCAGTCACTGTTGAATTCTTCTTTTAACCCCATATCTAGCATGTCTTCTAATTCTACCTGAACCATTTTCGTTTTGCTCCGGTAAGCGATGCAGCCAGCCGCGAACTACCACACCCTGCTCGTTCTCAAATTGGTGCTGGATGAGGTCTGCCCAACCAGGTAGGGTGAAAACACATCAGCAAATTCTGCTTGCACCTTTTTTACATCAGTGAGCTGGGAGGGTGAAAGGTGGTCTCCACCAGGGGCCAGGGAGAGGGATTGAGTTTTTAAGTTCGCCTCTGGTCCGAGATCCTCCTCTCCACACACTACCATTGCCAGCATCACTGATTCCACCTCTGACAATTTTTTAAGTATGTTGAGGTGATAAATTTTATGTGCCCCACCCCATCTGTTTGTATCACCTCATAATTGAGATCTCCCAGTCGCCGTGTGACCTCGAAGGGCCCTTGCCACTTGGCGAGTAATTTTGAACTAGAGGTAGGAAGTTATACAAGAACTTTATCTCCCGGTGCAAATTGACGAAGTCTGGCCCCCCTGTTGTACAGCTGACTCTGCCTGTCCTGGGCCTGTAACAAATTCTCCATTAAAAGCCGTCTCAGATCTAGGACATACTGAATTTCATTTTTACTGGTTGAAGGTCCGTCCTCCCAAGTCTCCCTAAGAACATCTAGTACCCCCCAGGGCTGATGTCCAAAAAGGAGCTCAAAGGGGGAAAACCCCGTGGAGGCTTGGGGGACTTCCTGTACGGCGAACAAGAGGGGTTCTAGCCACTTATCCCAATTTTTGGCGTCCCCCCATACGAACTTTCGAATCATGGTTTTCAACGTGTGCAATTAACCCGTTAGCCTACCCCTCAACTCGCATGTGCAGTGTTTATGAATATATTAAATGAAACGGAAAAAATTTAATCTTGACAAATTATATATCATTATAAAGCTCTAAGCCTCAAGCATCCAGGACAGTTCGCTGTTTTTCAATGGAAAGCTTATAAAGACTGTATTTGCTACATTTGTGTAAGCAATACACATGAAAACATGAACAATGGAAACGTTGTACATACCAGATTCGTCGTAATAACGAGTCATAAACACATCCACAGCTGTAAATCCTAGTTTAGTAAGAAAGGGAAGGATCCACTTAACAACATGGAGCATGTTTAGTCCAATGAAGCAATAACGTTGTCATATGGATCATAATTCCTTTGTTTAAATTTCAGTTCTGCAGTGACAGCATGAGTTATTCCATAACGGACACAAACAGTTCTAAGAAACTGCGTCTTGGTAGTAAAAAAAAATGGCATGGTTTTGCAGCGTACAGCGTCACAAACAGAATGAAACGATCCAACGGAAAAAAAAGTGAATGAAAGATAGGCAAAAGATAGTATATTTGAATTCTGGCGCTCTGTCGTGACGCACTCTGACGCACCTGTTTTTGTCCCCTAAATTTAATTTCCACGGGCAGTATCAGGTAATCCACCCCTTCCTGTGCATGATATGTACCCCCCTTGATACTCACTGGTATCTGGTACTGGCCAGCTTGATCGGGGGCGGCCTGTGGCACATAGGGGACCCGGATCAGCATTCCCACCTCCATCACCGGACACCGCAGTGCCAACAAGCTGGCCCAGACTTTCCCCCATCCTTGTGGCAGAAAGCTTGTCAAGGGATTGACGTGGAGAGAGCGGCGGGGGAGCAGATGAGGTGAAGGGCTCATTGGATAGGCCCCCTCCATGGGGTGGTGCCCGGAACGACACTCCTGGTTCTCCTGGGCCTCCTGTTCTCCACCTGGTGCCGTCCTTGGCAGCATCCCCCCACAGGACCGGGGAAGAGGAACAGGCCTGGAAGATTAGCCGGAGGAGGGCGGAGAGAGAGAGAGAGAGAGAGAAGCCGCAGAAAGGGGTTTACCGACCGAGCTATCCTGTGCTTCTCCGGACAGCAGAGGGATGAGCCGCATTGGCCAGTTGGCGGTGGGCCATCCTCAGCGGACTTCTCAAATAAATCCATCATCATTGGATCACCCTGGGACCCCATTTTATTAAGCGGAAGGGGCAAGGAAGAGTCTCTGGCTGGCGAGGGAACGGCCCAAATCCCCTGGTTTATCCAGCTCCGCAGCAGCTCGCAGTCTTCGTGCGGGGCCCTGAGGATTGACTTGAACCGCTGATCCTCTTCCTCTTTCAGGGCCAGCAAGCCTCGATGTTGTTCTTGATGAAGACTGGCGAGGGATGGGGACTGCATGGCAGTAGCCCCATTTTGGAGAATATCCGTGAACGCAAACTGTGTATGCTATTCTTTGTCAGCTGCGACACAAGGATACGTTTTCTACTTGTATTTATGGTTTGATTTGAACGAAAATAGAGCATATGTGCAGTGCTACTGACACAGAAGAGTATACTCTGCTTGCACTCAGCGGATTTTCTTCGAAATGGCGCTATGGTGATGTGGAGAGACACACAGGAGACAAATTGTTGAATAAAGTAGTTATTTTTGTTTTCTTTGTGTACAAAAAGTATCCTCGTCGCTTCATAACTTTACAGTTAAATCACTGATGGCAGATGGACTATTCTGATGATGTCTTACATACTTTTACGGATTTGGAACAACATGGGAGTAAGTGATTAATAAATTTAGTGCTGGGCAATGATTAAATTTTTTAATTGAATGATTGTCTGTGATTAACCGCGATTAATTAATTTACTGTAAATCTTAACTTATAACATATAAATTAAATATAAAACAAGCTATTTGTCACTGCCAGGACATTAACGTTTTTATAGAAAATATTTAATAGTTTGTTATAGAAAAAAGTCCAGAGCCTCGATCATAACATTATAACAGGCATCTTCCTATTAGAGACCTGCACGATCCCGGGACCCAAGTCCCGGGACCTGAAGCCTGGTTTATTTGGGTGGGTTGAAAGATGTGGGCCAGAGCGCAGTTCAGTTATATATTGATCAGTGAGTGTGAGGGCTAATCACGCCAGAGAGCAGATCTTTTGATGCATGCTGCATGATTGTGTGAATATTTCTGAGCAGCAAAATCTTTTCTCTTCAAAATAATAGTGGACTATGGTTTGTGAATTCAGATGCTTAGCCTAAATTATTTTATCGGGAGCATCCCCTCCTGTGACCCATGATTTTTTTTGTATATGCATTCAGAGTCAGTAAGCAACAGACTCTTTTCTAGCTCACCTAAAAATCTGCTTCATCTCAAAAAATTTTGCATGCGTTTTTCCTCACACTGTAACATTCTATACTTTTCTCAACAGGATTCTGTTCATTTACTGGGGGCATCTCACGTGAGTATGTTCTAATTCAGGAACAGAAGACTTGGAAACAAGCACAAGCTTACTGCACAGAAAATCACATTGACTTAGCTACTGTTCAAAGTGATGAAGACTGGGCAAATCTACAAGCTGTAGTTAAAAAAATGACCAAGATGACTTGGATTGGACTGTACAATGACATCAGTAGCTGGCGGTGGTCTTATCAAAATAAGGGAATTGCATTTAGCCCCTGGAGCTCTGGAGAACCAAACAACGGTAATGGACAAGAGACTTGTGGTATGACATATGGAACCTCATGGAATGATTTGGATTGCAGTTATCCACTTCCATTCTTTTGCTTCAGTGGTAAGAAATTATAGAAAACAATGTTATTAATGTAAATATTTTGAGTGAGCAATGTAGTCAGCCTAGCATACTAATAAACCAGTGATCTACATTATACGCAGGTATACGCAGTATACCCACTAGGAAAGGTGAAGGGTTTGCGTATACCCACTTAAAAAAGCATGAAGATACATAACAACATCATTTTGTGACAGACCTTTCACACGTTCATTCATAAATTCACCCTATCTGTGTTGCGAAGCACCGACTTCTTGATAATCACGCTGTTTCTCTTGACAACTATTGCTATTCTACAACTCTTGCACAGCACTGCGTGTGCAAGTTTGAAATTAACTAATGTGGATCACTAAAGGAGATATCATGAAATATTACACTCTTTTAAGTGTTTTCGTAAGCCTAACCCTGAAGCTGCTGCTGCTTCGGGTGACACTGAAGACAGATGACAGGAACGTTAACACTAAATAAAGTTAGCCAGATAAGGGTGTTATAATTTTAGGCAGTACAGAAAATGAGGTTCATGTTATCGTAGAATTACCTGGTACATCAAAGTGGCCTATACATTATCATTAATGTAACTTTAACAGCAGGGGATTGTTGCCATGTAAGAAAAAATATTAATTTCAATAAACAAAATGTTTATATTAAGTTAGACTACTTGTCTTACATTGTCTGACTATAACAGTTTTTCCTCATTTTGCTCTTTGTTAACTAAATAGTTTCAAACAAACTCACAACTGAACCACTGCACATCTCCATTCAAACAGTGTTGTTTTTTTCCTGAATGAATCAGCCATTCAAACGAATCAATTGAGTGAATGATTCAGTGATAAAATCAGTAAAATCAAAACGCTTATGAGAGACTTTGCGCATTGCGCTCTTGTCTTTTTCTTGTAGGACCCTGTACGTTACAGTACTTAATTAGTTTTAATCATTTAATCACCACCACAGCATCTTATCTCCACTGGCAACATGCACGATTTGTATCGATTGCAAGTGATGTTGCAGGTAGAGGAGAGTGCAAGTGGCGATTGCAAGTTACTACGCAATTTAGTTTCTTTTTTCTTGTCTTCACTACATGGCTATTGTAAAACGTTGAGAGATTCAAACCAAAAGTAATCAATAAATCCAGAAAAATCTATAGAATAAAAAAGACTGCAAGTGATGTCACTAGCTGAAGCACAAGTGTCTGAGAGTACAAGTCTGAGAATGCAAGTCTGAGAGTGCAAGTCTGCAGCCAGACCCTTCTCCATTGAAACGGTGCCAGAGAGTTTTCCCAAAACTGCTTTCACCATTCATTAGGGCTATATGATTTTCTCTGTCTACCCTTCAGCCTTAAACACTCTGCAGCCATGTTCCAGTGATTGATGGAGTTGGCGCTGAAAGAAGTAAGAGGTAAGAGTTGTTGTGTATACATTGACAATGTGGTAGTTTACTCCAAGTCTGAGGAAAAACATCTAGTCCACCTAAAGAGCAGTCTTCCAGTGTCTTAGCTGAGCGTGTTTCACCCTGAACCTCCAGAAGTGTAACTTGATGCAGAAATCTCTGAAGTTTTTAGGACATGTAACTTCAGCAGAAGGAATCAAAACTGACTGCTAAAATTTAAGCTGTTGCAAACCTTCCTGTCCCCAAGTCTCTGAAAGAAGTACAACATTTCCTAAGTATAGCAGGATGGTACCACAGATTTATCCATTAGTTTTCAGAGAAAGCCGCCCCATTTTATGCCTTGGACTGTGGAATGTCTGAGTTCTTTTGAATTGATCAAGCATGGATTGATCAGTGCCCCAGCTTTAATGGCTCCAAATTTGTCAAAGTCCAAACTGACAAGAGTGAAATTGGGTTTTGTAGCAGTCTTGGCCCAAGATGGGAAGAACAACCGTTTGAGGTGATCACTGATCATGCAGCTCTATCCTGGGTATTTAACAACCCAAAACCATCTTTATGTCTGATCCAATGGTCCATTCGCCTGTAGGAGTTTGATTTCACCATCAAGTATCACAGGGGCAATGCAACATTGTACCAAATACCCTCTCAAGCAGTTTCCCAGATACCTCACAACTCACAATGCTTTCACAGATAAATCCCAGGACTCATCAACCACTTTCTCTGCATTTCCTGTTGAATGGTCCGACATTGCAATATTCCAACAGGAAGATGCAGAAATTCAAGAACTCATCACAAAAACCAAAGCATCCATTGACCCAGATCCCACTCACATTCATTACTTGTTTGGAAAATGGATTTCTGTTCCGCAGTATGCCGCAAGGACCGAAAGGGCCCAAACCTCAATGAGTAATTCCTACCTGGTTAAAGGTCCTATGACATGGAAATTTCATTTTTTAACATTAATATGAGTTCCCCTAGCCTGTATATGCTCCCCAAGTTTCTAAAATTTTAATCGGTGTACATCGAGATTTTGCTATCTTTCTCTGCCTTTGAGAAAAAGGAAGCTCAACCAGGCTGATCTTGAATCTCCTCGTTGAGACGTTATAAGGAGAAATGTTACCTCCACTTTCTCTGCTTTGCCCGCCCAAATATTTACATATGATTCAGTCGCAATGTCAGCACAAGCATTACAAACAGACTTTTATGATATGGATTCAACAGCACCGCCACAAACAGTGAGTAACAGTGTTCATTAATGCATGATCTGTGATCAGCTAGTTATTCAAGTTCACATAGACTTTCTTTCTAAATCATTTAATACTGTTTATACATCAGGGAATCAAGCCAGTGACTATACAATTAACTTCATGTTGTTTCTCTTAGTGGCATGAAACAAATCTGTTATTTAAATTGTGATTTAACTACAGAGAGCGATCAAAGAACGCTCCCTTTATTTTTTGGAGCTGTCACACATTGCGAATATATCTGCACTCTTGCCTAAACTGCCGTTACAATGAATGACGCTGTTATGCTGCACAACGGAGCTCTTACTGTATTCATGTGGTGCATTCATGTGTTTGCTGTTAGTTGTGGTGAAAACATTTTGTGAGAGAAAACGTGTTGCAATGACGAGATCACTGCATTCACGCGATAAACAGACTCTGTCTACTCCGTGCTCATCACTGCAGCCTTTCATGTGATGGGAAAAGATCGATAAAAATAATTATATAATCAACACTTCTACAATTCGTTAATCTCAACAGCTGTAATAGTAAAAAAAAAATATATATATATATATATGTATATGTATATGTCACGGACAGAAGAGAGAGACAACAGGTGATTCAGGTAAGTAGAGGTTTAATAGGATATAGGCAGGAATTACGTGATCGGGAACGGAGAACAGATGGTGGCAGGCAAGCTGGGTGATCAGACGGTGGATATTCAGATGATACTAGCGAGGTTTAGGCAGTAGAGTCGTTGTTTTTCTGACGAGACCAGACAGAGAGTGACAGGAGCTGAGGGCTTATGAAGAGGTAGTGGTGATCAGGTGCAGGTGCGGTGACTTCAATAATCAGGGGATAATGAGCGGATGGGAAGAGTCAGGTGATCGGACTCTGATGGTGTGGCAGGTGTTACTGGTGGTTCCGTGACAGTACCCCCCCCTCTACGGGCGGCTCCTGACGCCCGCGCTACACGTCGATGGGGTCGGCCTCGACCTCTCGGCGCAGGGCGGTTAGGGTGGGAGTTGTGGAACTGGGTGAGGAGGGATGGGTCCAGGATGTCGTCCCTAGGGACCCAAGAACGTTCTTCGGGGCCATATCCCTCCCAGTCTACTAGATATTCTAGGCGACGGCCCCGCCGACGGGAATCCAGGATATCCTGCACCCGGTGAATTGACTCATCTACAGCAATTTCTGGAGGAGGGGGTACGTCCACACCATCAGGTCCTGGGGAAGGAGAAACAAGAGGGTCAGTGAAGGGTTTCAACAGTGAGACATGAAATGATGGTGCGATCCGGTAGTGTGAGGGAAGGTGAAGACGATAGGTGACCTCGTTGACCTGCCTCTCAATAGTGAAGGGACCTATGTATCGGGGACTCAGCTTACGACAGGCTAGGCGAAGACGGATGTCTCTGGTGGAGAGCCAGACCTTTTGACCCGGTTGGTACTGGGGTGTATCTCTCCTCTTGGTGTTGGCCTGGCTCTGGTGTCTTCGCACTGCCCGTTGGAGATGGACGTGTGCTGAGTCCCATACCCTCTCACTCGCTTCGAACCAGGTGTTGACCGCTGGGACTTCTGACGGCTCTCCCGACCAGGGGAAGAGAGGAGGCTGGTACCCGAGTATGCATTGAAATGGTGTTAAACCGGTGGTGTCTTGGCGTAGTGAGTTCTGTGCATACTCGGCCCATGGGAGGTAGCGGCTCCAGCTTCCTTGGTTCTGGTGGCAGTAGGTTCGTAGGTACCTTCCAATCTCTTGAATCTTGCGCTCAGTCTGACCGTTGGATTGGGGATGGTACCCTGAAGATAGGCTGACTAAGTAACCTGAAGAATGCATGCCAGACTCGGGAAGTGAATTGGGGACCTCTGTCAGATACAATGTCTTCTGGTAGACCAAAGTGACGGAATACTTGGTGGAACAGTAGGTTGGCAGTCTCAAAGGCAGTGGGAAGACCTTTTAAGGGGATGAGCTTACATGCCTTGGAGAAGCGGTCGACCACGACTAGGATGCTGGTGTGAGAATCTGAAGGTGGGAGATCTGTCATGAAATCTATGCCCATATGGGACCAGGGACGATGTGGTATGGAAAGTGGTTTCAGCTTCCCTTCTGGGAGTCGCCGTGGGGTATTGGAGATGGCACAGACTGAGCACCCACGAACATATTGAGTGGCATCCTGCGCGATGGAGGGCAACCAGAACCGGTTGCGAAGGAGTGAGAGGGTTCGGTGGCTGCCTGGGTGTCCAGAGCCCGGAGACGTGTGAACTGAGTCCATGAGGGACAGGCGTAGAGAAGATGGAACGTATGTCTTTCCCTCAGGACCTCCCGGCGGAGCTGGCTCGGAGCAGGTGGCTTCCCGGATACGATCTTCAATAGCCCATTCGATGGGACTGACAATGACGGCTGGAGGTAGTATAGTTTCAGGAGGTGATAATTCGGGTTCTGGTGCATGAAGACGTGAGAGAGCATCTGCTTTGAGATTTTTGTCTCCTGGTCGATAGGTTACTCGAAAATTAAAACGAGTGAAGAAGAGGGCCCATCGGGCTTGACGAGGATTTAGACGTTTGGCTTCCTGAAGATATTGGAGGTTACGGTGGTCCGTAATGACCTCAACTTGATGGTGTGCTCCCTCTAGCCAGTGTCTCCATTCCTCGAAAGCCATCTTTATAGCCAGTAGTTCCCGATTACCGATATCGTAATTACGCTCCGCCGGGGACAGTTTCTTGGAATAGAAGGCACATGGATGGAGTACTGGAGGCTTCCCCTGCTGTTGAGATAGTATTGCTCCCACTCCAGTCGATGAGGCGTCCACTTCGACCACGAAGGGGAGGTCTGGGTTGGGAAGGATCAGGATGGGAGCTGAACAGAAGGCGTTCTCCAGTTTCTGGAAAGCTTGGATGGCAGTTGGGTTCCAGGACAGAGACTTGGGCCGACCCTTAAGGAGGGAGGTGAGAGGTGAACTGATGATACTGTATTGATGGATGAAACGACGGTAGAAGTTTGCGAATCCTAGGAATCTCTGGAAGTCCTTGACGGTGGTAGGTTGCGGCCAGTTTTTGATGGTGTCCACCTTCCTCTGGTCCATTTGGATTCCCTGTGGGCTGATGATGTAGCCGAGGAAGTGAACCGTGGTACAGTGGAACTCACATTTCTCCAATTTAAGGAACAATTGATGATCTGAGTTTTTGCAGGACTTGACAGACATGGCGGTGGTGTTCAGATAGGTTCTTGGAGAAGATTAAGATGTCATCAATATAAACGATCACGAATTTGGTCAGGAACTCACGGAACACTTCATTCATGAAGGCTTGGAAAACAGATGGGGAGTTGGACAGCCCATACGGCATAACGAGATATTCATAGTGGCCAGATGGGGTAATGAACGCTGTCTTCCACTCATCGCCTCTTCGGATGCGTATGAGATTATATGCACTTCTGAGGTCCAATTTGGTGAAGATTTTGGCTCCGTGAAGTTGTTCCAGAGCAGTCGGTACCAGAGGAAGGGGATAGCGGAATTTGACCGTTTGCTCGTTGAGTGCCCGGTAGTCAATGCACGGCCTCAAGCCTCCGTCCTTCTTACCCACAAAGAAGAAGCTGGATGCAGCAGGGGAAGTAGATGGTCGAATGAACCGCTGTTGTAGGGCTTCCTTGATGTACTCCTCCATGGCCCTCTGCTCCGGGATGGACAGTGGGTAGATCCGACCCTTGGGTAAGGTGGCTCCAGGCAGCAGGTCAATGGCACAGTCCCATGGCCGATGAGGTGGTAGCTGTGTCGCTTGTTGCTTGCTGAATACATCCTGGAACGCCCGGTACTCAAGGGGAACCTCTGCTAGGTGGTTGGATTCTGGACTTTCGATCGACGTGGAGTGAAGGTGAAGACGAGAGGAAGAAGGGGATTCATCCGGAGCAGGTTTCCGACTGCAGATCTTGATGACGGGTTGAAGACAGGATAAGGAGCAGGATTCACCCCATTGCGTAATTTCCCCGGTGGTCCAGTTGACTCGCGGCGAGTGTTCAGACATCCACGGGCGTCCCAGGATGATATCCACGGTGGACCCCTCCAGCACCAGAAATGAAATCTCCTCCCGATGAAGACATCCAATGCGGAGTGAGACTAAGGGGGATTGATGACAGATTTGACCACGGCCCAGCGGTTTACCCAAGATGGTATGGATCTCTAACTTCTTCGTAATCCTTCTCCTCGGGAGGTTGAGCCTCCTGAGGAGTTCGTGGGAGATGAAGTTCCCCGAGGAGCCAGTGTCAATGAGGGCATACGCTGAAACGGAGTGAGAACGGGTCCCTAGCATGACTGAGGTACGGGATAAGGGAGATATCATGGGAGGAATCTGGATTGTACTCACTGCTGGGCGTGGTGGTCGTACTGGGCACTGCAGGCGGAGGTGTCCTTCGGAACCACAGTAGAGGCAGAGACCATTGTGAATGCGTCGTTGACGTTCTACTGCAGTGAGATGGTAGGAGTCTACTTGCATGGGATCTGGTGCTGGAAGGTCTGTAGATGGTGTGGGAGGCAGAGGTTGCACAGCGGATTGATCCAGATCACATGCGGTGAGACGTTGAGAGATGCGAATGGTACGCTGAATAAGGTTCTCTAAGCCGACGACATCATCATAAACGGCCACTTGATGGCGGATGGCAGGATTCAATCCATGACGAAAGCAGGTGATAAGCACAGTTTCATTCCAACCACAGTTGGCGGCTAGAGTGCGGAAACGTAAAGCGTACTCACTCGTGGTCATCTTTCCTTGACGTAGGCGGTACAACTGGTCATGAATGGAGAGAGCGGCAGTGTTGAGGCCAAAGACTTCCTTGAAATGGGTGGTGAAAGCTTCCCATGGACGAGTGAGGGGGCCATTCGCTTCCCAGATAGACTGGGCCCATTGGAGGGCGGAACCTGAGAGGAGGGAGATCAAATAGGCGATTTTAGTACGATCCGTAGGGAAAGCATGTACCTGCATCTCAAAATAGAGCGAACACTGTAGAAGAAATCCACTGCAACCCTCTGCCTCGCCGGTGTATGTTGCAGGTCGAGCCATGGGACTGTGAGAGGCAGGTATTGAAGGAGAGTGAAAACATGGTGGACCGCCCGCTTGCGCCAACTCGGGGAGAGAGACTCGTGGAGGGCTCTCTTCCAATTTAGTGTCATGTTGCATTTTGTTGGTCTGGTCTTCTGTCACGGACAGAAGAGAGAGACAACAGGTGATTCAGGTAAGTAGAGGTTTAATAGGATATAGGCAGGAATTACGTGATCGGGAACGGAGAACAGATGGTGGCAGGCAAGCTGGGTGATCAGACGGTGGATATTCAGATGATCCTAGCGAGGTTTAGGCAGTAGAGTCGTTGTTTCTCTGACGAGACCAGACAGAGAGTGACAGGAGCTGAGGGCTTATGAAGAGGTAGTGGTGATCAGGTGCAGGTGCGGTGACTTCAATAATCAGGGGATAATGAGCGGATGGGAGGAGTCAGGTGATCGGACTCTGATGGTGTGACAGGTGTTACTGGTGGTTCCGTGACAAAATATAAATATATATATATATATATATATATATATATATTACTTGTGGAACCCCTCTCAAATATATATAAGCATTTTGAATGTAAAGATGTCAGCCAATCACAACAGTTGTCGTTTACTCTGAGTCTCACAGCAGACACGCCCCTTCAAACAGAGCATTCAAGCCAGAGGGCTAATATCAGGATATAATTTGTTTTTGTTTTTCTAAATTTTAAATGTAAAAATCATACTAACAATATAAGTACACCTAATACATTAAAAAGCATTTAAAGAAAAGGAAATAATCCATGTCATGGGTTAGGTTTTTTACCTATAAGACATAATTTTCTCAACTAGGCACAAAACAACCCTTTAAGTGGACATCTTGGCAGGCTCAAAACTCTGTTAAGACTTGTAGACATTTGCTACTGGCCTACTCTACAATCAGATATTTGGCAGCATTGTAAAGAGTATCAGGTATGTCAGCAGCACAAACCATCTATTGCAAAACTAGCCAGCCATATGCAGTCTACATCAGTAGTGGAACCCTGAGATATGCTGGTAGTTGACCTCATGGGACCATTTCCCAAAAGTCCAAAACAGAATGATCCTCTTCTGGTAATTTAGGACTACTGGCTACTGTTACATGGCACAAAAGCTCCAAAGATCACACGAATCCTGGTGCAAAAATTCTTGGGGCACCCCAATATATCTGGTATCTGACAGATGATCCCAGTTTACTTCGCAACTGCCTGGTCTTCAAACAATGGAGTGTCATTCAAAAACTAGCCACTACTGCACACCCTCAAATAAACCTAAGACAACATGTCAACCGTACTCTCCAAACCATGATCACTTCATATGTTCAAGAACATCAACGCAATTGGGATAGATGGTTGGCAGAGTTTTGTTTAGCCATTAACTCAGCTTGGCAGGAGAATATAGGATTCACTCGAGCCGAAGTCATGCTCAGCTCGGCTTCAGCTAAAGCTGAAAGGTCCTTAAGAGAGGGTTACAAAAACACCTGACCCAGACAACCCAGCATACCCAGTTCTGGAGCGGTACAAAGAGTTGTCCAGACCAAGATCCAAACCGTGCAAAGGAATGTGGAATGTGTACAAAAAAAAACTTCATTATTAAAACTTAAGATGACAAGCTTTCTTCCAGGTTAGAGATTTGGTTTGGGTTCGTACTCATCCCGTCACAGGATACCAAAGTGTTTATGGCCAAACTTGCCCACATGGAGACACAGTCAATATGTACAAAGGATCATGGGAGACTGAAGTGTCCATAAGTTGTACCCTTCAAAAGACTTCATTCTGAAGGGCCCTTTGAAGTGGACAGTTTTGAGCACTTCGGTTTGGAACGACCCTTCAATATGGTGGCCGTGATTGTTTTTCACTCTGAGGTGCCCTTCGGAGGGTGATGTATCCCGTTTGGAATGCACCATTTTTGATTCCCTCCTTCCCATTAATGCTTCACACTTTAGTCCAGTTGGTGGCAGTAATACACCATAGGTAAGCTTATCAACTGCCATTAAATCGAATAAGAAGCAGCAGAAGATTCCGTTTGAATCCCTCATGGCTTCTTTGTTATACAATCAATCCTGGGGTGTATTCCAGAAAGCGCGGTTAACTTGCCGTTAGCTACAACCTGAACTTTTGGTTGATTAGACTTAAACCTTGCTTATTTGAGGTCTGTGGTTCCAAAAATGCATCAAATAGCAAGCGATGAATTGATGAGTCACTATGGAAACGGATGCTACAAAAAAGCGTACCAGGCTGTTTCTTTGTTTCTTCTTTTGTTTGACGGTTGTTTAAATGCTTAGTGCATATCACCACCAAATTGATGTTTTTTTTTCCCGTAAATTTTTAATCCTTGAGTATATGAATTATATTGTTTGTGTGATGCTAATTATATATTAAGTAATGTCAGATATGTATTTTGACATAGAATTTAGACATTATAGAAAATGTGAGATGATAATATAAATTTTTATAAAATAAATGTATATAATAAATTAAACATTACCTTGACTATTTTATTCAGATAACTGTTACATATGCCAATAAAATAAATATAATAACCAAGTAAGGATAATATATTATCTTATTTATTACTTATAATAGTGCTTCATCAAATCATACAATTCAGTAAGCAAAGTTTTAGTATAAGTATTTGATCCACTACCAACCAGCAATTATTATGGCTCCCACAGATTGGTTATGTCAAGTCAAGTCACCTTTATTTATATATCGCTTTAAACAAAATACATTGCGTCAAAGCAACTGAACAACATTCATTAGGAAAACAGTGTCTCAATAATGCAAAATGACAGCTAAAAGCAGTTCATCATTGAATTAAGTGATGTCATCTCTGTTCAGTTTAAATAGTGTCTGTGCATTTATTTGCAATCAAGTCAACGATATCGCTGTAGAAGAAGTGACCCCAACTAAGCAAGCCAGAGGCAACAGCGGCAAGGAACCGAAACTCGTTGACAGAATGGAGAAAAAAACCTTGGGAGAAACCAGGCACAGTAGAGGGGGCCAGTTCTCCTCTGACCAGACGAAACCAGTAGTTCAATTCCAGGCTGTAGAAAAGTCAGATTGTGCAGAAGAATCATCTGTTTCCTGTGGTCTTGTCCCGGTGGTCGTCTGAGACAAGGTCTTTACAGGGGATCTGTATCTGGGGCTCTAATTGTCCTGGTCTCCGCTGTCTTTCAGGGCAGTAGAGGTCCTTTCTAGGTGCTGATCCACCATCTGGTCTGGATACATACTGGATCCGGGTGACTGCAGTGACCCTCTGATCTGGATACAGACTGGATCTGGTGGCAACGGTGACCTTGGAATAAGAGAGAAACAGATATTAGCGTAGATGCCATTCTACTAATGATGTAGCAAGTACATAGGGTGTTGTTCCCGGTTCCGGTTTACCAAATTAATGCAGCTGCTGCATTTTGGACTAGCTGTAGTTTGTTTACTAAGTGTGCAGAACATCCACCCAATAAAGCATTACAATAATCTAACCTTGAGGTCATAAATGCATGGATTAGCATTTCTGCATTTGACATTGAGAGCATAGGCCGTAATTTAGATATATTTTTGAGATGGAAAAATGCAGTTTTACAAATGCTAGAAACGTGGCTTTCTAAGGAAAGATTGCTATCAAATGGCACACCTAGGTCCCTAACTGATGTCGCCGAATTGACAGAGCAACCATCATCAAGTCTTAGACAGTGTTCTAGGTTATTACAAGCAAGTTATGTGCCAATGTGGAACACAGATTAGTCCTACCACTTTAAGAAGTTACTCCTAATGTCAGCTCGTTAGGTTTTTATAAGACATCTGTTCACACAATCTGTATCTTCCATTCCAACTTCTCCAACCACCATGGGCAAGATTGTATATCTGCACAAGGCTTGAATGGACTACCAAGACCATCACCAAGAAGCTTGATGAGAAGGATACAACTGTTGGTGTGATTATTTTGGAAACAGAATATATACAAAGCAACCATCAGGCCTTGGTCTGGAGCTCCATGCAAGATCTTGACTCATGGGGTCGTGAGAAAGGGGACGGATCAGCATCTAACTAAATGGGAGGAGCTTGTTAATGATCTTAAGGCAGATAGCGACCACAGTCACCAAGCAAAACATTAGTAACACACTACGCCGCAATGGACTGAAATCCTGCAGTACCCACAAGGTCCCCCTGCTCAAGAAGGCACACGTACAGGCCCATTTAAAGATTGTCAATGAACATCTAAATTATTCAGAGAAGGTTTGGAAGAAAGTGCTATGGTCCGATGAGACCAAAATTGAGCTCTTTGGCATTAACTCAACTCGCTGTGATTGGTGGGAAAGAAACGCTGACTATGACCCCAAGAACACCATACCTACAGTAAATCACAGAGGTGGAAACATTATGTTTTGGGGTTGTTTTTCTGCTAAGGGTACAGGACGACTTCACCGCATTGAGGGGCAAATGAACAGGGCCAAGTACTGTAAAATTTTGGATGAGAACCTCCTTCCCTCAGCCAGAACACTGAGGATGGGTCATGATGGGTCTTCCATCATGACAATGACCCAAAACATCCCGCCAAGACAACAAAGAAGTAGCTCAAGAAGAAGCACATTAAGGTCATGAAGTGACCTAGCCAGTCTCCAGACCTCAATCCTATAGAAAATCTGTGGAGGGAGCTGAAACTTCGAGTTTCCAAAGGACAGCCAAGAAACCTTAGGGATTTAGACAGGATTTGTTAAGAGTAGTGGATCAAAATCCCTCCTGAGATGTGTGCAAACCTGGTGACCAGTTACAAAAAACTTCTTACATCTGTGCTTGCAAATACTTATTTCTCTCACTGACTTCACCCAACTTCTAACCTTTATATAATGTGTTCTTCTTTTATTTAATTTTTTTTGCTTGCTTGCTATTCTGTCTTTATCCGTTAAAATAAACCTACCATAAAAATTACAGAACCTTCATTTCTTTCTGGGATCAAATTAATATTTTCCCTACCGTATATTTTTATTGAATTTAATGATGTGCGAAAAAGTGAACTAACCCTGGAACATAACCTGCTCTGGAGCAGGTTATCTTCAGAGAGCAAGTTACTATGGTTACTGACATACCCTGAAAGTAACCTCCAATTTTGGAACCGAAAGCTGAGGTTATCCGATCGCTTATCCTCAAACACACCCGTGTGTGTCACATAACCTGCTTTTTGGAATACCCCTCCAGGTCTGTGAAACATTTAATTTGCTGCAAACCATAGATTTGCTGTTTTGTTATCATATTTTGATGTCTATGTGTAATTTTTGTTTTGTTTTGTTTTGTATCCACTTTTGTTAAGTTAAACCTTAAGTGGTCTTTACTGTAATGTTAAGTGGATTATGTTTGTTTGGTTACTGTATGGACTCATATGGTTGTAATCTTTTCTAGAGGATTTTTATTTGTTCCAATTCATGCTAATGTTGCATGCTAACAACTATGAGGAGAGGATGTACAAATTTGGTGTTCCTTTGAGTGTGTTATCACACCTCTCCAAGGATTATAAGAAAAGATACCTGGCCTACCTCTGCAAAGCTTTCTACATTGCATCTGTTGTCTCTTCAAAAGATAAGATAATGTTAAACTACTCATGAATTGCGCTAATTTACAAAACTGGCACAAATCGTCATCAGCATTGTTGGACATTCTGTATTCAAAAACCTGCCAATTTATTCTGGACATTGTTTTTTTTTACAATTGTATTATTTATTTATTTAATTATTTATTTATTTTTGCTAGGGGTATTTGTATATTTGTGAAGCATTTAAAATGGTGTTTGGGAATATTTGGTTTAGGTAGTTTAATACCTAATTAACTTTTTTTTTATCAATAATTTGTTACACCATAGTACATCTTGCACAATTTAGCCCCCCTTTTACTCCTAAAATAGACCCAGTTTCAAATAGTCAGAACAGTTATAGTCTGGCTTCAGCATTGACATTACTGTGTAAAAAATAGGACTGGTGAGCGATTCAATTTTTAAATCTAATTAACTGCATGATGTGGTGATTAATTAATCTAATCAAATTTTGAGAAATTACTCTCAAAGATAATTTAAATTCATGGACTTGGACCATGTGTGTAAATGATGAAAGAATTTACATTTTGGTTGGGTGAACTATAACTTGAATAATATATTTGCTTTATTTTATTATTATTACTATGAAAGCATTAAATTATTTCTTTAATGAAATGATACTCTAAATAATAAACTAAAACTATTGGTATGTGGTGGTAAATGTCTTAATGATTAAGTCATCGAGTAATTTTTTTCATTCATTTGATTTGTTCAAATGGCTGATTCATTCAGGAGTGAAGTAAATGGCTCTTTACGAATGGTTCATTGAATCATTAGGATTGTGCGACTTGAAGTGGGTCATCACCATCAGACCGATCGGTATGTAACATCAAAGTACCGCAAGAACTTGTACAAAGACAACTCCTTGTGCTTCTCAATCGCTCTCGAGGTACTTTGATGTCATACACCAATCGGTCTGCAGTGCCACTTCAAAGCCAACGCATATGCCAATGGTTCAATGTGCCAAATGGTTCACCAAATTCGTTCAAATTGTGGATTAAGAAATTAAACGCTGTGGGTTGATTGGAGATTAACAGTTCTGCTTTGTCTTTATCTTCTGGTTGGCAAAATTGAGCAAAAAAGACAACATTGGTTCTAAAATAACACAATATTAACTTCTTAATGAACTGTTGTATGATTATCATATTTGCACTAGTGTGATGTTGCACTAAGATTTCTTCTCTTGGGATATTTATTGACTATGTGATATGAGACACAATTTCAAACGGGCGTTTTGCCCCATATCTTGAATTTATAGGGACATTTTCTAGGCTCCATCACGCAGTAAGTTGTTGCCCTGCCTCATATTAGTCATCAATCGACTGTATGAAATGGCAGATGATCCACATAGGCCTGGGGTGGGGCAAGTTCGTCAAATGCATTAATAATTTTAAAGAGTTATTTTTCTCCATAATTAATTAATCTAATTAACACGTTAAATTACCAGCTCTAATAAAAATAAATACATTTTCATACATTTATTATTATTATTTTATTTACATTTTTTTTTTTTTTTTTGTTACAGAGAATGGAGTAAACCGGTTTGTTTTCATCAGTGTTAGCAAGACCTGGAAGGATGCTCAGAGCTACTGCAGACAGTATTACACAGACCTGGCCATCATTCAGAATCAAACTGAGCATAACCAGCTAAATGTGTTGAAACCAAATACAAATGCTTGGATCGGACTGTTCAGAGATGTGTGGAAATGGTCAGATGAAACAGAAGTCTCCACTTCCTCCTTTACTAGACTGCCTTTACAATCAGGGCTGCAGAGTCCTTGTGGTGTTTCAGATCCTGGTGGTATAATCAGTTATCAGGTCTGCTCAAATGTTCTCCCTTTCCTCTGCATGCAACGTAAGTTTCATGTCTGGTCCTTAGCTACTAATTGTTCATTACGAATATTGGCTGCTCTTAAAGCCGTTGCTAAACATGACTCGAATCTGAGATACATGCTCATAATTAAAGTGCAAATTAAACATAAAATAATACAGGCTTTAGAGTTGCAGTATTTATAGTATTTATGCATGCAATTGATCCTAGCAAAAACCTGCTATCCATAATTACTGTTGCTATGTCCAACAAGCCATGCCGCTCTCGCACTACACATCATGTTCAAAACAGTAAAAATACATGGCGTAGCAAAGAGGAAACTGACAACACATCAGCCGACAAGACAGAACAAGGTCTCAGCATTCAAATTTTGCCATTTTGTAAGAAATTCAAACAATACCATTTTGTGACTCTTTAATGTGTCCTGACAGATCACTGTGCCTCAGCTTAAGCAGTACATGAACCTATCGTCTTATTTTATTGATTGTCATATTAACTTAAAAAACTAAATAAACATGAATGAACATCAGAACGTATTTTATTTCAACCACAGAAAGATGTCAATACACAACATCTTTTAAGTTTAAGTCCTCTGAAGTTAATTGTGCTATGAACATGTTAATTGTGCATCTGACTGCAGTTTACTATTGTTCTACTGAAGCTCCCTCATCACCTTAACCGTTTCCGTGCCCTTTGACTATCACCTGTCGCTGAGGCAAAGTGAAGTGTACATCTAAAAAGTCTCCCATTTGATGTGGCCATAAAGATGTTCTGCATTCAAATAAATGCATTTCTTGTAAAGAAAAAAAAACTGTAAAAAGCCAACCCTAGATCAGCCCTTGCATTAACTGTATTAAATATCGTTAACTGCATTACATTGGAAAATGAATCGTCTGCATCAATTCACAAATTTTAACAGCACTTCTTTTTATATTCTAACAGGTGCAAAGAAACAGATTGTAAGACTGAGTGTCAAATCTGGTCAGAATATAAATGATCCTGCAGTGATCACTGTTATCTTACAGAAGGTAAGTATTAAACAATTTCATAAATTATGCCTATATTTTAATTTATAATTTTTAAATTCCTTTAATAAAACAACATGCATTTTTGTTATTCATTACATGTCCTTTATTTTGACAGAAACCTCTTGGGAAAAAGACATTTGTCTGTAAACTGATTAAGAAATTGTTGCATGTTTAAACGTGAAGCACTGTATATTTTATTCACATTATTTATGCCAAATTAGCCTAAAACAAGAAACGAATAAATTAAAACTGCAAGGTTTAGCTAAATCTTAATAAACCATCCTCACGATTAAACTCAAGTTCTCTCATTATAATCAACAAAATGCACACGATGTAAAAAAGAACTTTATTAACTGACAACTTAAGTGTTTTTAAAGGGAGCCTTCTTTACTTGCTTTCAGTGCTGGGCGATAGCATAAGGCCTAAAAAAAATCTGATTTATGATTTAAATCGATTTTTTAAAATCAATATTCAAATGACAAAGAAATATTTCAAAACAAGTTTTAATATAGTTATAAATTTATAACTGAGACAAGATGATAAAAAAACTGTAATGTTATTACCTTAATGCTGGAAAGACCTTTATTTTATTATGATTTTTTAAATTATTTTTTTATACTAGCCCATCATGCATCTAACCATCCACTCAGCGTTAAGACCTGTTCAGATTCAAACTGGCAGCTCCGCATTGAGTCAGTGTCATGGACGGAGGACAGAGCAAGTGGAAATATATTTTCTATTCTATATTTCCATCTCGTTATGCCGCTGGTTTAGGTTTTTTTTTTTCTTATATAACTTATTTGTAAATAGAGCAGTCACTGTCTGTATCTACACCGGATGCAAGAGTTGTCACCTGTGCCCCACTGTGCTAAAAGTGTGTCTAAACTTGATGACATAACACTACAGTGTCAAATCATCTGAATGCAGTGTCAGAACATTTAGTCATAAACAGAACGAGCATCAGTTCACTGATGGGGGTCTTGTCCAGTGTATCCATCACTGGGTTCTGTTGTCTTTTGTCGGATCACGCCTGTTGTGTCCGTTGTAGACCTGGTGTGCGTTTTTAATGGGTTATGTTTTTTATGTTTTTATTAAAATATCTGTATTGACTGCATGGTCATATCATCATATTATTTACGGCAGTAGAGTCTGTGAAAGTAGCTATAGAGCAGAAACAACAACTTCCTTCCGCGCGCAGAGCTAATGCTGATGCTGATGCTGATGCTGATACTGATACTAGAAACACCGCTCCACCTTCCCTCCATGCATCTGTTTAAATTATGCTTTAACCCAAAAATAATCAGTAAAAGAAACAAACATACTACTTAGCTTTTAACATCCCACTCAACTCTTGCAGTCATTATAACCTGATCAAGCCATAGCTGAATATGTTTAACATTAATTCTTGCTGAATATGCAGTTATATTACGGGCTGTTGGCATGAATTGTACTTGTGATGGAGGCTCTTGAAGCGAGGGAAAACCGCGACGCTCAGACTCTTAATACCCTCTCCTCGCTCCAGTGTCTCTGTCAGACTCGCGGGGAGGGTTGAGCCACTCGGAACTACGGCAGCCTGAGTGGTGCGTCGGTGGATTTTATAAAGAAAACAGATTTTCATTCAAACAAAACGATGTAAATTACAAATTCGAGATAATCGATAAAATTGATTTATCACCCAGCCCTACTTGCTTTCATATCATTTTTTTTTTTTTTTGATGCAGCTGAATTTAAATGCAGGTGTGTAAAATATGTGCAAGATTTGCACTGCACGTGTGATGGTAGATGTGCAGCATTTATTCTTATTTGTTTTATATTCATTACAAATTTTGTTTGGCTTTATTTTGGATAATTGCATGTAAAAAAATAATTTACGTTGTAATGCATAGGCAAAATGTGAATTAATATTCATATTCAATTCAATTATTAATGTGCATTAATGACAGGGTGCATTAAAATTCAACATTCAACAATCTGTGAATGTTGCATTTCTCTCGTCGGAGAGAGCCAGCACGGTGAATTTCATCTTGCACCCGACAAGAAAACATTGGTTTATTAATAATTAAAATGTCAAAATTTTCACAATTATTAGTTTACTTCTGCATGTGTTTTGTGGCAAACTTAATGCATGTGCTTGAGTGCGGAATATATTAAGACTTGATTATGTTTACTTAATATAAACCTCTGATTAGTTGAATATAACAAATGAACGACTAGAAATAGAAAAATCTTACATGGGGGCAGACCATTTTTTAGTCTATAACAACAAAACAACAGTCCTATATAAACCAGTTCAGCAAGTGAAAGCCTCATAAGACACTGTCCATATGAAAGAGCAAGAGATTCACACCTTTATCTCGACCCCCACAAGCCATACAAAACCACCCCCAAAAACCCAACCCCTTCCAGCTGAACTGAATTCGGTCATTTTTTTTTGGCTCTGAGGAACGGTGTGTTACTGGGCTGAAACATGCCGTACTCAGCAGCACTACTCTTTGCATTCATTATTTTCTCCCAGCCCATATTATTAATTTCACAACACCATAATGATAATAACAAATTATCAATTAATAATTAATCATTATTTTACTAAAATCATTGTGATTTGTGATCGTGGATGTTTGCGGAAGGCTTTAAGACCAAGCGGAATCCTCTGCTCCCGCCTCACAGCGGCGGGACTCCGCTCACTGATGCAGATTCACTGTCTGCAGTTTGACTTTACTAAATCAGATTGAGGCGAATACAACTTATTGATCTTGAGACCAACATTTAGCAAGGCAGGAAAACATTCATTCTAACGGAAGGAAGACATATTTCATTGAGCTAATGCTGTTAGAGAGAGAGAGAGAGAGAGAGAGAAACTAGTCTAGGGCTATTCTTAAACTTGGAGCTCATTATATTGAAGTACAAATCCAAAAAAAAAAAAACGTTATGCATTTTATGAATAATGAAATGTTATGAAAGGTATGCTTTTATTTATTCAGATGCTGTATGGTTGAGATTATATTTTAGTTCACAACTTTAAGTTCCATTGTTTAAAAAAAATGTTTTATTGGCTAACGTTTCATAAACCTTCAGTGGTTATGCTCTAAAATCCAGGGCCATTTGTAATTTCACAGTATTTTCACCACCTAAATCAGTAACCTTTAAAGTAAAAATTCTATAATGGTCAAATTTACTCAGGCCAATGGTATTTTTAATGACATTTTATTATTTATTTTTGAATAATTGTAGCCTACATAAATATTTGTACAAGGGCTTGAGTAGTCGAGCGCTGTCGGAAAACAATCGGCTACTTGAGCATGCATTAACCATAATGCATACAAAAGTGTTTGCAAGTACGACGTACATTTTAGGATAAAAATATTCCTTATCTATGTTGCATGTACAAATAAAATATGTAATGTAATAATAAGGGTTGTGCCTGAAGCCGAATACCTTATTCGGAATGGCTCGGATAATAACTTCAAAAACGATTAACAGACAAGGAATAATTTTGCCTGAATACTCGGCTGAAGCTGGCACAGTCTGATGGTTGCTAGATAACAGTTGAGTCAGGGGATCACTGCAATATTATACACAGACCTCTAAAGTCACAAGTGTGAAGTGAATGAATGTAAAATTTATTAATGAAAAGAGCCCAAATCAAACACTGCATTGCTTTTGCCTCATTGTGCATCTCTCAGAAATCAGAGCTATGCAAAAGTAAAATCACCTATAATAATACATCATATGCATTTATTATTTGTATATATTTAAAAGGCAATTATTTAAAGGTGCGCTGGCGTCTCAGTCTCTCAAAAACCAAATCAGTTCTCTCTCAAGAGTAGACTAGTAATCAGCTTAGATACAGATACATTTTCTATTCATCCTACATGTTTGCATCTGTATCTTTTGTTGGTTTGCTCGGCACACACACACAGTGTGGTTTAGTGAAGGTCACTAAACATTAAGAATCACTTAAAGAGTTCTGCATAATGAAAATTTGCGCATTCAATGGATTCAGTCGTGTTCAAATGATCACTAAACGTTTGTCATGACATCTCCTTGCATGATAAATATTATTTTAGAAATGTATAATTATTTGTTTAACACAACATACTTTTTCAGTGATAACTACGGGGAAAAAAATATAAAAAGTCATAACTGTCTTATCAAGTAACTGTACTACGTCCGAATGCAAATACAAAAAATGTTTTGATTGTTACAGACAGAAATACTGGCTGTTACATGAAAATTTAAATATGTAATGTCATAATTATAGTTCTCAAATGTACATATGTAATGGTTGCATAAGGATATACATTAATAAGCGTTTATTGATAAAAAAAAAAAAAAACACGAATTAATGTGTTTTCATTTACAATAGCATGAACCACGAGTAGTCGAGTAACTGAAGTATTTTTTTTTTTTTATAAAAATTGACTGGTAATCAGTAGTCTTGCAACCCCTATACCCTACTACATTAATTAGTATTTCTTTATTGTAAAGGGTACATTTAAGGCTATCTGGGTGCAGACGTAAATAAAACACAATCTAACAGGAAAAAATTAAGTTAGAAACATCTAAACTTTTCAGAAGCAGCAATTTCACCACAGGTCATGCACATCCTTTCCTGTAACAAAACTAAAAGCTAAGCTAAGATGGAGAAACAGCTTATCATAGCTGTAGAAGGATAGCCATTTTTTTTATTAATTTATTAACATAGCTACTGCAAGGGATTTTTAGTGCTGGAAATACATTTATTTTTTGCTAAAACTTTTGCGTTTTCATGGAGAGCGGGTCATGGTTCGCCAGCAATAGCAGACGCCACTGGAGCACAGATTACAGAGTGCTTTGGAAAAAGGGAGAAAGCGGCATGCCTAGCGTTTTCCAAACATTTTCAATTGCGACATCATGCAGTGTGGTTTTGGTTTGAAAGAGAATTCTTTTTTTTCTTTTTTTTGCTGGACTCAGTCGAGACCAACGAGAACATTTGACGAGTCCAATGGCCAAGTCAGAGACAAGTCCAAGTCCAAGACCGCACTCGAGTACTACAGCCCTAGTTCTGACTGTTCATTAGTCTTATAGCTTCGATCAGATGCTGCGGAGACGTCTTCCTGAGGGCAACAGAGAGAGCAGTCTGTGGTACTGGTGGCTGGAGTCACTGATGATTCTCCGTTTTTTTTCTTATACATGGTCTGGTGTAGATGCCTGGAGGAAGGGAAACTCACCTCCAACAATGTGGCAGTTAGTTCGCATGACCATTTGCAGATCTTTGCAGTTGCCAGCTGTGCTGTTCCAAAACAGGCAGTCACTCAGCCAGTCAAATTGCTCTCCACAGTGCAGATGTAGAATGTTCTGAGGATGCTGGAGCTCATTCGAAAATTCCTCAGCTGTCTCACAAAGAAGAGGTGTTGATGTGTCTTCTTCAGCACTGCATCTGTTTGAGTTCCTGTATGTTCAGTTCTGTTCTGTTCAGTTCCATTGTCCCAAGAGGTTCTTCAGAAGTCCCCATCAAGATTATAAAAATGTGCATAGAGCCCCAGCCTGCCACCACACAAATGTCTCCAAAGATCCACTATTAGATGACTGACAAACGTTCTAGCAGAGAGAATTTGAATTCCAAAAGTTGAAATCAGCCCTTGTGCCTTGTAAGCAAGAGCAATAGTATTTTCACCCTCTTATTCTTTGATCTGAAATACCTTCACCAAAACAAAACAAAAAATTGATCACACTATGCCACTGGCTTGTGCAGTCAATGTTAAAATGAGATGCGAAAATGGTTGCTGATTTGGTGTAACGGAGGCTTGCCTCTGGTGATTAGGTTTTGGTTGCACCAGCAACTAAAGCAAAGTCTGAGGTGTGGATACATTTTTACCATGTTTATAATGAGAATAATGAGTGAATAATGACGCACCATCAGTGAGCGCAGGAATGTGCTGAAGCCATCTACAGTGGATTCAATCATTTTCCTCCACAAAAACATGTAGGCTTAGCCTAATATCTGTAAGGTAAGGTTTTTCAAATGATAACTAAATATTCATTGAGGCTTAAATGCATAATGTGGACAGAGTATTTACGCTAATGTTGGCATTATTCTTTTATTAAATGTCAGCTGCTAATGGCGAAGCAAATCCAGCGGAGCCTTTATCTTAATTTCGTTTTAAAAATTAAAAATTTATCTTAATTTAATTTGTTAAAAAAAGACTTGTTTTTATTAGTGCGTTGGTCTATTTATAGGCTAAATGAGCCTATGTCTATTTAGTCCTGAGACGTTAAGATGTCACAGAGGACTTATTTTATTTCTTTATTCCAACTTCCAAGTGGTCTAGTCTACATTAGTTTTGAATAATGTATGTTAAAACATGTATAAATGACTCATTCTTGACAAAAGGCAAAGAGCTGTGTGTGTGCACACATTTGAATACTGTCGGGCTGTAATCGGGTTGGGGCTTTTAAAAAGCTGTCAATCAAAATGTACTTCTCAGGCTCGGGCCGAAACCTGTATGGCTCAGTTCCTGTCGGGCCTAACTTTTATGGCCCGAATACAGCTCTAGCCCTTACAGCATGAAGACTGTGACCTTTGAAATCTTTGCCCCGAGGTACTGACAAGGTGTCTGTCAAAATTCCCTGGAGTTGCAATGCTGCCTGAGCATCATTTGTGCACCTCATGAAGATAGGAATTGCTAAGGCCAGGCCGAATGGAGAAACTTAGAATTGGTCAGCTTTGCCCCCAAAGGCAAAACTAAAGATCTTCCCGTGTTACAAACTGAAGTTCAAAAGTATGCAAATACCACGATCAGGCATAAACTACCATGCTTATTTGGTGACATAATATCTTCAGTTCATCTTAAGAGCACTTCAGTTGAAAAGAAGTATGCATCATCAAAATTGGACAGCAAACACTCTAAGATTTAAACAACCTTACTAAAGAGAGCATTAGACTTTTATGACTGAAGTTTGATGATGAAGACCAGGTTGACTAAGGTTTATATCACTAAGGCCTACATCAAGCAATACAGTTCCCTGACAATCTTTGCGTAAGACAAACTGACCGACTGCTGATGACTTTACCAATTATTTCCCTGACAAGGTGGCAACCATCAGCATCCAGTTCTCCTCAACACTCACCAACTTCCCCCCACACACATTCCACTCTTCTCTTCCTCTTTTACACTAGTGGATAACAAGGTCTTCAAATTTCTCTGTTGCAGCAATTCTACAACCTGCCTCTTAGTCCCAACCCGTCTTCTACCTACAACAGGAGATCTCATTAATGCTGCTGCCTGCTCTGACAATTTAACTCCTTCATTTAAGCAGGCTCAGACAACCTTACTGTTTAAAAAAAAACAACATTCAGTGTTGTCTCATCTTAAATCTGTTGAAAAAGTTTTTAAAGAGCTTTTTGAAAGAGCCTATTGCAAAAACACTTTGACTAGCAAAACCAAACTCCAAATCATCTGTCCTGATTCTACTGAACCAGTCTGCTCCCTTTGACACTGTCATCCTTCTTTGAACATCAGTTCCCCCGTCCATACTTTTTGACGTGGACATCACAGGTGTTTGTGGCTTCAGTCACAACTCACATGAATATATTTCAAGGTTTCACAGAGAGGGGGGTGTCTGAATCACATCAGATAATCACAGGGCTGCCTCAACCTTTCAACAAGCAGCTAAAGCAACAGCTTTTAAATCAGAATTTAATGATTTTGTAATCCTAAACCAATGCGATGTAATCCTTTCTGCATTTTTTCTCCACTACAAAATGTTTCATTTAAAGTGCACAGCTGGAGTGCTGTCACCAGAAACATAGAATGTGGCCGAACAGGAACAGAGAGGATAAAGTCAGATATGTATCTGCAGTCTGACACTGTTCTCCAAAGTAGTCTGTGAACTAACCCATTACGGTATGGTCCCACATATGGGATTTTTATTTCCATGCCCCTCAGAGTATGGTCCCACATATGGGATTTAGAAGGTTCGGTGACGTTGCATAACTGCCAACATTCAAACTGTGGTTTCGTGCATTGGCTGGTGCTGAGCCAGAGAGAGATATGCACTGCTTTTGTCATATTATCAAAGTTATGAAGTGTTATTAACCACAAAATGCATATTTTAGGTTTCAGACATTTAAGTACACATAAATACTAGTATTTACAATACATTTAGAGTTTGAAAAATACACACATATGTCTATGGAAGCAACAATAACAATCCATGCAAATGTAATTTGCAGATGTTTTTTATTCATATCAGATACACATTGTGTAAGTAACTATAAAGTTTACCCTATTCTTCACCCAGTTCACCTTTGCCACTTATTACTTGTATTTCGGGAGAGATTGATGAATTCAATTTGCATGCTGTAAATCCGACTGACAGGACTCTCTATACTACAGCGCGAACAAACACAGTGGCGCCCGTCTCACATTACAGATCAAGATTATTTAGAAATGTTTTTATATGACAAAACACACTCATTTACACATATTTATGAATCAGAATATCACTCTGGGGAGACCGCTAGGATATTTTAAACTCACCACTGAAAAGGTTAAACTAGCTGAGTGACCGCTTCATTTAAGTTTTTTTTCCCAACCCTGCTACACATTCTGGCAAAATCTTATATATTTTGTATGTAATTGTTGTTTACTGCTAGAAAATGTAAAGTAATAAGAATCACTGTTTTACTTAAAGATTTCAATGGTATTCAGATGTCTCTCATTCTAGTAACAGTGTTGCATATTGCAAACCATAGAAAAAAATGAAAGAAAATCGCTCATATCATATTTGATTTTTCTTTAGATAAAACAGAAGCTGAAGGAATGGGCTATAGAAAAGGAAACAAAAGTGACATGGAGAGTTCAGACAAATGGATATGTTTTTTCACGAGTTACACATTTTTAAGGTAATTTATCACATAATTAGAATTTGCAAGAGTTAATAAGTGTGATGCTCTTCTCTGTAATGGATTTAAACAGATTTCACTCTCCTTATGTACACCTAGTTTCTGCGGCAGCAGTGGTGGTCCTGATTCACTTTGACTCCAGCTGTGTGCTCAGACGTGTCAACCCTGTGGCAGGATGATTGATATATTGTAAACTCTGTCAACAACCTTAAAACAGTTAAATTCAGTTTTTGTTTTAATGATTTAATTTAAGGTTTATTTTAGCACAGTTATTATTTTAGTTAGTAAGGGATGTAATTATGTTTCCTAGTAAAAATAACAACAACACTTTTTCATCTTTTACTATAAAATGACTAATGTTGTGAAAGATACTTTTTACCATTAAATGAAAAAATCATTTAGAGCAATTTTAATACCAAGTCCCTTTGTACACATGCAGACCTAAATTGGGCAAATTTAGGAATTGACCTCTCTTCACTTAATGAGTGTGAATTAGATCTGAACTGACTGCAACACACCATATAATATTCTGAAAAATTAAGTGTTCTCTTAAAAGTAAAATATAAATAAATAAATTGCACACACACAGGCCTTCATATAAAAAAATGTACTGCAAGTTCACTCAGTTCTATTCATTCCTGTTTATTTTATTTTTTTAAAGTGGAACATTTCAAGATTTTTCTTCAACTTTCCATGATTTTTTGTAAGCTTTCAAAAAAAACAGGAGGCTTTTGTAAATATTTGTCATTCACATCAAAACTTTTTCAATCTTCAGAAAATACATACTGTTGAAAGGTCTGAATGTCATATTTGGTGTGTGTTTTTTAGTAATGTTGCGAAATAAATTTGTGACTAGAAAAAAATAAAATAAAATAGTCCAAGTGTCACCTGGTAGCTATTTTTGGAATAATGGCTAAATAAAAATCTCATGGGAACCTTAACATAACCTATTTACACATATGGCTTTAATTTTAGAATCAATTTTAATTTTAAAGAGACCAACCTTAGGTCTGGATTTCAAAACATTCATGACTTAAACCAGTTTAATTTCTGCATTTTCATGTCTATATTCAAAATAAAAGTGTGTGGGAGTTGGGGGGTGAAAGTTAAGTGGTTAAGCACAACTGATGAAGCCAATCAAGTGAATCTGAAATCTTTCTACTAAGAGCCATATATAAAGTATGTCCCAGTTCAAGCACAAACACACATCTAGTTTAGACTGTGTTTCATTCCCTCAACTCAAAAAACCAAGGTTATGAGAGTAAAAGTAAAAGTTACTTTCAGATTTCAGTTCACATGACCATATACGTGATACTTTACAACCTTGTTGAGAGCAATGCCATTGCTGGGCGTCTCTCACAGATTACAGCAATTTATGAGTGAACAGATAAGTCGTTCAGTTGGTTCTTTTTGGCAGAAATTGACACATCACCTGTAATGTTTTACTATAATTCATCTCTGTCAGGGTCAGGTCGATAGGGTTCCCCATGGCGAAGCCTATCTACTGCACCATCATATTAGTATCATGCAAAGTTTACAGTGCTGCACAGCTTGCAAAAAACTAAGGGTCCGGGCCAGTCCCATCAATGGTTTTTAGAAGCTTGGCCTAATAAACTTTGAAACATGGACATCATGCTAAAAGCTATCTTCAAACCTTGTTCTCTTTCTTTTCCCACTTTATCAGATCAATATAAATAAAAGATGTAAAATGAAAATTTAATCTTTAAATAATGAAAAAATATAGTTTGAACTAAATAGTATCAACATTGAACTGACTCAAGATTTTATCTCATATCAAAATTGATGAATTTCATATCCCCACACCTTTTCCCCAGATCAGTGGACGAGAGAGTAGACCTACAATGCGCCAGATATAACAAATGTTGCCAGATGTATTATATACTGAATATAATGCTTTAAATAATTATATATGTGTAATTACTTTATTAGCAAGAACTTGGAATGATAATTCCTAGTAATAAATGATTTAGTAAATATTATAAAACTGGATAGCACATCCTCTCAGAATAGTATAATACAGGTGCATCTCAATAAATTAGAATGTTGTGGAAAAGTTAATTTATTTCAGTAATTCAACTCAAATTGTCAAACTTGTGTATTAAATAAATTAAATGCACACAGCCTGAAGTAGTTTAAGTCTTTGGTTCTTTTTATTTGAACAAGATAATTAACAAATACCCACCAATTCACAACAAATCTCAACAAATTAGAATACGGTGACATGCCAATCAGCTAATCAACTTCAAAACACCTGCAAATGTTTCCTGAGCCTTCAAAATGGTCTCTCAGTTTGGTTCACAAGGCTACACAATCATGGGGAAGACTGCTGATCTGACAGTTGTCCAGAAGACAAGCATTGACACCCTTCACAAGGAGGGTAAGCCACAAACATTCATTGCCAAAGAAGCTGGCTGTTCACAGAGTGCTGTATCCAAGCATATTAAAAAAAAGTTGAGTGGAAGGAAAAAGTTTATAGCGCTTTTTACAATAAATATCGTTACAAAGCAACTTTACAGAAAATTATTTTTCTACAATATTTAGTAGTAGCTTGTAAGTAGTGACTGCCAGTTTGTGCACATATGACAGGATTTTTAGAAAAATTTATACAAGACGTAGTCAGCCAGACGATGAACATTATTAATAAATAATTATTATTATATGATGCAGTCACACTTGTAGCAATATTTGTTAGTTCTGTTGCTGATTCAGGGTTAGCATCATCTGAGGTCCTCTGAGGGGTCAGCATCAAAAAAATCCTGTGGCAAAACATAGAAACAAATAGAGAGATCATTAGCATAGCTGCTGATCCAACAAAGTAAAATTAATTAGTTTAACCCAAGCTAAAGAATAAGAATGCGCATTTGATCAAATGCAACTACACTCACAATTTAAGATACATTACTCGAATCCTTGGCGAAAGAGATGCGTTTTTAATCTAGATTTAAACAGAGAGAGAGCGTGTCTGAACCCCCGAACATTATCAGAAAGGCTATTCCAGAGTTTGGGAGCCAAATGTGAAAAAGCTCTACCTCCTTTAGAGGACTGGCTATCCTAGGAACTACCAAAAGTCCAGCGTTTTGTGACCTTAGGGAGCGTGATGGATTGTAACGTGGTAGAAGGCTAGTTAGGTATCCAGGAGCTAAACCGTTTAGGGCCTTATAGGTAAGTAAATGATAACCGATACTCAACTTAATAGGTAGCCAGTACAGAGACTGTAAAATCTGGGTAATATGATCATATTTTCTTGACTCTGTAAGGACTCTAGCTGCTGCATTTTGGACTACCTGTAGCTTGTTTATTGAAGAAGCAGGACAACCACCTAGAAGTGCATTACAATAGTCCAGTCTAGAGGTCATAAATGCATGAACTAGCTTTTCTGTTTCAGAAAAAGATAACATGTTTCGTAGCTTGGCAATGTTTCTAAGATGGAAGAATGCAGTTTTTGTAACATGGGAAATATGATTTTCAAATGACAAGTTGCTGTCTAATTTAACACCCAAATATGACTGTAGAGGAAGTAACAGTACATGCGTCTAGTTGCAGATTGTAATCTTCAAGATTCTGTGTAGTGTTTTTTGGTCCAATAATTAATATCTGTCTTATCCAAATTAAATTGGAGAAAATTCTTTGTCATCAGATCTTTTACATTTTAACACTCTCTGTTAGCATAGATAATTAAGAAGTTGAATCTGGTCTTGTTGAGATATACAGTATTGTTCAAAATAATAGCAGTACAATGTGACTAACCAGAATAATCAAGGTTTTTAGTATATTTTTTATTGCTACGTGGCAAACAAGTTACCAGTAGGTTCAGTAGATTGTCAGAAAACAAACAAGACCCAGCATTCATGATATGCACGCTCTTTAGGCTGTGCAATTGGGCAATTAGTTGAAAGGGGTGTGTTCAAAAAAATAGCAGTGTCTACCTTTGACTGTACAAACTCAGAACTATTTTGTACAAACATTTTTTTTTTCTGGGATTTAGCAATCCTGTGAATCACTAAACTAATATTTAGTTGTATGACCACAGTTTTTTAAAACTGCTTGACATCTGTGTGGCATGGAGTCAACCAACTTGTGGCACCTCTCAGCTGTTATTCCACTCCATGATTCTTTAACAACATTCCACAATTCATTCACATTTCTTGGTTTTGCTTCAGAAACAGCATTTTTGATATCACCCCACAAGTTCTCAATTGGATTAAGGTCTGGAGATTGGGCTGGCCACTCCATAACATTAATTTTGTTGGTTTGGAACCAAGACTTTGCCTGTTTACTAGTGTGTTTTGGGTCATTGTCTTGTTGAAACAACCATTTCAAGGGCATGTCCTCTTCAGCATAGGGCAACATGACCTCTTCAAGTATTTTAACATATGCAAACTGATCCATGATCCCTGGTATGCGATAAATAGGCCCAACACCATAGTAGGAGAAACATGCCCATATCATGATGCTTGCACCTCCATGCTTCACTGTCTTCACTGTGTACTGTGGCTTGAATTCAGAGTTTGGGGGTCGTCTCACAAACTGCCTGTGGCCCTTGGACCCAAAAAGAACAATTTTACTCTCATCAGTCCACAAAATGTTCCTCCATTTCTCTTTAGGCCAGTTGATGTGTTCTTTGGCAAATTGTAACCTCTTCTGCACATGCCTTTTTTTTAACAGAGGGACTTTACGGGGGATTCTTGAAAATAGATTAGCTTCACACAGACATCTTCTAACTGTCACAGTACTTACAGGTAACTCCAGACTGTCTTTGATCATCCTGGAGGTGATCATTGGCTGAGCCTTTGCCATTCTGGTTATTCTTCTATCCATTTTGATGGTTGTCTTCCGTTTTCTTCCACGTCTCTCTGGTTTTGCTCTCCATTTTAAGGCATTGGAGATCATTTTAGCTGAACAGCCTATCCTTTTTTGCACCTCTTTATAGGTTTTCCCCTCTCTAATCAACTTTTTAATCAAAGTACGCTGTTCTTCTGAACAATGTCTTGAACGACCCATTTTCCTCAGCTTTCAAATGCATGTTCAACAAGTGTTGGCTTCATCCTTAAATAGGGGCCACCTGATTCACACCTGTTTCTTCACAAAATTGATGACCTCAGTGATTGAATGCCACACTGCTATTTTTTTTAACACACCCCTTTCAACTAATTCAACTAATTGCCCAATTGCACAGCCTTAAGAGCGTGCATATCATGAATGCTGGGTCTCATTTGTTTTCTGAGAATCTACTGAACCTACTGGTAACTTGTTTGCCACGTAGCAATAAAAAAATATACGAAAAACCTTGATTATTCTGGTTAGTCACATTGTACTTCTATTATTTTGAACAATACTGTATAGCTGAGTATCATCAGCATAACAGTGGAAGCTAATTCCATATTTTCTAATAATATTACCAAGGGGCAACATGTATATTAAAAATAGATGGGGACCTAGGACGGAGCCTTATGGCACTCCATATTTTACTGGTGATAAATGAGATGACTCCCCATTTAAATAAACAAAATGGTAGCGATCGGACAGTTAGGACCTAAACCATCTTAGTACCTGCCCTTGAATACCTGTATAGTTTTGTAATCGATCTACGAGTATGTCATGATCTATTGTGTCGAATGCAGCACTAAGATCAATTAAAACTAGAAATGAGATGCAGCCTTGATCCGAGGCAAGAAACAGGTCATTTGTAATTTTAGCAAGTGCAGTTTCTGTGCTATGGTGGGGCCTGAAACCTGACTGAAATTCTTCATACAGATCATTTTTGTGCAGGAAGGTGCTCAATTGAGCAGACACAATGTTTTCTAAAATTTTAGACATAAATGGAAGATTTGAAATAGGCCTATGATTTGCCAGTTCACTAGGATCTAGTTTTGGTTTCTGCTAAAGGTAACAACTCTTTCATATTGTCAGTCATTTCGTCTAGTTCATGTGTATTTTTGGGTACACATAGCAGTTGAGATAGATTTGGCAGGTTATTTGTGAATCTGTCTTCACTTGTCTGAGAAGCTATGACTGTTCTCAGATTATATGACCATCAACTGAGGTATGTTGGTATCCTGGTGATACCTACTAGGCCTCCACTCTTTTTATCTGTAGCGTTTAGCCACTCTGTACTTTGATCCGCTGAAACCTGATTGAAGCATTGATCACTGCGTTTTACCAAAGTTGCCTCAGAAAGGTACACAGTACCCCATCAGGCATAGTTGATATGATCGTACCTGAAGAAGGAGGGCAGCATACGTTTGAAAGCATACAGATGGAGATTCCACAATCCATCACGTTGCGCCCTTGAGAAACAGAGTAGGATGCTGAACATAGTCATATAGTCTCACCAGAATGCAGCATGCGGGTCATCAACTGCAAGTGATGCAGAAAACTCTTTCATAGGCTGCTGGAATCAGTCTTTGGTCAGTTTGTCGACCATTTGTGTGATGTGATCAGCATCTATGTACTGGCAGAGATCTGCGAGTTCAACTCTCAGTGTAACATCAACCTCATCCAGATATGTGTAAAGCTTTGGGAGTCGTAGTTGCCAAAGAGCCTGCTGGGTAAGTTTGTGGGTCCTCGTAGCACGTGCATACCCCTTTCCTGCCATGACATGCTGAGCAACATTTGCTCCCATAAGATCACACTTGACCCATAGCTCCCTCAGGCCAGAATCAACCATGTGTTGTCCTATCACACCCAATGTCCAAGAAGTCTTTGGTTTTTGAGATGAAAAAGGCCATTTCTGTAGCTTGTGCTTTCTGTGCTGCAGACATTGTTCAGATGACTGTGTGAAACAGTCTGCTGCTAATACACCACTGATTGGTGGCTCTGTGATTCCTCTCTTTGGTGCAGGTATGATATCAGTCATTGCCTTTGGGATGTTAAGGGTGTCTGACCTGGAGTAAAGATCAACTCCTTCAAGGAGAGCACCTTCAGGTGGACCACTTTGGCAGGCAGCCACTTGAGTAGCATGGAATGTCCCTTTTCCATCCAAAGTGTATTTGTTGATGTCAACATTGACCGCTGAGAAATGAACAAAGCGACCCTTTACCAGATTTTGTGCAACAACGGCACCCTCATTACCCATGGTCTCCAAGGTCGTCTTAGCCAGTTCAGTGTCAAGTATTATTACCTCACAGAAACTCATAACATGACCTGCATGGTGAAACATGTTCACCAAATCCTTCGAACATTTAGCTTGATGAAGGGTACAGGCAAGTCCAATGTGCTTCTGCAATGCCACATGGACCATGTTCAGGAACATATCTTGATCCTTATGTTTGAATGTAGGAATAACTCTATGAATATTGGAGGTGTCGCCTTTCAACATTGTTGATACTGGAATATGCCAGTGTTTGGATGGAACCAAGACAGTATTTGCCCTCAAGACAATCAGCTATTTGTTCCTTGAAGGAGTTCCTTCGGCTTTGAAATCTAGATGGTATATCTAATCGAGCCTCATTAGCTAGTGTAGAGTACCGGTCCCACACATGTACAAGATCCAGAATATCTGCTTGATTTGCTGAAGAACTTTGTTAAAGTTCTTGGCAGATCCACTCTAATGGCATGTCTGTGCTTGGAAGTGACTCCATGCGTTTGGTCCTACGTTCAAACCTGGTCTTGCAAGTCATGTGATAACTTCCTTCTGCAGCTATAAGATCATCTACACAAGCTAGTCGCACTCTTAAGAATGAATCACACTTTGCTGCTTGTAGGATTCTGCTGCTGAATTTCATTTCTTGTATTAGATGTAGTTTTTCTTTCTGATCTTGTTGGCAAAAGATACACTGCTTCCAATCTATTAGAGGTATTTTGCTCCGTAGAGTAACATTTAGCAGAGTTGGGGTGGATGCAGATGAACTTGGTTTGCTATCTTTTTTCAATTCAGCCTTTAATTTTGTCATGGTTCTGCCTTCATGTCCTGACTTTTCTCTAGTCTTGAGGCAGGATCATGACAGACCCGTGTTTTGTGTACAAGCACATGGCCTTGTCTTTGGGCCATGTGCTTGTGTTGTCTCGTTCCCTTGCCCCGCCCCCCTTGTTATCCTAGTCTTGTCGTGATTGCCTTATCTGTGCCACCTGTTGTTTCTTAATTAGTTCCCCTATTTAGATCCCCTAGTGTGCTCTGTCTTTTGTCGGTTCATTGTCTCCTTATATGTGTTTCTACTTGTCAGCCTTGTGAGAGAGTGTATCCTTGTCACCCCTTTGAGAAGTCTTTGTATATCCGTGAATGTTTATTTGTAGTTAGTGTTCTAGTGTTTTGAGTCTTTGTTTATCTTGTCAGCCCAGTCCTGTTTAGTTATTTAGTCTTTTACCCTAGTCGTTGTTTTCCCCCTCGTGGGTTTTGTTTTCCCCTTTTGTGTAAATAAATCCTGTGTTTGGTACTTCCTGTCTGCATGGGGGAAGTCGTGGTGGGGGAAGTCGTGGCCTAATTGTTAGAGGGTTCGGACTCCCAATTGAAGGGTTGTGAGTTCTAGTCTCGGGCCGGACGGAATTGTGGGTGGTGGTAGTGCATGAACAGCTCTCTCTCCACCTTCAATACCACGACTTAGGTGCCCTTGAGCAAGGCATTGAACCCCCAACTGCTCCCCGGGCGCCACAGCATAAATGGCTGCCCACTGCTCCGGGTGTGTGCTCACAGTGTGTGTGTGTGTGTGTTCACTGCTCTGTGTGTGTGCATTTCGGATGGGTTAAATGCAGAGCACAAATTCTGAGTATGGGTCACCATACTTGGCTGAATGTCACTTCACTTTCACTTTCATTTGAGTTCATCCCAACCCCTCCACATGACAAATTTCCTTTCTAAATCACGTTTATTCGACGGTCCTTATGCCATAAGAATTGCTGAGGCAAGTCTCCTTGAAGTATCTCTGTAAGTCTATTGGTTGCATCTCGGAAAATGTCATGGTGTAATTTCATCCGGAGCTGTCTTATAGTGTCAGCTGACTGGAGGCCATCCTTACTAACTGTCATGAGATTTTTCTTATTGTCTTCCTGGCATATGATGCATAACTGTGGCTCAGATGACATTAAGCTTTATTGGGTATGGTCTATTTCTTCAGCCATGGTTTTTTTCACCAATTGACTAAATCAGACCTACAAGAAAGAGTTGGTTCCCAACCTGTAATTTTTCCTTTTTTATTCAAAATATTCACAAATGTGTTCACTATGGCATGAAATATCTGATAATACGATTGTCAAATATATGCAAGTGTAAGTGTTTTGTTGTTTAAACACCTTCTGTCACTTCTGCCATGCTGGGTGTCCACTAGTGGTCTCACTTCCCCATAGGCACCTCACCGTAGGCACTACAATTCCCACTAGCCTTGTCATTTCATCACAGTAATTGAACTCCTGTTTATTGCACTCAGTTGTCTTCACTTGTTAGTCATTATCCTCCCTATATTAACCAGTCCTTTTCTGTTTGTTGGATGGAGTCCTTACTTTCCACAACCTTGTTTCCTCGTGTTCCTAGTTTCTAGTTCCTGTTCCTGATTGTTTATTTGTTTGTTTCTGTTTTGGATTGATGTTTGATTACAACCCCGTCTTGTTTTTTGACTCTGATTTGGATTACCCAATAAATCTCACACTGCACTTGGATCTCTCGTCTCCTGTGTTCCCGAACGTGCCAGAAGGACTCCATCATGCCAAGATCCAGCGGTGTGGGATTTCATATACTTTCCCCAGCCACCATAGAGGAGCAGATGGGGAGACTTCAAAACCTAACCACTCTCCGTCAAAAGGGGAGTGAGGTGGGGTGCTTGGCGCAAATGTCCTGGACAATGGCAGTAGGGATGGGGTATAAAGATGAGACCCTGAAGGACCTTTTCAATGACTGCCTAGGATGACCCTTTGCCTGGGTGGGAGATGAAGGGGCTGGAGATTTTGGGGGTTCACCAGTTACCTACAGCGTCGATCTCGGTGGGATGATTCAGTCACACCTGTCTTTCTCGGTGGGATGGCCGACTCTAGACCGGGGTCTACAGACAGTAGACCAAGATGGCAGCCGGCCCAGCACCACAGCACAAGGTGGCCGCCAGCCCAACGCCACTACCCAAGATGGCCACCGGCCCAGTGCCACAGCCCAAGATGGCCACCAGTCCAGCACCACTGCCCAGAATGGCCGCCGGTCCAGAGTCATGGCACAAGATGGCCGCTTGTCCAATGCCTCTACACGGGATGACAGCCACAATTGACCCTCCAGAGTTGAGTCAGGTTCATGATTGACCCTCTAGAGTCGAGTCAGGTTCCCGTTGACCTTCCAGAGTCAAGTCAGGTTACCGTTGACCCTCCAGAGTCGAGTCAGGTTCCCATTGACCCTCCAGAGTCGAGTCAGGTTCCCGTTGACCCTCCAGAGTCGAGTCAGGTTCCCGTTGACCCTCCAGAGTCGAGTCAGGTTCCCGTTGACCCTCCAGAGTCGAGTCAGGTTCCCGTTGACCCTCCAGAGTCAGGTCAAGTCACAGTCGACACTCATGAGTTAAGCACTACCACAGTTAGACCTCAGGAGTCAAGTCAAGTCACTGGTTTTCTTCATGGGCAAATTCAAGTCACCATTGATCTTCATGTGCAAAGGCAAGTCACCAGTGATCTTCATGGACAAAGTCAAGTCACCAATGATATTCATGGGCAAAGTCAAGTCACCGACTATCTTCATGAGCAAATGCAAGTCACCATTGATCTTCATGAGCAGAGTCAGGTCACCAATGATCTTCATGAGCAGAGTCAGGTCACCAATGATCCTCATGAGCAGTGTTAAGTCACCATTGATCTTCCTGAATCCAGTCTAAACTCTGCGGAAACACCAGAGCTTCTCCACGTCTCTGCTGAACTACCAAAGCCTTTCCACGTCTCTGCTGAACTGCCAGAGCCTCTCCACGTCTCAGCCGAACTCTCTGATCGCTCGACTGTTCCTGTCGTGGCCACGGAGGCCACCCTTAAATTGTTCATGTTCTCTGTTTCAGACTTGCCTATCCTGACTTGCTCTCAGGTATCATCGATCCACACGGATGTGGTGGTCCTCTGCGCCGCCCTGGTGGGCTTCTGTTTCGACCGCACTGATGTGGTGGTCTTCTGCGCCGCCCTGGTGGGCTTCTGTCTCAATCGCACGGTTGTGGTGGTCTTCTGCACCACCCTGGTGGGCTTCTGTTTAGACCGCAGAGATGTGGTGGTCTTCTGCGCCACCCTGGTGGGTTTCTGACTCAACCGCATGGCTCCAATTCCACCTTGCTCCACCCTGGATTCCTGCCCTGTCGTTTCGGCCCTGGGCCACTGAACTTTCTGTTCTCCCCTGGACTTCTGTTTTGTTGTTGTTTTTGTTTTTTTGGCACTTCCTGTCTCTGTTACCCTCTATTATCTGGCCCTCCCCCCCTCCCCCTGGTCCTCTGCTGGTCCACCTACCTCCTGGTCTCCTTGTTTTTGTTTTATGCACTTCTCGTCTCTGTTTCCCTATATTTCCTGGCCCTCCGTCCCTCCCCCTGGTCCCCCGCCGCTCTACCTCCCTCCTGGTCTCTGTATTCCTTGGTCTCTTCTTGGGTTCGGGTGGAGCATCTGGTAGCTGCTCTATGGAGGAGGGTGTAATGTCATGCTGTCTGGTCTCTGTTTCGCTGGGTGTCCACTAGTGGTCTCACTTCCCCATAGGCACCTCACCGTAGGCACTACAATTCCCAGTAGCCTTGTCCCTTCATCACAGTAATTGCACTCCTGTTAATTGCACTCAGGTGTCTACACTTGTTTGTCATTATCCTCCCTATATTAACCAGTCCTTTTCTGTTTGTCTGGATGGAGTCCTTACTTTCCATCACCTAGTTTCCTCATGTTCCTAGTTTCTAGTTCCTGTTCCTGTTTTGAATTGATGTTTGGTCATGCCCCCGGCTTGTTTTTGACTCTGATTTGGATTACCCAATAAATCTCACACTGCACTTGGATCTCTCGTCTCCTGTGTTCCCGAACGTGACACCTTCATAAAAATCGCATTAATTCTGATCTGATATGAATAAAACGACAGCTCTGAGCGCGCCTCTCTCTGACTCAGTGCCATCCAATGTACTAAAGCACATTTGAATTCACTTGATCACGTGATGCACTAACCGTTCTAATCACATATGCTCCAGGGACCAGCTTAGACTGATCACATGAGCGAAAGGGAAAAATTAATTTTAAAGTCTTTCCTCCAATCAATCAGTGTAAAAGCAAGTGTGTTAAGTTGACTGACTTTGATTATATCTAGTTAATCGTGCTAATAGGCTTTTTTTTAGTGATCAAAAATACTAAAATATTTACTGCAGTTATTTAAACTACTTAGATATATAGGGATGTTTATGAAAACATGTCACATTATGAAAATATACACTGGACATGACATTACCTGTTAGCTGTCTTATATTTCCCATCAGCCATTCTGAGTGTGAGAGTGGAGAGAGGCTTAGAAAGGGTAAGCTCGGGGGAGGGATGATATTGGGGAGGGCAAAGGTTAGGGAGTGCATTACAGCTCGGGGAAGTCGTGGCCTAATGGTTAGAGGGTTGGACTCCCAATCGAAGGGTTGTGAGTTCTAGTCTCGGGCCGGACGGAATTGTGGGTGGGGGTAGTGCATGAACAGCTCTCTCTCCACCTTCAATACCACGACTTAGGTGCCCTTGAGCAAGGCATTGAACCCCAAACTGCTCCCCGGGCGCCGCAGCATTAATGGCTGCCCACTGCTCCGGGTGTGTGCTCACAGTGTGTGTGTGTGTTCACTGCTCTGTGTGTGTGCATTTCGGATGGGTTAAATGCAGAGCACAAATTCTGAGTATGGTTCACCATACTTGGCTGAATGTCACTTCACATTTGACACATTTTACCTCAAAACAAAATACAAACTAAGTAAAAGTAGCCTGATAATATTAATAATAATAACTAGTTAATAATAGTTCAGTTAAAAACAACTATTTTTGCGATATCTAAGCAGTTTCTTCACATGACATCTCAAATCTGAATATGGCATTAAATTGTCCATGTAGGAAAACTTACAAAAGCACATTTATTTCATGTTTGTACCTTGTTTATTCAAAAAGATACAATGAAAAATAGATTTCAGCCTGGTGGTGGGCATTTTGAATGTCTTAATTTTGAGGCATTTTTGGACATTTTTGAGCTTCATATAAAGCAGATTTGGATTCAGCAGCCCTTAATACTCCTAAAAGTGTTATATAATACAAATAATCACAAAATGCCTGCAGCACTTTAAAAAAGCACATTTTCAGAAATTCTGCCTGGACTATTAAGCCACTCCTGAACCACAGACAACGTTAAGGGGTTCTTACCTGGGCTAAGAAGAAGTCCATAGTCTTCTTTTCAGATGAGAGCAAGTTTTGTATTTCATTTGGAAACCAAGGTCCTAGAGTCTGGAGGAAGGGCGGAGAAGCTCATAGCCCAAGTTGCTTTAAGTCCAGTGTTTAGTTTCCACAGTCTGTTATGATTTTTGGTGCAATGTCATCTGCTGGTGTTGGTCCATTGTGTTTTTTGAAAACCAAAGTCACTGCACCTGTTTTACCAATAATTTTTGAGCACTTCATGTTACCTTCTGCTGAGCAGCTTTTTGAAGATGCCGATTTCATTTTCCAGCATTTGGTTTGTCCAACTTTTTCTTCAACACTTTTTCCTTCCATTCAACTTTCTGTTAACAGGCTTGGATGCAGCACTCTGTGAACCATTATTCTAATTTGTTGAGATTTTTGTTAAATTTGAGCCAAAATCATCACAATTAAAACCTGTTAACTGTCACCCCGTCCCCCCTGTGGGACACCTACATTTACTTCACTATATTACAATTAAATCTAATCTAATCTTGACAAACTATATATTGTTGTAAAGGTCTAAGACTCCCAAATATATATTTTACCAATGTTTTTTGTAAAAAAATTATCTAGGAAAAGTAATCGATTAATTTATGACAAGAGTCCACCCTCAAAAATCTAAATTATAACTGGAGTTTTGACCTTTGTTTAAAAAAAAGAGATTTCTTTGTTGCCTTTTTCTCTATCACATTTTAGAAATCATCAGAAATTATATATCGACTGAAAACTTAAAATCTCAAAATTCATCCTTTAAAACCCATTTTAAAATCAGACATTGCATTACCATGAAAATGGTACATCAATATCATGTTACAAAATATTTTCATTCATGAATTATACAAATTTAAGTTTGGATTGTGCACTGCAAAGTCAATGTTCAAAAATGTGAGTGACAGTTAAGGGGTTAAAAGAACCAAAGACTTAAACTACTTCAGTCTGTATGAATTGAGTTTAATACATGAGTTTCACAATTTAATACATGAGTTTCACAAAACATACTAAACATACTAAATCCTGTATTTAAGCATTGTGCTTTTACATTTACATTTAGCAGACACTTTTATCCAAGTGAGCTACAAATTAGGAAAATGGAAGAAATCAAAATCAACAAAAGAGCAATGATATGCAAGTTCTGTAAGTCTCGTTTTCCTCAATGCAGTACATGTAGTAACTATCAACGTTTCATAATTATTATATTGCTGCCTTAAATTGGACTGGAAATTCAAAATCACACACAGAATGACTAGCCTCTAGACATTCTGTGTGTGATTTTGATAATCAAAACATGGACATTTATTATTAAGCAAGAGCATGGTCAAAATACAAAATTGAATGTATTTGGGTGAATACAGCATAAATTCATTCAACAAGCATTTTAGAAATAAATGACTTTTAAAAGTAGTATTTTAATTTGTGTATACAACTGTTCTCTGTTATCACTTTTTACAGAAAAAGCAATAATTCCTATACCAGTGTGTTGCCAAAATCTGATTCGATAAAGGGCTGCTTTTCGCAGAGGAACTGCAAACTTTAGACCACTGCCTCACATTTCACTTGTACCTGAAAGATTTCATAACTGGCTCCATAACCTGCCCATAAACCAACAGTACTAAGATCAGAGAACATATTTTAACAACAAATTAAATTAAATATTAGTTACTCAGTATTATAAAGAATAAAATCAATTGATGTTATGCAAGGCAAAAAGCTTTTCCATCATGTGAAACAACCACTGCAGACACTGCTGACTGACCCGTGTTCGAATCTACCTTATGGCAAACATTTTTTTTTTTTTTTTTTTATAAAAATGTGAAAATAAGGTTAAGGTATGTTTAGGGCTTTTGTCCCAATTAGGTGGCATCCATTTAATTATCTGAATTAAATCAATATATTTAACTGAAATAAATCAACAAGTTTTTCACAGATATGCCACAGAAGAACCATTCTCAGTTCACACTAAGAACCATTCAGTCAAAGGTTCTTCAAAGAACCGTCTCTTTTATTACCTGACGAACCTTTTGCCACCAAGAACCTTTTGTGAAACAAAGTTTTGTTCTCCAAATGTTAAAGGTTCCTTATGGAACCATTTAGAAAAACAAAAAAAGTAATTCTATGGTATCGGGAAGCACATTTATTTTTAAGAGTGTTGTTGCCCAGTTAAAAAGAAGTATCAGCTTCCCTTTGATCCTCTTGAAATTAAATTGTATATATCATGCATATAATTAAAACGCTTCATATGATCCTAAAAACTTTAATTAAAGTCTACTTAAATGCCTGATTATGTTACAAATTATGTGTCAAGGCTAACACATTTATTGTAGTATGTTGGTAGTGGGTCAGTCACAACAACCCTTATGTTATTCATATTGGTCAATTCATATTTCCTATACTTCTATTTGTTCTCTTATTTGATGCCTCAAACCATAACTACTCAAGCATCCTCGTGTTTTTTAATTACTTTTTGTGTGTGTGTGTGATGCTGCATTTGTAATCTGGACCTGAACAGTCATAATGTTATCTTTGCAGAGAAATGGCTTTGTTTGTTCGTTTGTTTTTGTTCTAAGTAACTTTGTAATTTGCCATCTTTCATTACAGCACATGAATAAAATGAAAAAATTCAAACGGACATCTTTTAGAAGTATTTATACAGGTATTTATTATGCCTATATTCCACATTACATTGCTATTTTACATCTTTAGTGGTCAAACTGTATGTTTTCCATATGCTTAAAACAATTAAAATGTACAGTATAATTATTGCAGTTGAACCAGAGGCTCCAGACTCTAGGAAAGTGCATGTCACCGTCCAGTCTTTAGAGGATGAACAAGTAAGATACTTTCAGGAAGTTGGATCTTTAGTTGCTTTACTGTCCGTTTCAGCATCTGCCGGACTGGATCCTGCAGGAGAGCTTAAGTTCTCTGGCTTCTTCTCAATGTCTTTAATGTGCGGTTCCCCCTGAGGGAGATCTTCACTGGAGGGTTTCACGATCTCCTCAGCTGGAGAGGTTTCTTGTGGAGGCGTCTTTGATAAGGGACTTGAATCATCAGGACACAAAGCAGCAACGCTCTCCTCCTTCACGCCAGGAAATGTCCGGTCTGGATACAAGAGCTTCAGCTGTTCCTCAAAGTAACTCTCCAGATTAGCACCCACATTGGCCATCTCAGTATCTTCCTACAAACAATACACAACATTACACGTCACACGTGTGTCTCATTCAAGAAGTACCAATGTTTGTACCACTGTGTGTTCAACAGAAGAAATTCATATAGGATTGAAACAACTACTTGGTTGAGCACATAATGTAAAATGCATTTTTTTTTTACTGAAATTTGAAGTACATGACAAAATTTTGGGGGTGAATTAACCCTTTAAACCATGTTAAAACATTTATCATAACCTTCGAACAGGATTTGGTTAACACAACATTATCTAGCAGTCAATTCATTATAGATGGAAGGTTTATAAAAGTCGACAACAAGCGCTAAATAAATATCTAAAAATGACAAAAAAAATCATCTCTATATCTTGAAAATAATATTGTAAATCAATGCGAGGCAGCATACCTTGTGGAAAGTTGCACAGTTTTTGAAAATCAGCCTGACATCCTCAACAAAGTCCTCAGTACTCTTGTAATTGCTGTCCTCCAGTTTGCTTCTGATCACCGACAGGTCCATTGGCGTCTTTATTATCTCACTGTACTCTGGCATCGACTGGAAATGTGAAGTGTGGACAAGGGACGGAACAGAAAACAGTCTTTATCATTAAATGAAAAAAACTACAAGTACGTACTGTATATCTGGGTCACCCCAAAATCTGAAGAAAAACCTAAGAAATTATATTACGCTTACTGACATGAATTAAATTATTGTACTGTGACATTATTTATCATGTATGACACTTAAGCACATTTTCCTTAAATTAACATTTCTGTAATGCAAAGAATCTCCATACCCTTCCAAACACAATGATTTACATATTAATTACGTTTTTATTTAAATCAGCATTAATTGAAGGCAGTAAAACTACTACTTAATGTATAAATATTTTAACATGTAATGAAAATGATTAAGTTTCCCATTACTTTATTAGTTAATTTAAGATTTCCTATTATACTTATGAAAAATAATGTCATGAATAATGTCATTACAAAAATACTAGATTACTATATTCTCATATATTTCACAAAATAGGCTTCATTTCTTTATGCAAAACACAAGGTCCAAACTAAATCTCGTACTTACGCACTATTCTATGATATTTCGTAGTATAAACAGTGCGAGTAGTGATCGCACTGAAAATTCTAAAAGGAAAAAGTGCACTTCAAATACCCAGATGATGCACTCAACCGAAAAAATTAAGTGTGGAATGTTGAACACTTCATGCACTCAACTTTCGCAGCTTTAATTATGTCGCGAAGGGGCTATCAGACTCTTATTATTAATGACAAAATAACCATATAAAAATCATAGCCTACATGGTTGAGTAAATGGTGTATAGTGCGTCATTTGGGATGCAGTTAATGTTTTTCTTTGAACTGAAATTTGACCCACATGCTTAAAATATTTTTGTATTATTTCCCCAATGAAAATAAACGTAGTTCATGCCATGTGAGATGGAAGATCCTACCGATGGTGTAACAGGCTCCTGAAAATCCATGCTGAGCTCATTGGAGTAAAGACGAAGCAGCAGTCGCTCACACTTCTGCATGAACACACAAGAAAATTGCAGCCGTTTTAAAAGATATTCGGAATGTAAAACAAATTTGTAAAACTTAATAGTTCTAAAGTAACATCTAAAAATAAAGCTTAACTAAGTTAAATTAATTGTATAACTAAAATCAGGCCGTACTCTTTTATCCACAGGAGTGAAAGCCTCAGAATCTGGATCCTGTTTCACATTGTTCGATTCTCCGCTAGCACTGACGTTATACTCCATTTCAGGTGAGGTAAGGTCCCGGCAGAACGTACAATACCACTCCCCACTACAGATACACACAAACACAACGCACATACATAACTACAGCACTATCAATAGAAGAAAACTACAATCATGCCTGTTGCATATTAGCAAAAGGGTGACCATGCTCAAAACCATAACATTAAATAAAATGTTTTTAAATTAAAAACGATATTGAAGGGATGGAACGATATTATCAGTATTGTGATATCGCGATAGCACAACTGTCTCAATATCATGGTCACATGACGATTTGAAACGATAGGTATTCCGGGAAAATGTGTAGTTTGTAAAAATCAATTTCAACTACTTATTCTTACATAAAAGGTTCTTTATAGTTGTTTTTGGGACAAGCTTTGGCACAGTATCTGTCAAAATCCCTTTTTTGCTGTTCATTTCAAAGTGAAGAGCACACATTGTTGAGGCGATCAGCTCATGAGCCGGTGTTTTCTGTGCCTCAGAACGGCTCCGTTCACAGTGAACTGGTTTATTGCATCGGCTTTGAGTTTAGCGCATGTTTGGGGATTCATTTTCTTGGCAGACGATTACAGCATTTCACTAGATTATTGTATCGTGAGATTTTGACATCGTTGCATGCCTACTTTGGGACAAATGCAACAAATGTTGAAAACACTTTTGCTACTTAAAAATCATGATAGTTGCTTAGGATTTGTTGGTGAACAGAAATGGTAAACAACTGCATTTATTTAAAATAGAAATCTTTTGTAACATTGTAAATGTCTTTACTGTCACCTACTTACCCCAAACATTTGAATGAAATATTAAGCAGCAAGACCTGTTTTCAACATTTGTCGCATTTATCCCAAAGAAGGCATGACAATTCTTCAGTACCAAATCAGCATGCGACATTGACGACTGGAGAAATGATGATTTTGATTAATCGGATACCTTGGAGAGGCAGTCAATGTGGGAATATGGCAGCTAAGATGGAAGACTTTGGGACATTTGTCACAGCAGAGCAGCTCTCCTCCGTTCTGGCACACCGCGCACCAATCCTCATTGGGGTCTTCATCTGCTTCTGGGGTCTTCTCTGATTGCTGCTCAGCCTGCGGTGTTTGAGACTGAACACCTGTGCTGTCTGGAAGACTGGCTTTAGCACTGGTGTTTACCTACAGTAACACACACAAAAAAAAAAAAATGTTTTGTGTGTACCTGACAAAATACATGAATTTGCTCATTTTACTCTTTTAAAAACATGGGGAAAAAACTGAATTTTGTGGTCTTTGTTGTTAAGATCTCAAATCAGAATAAATCTGCTGTTCAAATCTAATCCATCTCTGATGGTGCATTCTGGTGCAGAATGAATAAAATCTTACAAAATGAACTTCATCATCCTCTGGTTCATCTTTGATGACAATGACCGGCCCTGGAGACGACCTGCGTCTCCTCTTGGAGGGGTTTGACGGGCCACTCTGGGGGGCTTCTACACGCTTCCAGGAGCCAGAACTTGGGAACAAATAAAAGCAGCAAACAACAAAATGATTAGATGTGCATTTTATGAGGGAAACTGCAAGGCAGTAAAAGAATGGAATATTTTCACACTGTGATGACGTTTCAATTATTACTAATGTAAATCCATTTTATATATATTTTTTTTCATTAAAAAAAAAAAAACTAAAAATTTACAACGCTGTGTTAATATTAAAAATCTGGTTAACATAGCTGCAAGACATTTTCACGTTTTAATCTTAAATCTTTCAAGTACAACATAAAATCTACACGAAGCAAAGTTTGTTGCATGTTTGCATGCATTTCCGGCTTAAATAAGAGAAAGAAAACTAATGTATTAACTACAGAAATCAAAACACACATTGACTTAAAGGAACTCAGAACCTTGAATTAACAGAAGAATATTTACCTGGTCTTTGGTTCTGATGATGTGACAGACATTTGTCTTCCTTGTACTAAAAGTTCAATAAGATCAAGACAATATTCAGTATTGTATTAAACAAAGCATTTGAAACAGAGCATGTACTAGGCAGAAAGCATTTATGTCTCCAATCAACAAGACAAGATGGTTACCAATACAAGACATTATTTTTGGCTGAAGAAGTGTACCAGTTCGTTCTGTAGGTGTGGAGAGGTGACTGGGTTGATAACTGGGCCTCTGAGCAGACGGCTGCATGCTGGGATCAAATCTCCTGTTCAGGTATGACGTTACCTGCATGTTCTGCTAAAAAAGTACAAACAGAATTCTGCATATGTATATAACAAATGAGTAATAGCTGCTGAAAAAAATCACCACAGAAATTGATTCCATTATAAAAATATATTTACACATAACTCTTAACATTATTTCACAATACAACATCTTTTACTTAATTTAGGATCAAATAAATGCAGCCAACAACATTTTTTTAAATCTAAAATTTCAAACTTTTGACCAGCATTGTACATGTACGTGGAATGCAATTTTATTTGTCCTTTTTTCTTTTTTAATAGTCAGTTCAGTTTTTCATAGGCCAATAAAATGTATAATCCATATGAGTGGATGACATGAGTGGTTTTTCTTTCTGGCCTCTAGGTAAAAATCTGTATTTTTAGTACTGTTAAACGATTAATCGCATCTCACATAAAAGGTGTTGTTTATATAATATATGTATGTGTACAGTGCATATTTACTTTAATTTGGATGCTATTAAATCACAATCGTTTGACAAGGCTATTAATTTTTTTTTACATTAAAAAAAGGTTACAGTTGTCACAATTAAATATTTTCTGATTGATTGTTCTACAAATAGTTGCAATAATTATTGAATTATATTTTTTTTCACAGTATAAACTTAACACACATATCTTGTATTAAGCAAACAAACAATACTACCCTTAAAGTTTGAGAAGAAACAATGCACACAGAATGTGATGAATAAAAATATATGAAAACAAATTATAAATACATAACACTAAGCCAACCTGAATATTATTTAAGAATGTTTATCTTTAGAGATTATTATTTTATAATTATTGTTGAATAGGATACGATTAAGCAGCAGCAAAATATGTAGAAATATTGCTTTGTTAAACATACCGTTTAATTATACTGAGGCACTACATAACAAATTACTTAAACTAACGCTATTATGTAAACAAAAACTGTAAAAGAAACTGTAATCATAAAAACTTTTTGTGTCAAAAATGTATTAGTTTCAGTATCTGATTTCATCAAGTGAGCTACTGATAATCCACTACCAATAGAGATCCACTACAAAACCGCACACTTATACTTAAAGTCCCCGATACACTTCAAACGAAACCGAAGAACGAACTGAAATGACATCATTTTCGAAAAAAATCAGGACGAAACAAAGTTTGTTTTGAGTTCGTTTCGGGAGTTCGAAACAGCTGACCAAAGCAAACTTTATGGGGGAGTTTGTTCGGCTCCTAAACACCTTTGAGCTTCCATTGGTCCATGGCAATTACGCAAAATGTGGGTGTGTTATCAAACTCAAACTTCTTGACGTGCAATAAAAAAAAAAAAAAAAAGTTTCTCATTCAATTGAGGTCAGGCAAGAGAACAACATCTATCATTAGCAACATAAATGTGTCGAATCGCTGAGCTGGCACAGATATATTCACACCTGTACGATTGCACGATAGCAGTTGGGGGTTCGATGCCTTGCTCAAGGGCACCTAAATCGTGGTATTGAAGGTGGAGAGAGAACTGTTCATGCACTCCCCCCACCCACAATTCCGTCCGGCCCGAGACTAGAACCTACAACCCTTCGATTGGGAGTCCAACCCTCTAACCATTAGGCCACAACTTCCGACTTCCTCCATTGGAAATATTCTGACCATTGGTGCCCGTCTCACATTTACATTGCCTACACTTCATTATCACATCGTTGTTGTGTTAAGGTGATACGCGTGAATGTCGCGAGTTTACATCAATCTACACCCCACTTCTTGCAGTGCAGAGGTGTCAATGTTCGAAAAACAGTTTAACGTCATTCAGCCTTTTCAAACGTCTTTTCGCCCCCAAACGAAGAATGAAAATGAACTTAATTTAAAGTATACCAGGGCCTTAAGACTCAAGGCATTTACTCAAAATCCACTCAAAACAATTGACAGTTTTTATAACAGATATGCTACATTTTTAGTTTTCACTCAATACTGATAACATGATGTCCAGCACACTCACCTGATTGAGCGTCTGTGGAGTGGGAAGTGAAGCTCCACTGGAGAAAGCAGCACTGTGCGGATAGCGGCTTCTTGGATGCACCTCCATCGGTTTAAGAGGGTAGGTGGGATTGTTGATAAGATCCCTCAAAGTCTTCAAGACAGAAAAAAACAGCAAGTTTAGAATAACACAATTGTTTTTCCATTCATTAATGAGAATCATATTAACATGTACACTACCAGGCTGCATTTATTTGACAAAAAAAACAAAAAACTGTATTATAGTGAAATGTTGCTATTATTTAAAAGAATAGTTTTCTATTTTAGAAATAATTCCTGTGGTAGCAAATCCCATTTTTACGCAGCCTTTACTCCAGTCTTTAATGTCACATGATCTTTTAGAATTTATTCTAACTTCCTGTAATATTAAAATCACACCTGTGGAGGTAGGTTAGTGGGCTGAAGCATAGGTGGCGGGCTCCGTGCACCATATCGACGCCCATGTTGAGGCATGTTGGGTAATGCCTGAGAGGGTGATCCGCCCTGCATGGGTCTATGTGGAGATGGCCCTGGTAAGCGCATGCCGTGGTACCATGACCACTGGTTGGGCGTTTGGTGCCGGTTGGCATGCTGGGAGAGTTTCTCCACCTGCATCTGCAGCTGGGCCAATGTGCTTTGGCGCTGTTGCTGCTGCTGCTGCTGCTGCTGCTGCTGGGAATGTGAGTTTGGGAACCCCGTATGAAGACCATCGGGTCTAGGGCCTGGGTTCATTTGCTGGAAAGGAAATGGCTGTGGGCCGCTGGGATGACGCACTGGAGTTTTCTCTACCATTAAAGAACCTGAGAAAAGTTGATAATTTTACACAGGCAAGCTATTGAAAGTGCACTCCCATTGACAATGGATATATCTGCGGTTATCCATGTAGCATTACAATCCAGAGTGGATACAATGTTGCAATAGTGTTTAACTGAAGTCTAAACTGACTGTCTAAACTAAACTTAAGTAATGTTTCTTTGCACACTTTCCTAAAATAATTTATCCTTAGTTTAAATAACCCTTTTTTTTCATGCTACTAAAATAGCCAATGTGGAGTCCTGAATTTCTAATCCGTAAACAGCAATATATAAATTCATTAACTTCTATTTTTTGTCGGTAGCCAGAAGTTTTATTCTTGGCCAGAATTTACTACCATATTTGCCGGACTATAAGTCGCACTTTTTTTCATAGTTTGGCTGGTCCTGTGACTTATAGTCAGGTGCGACTTATGTATCAAAATGAATTTGACATGAACCAAGAGAAATGAACCAAGAGAAAACATTACTGTGTACAGCCACCAGAGGGCGCTCTATGTTGCTCAGTGCTCCTGTGGTCTACACTGAAAACATAGAGCGCCCTCTAGCGGCTGGAGACGGTAATGTTTTCTCTTGGTTCTTGGTTCTAAATAAATGCGATTTATAGTCCAGTGCGACTTATATATGTTTTTTTCCTCATCATGACATATTTTTGGACTGATGCGACTTATACTCAGGTGCGACGTATAGTCTGAAAAATACGGTAATCCTCTCCCTCGTTTTAAAGAAAAAAAGAGGAAATAAATATTATAAATGTAGCCATGGTTTACTAAAATGAATGAAAAATTATAAAAGAAAAGCAATAAAATATAAAATAATATAAAATATAAAGCTATACAAAACTATGGGCTGCAACTGACGATTATTTGGCTGTTTTTTTTTTTGTTTTTTTTTTATTAATTGGATTAAAACCCATATTTTCTTTATTCTAATTTTACTGACAAATCGTGTGCTTAACATACAGTGCTTAATTTATAAGACCACCTGTCATAAGACAAAACACAAACATTTTAGGAACCGGTCAAAAAAAATCTAAATACTTTAATTCTCATAATGTTAAAATATCAAACTGAAACAACTAAACAGTATTTATTCACATAATAACAAAAACTGCCTCCTTTGCCTTTGATAACTGCTCAATATACTTGCTGGCATGGTTTATGTATGTTTTGACTAATTGGGTAAATTAATAAAAATAACCCTATAAAGCACAATATTTTTCTGCCTTTCTTTCACAGATAACAGATCATTACTTTGCAATCATTGATTGTAAACGGTTAACAGCATTGTGACTGATAGAAGTAATCCGTTAAATGTAACTATTAGTGAATAGTAAAATGTACATTTTGCTTCTTTTTTAATTAGCCAATGTTGGTGTTTTAAAGCATGGTAATTATTTAAAATATTGTTTAAAAGTATTTTCACAACACAAAGAAACTTAAAAAAAAAATTAATACAGACTATAATGTTCCTTATTTATTATTCAAGAAAACAGTAAAAGCTGACAGGGGGTTCATATTTAGATTTCCATTATTTATAAGTTTGTCAAAAAAAAGAAAAGAAAACCAAATAAAAAGATTCAAGAAAAGATATACATTTTTACAATCTATAATTTACCCCACACCTGACAATTAATTATGGTTGTCATTTTTTTCCCCAGTTTCAAAACATCACTCGTTGAAAACCAGTGTTTGTAAAAGTCTTACCAAGATCCACATTTGAGGCCCAAAAAGCAGATCGACTTTGAAACCGAACCAAACTCTGGGGAACATGGGAGATGCTGCACTTTGCTCGCATGAGGTACTGGATTTGACAAGTTATCTGAGACGAGAAAAGGAAGGAGAGACCCTCATCCACACAGCAGGCTGACCACAATTAGTACATTCAACAGAATTGTGATTATTTGAGTTAACTGAGATCATTGTAAAAATATTGCAAAGTTTAGATTAAAAAAAAAACTATTATAATCACACAGAAGAGAACTTGTATGTTTCGTTGATAGTAGAAAGACACTTACCAACCGCTTACAGTACAGAAGGGCTGTTCCACTGTTACTGGCTGTGGCCCATTTTGTGAAGTTAATCACATGATCAAGATGTGTGGAGAGTGATGTCACATCCTGTTGTTGCTTTTTCAAGAAGGTTTCATGGTCCTTTGTGATTGTCTAAATAAACATGCTTTTGTTACCTCACACAATTCACAACGATCAAATTCGACTGCACATGCTTCCCAACTAGTTTAGCTCCAGAACAAAGATTTTACATTAATCATCAAATGGTGACCAAAAACGTGTACCAAAGTTTTATATTTTACTGATAGCATGTGTTTTGCTGCAATTCAAGCCTATTCAATTAATGTAGTTTAGTTGCCATTTTCTTCTACATTTATTATTATTATTATTATAAATTATTCAGGGTTTCTGCAGGATTTTTAAGATAAAAATTTAAGGTTTTTTAAGACCTTTTTTTAAGACCTGCACAAATAAAATTAATACGATATGAGTGGGGTAGGGCAATGTCTATAGTACCATATTAAACTGTAAAATTACTGTAAAAATAAAGCATCGTTTACAGTTCAGATTCAGAAGTTTTCACAAAATCAAAGTTTTATAAAATGACACATTTTTCATTTCAGCCTTTAAACCATTGTCAAGAAAATGAATGAGTCAAAAGTATTATTATATTAATTTCAACAATTATTATCAATAAATTATTATATCAATTAACTTAAATTCTTGCAATAAGCAAGCGATATTATATCTGCGATATTGACAAAAAATATTTTATATTGACTACAGTGGACAACTGACTCTGATTTTGATTTTTATATTCTTAATATTCTGTGTGGTCAGTTCACAGCAGTGATAGAAATTCATAATTTCCATCAAGTTGTGTAGGTAATTTTACCTTTAAGCCATTTTTTCTAAAAGTGTGCACCTTGCACTCTTGCATTTGGGTTGTTACCAAGCAAATTAAATCAATATCAACAAAACGCATCAGAGGAAACACAGAAGCTGCATTAGAAGTGTCATTTAGATTCATTTACACATTGTTTAATGCAGCTCTGAGGGACATTAAATATTTTAACCTACGTTTACAAATGCATAAATAATGTTTTGATATTTTAAACATAAACATTGAAAACAGATATTTGAAATTATTAAAGAAATGAGGTATATTAAATGAAGTAAAAACTGCCAGTAGGTGGCAGCAAGTCACTGTTAATAAGCAAGTCATTGCGTTTGAACCGAATCATTTAAACGGATGATTCAGTCAGGAACAAAACAGTGTCCTGTTACTCAGAGACGCAAAACAGTGCTGCGGCGGTGTTTGAAATGATTTTTGTAGAAGAAATAGAGCAAAACCGAAATTAAACGCAAATCTCTTATAATTAATTACTCGTTTGCTGAATTGTTGTATAAAATCAATATCACATTTGTAATCATGCTTACTTTTGGAGACAAAAAACTGCACTCTTCACGTGATATAAACTATATGAAATGATATAAATATATACATGTGACGAGTGGGACGGGGCCGAGAGCCGTGGGAACGGAGCGAGGCTGGTGGAGTGGTAGGGAAATTATCGACACCTGCTCCACCCACCGGTCTCGAGTCCCACGGAGGAGATCGGAAGGATACAAAAGAGGAGCGACGGCAGTGAAGGAAGAGAGGGGACCAGGCCTGGGTTTTATTTTTGTGTTTTGGTTTTGTTTGTGTGCGGCAGTCGTCCGCGAGGGGCAGTCTCGCTGTTTTGCGTTTGTTTTCTTATTAAAGTTTCTTTAAATATTCGCCAGTTCCCGCCTCCTTCTTCCCGTGAATATGAATGTGTGAATCTGTGAATGTGAATATGTTATTTTACAGCATTACACTGGTGCCGAAACCCGGGAGGAATGAGGGGCGCACTGCCGAAGATCCCTCGCCGCTGTGCCGCAAATTTTAGACCTCCTGAAATCATAGTTAAGACTTTCTTGTAAAGCCTTAAATTTGATACAACTAAATTTAGGACTTTTTTAGACCCTTCGGAAACCCCGATTATTGTTTGTGAGGATGCTTATATTTCACTTTGTCAATAACAATCTTTTATTATAAGGTTTTATGATATACGCATTTAGTTTAGTTTTTCCTTGCTGTACATAACCCATAACAACCTAAGACGACCAGTTGGGAAGCACGGCTCGTGATGATGAAATACTGGACACTACCTCAAGTTGACTGAACAATAACTTCCCCTTCCTGTTGATCTCCATTATGAGATTGCAGATAGATTTTTTAATTTCATTAGTCACAGTCTTGCGGTTTTCGTCCACCTGCTGTAGACTGAGAAACACAGGGAAAATATGCCATGAAAATAAATGAAATGTGTTTTTACGCACAAGACATCTTAACAGGTTTCCTACATGTTGACACTTCTCCCACTGCATTTGTCATTTCTGGGTAAATCGTTTTAATAGTGATCACATATGAAAATATATATTCCCAGTGAAATATCTCGGGAGTCGATCTTTGCTAGAAAAACGTATATTCACTATGCATTCACTAAAGCAGGGTTTCCTGAATGCATTAGATGCTAAATATTTTCAAAGCTCCGAGATTTCACATTTGTTTACATTTCATATAACATCTGATCTTATTAATTATTAGCTTATTATTAACCCACAAAACCCCTTGCAGAAACAAAAATACTGTACTACAGAAGTGTCCATGACATTTCCAGGTTTTCCATTGAGGAAATCCAGTTACTGTATATCTAGGTATAACCATGTGAGTTTGGAACTCTAGCTTCAAAAGTTAATATTAATTATAAAATTAATAAATGTAACGTACCCATTGTTTATGGTATTAGATATGTCCTCTATAACTTTCTTCTTTTCTTGAAGTTGGCAGGTCATATTTTCCAGATGTTCCTTGTGGTTTTTATACGCATCTTCTAGAAACTGGTAACTGTATTAGAAAATTCTCTGTTAGCTATAATAATAATGATGATGCCATTGATATTTACATACACGTTAAAGCAACACACATCTATAGGGCAATGAACATTTGTAGAGTACTCTATGATACTGAATGGGAAAAAAACATGAAAATGCACACGGTTTCAAAAGAAATGAAGGAATGCTTACCACACTGGACTTTTAATAGCATTTAGTTCATCCAAAAATTTACCCCAGCAGATTTTATTGTGGAACACAGATGAAGATCTTTTTAAGAATGTTGGTAAACCAACAGTTTTGTGATCGCTGACTTTCATTATATGGACACACGCACATACACAAACTCATTTATCATCATCTTTCATGTTCCATGGAAAAAAAGTTCAAAAATTCAAATAATGACAACAAATGACAGAATTTAAATTTTGGGGTCAACTATCCCATTGAACATTATACCCATTAATATGAGACTAGTGTGCCAAGAATTCCTCATTTATTCCTTTAATGCGATCATAACTGTGGGCCCTACTTATGGTCCTTGTGTTTGAGGAGCTGACAGTCTCTGCAGGTGAGGAGATCGCAGGTTTCACAGAAGAGCTTCAACGGCTCCTGTCTGTGGATGTCGCAGAAGACGGGCTTCTGTGTGGACGCACCCATCGCCTCTGTGAACAGGAAGAGAAGCGCACTTCAGAGAGGCCCTACTGCAAGATTGCAGAGCTCATTTACAGAAGTTGCAGTAAAAGATTAGAATCAGTAGCATAACCAAAACCAAATGTCTGAATATCACTGCATTATATACAACCCAACTCCTGCCCTACTTCTCACAAGTTTGGGGTCAAACCTGAGGACATCTCGGTTATTTGCCGAACTGTGTGATCTCTGGTGAACTTCACGCGCTGGTGAGCGTCGATGCAGGTGACGCACAGAAACTCCGCACATTCCACGCAGAAACCGCTGGCCTCCGTGTTATCGTCACAACTCATGCAGAGCTGAGAGCAAAAGACGCATTTCATCAGAGACATCAATTCATTCCTATATTTCCTAGTCTTTTACATAAGGAGCAGCGTCTCAGAAGTGTGACTGACTGAACCGAACGCATGCACACCTGACAGCTCTTCTCCATCGTGCTGCTCGGCACCTCCACTGAATCCTTGACGAAGAAGTTATCCAAGACCTCCACGTCCATGCACTCCTGCTGACAGACTGGACAGCGGATCATGTTCACTGATGAAACACAAAAGAGAAGAGCGGGAGAACATATTCAGTACCAAGTCACCAGAATGCATGATACAAAAGAGGACAACTGTTATTACAAACTGAAAATAAAAAAAACTGTCGCTGTCATTCTGTTTGCGCTGTGGAAGCTTGTCACTAAAACAAATTCCTCATACGTGTAAACGCCCTTGCCGATAAAGCCCTTTCTGATTCTGTGATCATATAGTATGCTATATATAAATATAATGTAAAATATTTAGATGCAAGTTTAGCATATGCAGAAAAACGAATACACTTGTCAAAGCACAAAATATTAAATTATTCAAAGAGGCCGTCTTACCCCACTATTGGGACGCAATATATTTCTAAAGTGTCACTCATATAAAATTCTTAATCAACGATTCAGTTTCACATGAAGACAATTTAGTTGAATAACTGAATAACCGGTGACAAACAGAGCCGAACCAGAGTAAATCATCATTCGAAAAGTCATTTTAAGACACGTTTATTCATACACTATGCATTTTATGGGTCAACATGATCGAGTTTTCTTTTATGCCAAAAGTTATTAGGATATTAAGTAAAGATCATGTTCCATGAAGATATTTTGTACATTTCCTACAGCAAAGATATCAAAACTTAAGTTTTGTAATATGCATTGCTAAGAACTTAATTTGGACAATTTTCTCAATATTTCGATTTTTAAAAAAAAAAAATTTTTTTTTTTAGATTTTCAAATAGTTGTATCTCGGCCAAACATTGTCTTATCCAAACAAACCATACATCAATGAAGAGCTTATTTATCCAAAATCTTCTCAACCAATCTGGTTTTGTGGTCCAGGGTCACATATATGTTCAAAATACATTATTAATTGCCCATATTTTAACTGAAGATCAGCTTGGCATTTTTCTTTGTTCTAAGCGTGTTGTTTTCTAGCAGCTTCGGGACTTTGTAGTGTAGATCATATCTTCGTCTTCTAATGGGGTCAGTCATGTGTCTTGTGAATGAGTTAGAAGTGAAAGCGAACTCTTACTCTGTTGCGCGTTGCTCGCGGCGCTGGAAGGTGTATTATGAGACGGTAAGCATCTCTTACAGAAGGAGTGCAGGCAGGGCAGCAGTTTGGGCTCTCTGCTACTGAAGCTGAGCTTACACACGGGACACACGTCCATCAGAGCCATCACCATCATCCTCACACTGCCCTGAGCTTCATCAGCGCGCTTACTCTCCGCCTCGTTCTCCACGACGATCACCACATCATCGGACTCCATCTTCTCGTTTCCATCCATCATTTTATTAGAAGAAGAGCATCCGTAGAAACATCTCAGCGTCACAGCAGGAACTGCGGCTGTGCTGCAGTCCGCGCGCTGGTCTTAGTAAACATCTGAACGAATCGTTAATGATAGGTGAAACGAAAAGAATCCCTACTGCGTATTCGCTTATCAATCGTCAATAAAGTTTAAAAAGGAAACGCACGGGCGTGTTGTTGCCAGAAGCATACGATGATGAGGCCACAGATATGACGTCGCACGGCCTCCATTGTGACGTGTTGCCACGGGAGCCGAAGGAGGACAAATATATCACGAGAAAAGAAAGAAAAGAAAAAGTGGTAAGATGCGGAAACGGCAATGAATACAAATAAACGAGTTTGTGAGTTCTATAAAAAAAATATATATATAAGTGATTTATTCTTGTTTTTTTTTAAGTTTGTTAAAAAGTTTTTAACATCATTTTTGTGACGCAATAATAGGAATGTATCGTTTTTTACGACACACGTTCTCGTTATTCCGAAAAAACGAATCGTTTTAAGGAAATAACTCGCTATTTATGACGCAAAACTAAATGACTGGAGATTTTCCACATATGTGGAAAGCAATTCACCACTTAGGTATGGACCGAGCGGCAACCTCCCGCTCTCTCTCGTGAGGCCAATAAGGAAGTGACTAAAACTGCAATTCATCGACTGGCCGCTTGAGGCTGGCTGCAAAAGGGAGTCAGTCCCGTAGACTCCCCATGTTAAAATGCCCAACTTTACAGCAGAAAAAAAAAATCATGTTTACAGCCTGGTTCAAAAAATGATTTTTGTCTAGATTGCTAATTTTGCTCTTCATGACAACTGTGAGGGGGGTGAATTTTTTTAAAACTCATCAGTTTAAATTATATTAAGACTTAAAGTTCTGCATAATTAAGGGCGTGGCCACTTGAGTGACAGGTGGATTGCCGCTGCTGACAATGCCATCGCACAAGGTGGGCGTGGCTTCAGCAATCAGCTCCCGCGTTTTTGCCCATTTTCGATTATCCGGGAGAGTCGCGCGGTGACGCGCTGCCAAGATGGCGACGGCCCGCTCTACACACTTTAGGCTTCAAAACCAAGGGGCAAGGAACTCGACCGGAAGTTGAAGTCGGGCGGGGGCTGCCATCTTTTAGCAGAACTTCACTTGCGTTAGCATTCCCATTGACTCCCATTCATTTTGGCGTCACTTTGACAGCGAATAACTTTACATCTGAGGCGTTTAAAGACTCTGTTTGTCCATTATTTATTTCTAAAGATACACGACAATGTATAAAGGGCTCCATTACCTTCTATGTTACATTATGGCCCCGTATAAACAGTTTTTGTAAAAAATAGGCTAACGATTGCGTCATAACCACTCGGCTCTCTGTCGCATTACCGTACAGACAGGAGGAGAAGCTCGCAGGCAATTAACTTAATATGGCGTACTGGCGTTACATTTTAAAATACTATGCAAAATAATTAATCAGAATACTTACTCCTGCTCATTCACGACAAAGAACTCCCCGCTCAAGCTCGCCGTCTCTGCAAGATTAACGATGGCAGTTTCCACGCACAGCTACTAGAAGATTTACATCTGTCAGACAGGTTGCTGACGTCGTCAAGCTTCATTTGAGTCTGCGCGTCAGAAACGGAAGTGCTAAAAAACGCTAAAACTGGGCTTCATTTGTCTCAATTGAGTTCCAATGGGGTCGCTGTGTCCATTTCTTTTACTGTCTATGTTCAAAACCAGGCGGCAAGGAACTCGACCTAATCACATGTAAATTGTACCCTTTTTGCAAAAAAAAAAAAAAAAAAAGGAACTCGACCGGAAGTTGAAGTCGGGTGGGGGCTGCCATCTTTTAGTAGAACTTCACTTGCGTTAGCATTCCCATTCCCATATAAACAGTTTTTGTAAAAAATAGGCTAACGATTGCGTCATAACCACTCGACTCTCTGTCACATTACCGTACAGACAGGAGGAGAAGCTCGCAGGCAATTAACTTAATACGGCGTACTGGCGTTACATTTTAAAATACTATACAAAATAATTAATCAGAATACTTACTCCTGCTCACTCACAACGAAGAACTCCCCGCTCAAGCTCGCCGTCTCTGCAAGATTAACGATGGCAGTTTGCACGCACAGCCACTTAGAAGATTTACATCTGTCAGACAGGTTGCTGACGTTGTCAAGCTTCGTTTGAGTCTGCGCGTCAGAAACGGAAGTGCTAAAAAACGCTAAAAATGGGCTTCACTTGTCTCAATTGAGTTCCAATGGGGTCGCTGTGTCCATTTCTTTTACTGTCTATGTTCAAAACCGCTAATGAGGAGTCTATGGGTGACGTCAGGGACACTACGTCCATATTTTTTTACAGTCTGGTATGGACCAGTAGTTATTTTATTAATAATAGAAAGAAAGAAAGAAATTGTACTACTGTATTTTAATGCAGATTCCTTGAGTGTAGGAATCAGCAGTGTTCCTTTAGATATTCATTGAGAAATTAATAGGCAGAGCTGCATAGTACTGATGTAATCAGATTCCAACAATTAGTCATTAGTGTAAATTACAATTTACAACTGATTACAGTAACTTTTAAATGTATAACATGATAAAATATTATTCACACAATGGCTATATACATATATATATATATATATATATATATATATATATATATATATATATATATATATATATATATATATATATATATATATATATATTTTTTATTTATTTATTTATTTTACTACAATTATATAATGGCCATGTAAATGTTATGTAATTCATTTACAACAAACCATTCTTCTCAGTTTGTGCGGAACAAAAGCACCTCTCAAACAGTTAGACAATGTATGAAACTAATAATTAGGTGGTGATGTACAGGTCCATGGAAAAGTTAGATTAGTTAGTTTTTTGTCATTTAATTAAAAAAAGCAAACTTTCTTATATTCTAGATTCATTTTAGTTTCATTCTAGAGTTTTTTTGTTTTAATTCTGATGGTTATGATTTACAGCTTAGGAAAATTACAAATTCAAATATTCCATTTTGAGCTTGATTAGTTTGATTAATTTTGAGTATAAATACTGGGTATCTCTTGGGCTAGTTTAGAACATGCAACCACAATTATGGGAAACACTACCAACTTGGCAGTTGTCCAGAAGACAATCATCAACACCCTCCACAAGGAGGGTAAGCCACAGAAGGTCATTGCCGAAAGGGCTGGCTGTTCACAGAGTGCTGTATCAAAATACATTCATAGAAAGTTGACTGGAAGGAAAAATTGTGGTAGGAAAAGGTGCACAAGCTGGAGTCAGCACATCAAGAGTCACCGCACTGAGATGTCTTCAGAAAAAGAGGTGCAGCTGTCACATTCCTAGAACCAAGCCACTCCTAAACTAGAAAAAAAAACATCAGAAGAATTTTAACTGGGGTAAGGAGAAAAAGAACCTCTTTTTAGATGAAAGTAAATTTAGCATTTTATTTGGAAATCAAGGGGAGGCACAGAATCAAATCAGTTTGAAGTCCAGTTGAAGTTTCTGAATTCAGAGATAATTTGGCTGCCGTGGCGTCTGCTGGTGTTGGTCCATTGTGTTTAAAATGCACAGACACTATTTAAACTGAACAGAGATGACATAACTGAATTCAATGATGAACTGCCTTTAACTATCATTTTGCATTATTGAATGTTGTTCAGTGCTTTGACGCAATGTATTTTGTTTAAAGCGCTATATAAATACAGGTGATTGATTGATTGATTGATTTTATCCAGTCCAAGTCAATGCAGCCATCTACCAGAAGCTTTAGGAGCACTGTATGCTTCCATCTGCTGACAATCTTTATGGAGATGCTGATTTTATTCTGCAGCAGGACTTTAGCACCTACCCAGAGTGCCAAAACCACTTCCAAGTGGTTTGCTGATCATGATATTACTGTGCTTGATTTGCAAGCCAACGCACCTGACCTGAACCTCACAAAGAACTTGGGCTTCAATACGCCTCAGCAGTGGCACATGCTGATCACCTCCATGCCACGCCACATTGAAGAAGTAATTCATGCAAAAGGAGCCCCAACCAAGTAATGAGTGGATAATTAAACATGTTTTGGAGATCTTGAACATTTCTGTTTTGTAAATCTTTTTTTTTTTTTGATTGATTGATCTTCAAGAAAATATTCACATATTTTGAAAATTTTCCTAAGCTGTCATTACCATCAGAATTCAAACAAAAACTCTTGAAATATTTCAGTTTGTGTGCAAATGAATATAGAATATTAGAAAGTTTGCTTTTCAAAATTAAATTACAAAACATAAAGCACTTTTCCCTTATATTCATTTTTTTTTAGATGCAACTGTATAGCTGTGAAACACTTCTTCATATCTGTCCAGTGACTTTCAGTTGATTCTGGAAGTCTGGAGAAAAATATTTCAAACCTGAAAGACTTTGGGCATGTAATTTTCATGTTTGTGTATTAATATTTGTTCATGTAATGCAATGATTTTTTAAAAACATTTTGAAAGCCAGGTGGTCCAAAACAGTGCTGGGCAACTAAACACAAAGGACAGTCATGAGCAGATACCACTTAAGTACTTTGTATTACAAAGTAGAATAACTCGAGTTCAAGTTCAAAACATATACGATTTAGTGTTTTGTGCAGTAATTTTTTTTGGTGGGGTACTAATTCTGTGCAGGTTTAGAATGGCCCTTTAATGATAAAGGCTGCGGAGACTGCCATGCTCTAGCTTACTGAAGCCTTGAGACTGGCAAGAGCAGCTTCCAAATCCTCAGTACTAATCTTGCTGGATCCGTTTACTGCTTTTGACACCTGATCCTCCTGTCCACTCTCATAAAGATAAGCATGTAAGAAACCACACTCCAGTGGTTCAAGTTTCTCAGGTAGGTCCTTCAGGGTGTCTTGGAAGGGTGAGGTTTCTAGTCACAACTTCTTGCTACTGGGATTCCTCAAGGTTCAGTGCTTGGACCACTTTTCATCTCCATCTACATGATATCGTTAGGTTCTGTCATTAAGAAGCATGGCTTTTCTTATCATTGCTATGCTAATGACACTCAACTCTACTGTGTGTGCTTCTTATTCCAACCAGACGATCCGACAGTAGCTGTTCTCCTAACCAATAAATAGATGCATATTAATCAGACCCCTGTGACAGAATAATTTATGTGTACTCAGTTAAACCATCTGGCAAACTGAAACCAAGGAAACAGAATGTTGGTTATGCATATAACCACGGTTCTGACAGAAGATTTTAGGCAGATATTTATTGATATACATGTCATTAAGTTCACATAGTGAACGTTTTTTTATTGAGCTCTCAAAAATAAGAAGGGCATTCAGGTATTTCACTGAGATATGCCACCTGTTGATCCAGAACCATGGTTATATGTGTAACCAATGTTTAATGAAACTGTCTCACTGTAAAACCTTAGAAATTATGTAAACACATTTTTCCAATGATACATGCTAGGAGGCAAGTGGGTCAATCTAGACACTTTTATTTAAAAGGCACAGAAGGCTCACAGCTGCACCTCAGTGTTTACAGGTGATGTGGTTGTGGAAACTATTAGTACTTTCAGGGCAGGGGGCACAATTAACATTGTAAAAGTAAAAGAAAAAACCTTACCACAGCCATTATTATTCATTATACATTTGTAAAACATTAATATTGAATATTATACACTTTTCTGACTCACTACTGCAATTGCTAGCTTAAAAGAAGTACACAGTATTGGATTTTTTTTCCTGTAAAGAATTTAGCAAGCAAACAACAGATTTTTCCTTAATCTTTTTTAAATCTGGATAGTGGTAAATCAGCAAGTTGAAGAGAAAAGACAAAATCTACGAGGAGTTTAAATGTTCTAGATGGATTTTAATGTTGCATTTTTAAGAAAGATACAGAAGATATGAACGACAGAAGAATGAGACTGTATAAGAATGACACAAGCCCATTGATTACAAGAAGTACAAAGGTCTTTGGACATGTAAATGTTTGATGAAATTGTAAATAAGTTATTAAATAATAAAGAATTTCTTTTTTTCTTAGATGAAACTAGGATTTTAAAGATTCTACATGCACAACACCTTGCCAAAAGAAGAAAAAAAAGTGCTAAAATATCAGATTGAAAGGGAAATGAATCAGTGCATGTATTGTTTTTATAAGACTGGGCATTATTGTTTGATACCTATTTGTAATAATTTGTGTATATTTTCAACATGGGTCAAAATCTGGCATTTTTTGGCCCCTAAAGTCTGCTGGCAAAGGATGGAGTTACAAATCAACCGTTTCAATAAAGAACTGTTAAAGAAGTGACTTGACAGAGCTGAGGAGCTTTCGCAGGTGAGTGTAGCTGTGGGAAGTGGCAGTTCTTACACAGAGGAGAGCGAGAGAGGCCGTTATCAGTCCCAAGTAAAGGTAAAAGGGGGAAAGTGTGTTTAGCCGGAAGAACAACAGCCTCCGGCGGGCATGGCAGCCTGGGACTCGTCGTCAACAATCTGTACACCTCTCCGGGCTGTGCTTGTGTGACTCGCGCCGTTCCCCCTTGACCTCTCCTCTGCCTGAGCCGTCTCCATCATGCCTACAGACGCCAGTGAAATGACAAAAATGTAAGACTGATAAGTAATGAACTAAACTCTTTTATAAACTCTTTTAAGTACTGTTACATGATGCTCTGGTTCTGTCAAACATAAAACTCTTACCCGTTTAGTTTATGGAACCGATGCCTTTCAATTAAAAGAGTCTTATTGACCTTTTTCTGAAAGTAGTCGACAGTCGAATGTATTTATTTTTGACAAAACCTATTTTTTTCACTTTTTTTTTTTTTTACTGGTGATTTGATAAATCCAGAAAAATTCAAATATATATTATTATTACTGAATAAAAACAAAAAGCTCCAGGTTTGCTGTGCTAGTTTGTAGGTTTGCACAATTTGGGTAAATAACAATATCAATCATTATCAATATAACTATAAAATAATAATAATATTAATTTATTATTATTATTACTGACAGACTGACCGACCATATGAACAGCATCTAATAATAACGTACGTTTACACAGGTCCAGAAACAGCTCCTCAATGCCTTTGTTTAATTTGGCTGATGTGTGATAGTGTTTTGCCCCCACTGACTCTGCGTATCTGAAAAAAAGACAAAAAAATATATAACTGAGGACATAAAAACGATTTATACAGATTTCCTAAAAGGTCATTAATAAAATCTCCCTTAAAGCTAAAAGATTGGTGTAAAAAATGTTTAATTTGGCTTCACCTAAATGTATATTCGAAAACAGGACATAAATGCTGATTCTAATTTTATTTTTGGAACAAAGGTTTTTCTTAGATTAGACGAGTAGGTTGATATTAATGCATTTGTATGTAAAGATTGTGTCGCTTAATGAAATACATTTTCAAATGCAAGACATAAAAACCATAATTTATTGCTCTACTCCTTTCAGTGGTCTAAAAATTCTGAACACCTGTTCATGAAAGGCTTTAAAACCATGAATCCAGGATGTCCAAACTTCTTCCACCTTTAACACAGTATTAAAACAAACATAATTCAAGTAACAAACAAATAGAAACTTAAGGAAAAACCAGAATGACTTGACCTGATTGCAAGAATGTGGACACCCTTCAGTCAAATACTTGGTTGAAACACCTTTTGCTTTTAATCGTTACTTTTGAACAAGAGTCCATCAACATAGCTCATCTTGATTTGTCATTTTTCCTCACGCTTCCTCGCATAAGAACTCCAGATTGATCACATCGCAGGGGAATCTCCTGTGTATACGCTCTTGAAGGCATTCAAGTTTTTCAAATGGACTTAGATCTGAGCTCTTACTCAAAAACATTCTTTAGTTCTTCAGAAGCCATTTGTGTTTGAGGTTACTATCAAACTGAAAGATGAAATTAAGTTAATATTATGGCCCAAAGGATAAATTAGGTTTCATCAGACCATAAAACATAATGCCATATGGTTTGGGCAAAATTTAGGTGGGCTTTTTTGGCATGCGATGGCTTCCATCTGGCCACCCTACTCCAGATCCCAGATTTATGAAAAATAGACTGTTGTAAGCAAATCATTTCGATTAAAATATTTTATTTTTTTTATAGATAAATCACTTTTACAACTTTACTTTTCTGTGAGAGTTTGAATGTGATTGGCTTATTCCAAACAGAGTTCCACACCTCCATTATATAAGGGTGGGCACAGTTATACAATCAAGTACATTTTATTCTTTTTTAACATTCATTTTGTTGGATTTAACATTACTATAAAGGTTGAGAAAATATCTGACTTTCTGTATTACTACATAAAAACTTTAACAGGGGTACATAAACTTTTTAAACCCACTTGTGACTGATCTTCTGATTGTTTTAATCATGTGACCAGTCTTTTAGGGCACGTGATCTAAGTATAATATACCATATTTAGCCTGAAAGACATTCTAGTTTACGAATATATAAAACTGCTTTTACATTTATAATATATACAAAACCAACTGTAGTCACATAAACATTTTGCCGAGTATGATGTCTGTGTCAGGACGCTTTGACCAATACAGCCTTTTACAAGTCAAATCTGATTACTTATTATAGCAACACTGCTGATAGCTTATAATTGGAGCCTATTTATTTATTTATTAAAGCCATGTCATCAACAAATCTTATCTTTATGGCGGAAATAGAATAACAAAGGTCATACAATTAACAAGAAGCTATAAGACATTTAAGATTAACACTACTACACAAAAAGAATAAAAAACATTCAGGTGATACATTTTTCAATACATACGTTAAACATCTCTGAATAAAATTGTGGTCTATTTACATTAAAATCAGTACAGTCCAATAAAAAGTTTACCAGTCATTTAATGTAGTTTGACAAGGAAGGCATGATGGTGGTGGCTCACCTTTTAATGAATAACTATGTGTCTTACATGCCTTAAAAAGCACCTAGTAAAAACATTGTGATCATACCAAGATTTGAAATTAATAAAAAGAATGTTCTTCTTAAACTAGGATTTATTTTATGTAACTGTGATCCATTGCATTCATCCCATTCCTTCTGCCACGTGTTATTCATTAAAGAGTTTATAGATCTTAGGGTAGAATTTGACACTCATCCTTGAGGCTCCTTTGCAGCAACGTCTGCTTTCTCATTACCAGATAAGCTATCAACTTTAGCTAACATACTTTTAACTATGGGATGGTCACTCTTAACAGATACAGGTGAATATTAAAGTGTTAGTTCACTCAAAAATGAAAATTAGCCTGTGTTTTACTCACCCTCGAGGCATCCTAGGTGTATATGACTTTCTTTGTTCAGACGAATCCAGTCGGAGTTAAATTAAAAATTGTCTTGGCTCTTCTAAGCGTCATCATTGTGGTCAGCAGGTGTTTCGGTTTAACGGTCCAAAATGCCTTAAATAAAACGCGCGCATCAATAATAAAAAAATTTTTCGTCGGATGACCCCCACACGTATGCATCGCGCACGTGCGCCTCTGAGCCATGCTAGTCTCGAGTTTGTTTACAGGAGCAAAAGAAGCAAAGTTTCCTTACTTTAGCAAAGGAAAACCAGTCTCCTCTCGGCTTACATCTTAATTCTCCAACATTTTTCTTTTACAAATACTCATTTTGTACTGCTAATTCGTGCCGTTTTGTTTTCTTCTCTTTCTGCATTCGTCAATCACACAATGCCGACGTCCTACGTCATCCGCCAGAACTGCTGACTGTTTCTATCATTTCTGCTATCGGTGTATGACTATCTATCTATCCGCTTTATTTAACGTGTTTTGGACCGTTAAAAAGAAACAGTCCAATTATTTAACATGTTTTGGACCGTTAAAAAGAAACAGTCCAATCATTTAACGTGTTTTGGACCGTTAAAAAGAAACAGTCCAATCATTTAACGTGTTTTGGACCGTTAAAAAGAAACAGTCCAATCATTTAACGTGTTTTGGACCGTTAAAAAGAAACAGTCCAATCATTTAACGTGTTTTGGACCGTTAAAAAGAAACAGTCCAATCATTTAACGTGTTTTGGACCGTTAAAAAGAAACAGTCCAATTATTTAACGTGTTTCGGACCGTTAAAAAGAAACAGTCCAATTATTTAACGTGTTTTGGACCGTTAAAAAGAAACAGTCCAATCATTTAACGTGTTTTGGACCGTTAAAAAGAAACAGTCCAATTATTTAACGTGTTTTGGACCTTTAAAAAGAAACAGTCCAATTATTTAACGTGTTTCAGACCGTTAAAAAGAAAACACTACAATGGAGCTTAGAAGAGCAAGGACAATTTTTTCTGCAAGAAGGAAGTCATATACACCTAGGATGGCTTGAGGGGGAGTAAAACACAGGCTAATTTTCATTTTTGGGAGAACTAACCCTTTCAGAAATCTTGTTCTTGTCCGTTTTCTATATTTTCCTAGGCCAGGAATAAAGCATGAACTTCAAGCTGTAAAAATAGAACTTTGCCCTGGGATTCTCATGCCATGACATTGATCTCTAATTACTGCTGTGTCTGTCAATTTGCATGTACAAAACCACACGTTAAACAGAAAGACACAGTTTCCTTCATATGGTCCGTTATCTACAATGCATATTTAAAAATCCTGTAAAAACATGATAAGTACATACCCCTCTGCTTCCTCCACTGAAACATGTCGGTCTTTTTCCAGGTCAATTTTATTGCCTAAAAAAAGATCTTACAGTAAATATTCACAGCAGATGACCATTAATATAAGAAAAAAATAGTTAAACCGATATGAAGTCAAGTTAGCTTTATTTACTTTATACAATACAGATTGTTTCAAAGCTGCTTCAAAGTAATAATAATTAAAAAATAACAACAATCGATGATGCAAACTTTATCAAACATTAAACAAATCCAGATTCTGCTTAAGTATATTATAGCAGCTAATAAAAAATAAAGTTTTCACCAAATCTCAAGTATTTCAAGTAAATCCTTTTTAAGGTTGTGCAATCAAGTTAATAACTGACCAAATATTTTAAAGATTAGATTAAAATTCTTAAAACTAAATTCCTATGACTGTAAAACAATTTCTGTGAGTTTCCCAGGCTATTATTATTTTACAATTCTTTCATATTTTCAACAACCAGAATAACCCTGTAACATGTTTATATCTATTTGTCAGATTTGCCACCAAAACGGGGGTGGGGGGGGGACATTTGTAGAATTCTACTTCAAACTGCTACACCAAATGAATAAGTAACAAATGTGTTAAGACACAAAACATGAACATGTTAATAAATGATGAATGTTACTCACCTACTATACATAAACAGATCTCATTCCCCAACATTTTCCTTAACTCTTTTACCCAGTTCTTCACCTGCCAAGGAAAAAAAAGGTTAGTCTGATACATACAGCAACATGAAACGATTATGAATTATATTTATCTACAAGCTACAATACAGGGGTCATACACTCTTAAAAATAAACCCTCCAAAAGGGGATTTTCACAGCAATGCCATAGAAGAACCAGTTTTGGTTCCCCAAAGAACTTTAAGAGCACAATAGTGAACTTCATAGTTGATTTAAACCATTTATCATCTGTTCTCATATATTTATAAATTGGTTTTGCCCTTTTAAATGTATACGTAAGTGAGAAAACATTCACCTTCTGAAATGAGTCCTCATCTGTGACATCGTACACCAATATTGCGCCATTGGAATCTCTGTAGTAGATGGGTCCAAGGGCATGAAAACGCTCCTGACCAGCAGTGTCCTGTGCCAAACATAAACACATACTCAATATATAAAGAAACCACATCTACAAGATCAGATAACAGAAACTTGCACTGAGAAAACACTCTTTATCCCCTAAAACAAAAAATGTTGTTGCTGCAGTTAATCTCACTGCTGATTCTGAAACATACTCAGAAATACAGGGATTAGAATACATGCTACTGCTAGGTAAAGAAACCCTTTATAGCAGATCTAGACATGTGGTGCTGGGGTGGAGGAAGGGCTAAAAAGTACTGATCGGTGGTCAGTTGCATAAAAGCCTTAGACAAGTATTACAAGCTAGTCATGTTATAATTGCTGTTTTCTTTAGAGACTGATTGGCTGTCTTACCAGCTTGGAAGAACCAATCAGCTACTATAACTATAGAGTGAAATCGTTTTTTCAACAGTTGGACGAGTTTCTTGCATTCTATGCAACTGACTGGATAAATTCTTGTCATGAACTTGGAAGTAAAGCACAAATCTGACACTTTGAGCATTCTTGTGTTTGACTCCCTTGATTCTAAAGTCAATAATCTAAACTGTGTTCCTGTAGCTCAATTGGTAGAGCATTGCGCTTGGATAAAAGCGTCTGCTAAATGCATAAATGTTCAATTTAATTTAAAACTCATTTACTTTAAGACATGTTCTAGGTTTGAGTATAAATAATTTACTTATATGTCATTGAAAATAAATGAATACTAATTTCTTAAAGCTTTATAGTTAAAATATCATACAACTTAAACATACTATATAGTAAAAAAATATATATAATTTGCTTTGCCTCACATCTTTCCTATACAGCTGACATCCCCTCCAATCACTGTGCTCCATTTTCTGTTTACGCCCACTTTTAAAAATCCACAAGTCGAGTCCAACTTTCTCATTGAATAAGTGAAAGAGGATGTGAAAGGCACCAGTTTTCATGCTGCTATATGCAAGCATCCCACCAACTATTGAGAATGAGCTGTTAACTCTCACAGATCAGTAACATCTATCCAAAAAGAAAGACTTAACTTAATATTTTATTCAAGATCAACCTCTACACAAATGCTACAATCACAGTGTGACTCACCCATATAGCCAGATTCACTCTCTTTCCTGTGATGTTGAGCTTTTTTGTGAGGAACGACGCCTGCAAACAAAGGCATAAACGCATAAAGTGCTATTAATTTACAAGATTCAAGTCTGTTTACATTTCAAACTTTGTGTGCCATTTACCGCCACAGTAAACTAAAGACGAACACATCAGTTCAGACATGTTTTATAACATATGTGTAATGTTTAGTTACTAGTTAGTTATCATACCTTTGTATGTTACATGCCTTGAAAAAGTTAACTGATAACACATAGCAGGTTTCACAGTGTAACAGCAAGGCCACAGGAGCCTTTTCTGTGTTTTATAGTCTGTTACACAGTAACATGGATAAACTAGCACGAGTCCATCCTCATTCTAAACGTAACCACACTGATGAAAACTGAATTAAAGGTTTTGGTTTCTATATAAAAAAGAAAATTACAAAGTAGGAGGCCAGAAAGCTTCCCCTAATGTTACCTGAACTCGAGTAGCTGATTAATAACTAACGTTACTTAAGTTAGCTAAGTTAGTGTCCACATCAAGATTTGTGATTAAATGTATGCAAATGTTTACAATGATCTTAAAGACAATAATTCTATGTGGTAACATGACAATCCGAATGCATAATTATCATAAAAAATTCGACAAATTGTGTGTATAAACTGAAAGCATAGCATGTCACACTGTAGGCCACTGCTTGACATGTTAAATAGGATATACATTTTATACACAGTTACATAATTATAAACATTATTATATGGGGTAATTACTGTATAGAGTATTTAAATATCGTAGTTATTATTGTGCTGACGTAATATGCATCACCATATAGGCCCAGGAACATATAACGAAAAAAAACTGATTTACAAACTTGAGAGCAAAACATTTTGACAAACTGCTGATAGATCGTCAAATAAATCGACAAAACTGTTCAAATGTGGCCACACGTTATTTATTTAAGATGAAAGCATAACCAAACGAGTGAAGACTGGGTCATGGACGCAAGTCAATAATGACCAGATCGGATCCGGCTGACAGTCTCTGTCTCTGTCTCTCACCTGAAGAGTGGTGATGTGTTTGTCGTTGAATTTGTTCTCGCAGTATCGCAGCACCAGCGATGTTTTCCCGACGCAGCCCTCGCCCAGCAGCACCACCTTGAACGAGTACGTCTTCCCTCCAGCCGCCGCCATGCCCAAACTCTCCGCCTGACACAAAAACAAAGCCTGATTCGAGCCTCTAGCCGATCACAGCAGCCATAGAGCTCCACAGATGACCGCAACACACGCAAACAGCCACCGATCCGCGCTTCGCGTAAAGTCTTCGCACCGATTCCTCTATTAAACCCTGCTTCGCTCCTGATGAAGCTCTGCCATCAATCTAATGGCGCTCGGCTCTCTGTGACGTGACGGAGAGGGGGTCAGGTGATCTGCGATTGACTGTTTCCTATGACGAACATACGGGAAACTCCTGCAGGGGGCGCGCGCTGGCCCACAAGAAGATCAGATATCTTTTTTTTTTTAATTGCAAAAAAAAAAACTTGTACAAACATACAAAAACACAGGGAAGCGAGATATAAATACATTTCAACAAGAAGCAAATATAAAATAAAAATAGACATTCTGGATTTGCACATAAGTTGATCAGTTATCCATTGAGCTGCGTTCATTTTTTATTTTGTATTTTTTGTTACTGTAGTCATTTGTTTGCTAAAATTTCTGATCATATTGTTCAAAAGCATTAAAATATCTAAACATACACATAAATCCGCTTCACCATTCATTCTCCATAAAATGCTTTCAAAACTGACTATGTTTGGTCCATCATTATCAGCGCAGAGAAAATGAACAGAAAGCAATGATAACCATGCTCTGGACTGTGAATAATAGCAGGTATGAACTTAAAATCGACATTTAAACCCTTATGAAAAGTAGCCATGGTTTTATTGTAGTATTTATTCATTTATTTTGGCGTATTGATTACCATTTGTATAACCACAAACACCACTGTTAAACTATTGTTAGTGTAGCAAAGCCATGGTTTTTACCATGTTTTTTGTGGTTATCATGCTTTAACTATTGTAACCATGTTTTTTGGTTTATTTTCATTAAGCATCTCCTTACTCCCATTATGACGTTTAACTTCCATTCTATCAACTGAGTATTTTTGCATAAGTGACAGTAGAAAGTCATTTGACTTTTAAAAGCAACAGAGAGGCCTACCATATAACTCACCAGTGCTAAAATGTAACAATCTAAATAAGGTAATATAATAATACCGGAGAAATGCTTATAAACTGCTTATGTTCTTGTCGATCGACTGTCGAACACGAACTCTTAACCAAGCTGCATTCAGTGTGTGTTCTGTTGCTTAGTTTTTAAACGTTTTAATCCAAATGAAAGCATTTTAGAAATAGGAATGCAATTATTGATTCAAAGATTAATATAGTAGGCTAACCTAGTAGGCCTAAAGTATAATTTTTATTTTATATTATGTAAAAATTTGAATAAGCTACTTAAATATGACTTGAAGTTTTTTAAAAACTAATTTACAAAAGAAATATAAAAAAGCATACTAAAATAAAATTGAATGCTGAATTACTAATGTGTAAAATATCTTTACATATAAGCTATATTTATTTATTTATTTTCTAGCTTATTCTATTTTCTTTTCGTTTATTATACAATATTATAAGAAAGCGTCTGCTAAATGACTAGATGTAAATGTATAAGCTGCTTGTTACGTTCACTTTCCAGACATGAAGAGCAGTCAAACCATTTCAGATCCAAGATGGATTCAGCACCAGGAGTGCAGTGACGACTAATCACATAAAATACATCCGGTCTATTTTGGGCCATGCATTTTGGCAGGGATGCTTGTCGCTGCATGGTGAATGTCAGATATCAGATCACCATGGCAACAGCAGAGCGCTGCATGTTCGCCCCGAGACGACGCAGCAGTGAGACTGACTTGGCAGATCTGAACACAGTGAATAACATCCTATGTATCGTCTTAATAGTGCATGAGTAAACGTTGAGTTTTAGAAGGATTGAAGATGGTGGTGATTATATAAAATGCAAAATCAGCTTACATTTCTCATTTTCAGTAAGTTTAATTTGAAGTGCTAAAATGCCTGAAATTAATGATAAAAAAAATTAACAAATACTATAAGTAGTATATCAAATAACACTATGATATGAAATTATTAGAAATTACCGTACTCATTCGTGCCGATCAGCAAAAAACATGATATTGCAGCCATTGTCCTGATATTTTATTTTATTTTATTTATTATTATATTTTTTTCTTTGTTTCATAAGCCCAACACATTTTATAAAGCAGGCTCATGAATGAAGAGCCCATGTGACTTTTCCCTTTTAGTCTTTTCTTGATCAAATCTGATCTATAAAAGAACCAAGCGATGCTGACAACAAAAGAGCCAGGTTTCTAACAAGAAAGACATTTAATATGTACACACCTGTTAAGTTTTCGGTGCCTTGGGATTAGACATCTGATAGAATCAAGTCTTTTGACTGAACTGAGCTAACGCAATTCCACAATGAAGAAACTCATCCTTTGTGAGAATGGGGATGTTAACAAAACCTTATGAAAATGCTATATATTGCACCTGTGCATTTACTATGTAATTCTATATATGTCAATATTTAAAAATGTCGCTCGGATGATTATATTGCAGCATTATGGAGCAGAGATAACACATAAACAATCAATAAACCTAGGCCTATCATCAGCTTGTCAAGACACTAAACAACTGGCTTGACAAAACCTTGCCTAAAAGTTGCCTGGTCTTCTTGGTGTTTGTTAAATGTAGACAGCCTGGACAACTGTCAGTTGTTGCTGAAATTAAAAGTAAGGGATTTTTGATCATCCAGTTTAGGAAATAGTATACAACACTACTTCTAATAATGCTAATAGCCTTTATAATAATTTAAGATGTGCAGATCTATTCATTTATTGAGGGATTTTATATATATATATATATATATATATATATATATATATATATATATATATATATATATATATATATATATATATATATATATATATAGCTAACTTTAAAAGCACTGTACGTGTGCTCATGTTGGCAAGTAAAGCTAATTAATTTTTCAGCTTATGTTTTTCCTCCTCCTACTCATTTTCTCTTCTGAGAACTCATGAACAAATCGTTTCTTCGAACCGGCTCTTTTAAGATTCATTCGAACAGAATCGCAGAGCGTCAAGTGTGAATCACTAGACTAAATAACTTTGTGAGTTGGGTGGGTGTTTGAATGCTAAACAACATAGTATTTACAGAAACACAACCTACAGAACTAAACATAGAACAAAGCTGGGATGAACATTAATTCAGGAAAAGCCCAATGCCCCGTCCCGCGAGCTCTGAATGTGTTTGATTCTCATTGATTCTTATAGTATGTTACAAAAAAAAACACAATATTTTAAATTGTGATTTTAATTCTGGTGGTTGAGGAGATTAGCCACTTCTATGTAAAGTGCTCTGAGTGTCAAGAAAAGCGCTATATAAATGTAAGGAATTATAATAATTGTTATTTATGTTCTTGACCGGACGTAACATATGGATCGGCGTTTGAATCGGTTCTTTGAAGTGAATCAACAAAACGATTCTTCAAATGGATCCTCTCAGCGCTAGAGAGACACACAGGGGTGTGTGATCCTCAGCAGATGAAGAATTATTGTATTAAACAGCCATCGTTTCAGTGTCTTAACCATAGAGACACTGCAACCTCGACTGATTTCCATAAAGCCATAATGTATTTGTAGTACGAGAAGAAGAAAAATGTTCGTGGACACGGCATTAGTCGTTATTTCTTCATTGATGGGATTGCACGTCACAGGTGAGGCTAAAAACAAAATCGATATCGTCTGTTCGTATAAATTCCTGCTGTAATAATTTATATCAAACGTATTTGCTATTGAAATTAGTGAACTGGGCGTTTATTTGGCAAAATACACGGTGTGCGTTTAAGAACATGGGCAATGGCATCATTTGATGGGGTAAATGAAATCTGTAAACAGTGCAGGTCATAGAACAAAGTGAAATATACGGACCTTTATTCGACAGGGAAATGTTTATATCCTTGTCTTTCAGTTCTAAACTGAATAATAATGCATCTAAGCACAATCATTTCTGAAGCTTAATCCAGGTAGAGAAGAAATAGCTATGCACATTCATTTTTAAAGAGTATGTGTTCATTATTAGGTTGTCTTGTGCCTGTGTATGCTTCATACTGCATTGCTGTTATTGATATTGCATGTGGTTACACTCCATTATTATGGTTATGCTTCTCATAACAGACTTAAATATACCTTACTTCACTTATCAAGCACTTAACATATTTAATCATGTGCAGTAATTATTTATTTTGACCGACTTGAGTGCAATAAAACATTGATGTGGAAACAATTTTCCCTTATAATTAGATAGTGGCCTACATTTCGCAAACAATCACAAAGAATAAAAAAGCTTCCAGTGAACAGTTTTGAAAAAAAAATTTCTTACTATAAAGAACATTTTAGTAATCTGAAAAAAACGTACTCTATACCCCTAAACTTAACCTATACGCTTTAGCAAGCGGCCAAGCCGATTTCATTGCAATTTTGACTTATTCAAGTTATTATTCAGATTTGTTCATATGCAAATTTACAAAATAAGCCAAATGAGGCCAACTTTAAATAAGCCGAGTTTGTAACCAATATGCTAAATCAGTATAAATATAAACTGGAGAGTTGCGATCCTACACAGTAACTGGTCAATCGACTATTCCAGATATTATAAAGTAACAGCTATGATGTGAAACTCTGTTTGTCTGTATTTCAGGGGGCATCTCTGTGGACAATGAAGTTTATCAGAGACCGCATCGGCGCTTGGCTAACGGATTGACTGGCCCTGTATACCAGCACATGGGTGTTCTCGGTCAGGAAAAGGCTTTAGGATTTAATGGGGAATTGCTTCAGGCCCAGTCCCGTGGACGGCTGGCAAAGCTGATGCCCGCAGGGTTTCTACGATCCCATTTCCAGAGAGCTCCACAGAGGCAATCAGATGTCAGCTTCCTGCAAAACACTGACCATGTGGAGAACAAGCCTGTATCTGCCCACCATACGGTCACAATGGTGAGCGCCTACACAACTTGTGATTCTTTGCCTGGGGTGTTTTAATTTGCTTGATTTGAGGTGTTTTGTGTGGTACTCTAGGCATATTAATAACAGTAGACATACTTGCCTTAGCTTTGACATTGGGTCTGGCATTGAACATTTGGCAACTGTCTATACATACCAGATTGAATGATGTGTATTTGTGAGTATCACAGTGATGGGGATGTGTTTTATGGTGGAGGGAGATGAACTCTCTTACCCTCAAAGGCAATTACACTAATGCACCTGATGCGAGACCTCTGGAAGCTTCTCCACTCCCACGAGGTGTCCAGAAAAATCAATCACGGCTCACGTATATCACCACTTCAGTGCACAGCACTGCCTGTGAGAGTCACACATTAATTTATTTATTTGCTTTAATGCGGATGAAGCTTAATATGGGATGTGCTCAGTACACAAAAGGTGACTGCAATTTGCCTGTCAAAATGAATTCAGGTTTGAGAGCTACTTCAGTGTGGGTGGTAATTAAAGTCAACATGAAATCAACATCATCCCTGTTTATGTCATGAATGTCCTGCTCTTGTTATGTTGACTTTGTAGATTTCTTGTGTCCCTGCTTTCGTTAGTAAGGTCATCATGGTTTGCACCAGTGTCTTTATAGCCCTTGAATATCCACCTTATTCCTATACCCCATGACGGTTTGCGCAAATTATGGGTTTAACTTTCGTTAACCTGTAAATAATCAGTGAAAGGTTCACTCTACCTTTTCGTTTTTTTTTACTGGTACAATGAGATGAGATAATTCTTCTCACCCTTCAGCCATCGAACATTAAAATGACATTTAAAAGCGTAAAAGCATAGACAAGGTACTTTCAACAGACCACGAATTGCCCAAAAAAGCGCGATTCCTTACACAGCAAAAATGGACTAGTGAAATATCACTGTAGTAATTAGGGCTGCCAAAATGGATGAAAAACTAAATTCAAATTTTTTTACAATTCTAATTATGTTCGAATTTAAAATGCATAATTTCAGTTAGGGTGAGGCCAGAAGAGGGCGCATGGAGCAAAATATTACTAATGCACATTTATTCAAAGCATAAGATAACACGACTATCTGTGAAAAAAATGCATAACGTTTAAAATAATGTTTATAAACAATTATAATTTAGTTGCTTGAAGAACTATAAACAAAACCGCATCATGTATGCATGTATAGTTTAATACAAATGGCTAAAAGCCAATCACAAAGTTGAACTTGCATTAATTTCTAAACATGCAGCTCTTTTGTGCAAGATTCAAGTGCAACGGTGATAGATGTTCCTCTAGAAAATGCGCAAAACATGCATTCTGTGTAAATGGCTTGGTTTCAGTTTTGACATTTAATCAAGATCTTTTCCGCATTAATGTTCACTTTTTTCAGCAATATTTGTAATTAACAACACAGCAGCGCCACATCTAGTCTCTTCAACTGGATAAGCTAACAAAAACATTTGAAGGATAACATGTAAATTACATTCTTCATTCATTCTTCACTTCATAGAGTGGACTACAAGAGAAAAATTTAAATTATTCAGACACTTTGACCTGACCACATTTTAAGTGTTTTTTCTTTAATTGCTAAAGCAAACTTTTTACACTTTTTACTTTTATAGTAAAATTGGTAAATTTACTAATTGGTTTACATAAATTGGTATTATTTAATTGTGTACTCAAATGTAAAAGCTGACAGCTATTCAACCTAATTCATTAGATACCTTTCTATCAAAGTTATCCAACATTAACAACATGAAGTTGTTTTGACACAGTTTAACTCTAAGTTCTTGTCATATCTTACTACCATTTTCTAAACTATTGTGAATAAACTGTTATAATGTGAGAAATGTTGAAGGTGTCTGAATACATTTTGGTTTGACTGTATGTAACCCTTGGCTGTTGGGCTGGGCGATATATCTAACGATATGATCCTGCGCATCTAGTCAATAAATCTGTTTCCTCGATTACCGCTATATCGGCATCACCTGCTTTCAAATGGAGCGGCATTTAATAGACAGAGCCGTAGATCACGGACAAGCTATGCAATATCACGTTCATATTGCGTATTCAACAAAGGCGATAATGAACGCGATATTGCGTAGCTTGTATATAATAATAATAATAATAATAATAATAATGTGTATTATTTAGGGGTGTAACTGTACATGTATTCGTACCGGACCGTTTCGTTACAGGGCTTTCGGTACAGTGCATGTGTGTACCGAATGACCGAATGCAATATTTTGTAAGCATAGGAACATAGGTACATTTTTGTGTTTCCAAACGTACATATTAAGTGGCAGAAGTCTCCGCGTTCAGCGCAAATCCCGCCCTGCAGCTGATTCTAAGGCCGGTGACACACTGGCTGCGTGGCGTTTCTGCTGCATGTCAGTTGCGTGACAGCTGCCTCGCGTTTTCTGTGTCTTTACACACCAGAATCGTGCCTGACGTGGCGCTGGCGCGCTGCTGCTACTGTAGGTGACATAGCGGGAGGCCGCCAAGGCGCCAACAGACCAGGATCTTGTCTTCACGACAACAATATATATGCTTCATGTTGAGCATAAATATAAAGCCTACTGATAAAGGACACCGTCAACAGCATTGACGGCAAAATAGAATATGTTTGACAGGTGCAATATCGGCATTTAAACAGACCTTTGCTCTTAATTCCGATCGGTCCAACGCTATAACGAAATCTGAGCAGGTCTAAAAACTGAAACTGTTGATGCTGCAACTTTACAACTTGGGAAAAGTTAAATATATTTTTTAAATATGAGCAGGCCTACAACCTGGGATTGGTAATGCTGCACTGTAATCATAGTTATTTATATTTTTCCATTATATTTTATTATATGATATTAGTTTGAGACTGAGAGTATTTTATTTAGTGGAGAAATTTTATATATATATTATTAAAAAGTATTTAAAAAAAAGTGTAAACAAATTGTTAAAAAAGTGTATAGTAATGAACAACCTGCAGTTTAATGTTTGCATTTCTTTCCCTTACTGTACCGAAAATGAACCGAACCGTGACTTTAAAACCGAGGTATGTAGCGAACTGTGATTTTTGCGTACCGTTACACCCCTAGTATTATTGTAACATATACAGTATGTGTATGTGTATACTAATAATAATGCAGCTTAACTCTTAACTGTTGATAAAAAAGAATTATTTAAAGTCCCCGTGAAACGGAAGTTGCAAACGGCTTTTCTCCAGTGTTGTGACGTATTTCCGAGAGAAACGGAATAATAAATGAGGAAAATAGTGGGCGTGGCTTATTTTCCAACTAGCACCTGATTGGATCTAGATAAGTAGGTGTGTTCAATTGCATGAGACATGGTTCATTTCAACTCACCGTCGTCAAACTTTGTGAGGTACCAATGGTGTACACTGACGGGACAGCGTTATCTGTTAATGACAGATATCTCACAAACCCTATTTCGTGTTCTGTCCAATTTTTGAAGCATTCGTCTGTGAAGTGCTTCGAACACATCCGTGACCACTCTGTTATTCCTCCTTCTCGAAATGTAAAAAATCGAGCCATCTGGACCGTAACGAGGGAATTTTATTGAAAGGGAAAAGTGTTCAGTGAGTTCCACAACCAAAAATGCACCTGCTCGCCATCTCTCCTTTCACGCGCTGTCAATGCTCGCACACACACAGACATATGTCTACTGTCAGTTGGAGGGGTGTGGTTACGGATTAAGCAGACACCCAATTCCTCAAGCCTACGTCATCAATGAAGGTCCTCCAATGCAGAGGGGAGGGGCATTTTCAGATTTTGATTAAAGATTATGAAGCCAAAAAAATTTTTTGTGTGGATTGACTCGCATGGATGAATTGTTCAGCACAAAATGATCAATTTAGGCGAAGAAAGTAAATATAGTCTATTTTGATTTCATGTGGACTTTAAGCTTGAATAAAATTATTATTTTTGTTTAAAAGTATTTTGGTATATTTCACATTCAAATACTCTTACAGCAAAATATACTGGAGGCCATCCAATTTGAGTGAAAATAATCAGGGTATCTTCCGTCCATTCCAAATCCGTTTCAAATTAAAAAACAGAAAACGAAAAACTCAAGAGGATTCAAGTGAGAGAACATGAATTAAATAACCAGAAATGGAAAAATGGCTCGTTTATTCGTTATTCCATCTAGGTTAACAAACGGAAAATGAGTTTTTGACTTAATTTCTCATTTTGTCGTTTTGGGTTTAAAAAACGGCTTATGGCTTCAATATTTCATTCGAACTTGTGGGCGGAGCTGAAACGCTCCTTTCATCTGATTGGTCGGATCGCTCCGCCTTCAACTCGATCTTACATTCTTTCAGAATAAGAGTCTTATAAGAGTAGTGTCTGAAACCACCGCTCACTGTTAATTAACATAATATTTGAGTCAGATGTTGCTGCATAATTCGTGCTGCTGTGACTTGCAAGTCACGCCTTTAAATTATTTCTAGGTTATAGTATTGTATGAATATTGTCCCACTGTAAATACAGTGCAAATAGTTTTGTCTCCTTGGATAAAAGTGAAGAGGAAATAAAAATCAATAATAGACTGAACATTTCCATGATAATATGTCTGTAACATTTACCACTCTCATCTTTTAAGTCAAAAGGCACTAGGTAGGTGTGTGTGACATTAATAATTAATTGGGAAAATTACTATAGTTAAATTTATGAAATAAATTAGTAATATTCGTTTTATTACATACTAAATTGAATGGTTTTTCTTTTAGTCTTTTTTGTTGGCCTTGAGAAAGCCAACATATATTTGAACATTATTATCATTTATTATGAGAGTAATTGACAAGGACTAAAATTTTAATGTTTCACCAAATTTCCTTCTCAAAAAATCCTAGTGACTTTCATTATCTGAGCAATGAAGGTCTTACACTTAAGGTCCACTAGAGGGGGAGACAGGATTCCTGTTTACGTAAAATGGCAAATAAATACATTAATTTCATGTGTACTACCATGAATATGCCATATCTGTGTACAAGAATAAACTTCACACTTCAAGCTGTAATTTAAAACTTCCCATTCTGGCTTTTTCAAACTACCTCCAAATGTATTTTAATATATTTTTTATTCACACTGGTTTATGCATTTAATGTTTGTCCATCTAGAACTTTTATTTTTCATGAGCTGTACATTTTAAGATGTACTCAGTGTTGATAAATCACATGCACTGAATGTAAATGCTAATGTCAGGACTCTCAGTCCTCCTCTTGGATGGCCAGTGTCCTGCAAAGTTTAGCTACCCCAAATAAACACACCTAAGCTAAGCAAGGTCTTCAGGATCAGTAGCAATGTCCAAGCAAGTGTGTTGGAACTGAACTCTGCAGAACATGGTTCTCCCGGTTCAGGACTGGGTTTTAAATCTATAAATGAATTTGTACAGTTGGGTGTCTGCATGCAGAGGTGTACTTCAGTAAGTACAATGTAAACTGTAATCTATAAAGACAAATCTTCAGATAAGCATTAAGGCCACTGCCTTGAGGTCTCCATCCATTGGTCAAAACAGACCTTAAACCCCACCACACTCCTGCTAGCTGTCATCAGTAATTGCGGCTGGTGCCAAATAAAAATTATTATGTATCCCTTGTGCATTGTTCAAATTCACTACCCTTTCGTTATGTTCGGGATGAAAACATTCACTCAATTAAACTGCTATAAGCATTAGATAAAAAATTTTTTAGGAGAGAGAGAGAGAGAGAGAGAGAGAGACTTTTGCGCACTTACCTTGATGTATTTGAGAAAATCTAAATGTACACCTCAGCTCTCAGAACTACATGGAGTAAACAAAAGTGTATTTATGCACCTTCTGCCTTTTAATGGTGGTGATAAGTATAGACTAAACAAAAACAGTACATGGATTTAAACACATGCCATCCTTCTGGTCATTTGATGGTGAGAAGAGCAGCAAGCAATACGAGAAAGGGCTTGACTTGAACCAGAGTTTTAGAAATGATTATGCAGCTTGACCCCTCCAGCGAGTTGCTGCTTATTTGAAGTTGGTATTGCATTTTGGTTCATAATCAATTATGTTCAAAGTAGTTTTTTTATAAGATTTAAAGGTTTTAAACTGGCTTCACCATCAAGAAAAGACAAGTATTTCACACATAGGCCCTCCGTTCTTTTCACCATCAAAAGTCAGCAGGTGCATAAACACACTTCTTCTTTTTTTATTGTTTAGTCCATGTAGTTCTGAGAGCATGAGGTGCATATTTGGATTTTTTCAGATACATCAAGGTAAGTAAACAAAGATCTCTCCCACACTCTCTCTCTCTCTCTCTCAAACACACACACACACACACACACTATAATTTGCTGTTAAACTCCATATAACTCTATATACAGGCCAGAAACTAAGCCTTTTTTTTTGTACAGGCCTAAAGGGTTAATGGTCCCACCTAGTGATCAACTGTAAAAATAACAAATGTTACCTCTTCCCAACAGGGAAAACCACCAACAATCAAGACTGCATGATTCTATGGTGTCATGGCTTTACAATCAAAAAATGTCATTATAATGGAAGTCAATGGGACAAAAACAGCCACCAACAATAAATGAGGGAGAAAAAATTAAAATCTAATGCTGCACAAAACTAACAATACATCAAAGCTAATTTACAGTTATTAATCTTTGACATGCCCAAGACTGTCATAAAAGGTAAAAAAAAATATCCAGTCCACAATTACTTTTTATATTGAAAATATGTCATTTTGTGTGTGTTTTTTCTTCCCAAATCAGTGACATAATTTATGAACTTGGTAATTAAAGAGTTAAAATCTTTGATTTTTTTTTTTTACATTTGGTAGTTTGATCAGGACTGAGGGTGATTAATAGATTTATGCAAAAAAAAAAAAAAAAAAATCTTTATCTGAGACTTTTTTACAGCATTTTAATTTAGTGGGTGTTTTCATCCCAAACATAACAAAAGGGTAGTGAATTTACCCACAGTATACTGTTGAGTTTTTGAAATATTTCAAGCATTTTCCCAAAATAAGTGTCAAAATAAGATTTGTCACCAATCATTCCATTAGCTGCAACACAGAGAAAGTTGTGGCCAAAATAAGACTCAACTTTACCCCCTAGTGGACGAAAACGTCCCCAACAACGCATATGGGGTATTATGTAACAGCAAGTCATTTGTGCAAGTACATTTGACTTGCAGTTTTTCCAAAACTTAATCATTTTTATTTGGTACCAGCTGCAGTAGTTAATGTTGTTTTATATTATACAGCTATCATTGAGCTAAGGTATACCCCCCTACCACCCCATCTATCATTGGAGAACCTGTGTTACACAGATATGGCATATTCATGGTAGTACACATGAAATTAATGTATTTATCTGTCATTTAAACTTACATAAACAGAAATCCTGTCTCCCCCTCTAGTGGACCTTAAGTGTAAGACCTTCATCGCTCAGATAATGAAAGTCACTAGGATTTTTTGAGAAGGAAAAAGTCTGATCTGAGCTGAATTTGGTGAAACAATAAAATTTTAGTTGTTGTCAAGGCCAACAAAGAAGACTAAAAGAGAAACATCATTCAATTTTGTCTGTAATAAAACTAATAATTCTAATTTATTTAATACATTTAACTATATTAATTTCCACAATTAATTATTAATGTCACACACACCTACCTAGTGCCATTAGACTTAAAAGATGAGAGTGGTAAATGTTACAGACATATTATCATGGAAATGTTCAGTCTATTATTGAATTTTATTTCCACTTCACTTTTATCCCAGGAGACAGAACTATTTGCACTGTATTTACAGTGGGACAATATTCATACAATACTATAACCTAGAAATAATTTAAAGGGGTGACTTGCAAGTCACAACAACGCGAATTATGTGTCTACATCTGGTTTTAGATATTACTCTTGTAAGACTCTTATTCTGAAAGACTGAGGAGCCCGAGTAGAAGGCGGAGCGATCCGACCAATCAGATGAAAGGAGCGTTTCAGCTCCGCCCACAAGTGCGAATGAAATATTGAAGCCATAAGCCGTTTTTTAAACCCAAAACGACAAAATGAGAAATCAAGTCAAAAACTCATTTTCCGTTTGTTAACCTAGATGGAATAACGAATAAACGAGCCATTTTTCCATTTCTCGTTATTTAATTCATGTTATCTCACTTGAATCCTCTTGAGTTTTTCGTTTTCTGTTTTTTAATTTGAAACGGATTTGGAATGGACGGAAGATACCCTGATTGAAAATCATCATCAAAAATGGTGGCGGGGAAAGAGTTAATAATTAATCTACAGCTGAATCAACACTTTCCATGTGTCACGTAAAATGAATTACCTCATCTCTCCAGAAGATGGTGTCTGAAATGTGCTCACTTCTTTTTGTTTGCTCATTCAGTGGACTATACTAGCGGAATATTATTATTATTATTTTGTGTTATTATTATTGAGTGAAAACAAAGAAGATCATCCAGCATAGAGAAATAACAACAAGAAACACAGGAGAAACTTATATTTTTATACTTATTTTATATGCAAATCTGCTTGATTTTAATACATTTCAAATCTAATATCATATTATCTGTTTATCATTAATCATATAAAAAAACATGTAGACTATCATTTGTTGCAATTTTGTTTTGTTTGTGCAACTGTTGAGAATCATTTGTGGCAACGTGATATGCCACACAGTATATGTTGCAACATTTTGTACCAATTTTACTTTGTTAGTGGTATATATTATAAAATCAATGGTATCTGTTCTAGACATCATTACCTCAATGTGACTGAATCCGTGAAGTTTCTCATAATCAGGTGGGCGTTATTGACGTTTAAATGTGGTCATGTGTTTGTTTCATCCGTCTGACATCAATCAGGAAGCCACAGGAGTTTAGAACGAATCGTTGTCACCCCTTAGTTTCAATAAAAGCTTTTTCCGACTGAGGAGGAAGTTTTGACTTCTGAACGTTACACTATATCATTGTTTTCAGTGTTCAATGATCTTTTATCTCAAGGTGATTCCTTCTGATATGAGGCCTTTAAAGTCTTACAAACGTTTAATCTTTTCATTGCATCACACAGGGTTGTCCCTGTTCTTTTGCTTCTCTCAGTTCCCTTTGTGGTTTGGGAAACACAGTCAATGAAAGATTTGTTTCAAAAGGTTTCTTGCGATCTTGATGTCACTGTTCCTCTAACATCTGATGTTGTAGCTTCTGCTCAGACCACCAGAGGGCACAATCCCCAGTCGTTACTTTAAATAAGTGGCTTTTTTGTGTACTTCTACTTCTAAAAGTCGTTTTTAAAATCTGTAATTTTACTTTTACTGAAGTATATTTCATTACATTTCAAAAAACATTAATTACTGAGTAAAAAAAATAAATACATTTGCTCCCTGGAAACTACTTAAAGGGGCAATGTGTAATATTTACAACGATCTGTTTACAGAAATGCAATATAATATACATAACTATGTTTTCAGAGGTGTAAAAAGAACCGTTAGGTTTTTATTAGCCTAGATTGAGCCATTTCTATCTACAGACACCGCACTGCTAGGGGTGCGCCGAATCCGATCACGATCGCCCAATCGTTAATGCGAATCTCGTCAGTAAAGCCGGTTCTCTAATCAGCGGTTAATTCCATCAGGTGCGTGATTTCACTTAGAGCAGCTGTTACTACACAGAGCCGTTGTTAACTGAGAAGATGCGCAAATAAACGCTGAAAATGAACGTGGATTTGCGCAGCATCCTCTAGAAAATCCATCCTCATGATGCTAGGGATGTTTCCAGTAAGTTCTGGATTGCTGTTTCTGTCATTTACAGTGAAGCTTTTATATTGTGTGTGTGTGTGTGTTTTTAACTGACTAGACAGACAGACAGATAGATAGATAGATAGATAGATAGATAGATAGATAGATAGATAGATAGATAGATAGATAGATAGATGGAAATACAATTTCTTACAACAGTTAAAACATTTAACTGAAAACTGTTCAGTTGACTTCAGTTGTCTAATTGTAAAGGATATCCTTCATGGTTTTAGGAGGAGAATGATGACATCGAGCTGTACGTGTCGTCTGTCGGAGCATCAGAACCTGTGGCTCATGAGGAAATGATCCGATTGCTCAACATCAACACCCTTCACCACAGCTCTGGGCCGCTTGCCACCACTGAAGCATCCACTGAGGTTTGTGTCTCAACCGTTGTAGGATGAGGTTTCAGTCAGATGTAAAACTGCGGAACACGCTGTTGTTGCATTGCCTTGCATTAGGTGAATAACAACGGTAGCAGAGTAACAGTCCTGCCTCCTACGTATCGACCTTTTCTGGCAAACCCGTCCGATTTGCATCAGTGGGCCATAATGAGAGCCACCATCATTTGTGCCGCTTGTTCAGCTTTTCAGCGTCCTTTGGCTGTCTCGAGCTGTGCTGTCTGAGACGTTGGAGGCCCCTGGTTCTCATTCTGACACCATTCTAATGTTTCAAAAAGTTTTTAAAATACATATGGAAAAATCTGACCACCAAAATGTCTCTTTCTTCATAGCACAGGAGTCTCAATATAATTGTATTATCTGAACTCTTAATTTGTCATTTGAAGATTATAAAAAAAAGAAAGAAACTTATGTTAAAGAGAAGAATTAAAGAAGATGGTATAAATGTATTGCCTTTTAAGGGGTTAAACAGGGGTTAAACATTTATAGTTTCCCATTTAAAAATTCCAACTGAAATAAAATACAATATTGACTTATTTCACCTAGTTTATACAGTTATAAACTAAAACTAATAAATCAAAATTAATGAAAACTATATAGGCAATTAAACTGAAACTACAAGTGAAACCGAAGTGTAAAATATTTAAAAAATAATAATAAAAACTACAATAGTATATCAACTATACTAAAATAACACAATGTTTACTTCTCAGTTGGAGAAGCAGTTTTTTTTTTATAATATAAAAAGGGTATAATACATTTTATAGCATTTTTGGTACTAATGATGTTTATAATATAATATAATGCAATGTACATTACTAATTATAATAATGATAATAAATATAATATATAATACAATTATTGTAGTGTTTTTCCACTATTTGTAAAATATTGAAGATGTTTTGCAGTATGACAAATTTTGCAGTATGTAAAAAGTACAATAATTTATGTAGTCTCTCCATTAATATGATCGAATTAGTGATAATGTTTAAAATATTTTAACTGAATATAGAACGTTACCTCACAGGACCCTGCTGTTAACTTCCCAAGTACAGGTGCACTTGTGTTGCAGTGTGTGTGTGTGTGTGTGTGTGTGTGTGTGTGGGCAGATTCAGGGGGCGGAGTCAGCTTCTGTCTAGCCCAATGTCAATGTCTTCCTTAAGATCGCACTTGTTGATCCCTGTATTACTTTTACTCAAGCACGGTCCAAATGTGTTTTAATGCTCTCAAACCTCCCGCCTGATATAGCACTGCAGATCAGCTTGACATTGTTGGATTTCACGGCTGTTAATGTTCTTGTCTGTCTGGCTTTGAGCAGAAGACCGTTTTCAAAGACCACCATGAGAAGAACAGCGTTTGGGGTAAAGACGGCTTCTATGTGCTGGTTATCTGCCTCACAGTATTCATCATCGTCGTCACCTGTTTAATGGTATGTATCTCTCAGAGGCTTCTACCATATGCTTGATTTTTATAGTATGTGATGCAATGTGGGAAGATACAGCCCTCTAAAAGAGTATGTGTGCATGGTGGCGAGTTTGCATTAATGACATTGAGCTCTCGCTTATGTTTTAAGGATTTATTAAGTTTCTCCTAAAATTCCTTCATAGAAATACCAATAGATTCATAATGAGTAGATAGTTGTTAACACTTCAAAATGACAACTAGGAGAAATATTTGAGTTGGTATTGAGATGCCTAACTTTTGATGTGGGAATACTGGTGTCTTTCTCAGGAAAACAAACATAGGAGAAGCAAGAAACTTTGGTAAAAGTCAAGTCATCTTCATACATGCCACTTCATACAATACACATTTTTCCAAAGTCACTTCACACAGAAGTTTAAACTTCTTCAAATATGAGAAAAAGTGAATTCTGCTGTAAATCAACTCTAAATGGACAAGAGTGTGATTATTCAAACCCAAGTCTCTTCGGTGTTTTGTTCACAATTTACTCTCCATTTCATCTCGGTGCTTTTTATAGAAATAGATGCGATATTAAAGAGATCTTATTTGTGATTAGGCCGTCCTGCGGTTTAAAAACACTGAATACTCGTTCACTTCTACAAGTTCTGATACTTCCTGTTTAATGCTTGTCTCAGCAGAAACCCTTGTGAAGTTAACGCCAACGGTTTTTAAGATTAAAACTCCGATCATTCACGTCTGTACGCACAGAAGACACTTGGGTTGTATGATACCGTGAGTAATTGTGAGAAAGACCAGAGACACAGGATATGATACAGAAAGAGTCATTGCAAAGCGGATGTATTGTGGCAGAGGAAGTCGCATGGTTTCCTCTAGTGGTTCAGCACTTTAAGGGATCAGCGCTGCCATCTTGATCGCACCTGACTCTGCCCTCTGATTGGCCAACGTTTGCTCTTAACGTTTAAGTCTGTCTTAAGTCCGGTAATGACATCATCGCACGTCCTCAGAGCACCCGCTCTCTCTGGCGCTGATGGACTGAAGAGCTTAAGGAATAATTACCATCTTAAGCTGTGAGCCGCGTAAATATAGGGACAGGACTGGTTTTCACACTTGTTAAAGGGTTAGTTCACCCCAAAATGAAAATTCTGTCTTTAATTACTCACCCTCGTGTCGTTCCAAACATGTAAGAACTTTGATCATCTTTGGAACAAAAATTAAGATATTTTTGATGAAATCTAAAAGAGCTCTATGACCCTCCATTGACACCAATGCAACTGAAATGTTCCCAGGCCCAGAAACGTAGTAGAAACATTGGTTAATGCCTTTAATGCATTGGACCACCAAATATAATGATCCTTTTGCATGAGACATCCTAAACAACTAAAGGCAACTATATTATATATATATATATATATATATATATATATATATATATATATATATATATATATATATATATATATATATATATATAATAAAAAATATACCTAAAATATCAGCCGTAAAATATTTACTCATTACGGTATAGAATAAAAAGTATTCTCATAGCTTCGCAAAACTGAAATTGAGCCACTGATGTCACATAGCCTTGTTTTACAGATGTCTTACTATGTTTCTTGGACCTGGGAACATTTCAGTTGTGTTGCTGTCTATGGAGGGTCAGAGAGCTCTCAGATTTAATCAAATAAAAAATATCTTAATTTGTGTTATGATGATTAATGAAGGTCTTGCAGGTTTGGAACGACATGACGGTGAGTAATTAATGACAGAATTTTCTTTTTGGGGTAAACTATCCCTTTAATTGTTTAGGCGTCAATCATGAATCATTGTAAGAGTATGAATTGTGAAAACAGCTTTTTGTGCTTGTAGGGTTGCCAGATGCATTTGCAACACAATTCAACTACATTAAGGGCCAGTAATGAAGGAAGTGTTTGTCTTTTTGAAATCAGGCCTAAAGATGCACTGAAACCATACAACATCTCGTTGTGACGTGATAGAGACCTCTTGTGGCAAACTTTGGAATTCCTGGATGCAGTTGTGAGCACATTTGTTTTCAGGCATGAAAAATGTGTCATATTTAAATATTTACGAAGGAGTTGTATTGTTAAAATAAATGTAGAGGGATTTTTTTTTTTGACTAGATACCCTGGCTTTTCCATGTCCTGGTTTCTTTGTAGACTATTTACTATGAGGATTACTTTGAATTGTGTAGATGAAATTAAAGCAATATTGAATTAGTTTTAATCATGAAGATTATTATAGATCATTTAATTTCTCAACAACAATGGAAACCATCTAAAAGTATTCAGAGACTGAATCAGTTCATTAAATATGTATGCTGATTGGGTAAATCAATATAGTTAAGTATTTGTAAGTAAAAGAAAATCTACCAATTTAATTTAATTTTAATAAAAAAAAATTGCAAATAGTAAAAGCAGAGTAACTGTATTATTGTTGTATTATTATTATTATGGAACACATATTCACTATTAACTAAGAGTTTTCCCTCAATAAATTCCTAATTTGTTTCTTATTAATAGCATTAATATTAGTATTGGGCAGAGTTAAGGTATCTAAAATATGGTCATGCAAAATTAGGTATTAATGTGCTTTATAAGCACTAATGGATAGCCAATAAGCCAGTTATAAGTATGCTAATAAGCAAATAGTTAATACTGAGAATTGGTCCTTATTTCTTATTTTTCCTTAATAGAGCGACCATGTCTTGTACACATAATGTATGATTTAAATGGGTATAAAATGGACAGCTAAGCTGTTGAATATGGTTAAGAGCAGCAATGTTAGTAACAGGAATAAGGCTGCTGAGGTTAGATACAAGTAGTGGTGAGGAAGTGTTGTGTAGTTCAGATAATGTGATGAAATATCCTGTGAGATCTTAAAGGAACACTCCACTTTTTTTTGAAATAGGCTCATTTTACAACTCCTCTAGAGTAAGACAGTTGAGTTTTACCATTTCTTTTTTAAAGGGGGGGGGGGGGGTGAAATGCTATTTCATGCATACTGAGTTTTTTACACTGTTAAAGAGTTGGATTCCCATGCTTAACATGGACAAAGTTTCAAAAATTAAATTGTACGTTTGAAGGAGTATTTTTGTTCCCAAAATACTCCTTCCGGTTTGTCACAAGTTTCGGAAAGTTTTTTTCGAGTATGGCTCTGTGTGACGTTAGATGGAGCGGAATTTCCTTATATGGGTCCTGAGGGCATGTCTGCTGGAAGAGCGCGTGCTCCCGCATAGCAGAGCACTGAGAGAACAGACATTCACTGATCAGAGCGATTCACTGATCAGAGCGAGAGCGTCGCGAAATGTCACAAAAGAAGTGTGTTTTTGGTTGCCAGGGCAAGACAACCCTGCACAGATTACCAAAAAAAAAAACAGCATTAAGGGACCAGTGGACGGAGTTTATTTTTAAAGAACATCGACGGAGTTGTGCAAGTGTTTTTGTTTGTTCCCCTGCATTTCGAAGATGCTTGTTTTACAAACAAGGTCTAGTTTGACGACGGACGTATCGTTTATTTCTTAAGGATGATGCAGTCCCAACGAAAAAGGGTCACGATCGTGTGTTGGAACCGCAGGCGGTGAGTAAAACTGCATCAAATATCTCTGCCTCCTTGTTAGTTCGTCCCCTCCCATCGGAGACCCGGGTTCGAGCCCCGCCCGGAGCGAGTCGTTGCTGCTGCTGCTCTCGTTCAGTTTCAGCCTCGGGATCTGATTCTGGATCATAAATAAACGGCTGAATCTGACTGTTAGCCATGGTTTGTTTTGGATGATGGGTTTTCCCTCATGGTAATGTCACAGTTAGCTTCCACATGCTCTCAACGCAAAAGCTTACTCGCGCTCGTGATTCTTTAGCTCCGCCCACACGTCACGCCTCCAGCTGGTCGTGTTTTTCTGGGAAAAATCGGTACAGACTATCTTTCTCTTATGAATATAATAAAACTAAATACTTTTTGGAGTTATGAAGGGTGCAGTACTACTCTATAGGTTTTCAAGATTAACAGGGTATTGAGTGAAAACGAGCATTTCACCCCCCCTTTAATGCATTCAGCCGAATCTGGGTCTGGCGGCAGCACTTTTAGCTTAGCTTAGCATAGATCATTGAATCTGATTGGACCATGGGTGCAGCAATGTGCTACCGCCAGACCTGGTGATCAGCTGAATGGATTCGAAAACGGTAAAACTCAACTGTTTAACTCTTAGGGGAGTGAAATGAATTAAGTAGGAGCATTATTATAATAATGACAATCGTCATTCGTGAGAGTTCTAAAAAAATACATTTTTAAACATGTAAAATATTATTTATTTCCAGATTTAGGGTGACCTGGACAAGGTTTAACTAGCCGCGAGTAATAGATTAATATTAAAAATGAATATTTCCTTTCCTCAGGTGCTTTACCGAATAAAGGAGAAGGAATTCTTGGATCATCAGCTCAAAGACCCATCCCCGCCCAGCCGGGACATACAGCTGGCACCCATCCCTGTTCATGGTGCTCAGCCCCCTCTGACCCTCAAGAACAGTATGGTCCAGGCCAACCAGACGTCCAAACCCAGTGCCACCCTTTCTACCAGCAGCACAAGCGCCCCATCCTGTAACATCAGCATCCATCCGACTCATTCCAGCGTGACGGCGTCAGAGCCGCAGTGCCCACCTGGACACTCTGTGGCTGAACTCAAACCCACTGTGTCCTCCACACATTCACCCTTCAGGATGAAGTCTGTTGCAGGCCTGCAGGAGCGGTAAGACTTCCTTTATGCATGAAAGACTTTTGATTTATAGGGGTGCTATTATGCCCTTTTTATATAAGTTGAGGCATTTGAGGGAGTTCAGAAACAGTGCTGACTGATACATAGAATATAACTCTCTAGGGAGGGGACTTTGTGGTTTGTTACTTTGCAGATCGGTTTCATGCCCGAACAACAACGTTACGCACTAAAGGAAGTTAAAAGTGTAAAAAGAAGAAAAGTACACCTTTTAAATGAGTTAATAAAAAAGGAAAAATGTCATTATTTACTTAATTTCATATTGTTTCAATTGTAAACTCCTTTTTGAAGGAGAGTTTTAGAAGAATCTGCTTTTTTCAAGGTGACATTGCGAGAGGATTTATTCAGTTTTTGACAAAAATCATTGATTTTTTGTGTGGCATAACTAAATGCAAATGTGCAGAATGGAATAAGAGACTTCAGAGATCTTAGCTTCGCAAGCAACTTACTAGATTTTAATGACATAACCAAGCTTAATACACTCTATGACAGGGATTCTCAGCTCTGGGATTCTCAGATCCATTTTCGAGATCATATGTGTGTAAATGTATGCTTCTGACCAACTTTTTCCACTTTTTATGTTATTTTAGCAAGAAATCAGTATGGTATTTCAGTATTTACTTAGTTATCACCAAATCTGTTGTCGATCATTAAACTGTCGTGCTAATAAAAATGGATCTCGAGGGACAGGGTTGAGAACCCAAGACTTAATTTTCCATAATAAAATGTTTCTGTTCAGACAATTCATCTTTAGACCATCCTGACAAAAATATATGAAATTCAACTTGATTGGTCAAACCCTCAAATATTCTCAAATATTGCAGGATTGAATTTGACGATCAGTGCTCCAAAATCTCCATAATGCTTAGCTGTATTGAAACAAAACCTGGTACATGTCAAGATAAACATAACCTGAGGCTACGCACAGTTTTAGGACAGTGTCAACTATAAGAAATATGAAATATATAACTTATAACGTCAACTTGTTTAATTTAGTGTGGCATACAGAGGTGATCAATACCAATTTTTTTTTCATGGCAGCCCTGCTGAAACAATCAATAGAAACCTTCACAGAATTTTCAATGGTTTTAACTGGTTATAATGGGAATTCTATTGTTTTTAATGGAAAGTAATTGTCCCTGTTGGTCTCTACTGGTAATCTGTCATCTTCTATTGGTGGTTTTTTAACACCACTAAATCCTAATAGAATATATCCCAGAACACATGACAGGAAACCATTTTTTTCATAGTTAAAAGTTGATGGTTTTTAATGTTTGCAATAATATTTGTAGTAGAAACCATTCAAATTTTATGATGGTTTTTATCGTTTTGTTTTTTTTTTCAGCAGGGAGCAGTTTTGTTCTATAGCCATTTTACCTTAAAATACTGTATTTTACAGACACTTGAACATATGATTATGAAACCTGGTATGGGTCATTGGCACCATGGGAATAACCTAGAAGTTTGTGGTGAATATTATAATGAAATGTTACATTTTACCTGCTGGGATGAGATTCCTTGGGTCATTCTGAGAACAATGAACATTTTCCTGAAAACCTACTTTCTCAAACTCCACTTAGACCATTGGTCATAATTTATGAGTTTAAAAGTTATGGATTTTATTTTGCCAGACCAAACTTATACCATATAACAAATCAATTGTCTGAAACATGCGTTCACCTCCCATATTCACTTTGATGCAGCAAACATTGCTTTGGACCCAGTTCGCATTACAGCACATATAAACACAGGAGCAGATTTCCGTTGAGGCAGGAACCTTTCACTTGAACGCCCCCCTTCTGAATTGCAAACTTGGAGAAACCACACCAACTCTAGCTAGAATCCAATATGGCTGCTCAATCCATTAACAGAAGTGAAACAGCAGTAATATATTGTTTATTGGCTTTTTTTTTTCAACCTCCAACCTAAGCAATGCTTATGTCTTAGAGCATTAGGCTAGGGCATTTTTATTTCTTATGCCAGCAGGTGCAAGTAAAGGTAGATTTGTTCTACCACACTTACCTGACTGTGTTTTGTTAATGGTTTCCAGATATTTTTGATGTGTCTCTGTTGTCTCATGCAGACGTGGATCTAATGTCTCGCTGGTGCTGGACATGAGTGCTTTGGGTTCCGTTGAGCCTTTGAGTAGTGGGGTCGTGACCCCACGTGAGCGTGCCACTCAGGAATACCTGCAGTCAGCCAGTCGGGTCCTCTCACGGCATCAGCTTCGTGACATCACTCTGAACACACCGCTGCTGCATGCAGAGTTTGCCGTAAGTAACACACCAGTGCAATAAGTAAGTTCAGCAATAATTTGGTTCAGGTCGGCTTTACTTAACCATGGGAATTACAGACAGTTGGGGTTCAGTTCGGCATCTTTCAGTGCTTCTGTTATGACAGTTTGACAATTTCTGTTGTATTTGGTTTTCAGAACGTGTACTTTTTTTATCCACAGGAAATTCCAATGAACTTTGTGGATCAGAAAGAACTGGATATCCCAAATCATGGATCAAAGAATAGATACAAGACCATTTTGCCAAGTTAGTATTAGAATTTCTAATGAATGGCTTTTAACTGTATGTCATTTTACTCTGAGCCGAGTGTTTATCTGGAGGCAGTAGTGGCCTAATTGTTAGAGAGTTGGACTTGTAACCCAAAGGTTGCAGGTTTGAGTTTCGGTACGGGCAGGGATTGTAGGTGGGGGGAGTGAAATACCAGCACTCTGTTACACCCTCAATACCACGACTAAGGTGAGACCCTTGAGCAAGGCACCAAAACCCCAGTTTGGAGCACAAAAGGAGAAATTTTGAAGAATGTTCACACTGCTTTTTGCCATAAAAATGTTAATGAAAACAGGAGTGATCTTTAAAACATTAAGTACAATAGACACTTTAAAAGTGCTAATAGTGTTGTCAAAAGTACTGGTACTTTGGTACCAATTTGTTTCTGAAATTTTAAAAACATATCCGTTCTACTGTATTGGTAGTACTGAGTACCAGGTAAATTCAGTTCCCGGTGACAAACTCTGCTTTCAGATATTACCATACCTAAACACAATAAGTACGAATTGTTATTCTACAGTGTAAAAAGATTTTTTGATCATAACAGGAGTTTTTAAGTGAAATCAGTTACAGTGACTACAAAGATTGAGCTTTTAATGCAATGTTTATTTAAAGAACATTGGATGGGTAATATTTGCATTCATAATTTAATTTAAAAAAGTTATATTTTAAATATTAAAGAAAACTATTAAAATCAAATCGTTCCAATAGTTTTTGATGCAGTGCTGAACTTGGAACAGAGAAACTCTAAACTCTTTACTGGTTTGCATACAATTTTTACTGGTATTGATATTGTGTAGTGAACTTTTGGTACATTATTGTGACAACACTATTGCAATACTGCTACATTTACATGATACAAAATTATCATTTAATAATCGGATTGATGTCTCAATTGGACTAAAATGACTCAGTCCTAGCATAATTGATTTGAATGACATTTCAGTCCGATTGAAAGTTATTGCAGAGTGTGGACCTTAAATAATGTGCATATGGTTACATTTTATGAACTAGCCAGTAGCAGTTATTACAACAGTTTTGATGACATCAGACTGCACTTCAGCTTCTCATTTGATTTTCTGTCCAATCAGATACTCTAACTTAGTATCAGATACTAGATCTATACCTGAAATTTTTCAGTTGTTAGTTTTTCACACTTGTTCACAGTTATTGAGCCACAATAGAAAGTGCATTAAAGTTTACAGAAGTGTTTCATGCTAGGAATGTCCTATATACTCTTTAGCAATATCAATATTTTTTCACATGATTATTTTCTTTCACTAATTAGTTGAGAAGGATGCCATTGTATTTTTTTTGGCTCGATTCTGACTTGTTTACACTGTTCTGAAAATATTTGTTCGTTTTTTTAATTTCCTCGTGTTGTGGTGAATCGAATATAATGCTACAAAAATGTTCACACAATTCTCATTTAATTTCAGATCCACATTCCAGAGTTATTCTGAAGAGTAAGAACTCAAACGACCTGCTCAGCAGTTACATTAATGCCAACTACATAAGAGTAAGTTCAATTTTCAGTGACACGCTCACAAATTCCTCAGTAGCCAATGACAAAGTGCCACTTAATGTCCTTCATGAGAACTTAAATCTACTACTATCCGTGATTGTAAAGTGAAACATGGTAATAGGAGAGTTTAGTTTGATCTCCAAATTAACCTAAGTATCCAAAAAGAGTCATTATGCTATTAAATCTGTTTTAAGTTCAGCACTTCTTGTCTCCAGGGCTATCTCAAAGATGAGAGAGCCTTCATTGCCACTCAGGGTCCAATGATCAATACGGTGAATGACTTCTGGCAAATGGTCTGGCAAGAGGACTGCCCTATCATCATCATGATTACTAAACTGAAAGAAAAAAATGAAGTAATTTTCAATAAAAATATCTATAATGTTCTTAATATGGCTAAATAGACTGTCGATGTACATAACGGTTTTCCTTTTTCAGAAATGTGTTCTGTACTGGCCTGAGAAGAGGGGGATCTATGGAAGGGTGGAGGTCTTAGTTAATAATGTGAAGGAATGTGACCACTATATAATCCGCTCCCTTACACTAAAGGTATTTGTATTAGAAGATAAACACTCTTTAGAAAAATGGTTTTAGCATACATTTTAATTCATAAATTTTGGCAGACACCATACAAAGGGACTAATACGAGTGGAATCGGTTCATCTAAGAGAATTACAATGGCCAGATACTGTAATGGAGCGAATGTTTTTGTATCCCCAGCAAGGAGGCCAGAGTCGTAAAGTGGAGCACTACTGGTATACCTCATGGCCGGACCATAAGACCCCAGAGAGCGCTGGACCCCTGCTGCAGTTAGTTAATGATGTTGAGGAGGACAGGAGAGGCTTTACATCCCGTGGGCCGGTTATTGTACATTGCAGGTACAGGAGCTTACCAGCAAAATATTACGAATTGTCTACTGTTTAACACTTTTCCACCATTGCACGATATGCACAGTATTGTCGATGTAATATAGTAAAAAAAGTTCATAATTCAGTTACAATACAAACATATAATCAATCGGTAGCACTTTATTTTACAGTCCTGTTCCTCATGTACATACTATGTACTTATTATAGTAATTACAATAACTATGTAATAACTAGGTACAAACCCTGAACCTACCACTAAACCTAACCCTACCCCATGTAGTTACCTTGTGTTACCAGAACTTTCTTAGATACACTGTAAGTACACTATAAGTAAATGTTAGTACATGTACTGTAAAATAAAGTGCAACCAATCAATCATTAACCATTTAAATTATCTTTGACCTTTTGTAGCGCTGGAATTGGTCGGACAGGGTGTTTCATAGCCACGTCAATCGGCTGTCGTCAGTTGGAGTTGAAGGGAGTTGTGGATGTGCTGGGAATTGTGTGCCAACTTCGGACAGACAGGTACAACTGGTTCAGTATTTTGAAATACGATTATGAAAACAATTATGAATATGAATACAACATAAATTCTTGAGTTGAAATGGCTGAAGTACTAGAATAGTTCACCATAAAACAAAAAATATTTCATCGTTTGCACACTCTAAAGTTGTTGAATTTCTTTCTTCTGCCGAATACAAAATAATATATTTTGAAGTATGAGAGTAAGCTAAAATTATAAGGTTTTTATACTATGGAAGTCAACTGGGCCCAGCAACTGTTTGGTTACCCACATTCAGAATATCTAGTAACGGAAAACTCTGACATATAATACGACACCTGACATTGCACCTCCCACCTGACACAACACCTTCAACTGGGGGCTCGGCAGACCAAGGCCGAGCTAGTGGGAGTGAGGATGAAGGATGAGCCAGGTGGAGCCAAAGAGAGTGGAAGGCTAAAGAGCAGGTGGAGGTCTGGAAGTCTAGTAAAATCCAAGTGACGATGGACCAACAGTAGAGACCACAGAGGGAACGATGAGCCTATGTCTTCACAGGGTGAGTGGAATCATGGGCTCAGAAGCCGGAGGTGGAGCCAGCATTGAGAAAATGGAATGGAAGTCGAGGAACTGGTTAGAAATAGTGAAGAACAGGAGCCAAGAAGCTGGGTTGGACAAATCCACCAGAGCTGGGCCAAACGTGGAGAGGTAAACGAGCTTGGAAGCTGGATTGAGTCAACAGAGTAAGAAGGTCCAGGAAAGTGCTTGGAAGCAGAGTGCCCAAAAGGCCTTGGGGTTGGGAACCTGGGCAGGAACACACTCCAGAGAATCTAGATCTATGATATTCAGCTCCAGGATGGACATGCCGGAGTAGTGGGTTCTCGGGTATGCCTTGGGTCCGTAGTAAGCATTGGCTCTGCCCTGGGAAGGACTGGAGTAGACAGATGGAATTGGAAAGTAGCTGGATAGTCTCAGACATGCTCCCTTTCCATCTCTTCCTTGATGAAATAGCCATTGATCATATCTGATGTACTGTACAAGACTAGTGTGGTGCTGTGAGAGGGAAAGGTATAGTACATATACTCATCCAATTCCTCCTGAAAACATGCTTTTAGCATGTGTCTACTCCTGGGGACTGGATGGAACAAGTCAAAAAAATCCTCCAAAGGGGGCAGCCAGACTGGTGGAGGTTTAATAGCTAGTCCTAGCTAGAATAAACACAAAAATGTAGGTCTGATTTCACAGACAAGGCTTAAGCAATGCAGCTCAGTTATGCATTTTAATCTGTAGATTCAATGTTCGAAAGAAAATCACATAAAACACTTCTTTCAGCAGCTACAACAACTACAAACAAGCTAAAAACTATAACATGATTTTCATCAAATTCTCATTTTAATGGTGATGGTTGTTGCAAGGCTTGACTGTAATCATGCGGTGTCTTTTTCCACAGGGGTGGAATGATCCAAACGGAGGAACAATATGAATTTGTGCATCATGTCTTGAGTCTCTATGAAAGCCGCCTTCCTGTGGAGCCTGGACCGTGAACAGCTAGAGGAGCTTCATCGTTCATACCAAGAGATCTGCTATTGCCATGAGCTTTCTGATTCAGGAGAGGAGACCGCAGATAATGTTTGTGAAGATGGATCTTTGTGGAATTTTGTTCTGTGCGTGTCAAGGCAAGGGTTGCACACATCACAACTGCCGGCAAATGTATTTCTTGGCATATTTTTTAAATAGCCACTTCCGTGCTTTCCAAGGCCACTAGTGTTAAGTGTCACTGTACAAGGTCTAGTTCCACTAAACAATGCTTTTTAAAAACAGTATACACAGCATAACATTTTTTATATCATTTTCCTTCATTTTATCTGAATATAGGCTTAAATATTGGTAAGTAATGGTTTGTAGGCATATTTTATTCTGCTGATGCTGAACACAATTTTTAAATATTCAGACTGTGGTTCCTGTGTTTCTGCTACTGAATCTACAGTGGCGCAACATAATATTTAGTTTGAGCTGCGGTTCACAGTCTGAACTGAATGTTATGAGAAAAGGACTGGATGCCTCAGAATTTCTTTTGCGTTGGCACTGCTGAATTCACAAAACAACAGCAAACCCAGAACAAATGACTTTTTTGAGTGGATTCCTTTAAATAACTAACTCACTAAATCTGTCACTGATTCTTAAGTGGATCCTGAATGATTAAGTGGCTTAAAAAAAAGAGAATCAAGAGGAAAAAAACAAACGAATTTGAACAAATATCCAGTCATGATTCATGACAGCTATGAAACCAAAATAAACAACACCACAACACATTTGGGGAAAAAATATTTCAAATTTAAGAGGTTTTACTTGTGTATTATAATTATGAAATATTCATATTAATGCATACACAGTTTTAGTGTGAACGTTCATGTATGCTGGGACCACAAGGGTTTTGCTGCTAATACTGCATTCGTTTATGGCTTTAGGAATTAAATATGTTGTATGAAAGTGAATATTTCTAATACATTCGTTTTCTATCGTATTTATTATTCTGAAAATGATTGTTACTATTACCTGATACTTTTATAAACCATGGTTATTGTCAGTGTGCACTGTAATGCTATATATTTTCCACTGTGTGGGCTTAATGTTAGGCAGTCAGTGACTTTTCCTATTTATGCTCAATGATGATTAATGTTAATGGAATTTTGTAAATAATAAACGATCTATCATAACCACAATAACAAGATTATAAGCTGCACATATAAATGCCTCAGACAGTGAGGGTAGTAGTATAAGCAACCCAAACTAATGATCTGAGCTGTTTTTATATAATACTTTTGTTGTGGTCGAACTGATTAGTAATGTGTATTGGTACAGTATGTATATTAGAAATGCGTAACTTAGAAGTTTAACTTTAAGAACTATAAACTTTAGAAGCTATTGGTTAATGCTATACAGAGAGTTCTTTCCATTTCCATTGTGTGTTTGGTCCTATAACAATGTTAAACCGTCACCTTAAGCCATAATATCTCATGTTTACATTCTTGGCACTGCAAGTTCATCCAATATGCCCATCTGTTATTACCTCCGTCATGTGAAAAGTGTTTTTGTAAAGTGAAACAGGAATTATGATTCTGACTTTATGGTCATTACTGCCAATAAATGAACCTGGGTTGTCAATTCCGATTTAATTATTTCTGTTCTAACACTCTTACTTTTCTTATATCATACATTAGAGTTGTCGGGGTGGGGGGTAAATTTAGTGTGATCTGCTGTGTCATCACAATTGTGTTGCACTGTGGTATATGTAGTTGCCCGAGGTATACATTCCACACAGCACTAGCAACTTAAGCTTTATTAATCTGTATAGCACGGTTTAATGCAATTTTGTTGCCGGAATGGCTTCACAAATTTGAAAGAAAGCATATACAAAGATTAAAAACAATCAAATCTAACATAATTGTAAGAATAAACCACTTAATCAATCAATCAACCGATGACAAATACCCTTCATCAGGCACTGGTGTCAAAAGTATTCACGTACATTACTCAAGTTGAAGTATAGATACTAGGGTTTAAAAATACTTTTGTAGAAGTTGAAGTATCAACTCAGGCTTTTTACTCAAGTAAAAGTGTAAAAGTACTGGTTTAAAAAACTACTTCAAGTATAAAAGTAAAAGTAATGTAAAGAACAAAAGCTTAGGCCCACGCTATGGGGCCTGTTGTGCTCTACCTCACGTCCTCAAAAAAAAAATTCTAAAGGCCATAGGCCATGACTATAATGTTATATAAAAATATTCATGTTGAAAAATTTGGGATGCACTAGGCTACCTGTTTCAGCCACATATATGTCCATTGAAAATGAACGCACTTTAGTACAATGCAATACATTAAAGAACTAGAGATATGAAGACTAGTTTCCTATAAGTATTGTTATAGTGGAAAAAGTCGAACTTCAGAGGCATGTCATCAATAACTTTTAATGGAATGTTTATGTACATCCAAGCTTAGCTGCAGGAATCTGAGGGCAATGGACAAGAACATTGGTGCAGGCTTAGTAACGATTACTCTTGTGTGGTTGACTATTTACAATAAATAAACATTAGTGCTGTCAAAATGAATGATTAATCCAAGTGATTAATCAAAAAATAAAAATGAAAAATAACTCATAATCCTGATACCTTCTTGATTGATAGCTTCTTGTATTCGGTACATACGTCTGCTATGTCCAGTGTTTGGGGGGTAACGAGTTACAAAGTTGGTATAGCCTACTTATCACAACATTGTCAATCGCGTCGCAATATATATTTATTAAAACGTCTCGCTACCGAACTACCTACAGTAGCTTAATTTGTGGAGGACGAAGAGAAAGCACCCATTTGGTAAATGAGCCAGTGAGAAATAATAACTTTTATGTAGGGTTCAGTCAAAAAAAAAAAAAAAAACTATGAATAACATTACAAATATTTAAAATAAATCCATAGCTTTCACCTTGGATGCTCTCATTTCAGAATTTGTGCTTCCCTTAATCTAAGGGTAATAAATGTATTTCACAATCTGGGTCATTATTTAATACAAAACCACACATAATGTTTCTACTGTATCTCTATCACACACTTTGATATTTAGTTAAGATGAGTGCTGTCTGTCACTGTCTTTAATCAGTTCTGTGAATTACTGTAAACTCATTCATTATAAAGTAGCAACAATGTTGTTTGTTAAGTACAGTACTATCCAAAAGTCTTAGTATCTTCACATTAGTATCTTCACCCCAAAAAAGGGTTTTAAGCCAGTTATTTATATATTTTGCTGTAGTGTGTCAAAAGGAAATATCAGTTTGCCATTAATTTTAATAATAATCTAGTGCGATTTTGAATGCACAAACAGTCTGACAACGGCAAAATGAATGTTTGGAAATGTAAACTGATATTTTCTACTGACACACAACAACAAAATATATAAATAACTTAGTTCAGTAAAACTGGAAAATATTCACAGATTCAACTTTTCCAGATCAATAACTCGCGAGCAAAATGATTTTAGTACACGAATTAGGCCTCTTTTCACTCGTAGTGGTATAGTAAACGAGCTTCTTAAGCGAGTTTGCCTGAAAACAAGCTTTCCTCCGCTCTGTACAAAAAACATTGATCTCAATGCGCTGGCGTCTGAGAGACAAATCCGAAAGGACCGTCTGCAAAGTGCGAAACATTGAAAAAGGCTACTAATAAAATACTCAATAACTTCACAGTAATGCACTGTAGTATTGCCAAATTCAGTTCACACATCACTGCTCTCCTACTGGTTATACTACAACTTTCATTTTGCAAGCAATTGCTTTTGCACATTTTTTATGATTTTTTTTTATTATGAAAAATAGTTAATAACTACCATTATTGAATATAATAGTTAATAACTTTACTGTAACACACTGTACTTCCACTAAATTCAGTTCATACATCACTGCTCTCCTGCTGGTTATACTACAACTTTAATTTTGAAAGCAATTGCTTTTAAATACTTTTTATGATTTTTTATTATGAGAAATAGTTAATAACTTCACTGTTATTGAACATAATGGTTAATAACTTTACTGTAACACACTGTACTTTCACCAAATTAAGGTCACACATCACTGCTCTTCTGCTGGTTATACTACAACACTGGTTATGGAAATAATTGTTTTTACATAACTTTTATGAATTTTAATAAAGGAAAAACTGTTAATAGTCTGTGTGTTACCCTGTTATGTTTCAACTTTCAAGTAAATATTGTATTGTATTAAATTAAATTTATTGCATACATTTTGTACTGTTGTGTGTGATATTCCATTTTGCATTGCCTTTTTCAACACTGGAAGCACCTGTCACCAAAAAAAATGATTGTGTGTGCATTGTAAACATTCTTGGCAATAAAGCTCATTCTGATTTTGCACAAGATGCAAAATTAAATAATTAAATTTGAAATTATTTTTTTGTGTCCATGGTTTCTTTTTAAGACTTTTTTTTTAATTTTTAACAAATATTTGTATTCTTGTTTTTGTCTGTCAAGACAACCGATCATTAGTTAATTTATTCATACACTCATTCATTCATTCATTCATTCTTCTATTTTTTTTATTATTTGGTTATTTTTATTGTAATTGTATGCACTCAAATAATACAAAAAAATTTGTATTATTGTTTGGAGAGGACAATTTTTTTCCAAAAAAAAAAAACAAACATTTTAATTGTAAGGAGCACAGCACGACATGAAAGAAAAATAAATAAATCGTGCTCACGATTTACTCATTTGTTACCTCGATTTACTAACGTGCAGACAATTTACTAGTTCATTCTCTCTATTTATAAATCATGTACACAATTTAGCAAATGGAGGGAATGAATTAGTTAATCGTGAGGACAATTTATAAATTCGAGGGAACTTAATTATAAATCGTGTGCAAGATTTAGCCTACAAGATTTAGTCACTATAGTAGTAGCCAATCAGGAGCAACTTTCAATTAATCTCTACCAGCATCATTACACGTAGAGACGAATGTTGCTACTGATTGGCTGGTGAAGTGTGGTAGAAATGTGGTGTTTTAATCTGTTGTAACTAAGATCGGATATGACTTCGGACATTTTTTTATTAAATGAAGTTCCATCGTTAGATGTAAGTACCCTTTTATTACATAATACAATGCTTGTTTGTTTCTTTCAAGTTATGAAAGGGGTCCCCAGGTCATCATTAAAACTAGGATACTAGATGCATTCAAATGATCGTGCTGCCACAAATTGATACTGTCCATTATATATGTATGTATTTATTTAAAACATTTCTTTCGATAAGCCAAATTAGAATTTTATCAGGAAAAATCTAAACATGCTCAAGTGCGTCAAGCTACGTTTTCAATATTACTGCGTGACACACTTTGGCTTTATTATAGTTTCACCAAATTTACTTATGTTACTTATATAGGCTTTAAAATGAGCTTACACTGTAAACTGTTTATCTAAAAATTGACTAAATGACAAAAGTCATTATTTATTTTTATATTTTCATTAGCAATACAAAGAGAAATTCTGAAAAATAATTTATAAATGAGCTAATAATCCATCAGAAAATAGTTTTTTTTTTAAATGACAAAACTAAATGAAATGACAGAATAAAGGGGGGGTGAAATGCTCGTTTTCACTCAATATCCTGTTAATCTTGAGTACCTATAGAGTAGTACTGCATCCTTCATATCTCCGAAAAGTCTTTAGTTTTATTATATTCATAAGAGAAAGATTGACTGTACTGATTTTTCCCGGAAAAACACGAGCGGCTGGAGGCGTGACGTGTGGGCGGAGCTAAAGAATCAGGAGCGCGAGTAGGCTTTTGCGTTGAGAGCGTTTGGAAGCTGTGACATTATCGTGAGGGAAAAACCATCATCCAAAACAAACCATGGCTAACAGTCAGATTCAGCCGTATATTTATGATCCAGAATCAGATCCCGAGGCTGAAACTGAACGAGAGCAGCAGCAGCAACGACTCGCTCCGAGCGGGGCTCAAACCCGGGTCTCCGGCATGGGAGGGGACGCACTAACAAGGAGGCAGAGATATTTTAAGCAGTTTTACACGATCGTGACCCTTTTTCGTTGGGATTGCATTATCCTTAAGAAATAAACGATACGCAAATCCGGCGTCAAACTGGGCCTTGTTTGTAAAACAAGCATCTTCGAAATGCAGGGAACAAACAAAAACACTTGCACAACTTGATGCCCTGTAAAAATAAACTCCATCCACTGGTCCCTTAATGCTGTTTTTTTTTTTGGTAATCTGTGCAGGGTTGTCTTGCCCTGGCAACCAAAAACACACTTCTTTTGTGACACTTCTTCTTTTTCCAGCAAAAGTGCCTTAGGACCCAAATAAGGAAATTCCGCTCCATCTAACGTCACACAGAGCCATACTCGAAAAAAAACTTTCCGAACCTTGTGACAAACCGGAAGGAGTATTTTTGGAACAGAAATACTCCTTCAAACGTACAACTTAATTTTTGAAACTTTGTCCATGTTTAACATGGGAATCCAACTCTTTAACAGTGTAAAAAACTCAGTATGCATGAAATAGCATTTCACCCACCCCCCCCCCCCCCCCCCCCCTTTAAAAATACATTTTATAATTAGTAATGACATTGTGGAATTTCAAACTTTATTTTAGAAAGACATACCTGCATTGACAATTTGAAAGCAAATGTGTTTGCGTATGTGTATGTATTGACTTTAACATACAATATTAATTTTAAACAGATTTTCTGTGGTATCTAAATAAATCAGTAACAATAATTTTGCTAAGTTCTCAACAATTAATTTACAATTAATTAATTTGTAATACATTTAATGAATAAATTAAATCAATGTAAAGGCCTGTTTTAGTGTTGTTTGTTTAAAGCACTAGTTACTATGGCTTTATATGCTGTGCTAAGCCACAGTACAGTGGGTTTACATAGATAGGGCCTATTAGTTGTTTTGCCAAAAGATTATAAAACTGACAGAGATACAAAACTGGTTGTATCTTAAAGAAAAATAAAACCTTTGTCTGTTCACCTTTTTCCTAACTTTCATAGGCAGTTTGAAACAAAATGGGTAGAGTAAAAAGAGGACAGAGAGTTCAGAGGAAAGACTTGAGTGCGGTGGCTGGTGGAATGGATGCTTTGGTCAGAACAATGAAAAGTGTTGACATTTCAAAGAGAAATACAAGTTATTCCTCAGAAATCTGGTCTGAACTATCCCCGACTCTGTTTGGCCAAGATCATAACAAAAACCGTCATTGGCTATGGGTAATGTGGACCAGAAATCGAAATGGAGTAAGGGATTTGCTTAGTAAACACCAGGAAAAGACAGAAACGACTGAAAAAGAGAAACATGTAGAGGTATGTAGTAAAGACAATGTAACAGAAAACCTGCATCTGAGCATGATTCGTAATATTGAACCAGAATCAGATGAGAAAAATTAGGCAAAAGATGAACAGAAGAATGTGTCATTACAGTTAAAAGTAGTTAAAGTAGAAGAAGCAGTCACATATGCAGAGGGAATATCAGACAAAGATGAGGAAGAAGAATAACACCGTAACGTGTCTTTGCAGAGTATTGTTGTAGACGAAGCAGTCACATATGCAGAGGGAATATCAGACAAAGATGAGGAAGAAGAAGAACACCTCAACGTGTCTTTGCAGAGTATTGTTGTAGACGAAGCAGTCACATATGCAGAGGGAATATCAGACAAAGATGAGGAAGAAGAAGAACACCTCAACGTGTCTTTGCAGAGTATTGTTGTAGACGAAGCAGTCACAGATGCAGATGAAATATCAGACAAAGATGAGGAAGAAGAAGAACACCTCAACGTGTCTTTGCAGAGTATTGTTGTAGATGAAGTAGTCACAGATGCAGAGGAAATATCAGACAAAGATGAGGAAGAAGAAGAACACCTCAACGTGTCTTTGCAGAGTATTGTTGTAGATGAAGTAGTCACAGATGCAGATGAAATATCAGACAAAGATGAGGAAGAAGAACACCGTAACGTGTCTTTGCAGAGTATTGTTGTAGACGAAGTAGTCACAGATGCAGAGGGAATATCAGACAAAGATGAGGCAGAAGAAGAACACCTCAACGTGTCTTTGCAGAGTATTGTTGTAGACGAAGCAGTCACATATGCAGAGGGAATATCAGACAAAGATGAGGAAGAAGAACACCGTAACGTGTCTTTGCAGAGTATTGTTGTAGACGAAGTAGTCACAGATGCAGAGGAAATATCAGACAAAGATGAGGAAGAAGAAGAACACCTCAACGTGTCTTTGCAGAGTATTGTTGTAGATGAAGTAGTCACAGATGCACATGAAATATCAGACAAAGATGAGGAAGAAGAACACCGTAACGTGTCTTTGCAGAGTATTGTTGTAGACGAAGTAGTCACAGATGCAGAGGGAATATCAGACAAAGATGAGGCAGAAGAAGAACACCTCAACGTGTCTTTGCAGAGTATTGTTGTAGACGAAGTAGTCACATATGCAGAGGGAATATCAGACAAAGATGAGGAAGAAGAAGAACACCTCAACGTGTCTTTGCAGAGTATTGTTGTAGACGAAGTAGTCACATATGCAGAGGGAATATCAGACAAAGATGAGGAAGAAGAAGAACACCTCAACGTGTCTTTGCAGAGTATTGTTGTAGACGAAGTAGTCACATATGCAGAGGGAATATCAGACAAAGATGAGGAAGAAGAAGAACACCTCAACGTGTCTTTGCAGAGTATTGTTGTAGACGAAGTAGTCACATATGCAGAGGGAATATCAGACAAAGATGAGGCAGAAGAAGAACACCGTAACGTGTCTTTGCAGAGTATTGTTGAAGACGAAGTAGTCACATATGCAGAGGGAATATCAGACAAAGATGAGGCAGAAGAAGAACACCTCAACGTGTCTTTGCAGAGTATTGTTGTAGACCAAGTAGTCACAGATGCAGAGGAAATATCAGACAAAGATGAGGAAGAAGAACACTTCAACGTGTCTTTGCAGAGTATTGTTGTAGACGAAGTAGTCACAGATGCAGAGGGAATATCAGACAAAGATGAGGAAGAAGAACACCTCAACGTGTCTTTCCAGAGTATTGTTGTAAACGAAGTAGTCACAGATGCAGAGGAAATATCAGACAAAGATGAGGAAGAAGAACACTTCAACGTGTCTTTGCAGAGTATTGTTGTAGACGAAGTAGTCACAGATGCAGATGAAATATCAGACAAAGATGAGGCAGAAGAAGAACACCTCAACGTGTCTTTGCAGAGTATTGTTGTAGACGAAGTAGTCACAGATGCAGATGAAATATCAGACAAAGATGAGGAAGAAGAACACCGTAACGTGTCTTTGCAGAGTATTGTTGTAGACGAAGCAGTCACAGATGCAGAGGAAATATCAGACAAAGATGAGGAAGAAGAACACCGTAACGTGTCTTTGCAGAGTATTGTTGTAGACGAAGTAGTCACAGATGCAGAGGAAATATCAGACAGAGATGAGGCAGAAGAAGAACAACATGTGTCTTTACAGAGAGAAGCACAACTTGAACATGGAAAAACATGGATCAAAAAACTATGGAGAATGTTGCCAGTGGTTTCCAAGAAATTCACAATCACAGTGAACAGGAAGAAATGGCAAAAAATTGTTCCACTGCATGGTTTAACTGAGGCAACCATGGACCCATGTATTGTACAACAGTTTCAGACAGAAAAATCTCTGTTGTACTCTTGCTTTCAAGAGCCAGTATATTAAAAATCATCAGAGCCGCAAAATTAATAGCCCTTATTTAAATATTACTGCAGTTTGTTCATTTGCTTCATGCAGTGTGAAATACTAGTGTGGCAAGGTGGGTGACGTAGTTCAGTTTCATTGGCTCACTGGTGCATGATTGTCACCCACCATAGCCTATTGGAGGTGGAGCTGATGGTATTTTAAGGCTGGAGTTAGATTGCTTTGGCGTGCGTCACGACTGGGACCGCTGATACGGAGTACGGCGGTGCAGACGTGTGTTTTATGCCCGGTTGGGTCACAGGCTGTCCACTGCATGTCAGCCATGAAATCAGTGAAAAGTCTTCCTGCATGTTAATTCATTCATTCAGCTGTGAGCGACTATACACTTTCGTGTGGTACGAGGAATTGCCTTGGTGTGCTGAGCTGTCTCTCCCGTCGCGTTTCTTGAAGGCGGAAGTTTATACCCATCGTTAAAGGAGGATGCGCTGCTGTTTTTCTTTCCCTGCTTTTTTTGGGCTGGTTTACATCTAGGGCATTATTAGTGTCATCGCTCGTGCCCTGATAAGGGTTTCGAAGCTAGTGTTGGGGAACTTTGATTCTGGGACCTGCTCGGTTCGGACTGTTGCATTCATTTAATTTTGTGTAGTGTTGTTTATATCGTTGTTTATTAGTATTCTGTTTTGTATACTTTCAATAGTTAAGTTTGATATTGTAATAGTGTTTCTTCATAAATGTTTTTGTTTATTTTGATGGAAATATTTCAACTGTATTATTGAATTTAATTTGTTTTGGTTTACTCTAGGCACTGCTGGCCCGGGGCTGGGAGGCTGGTTTGGAGTATTATAGGTGGTGGTGCAGTTGTGTGGAGTGCAGTGCTGCTTGGATTCACCTCTCACTGTGTGTGTGTGTGTGTGTGTGTGTGTGTGTGTGTTACACGAATCCACAGATAGGGTCTTCACTCCATCCGGCCTGCCCCCTGCCACTGGAAGGCCTGTGTCTTTTATTATTTTGTTGTTTATTTTTTTGTTGTGAGTATTTTCAAATTGATATTTTTATTTTGTCCAGTACACAGAGTCTCTGATTGTGAAAGTGTTTGATGACCTGACAATTGACATTGATTATCATTGAACGTTTTAACTAATTATGGTGATTTGAATAAAGTCTTTTGTACATTGTTCACACGCCTCTCTCGGATTACTTCAGCCTACGAACCTGTGTTCCTTATTTTTGGTTATTTCCCCATTTCTTACGGGGTGGCGTAGTCGGATTGTCTTTGGGTGTGTTGCCAAACTTATTTCCAATGTTCCTCCTTTCCTTCAGCATTGCCACACTATTTTAAAAGGAAAAGGGAACCAGTGGGAAACCCCAGTTAAAATCTCAGTACTACAAAGAGGGAAAATTACACACACAAAAAAGCGATCGAAAATTCAGACTAGCATCAAATATCAGAAGAGGGAGAATTGCAGGAGTTAGCTAAGTCTTCTACAATAAACTTAAAAACACACCTATTCCTGAACTAATTTCAGGAAACATTACCCGAAGTCTGAATAAAAATGTTCTTAAAGCGATTAGCTTTATTTAGAATTCATGCTGACGTGTTTATGGAGATGTACCTTACTCAAAGCATTATGAAAGAATGTGACTTCCAGTTTTACAAAATGCCTGGGTACATACAACACTTTCAAGTGGACCCATTTGTTGTACATATGTACACTGAAACAGGAGTAAGCATAGTTATGCAACACCTAAGAAAGATGACTCCACTGACCTTATACCTTGATGCAACAGTTAATGCTGTTTCAAAAGTGCCTGGCCAGACCAAAAGACTTCTTTACGACTCTCTCACTCTGCCTGGATGTGGTCAGAATGGACAGTAGGTGGACAGCCTAAATGGGCATTACCGCCGTGTGTACGGTAACTGTATTCAGTCGCGTGTTAAAATCATTCACGGAACTACCACCAGGTGGCACAAAGGGACGGATTGCGAAATGAATGTAATTGTAAAATGAGATAAAAGGAGGAAGTAAAACAACAAGAACATTATGTTATTACATTGTAAACAGTTAATTTCAAGTTAACTTCAAAACGTAGGATAATCTTAGGCTACAGTCTACTCATTAAAAATTAAAAGAAGACCTTTACACAAAGGATCATATGCATGCTATTGTTATTAAACAGTAAATAATAATAAGGCATATATATATACATGGATAAAAAAATAGATGTTTTCATTTCATTTTCATTTCGGTTCATTCTTGGTTTAAAAAAAAATCTTCAGGTTCCATATGCAAAGCGAAATGGGAACGTTGCAGCATTTAGCAATAATTATTATTAACTGTTATTATTCTTGATTTTTATTTCAAACTACTAACACTTTGCATTTTGAATTATGCCTTATGTGTGACCAAGTTGAGTATTTTCTATTTCAGCTGTTTGATCGCGCGGGTGTCTCGCGCACAAATTCACTGGAAACAGCAGGCGTTCACCAGACATTCAGCGTTAGCAGCAGTCTGTCACGGTTCATGAATGCACAGTCTCCTGCTCGCCTCATGTTACGTCATGTTAATTGTTTCATGTGGGTGTTACCACTGATCATCTGATCAGCGGCAGCTGCAGCTCATTCCAACAGCCTACTTAATGCCCTGTCTTTTGTATCGTCTTGTCAGATCGTTGTTTGAGGTCCTCGTGGTTCATGTCTGTTCATCCGTCAGCGTTCCTGCTCATGATCTGTTTCCTTTTCGGCCGCTTCTGGATTACCGCCCTCATTCACGGATCTATCACCACCATCACCTCTACCAAAGCACTCAAAACACCCACTCACCTGTCTGTGCTGCCGCCGATGTCCCTGCGTCACTCTCCAACATCCACTCATCATAACCTCCCTTCAGTAAACATCATTTACTTGCATTTGCCTCCTGTCCTCCATATTAGCGTGACACAGTCAATTTACTCTACATATTGTTAATTATGATTTTTTTCCATCGAACACGCGTGAACTACAAAGCCTATTTTACCTCATGAATAATAGTTAAGCTGCAAATGGGCAACATTACGAATATGGAAACAGATTTCTCCCGAGTGAGAGAATAAGAAAGCCCAACCTTATGCTTAGCTTTAAATGATTATTATTTGTTTTTTCTTATAGCTAAGCCTATATTATTATATAATGTGATTATATTTATCCATTAGAATTATATATTTTTAATTATTGTTTTGTTCTGATATATTTGTTAAATTTAAAAGATTTGTTGTAAAGTGAAGGGAGCTAAATATATCCTGTTGGTACATTATAACTTATTATTAAGCCAGCCATTATTATTTCTAAATGTAATAAAATGCAACTTTTACATGAACATGATATAAAATAAAAAATAAAAAAAACATGCAGCAAATGAAAATAGGTGATTAATCCGTTAAAATGCAACCTATACATGACGCATAATGTGGACAGAGTATATACGCTAATGTTGGCATTATTCTTTTATTAAATGTCAGCTGCTACTGGTGAAGCAAATCCGGAGCCTTTATCTTAATTTCGTTATTGCCAAATACCCATCTTAATTTAAAATTTATCTTAATTTAATTAGTTAAAAAGACTCGGTTTTATTGGTGCGTTGGTCTAAATGAGCCTATGTCTATTTAGAGTGCTGAGATGTTAAGATGTTACAGAGGACTTATTTTATTTCTTTATTCCAACTTCCAAGTGGTGTAGTCTACGTTAGTTATTAATAAATTATGTTAAAACATGAATAAATTACTCATTGTTGACAAAAGGCAAAAGAGCTGTGTGCATGTGCACATTTGAATAATGTCGGGCTGTAAACGGGTTCAGGCTTTAAAAAAGCTGTCAATCAAAATGTACTTGTCAGGCTCGGGCCGAAACCTGTCGGGCTTGGGTCCTGTCGGGCCTAACTTTTAAGGCCCGATTACAGCTCTAGCTTGCATGGGCCTAATCTAGGCTATCCAGGATTTTTTTTTTTCATTGCATCTGAAAATGACTTTGCTCATCATATTCATTTCATGTGCTCTGGCAAAGATCAGCCTCCCACGATGGTCAGCTGTGGACAATTAAAAAATGTTTGATATAAAGGTTGTCCCATTTTATACAGGAGTTATTCATTTTAAAAAATCGAATTATATTGTTAGTTCTAATTATATTGTTAACACAAGTTCATTTAGGCTATTTAACATGCACTGTGACACTTTATTCTTTTTAATTTATAAACTCCTTGAGATTTTAAAGTTAGTTTAATAGTATTTAAATTCAAGTTTAAAAATAGGTTTTAACTGCTTAAATTATTTCTTTATGAATTAGTAATATGTTGTTTTTTTCTTGTTAGAAAATATGTGTTTATTCTTTAAGAAAATAAGATAAAAAATAAGGGACAATCCAAATATTTGTTTTGCATCATCTATTTATGTAGGCTACAATTATTCAAAAATAAATAAATAATAAAATGTCATTAAAAAATGCCATCGGCCTGAGTAAATCAGAATTTTATAGAATTGTGTAAATTATAGAACCGTATAGAATTATAGAAACGTTAGCCAATAAAGCATTTTTTTTAAAACAACGGAACTTAAAATTGTGAAATAAAATATAATTTCATCCATACAGCATGTGAATAAATAAAATGCATACTTTTCATAACATTTCATTATTCATAAATGCATAACGTTTCTGGTGTTTGGATTTCAATAAAGTGAGCTCCAAGTTTAAGAATAGCCCTAGACTAGTTCTCTCTCTCTCTCTCTCTCTCTCTCTCTCTCTCTCTCTCTCTCACTCTCTATTTAACAGCATTGGCTCAATAACATACATCTTCCTTCAGGTAGAATGAATGTTTTCCTGTCTTGCTAAATGTTGGTCTCATGGGTCAATAAGTTCGACTCAATCTGATTTAATAAAGACAAACCACAGACAGTGGAGCTGCGTCAGTGAGCAATGTCCCGCGTAATCCATGTAGCCTACCTACCTAAAATAGGATACCACTTTTAATGCTCCGATGCAAATTAAACCACAATTTCTTTTGAAGAATATAACACATAATTCATATAATATAAATAATATTGCACACCTTTTAAATGTATCAAATCTAAAATATTTTTTTAAAAACCATATAATATAATATAATATAATCACAGGCTCAGGCACAGGCTTGACATTTATCCTGTTTGAATTCGTTCAAAGAAATGCACATAACTTCATAAGTACCAAACTTTCATCTGTGTATACTACATATTAAATATATTAAATATTTTAAATATTTTAAATATTTTTCTTTCATTTTCCGTGACTGAAGCCATCAAATGTAACACATCAGCGATGCAAAACTGACGTCTATTTGTGAAAATGTGCTTTGATGTGCTTGTTTGATAGCTTGTGGTTAAAGCGCCAGTCAGCGGTCAAAAGCTGCAAATAGACTTTACAGATGCCGCAGCAGCGGTAGGTGTGGCGGTAAAAGAGACGTTTTCGATGTCTACCTACTTTACCCCCCCTTCCCCCCCTGTGAGATGCTGCCAAATGAACACTCAATACCACAAGTCACATTCTGGTTAACGCAGTTACTCCGAAAACTGTCACAGTACACAAAACTCAGAGTGCATCAGGCAGAAACAGACTTTAGCTGGGCACTGCTGCAAAGTGTTGTGCTAGCATTCAACAGGGAGAGCATTGTCAGCTACTTGGACAGGGCTTTTGATATTTGTTCAAATTTGAAGACATGGAAAGGTATTAAAACATTTACAGTGCTACACATATGTTCTGCACATGTGCTCAAAGCTATCACTCAGTCAATTGGAAGAAAAACAGCAGACAAAGGTTTGAAGGATTTTGCAACCTTTGCATTTGCCAGGTTAAAAAACACTACCTCAATGAGCACAGCACTCAAAATCGTCCACGCACTGTGTTACTTGGCAAACACAACACCAACATTGTTATGATTAATCTAAAGGCCTTGCAGGACTTAATAAAACAATGCAAGATTCCTGACATAGAAGAGACAGACAAATTATCAGACTGCCCCTTATGTTAAGAAGAAGATGACGAAGACAGAACCAATGCCCAAACAATTGTTGGGAGATCTCCCTTCACATATGAATTCAAGAAGGTCTTGAAGGAGGTACAGGGAACGATTTAAAAAGTGGATTCAGAGACTACACACAATAAAGAAAATGTGTACTTTTCCCAGGCATTCTTGATGTCCTTTTTAATATTTACCTTGGCATTTTCCCACTTTGGAGTGGTTTGCTTTTCGGGGATTTGAAGAGGTATGCAAATGACAAAGAAGCAAAACAAGGGACACAAACCGCCACGTTGAGCGATGGTTTGGAATCCTGAAACACTCAATTCTGAGAAAACAAAGGTGACTGAGGCCAGGAACATTTGTCAGAAAAATGTATGGCTCTGTATTCTCTGAACGGTTGCCACTTAGACCCATGTCAAAAAAAGACACCACTCAATCTCAGGAAGGTTGGGCAAAGAGGGTGGATGAAAGCCTCAAACTGCCAAGTCAAAATTTTACACTGCTCCATCCACTGTTCCATTTCCAAAGAAAGCAAAGTGAAAATGGTTATGAGAAGATGCCATGTGTCAAAGAGAAGCTTCCACGCTATCTCTCTGTGGGGAAAGCATCTTCTCTTAAGATGTAAGTCTTTTAGGATACATCTTGCCTTTAAACTTCAACACCTCTGTTGAGTAAGTGGTCGAGAAGTTCAGGGAGGCTCAGGTATGCTCAGACGGCTTTCAATTGCTTTGTTCCACGAAGGTCCAGGTCTGAGACCAGGAAACAACCCAGGAATCCGGGCCCTTCTCAATCTGAGCATCAGAAATTAGCACAGAAGTATAGTGTCATGGCTTGTGCCCTTCCCCCGCCTGTGGGTAGGAGGAATTACGGGTCAAAACGAGGTGGGAACTACCTGCATTAGTGTTACCCTTACGAAAGGAAAATATATTTACCAATATATTTCTTAAAATAGATCGTGATATATTGTAATATATTATTTTCCCTTTTTATTTTCTAATATATTATACATTTGAATACATTTAATAATATATTAATGATACATATATTATATAATATATTGCAAAATATACAAATGATTGCCGCTTTCAATATATTGCAATATATTGGAAAAAATAAATATATATAAGAATATATGCCTAATATAGTACATGATATTTTCCAATATACTGCAATATATTTTAGTTTCATAAGGGTAATGTGCTGAATGGTTATGTGTATAATCCTCCTGTGAGACTTCTTTGCAGTATCTTTCCAGGACCTTTGGGTTTCTGTCCTTTCTAAGGTAGGTCTGTTGTGAGCACCATCTTGGCTGGATTCAGAACCGGGTGCTTGACTTGCACTGTTACTTCATCCGTCGATACTTCACCAGCCAGTAAAATAGCCCTGGTTCCGGCTTCATGCTTCCTGGATCATATGGCCAGGTCTTAGAGGGTTTTATTTGAGCTTTCCTCTCTCGTTCGGTTTAGCACCTCTATAATGCTTAGGAAGCACTAAGCACACACACTAAACTCTGTGTACTTCCTGAAATCCATATGGTGGTAAGTGTGCACGCTATCACTTTAAGCACTTTCTAAAATCCTGTACGGTAAGGGATATGCGCTCAGTTTTGTTCCCTTTCTTTGAGTTGGTTAGGCCTTGGTTCCTTGGGCTCGACTCAGCAAGTGTGTCTTTATAAATAAACTTCAAGCATCGCTTCCCTCAACATGAAGGGCTATTTGGGCGGTTCTCATAGTAGATTATCAGCGCTCCCCTTTACCAAAAGGGTTGCCTATGAGTGTACTTACTCTCTTCCTGAATTCGGAGTTCTCCTCTCACATGAGATTGATTTATCTGTTTTTCTGCAGTAGGTAGACATCGAAAACGTCTCTTTTACCGCCACACGTACCGCTGCCGCGGCATCAGATCACTCCAGTATTATTACCATAGATCGAATTGGTGACTCTCAAACATATTGTTTTGGCATAGACCATTCTATTCATGAGCTGCCATAAGAGTGAGAGCACCACTTGGGCACCACTGCACTTATGTATCTTTGGATACCTAAACAGGATGCTGCTACTAGGGATCTGTTGAGACAGTTCCTTCAGTTCCCTGTGTGACAGGTAAGGCTGGGTGATATATTAAAAAAATATGTATCTCGATATTGTGAATTTTTTTTTACGATATTCAACATATATCTCAATATGTTTGCATCTGCATTTAAATAATAAAAAACATGATTTTCTTTTGCCCATGAACAAAAAACAATTAAGATTAAACAGCTAATTTAAGCAGTTAAAAAAAATCTAGACCAAGTGATCACTTACTGCTTTTTATTAAATTAACACATTTAGGCCCATATGTAACTGAAGTTGTGCAAAACAAGTACAGAAAGTTTATTCTGCCAACTTTTTAGTGCATGCAATTCACAATTTAAACTATGCAACTGGGATAAGTATTTTATTTATAAGTTTTTTTAGCTAAGAACACAAGTCTAACTTCGTGGCATTAAACTATGTTCCTACTGACACTAAAAACCCTCTTAGATGGGGAGCTAGTTACTGAAACACAAAGCTATTTCCAAAAGCCTTTGCACTCTCTCTGTCTATATTATGAAAACTGGTCAATATAACAGTGAAATTCCCTAATAGTAATTCCAAATGGCCATAATCTATGTTTCTCTATTCAAACATCAGTGGTCGAGGAAGTGCATTTATTCAGCGATCACAATCGCAAACAATAGTCGAGATCTCATGACAGAACACAGACTGGCTGAACGATGCTTTCATTAGATCGCTAAACGGCGGCTTTTTGGTGTTTTCAAATCATTGACTGCGGCGCTTCCAAAATGGAGTAAGCTTGGGCGCATGGTTGCCAGATTGCTTAAAATAAGCATAAACCAGGCAGAACATGTATCCTTGTAACAGCAAAGCTCTGATTCTGCGATTTAAACTTGTTATTTGAGAACCCTGCTCATGAAAGCTCTCGTAGTACAGTCCCTGACAAAAGTCTTGTCGCTTGTGTACAAATTGACCTGAAGTGCCACTGAAATATATTTCTAATCAAGATTTTTTTAACAAGAAATGGCTCATTTTAATCCCAACAGCTTTTGTAATAATGTTTCAGTGCAAAAGGAAACTGTCAAAAAGTATTCTAATATTAACAGCTTGGTAAAGCCCATTGAGTCAATTTTTGCAAGACATAAGTGTTGTCGCTTTGTCATATCAGCTTCCCCTTTGACTAATAGTGGATCAATTAGGTCTCAGGTGTGTATAAAAACAACCCCAGTACACTAGACCTTCACATCAACTGCAACTAGACCTCTGCAAACATGCCTAAGATTTACCCTGAGACTAAAGTTTTGATTATCAAGAGGCTGAAGACCACATCCACTGCTGATGTGGCAGACACCTTCAATGTGTCTCAGCATCAAGTACAGAAGATAAAAAAAAACATTTGAAGACACTGGAGACGTTTTTGATAAGCCCAGGTCAGGCAGACCCCGCAAGACAACTGCTCGAGAGTACCATTTGTTGGCTTGAAAATCCAAGGCCAGCCCATTTTCCACTGCAGCAGAGCTCCACAAGACCTGGTCACCTGAAGTCCCTGTGTCAACCAGAACAGTTTGTCGGATTCTGTCTCGCAAATGGCCCCCATGGTTGAATCAGTGCCCAGAAGCCAGCACTAAACAAAAGACAATTGAAAAACCGAGTGGCATTTGCCAAGGCCCACAGCCTGCTAAAAGGATGGACGCTGGAAAAGTAGCAGTGGATTTTTCAGATTAATCTTCTGTTGAATTACACCACAGTCGCCGCAAATATTGCAGGAGACCTACTGGAGCCCGCATGGATCTGAGATTCACCAAGAAAACAGTGAAGTTTGGTGGTGGCAAAATCATGGTCTGGGGTTACGTCCAGTATGGGGGTGTGCGAGAGATCTGCAGGGTGGAAGGCAACATCAATAGTCTAAAATACCAAGAAATCTTAGCTACCTCTTATATTTCCAACCATAAAAGAGGCCAAATTCTGCAGCAGGATGGTGCTCCATCGCATACTTCCATCTCCACATCAAAGTTCCTCAAGGCTAAGAAGATCAAGATGCTCCAGGATTGGCCAGCCCAGTCACCAGACCAGAACATCATTGAGCATATATGGGGTAGGATGAAAGAGTAAGCATGGAAGATGAAACCGAAGAATAATGATGAACTCTGGGAGGCATGCAAGACAGCTTTCTTTGCTATTCCTGATGACGTCATCAATAAATTGTATGAATCCTTGCCAAACCGCATTGATGCAGTCCTTCAAGCTCATGGAAGTCATACAAATTATAAAATTTAGATCTCACAGCACCACTACTTAATTTGCTGACATATTTTTGTATTTGCATTAAATTTGTTCAATTTCTGTAAAGGCGACAAAACTTTTGTCTTGCAAAAATTTGACCTTTCTGTCTTGATTAAATGATGAATCTTTTTTCAGTGAAACTAATTTATTTCAGTGCATTAAACATCATTTGGGAGGGTTTTAGCTTTTCATATAAGCTATTTCTAACACCAATTGATTAATTAAAAGTCAGGTTAATAGCAGGTGTTTCTACAAAATAGATAAGCGACAAGACTTTTGTCAGGGACTGTAGTGTAGAGCAGTCTGCAGTGACATGTTTCTTTTTTGGATGCAATGTTTCAGACACGGGTCACGACGAGGCGTTCCCCCATACCTACTTCTAGAGAATGCAGTGTCTCGTTCCCTACTCAGGGAACCATGGTTAAGTAAGCTGAGACATTTTTCAAAATAGCCTACTGAAATATGTTTTCAGTGATGCTTCAATTAGCAGCATATTTTGTCATGTAGTTAACACGAAGCTTTGTTCCTTTTATCAGAGTGCGAAGAGGTTAAGCAAAGAGTGGGAAATCATCAAACCGGAGAAAAACTAGACCAGAGTGATCAATGAATGCAGAGCGGAAAGGAATTGTTGCCGCTCCACTTCATTAACATACTCTGACTGAAATTCTTTTAAAGCTGCAGTAGGGAACTTTTGTAAATATATATTTTTTACATATATGTTAAACCTGTCATTATGTCCTGACAGTAGAATATGAGACAGATAATCTGTGGAAAAAATCAAGCTCCTCTGGCTCCTCCCAGTGTCCTATTGCCAATTGCAGAAAGCCATCCGCTCCCGGTAAGAAACAACCAATCAGAGCTGCGGTCCGTAACTTTGTGTTCAAAATGTAGAAAAATGTATATAATAAGCGAGTACACCATGAATCCATTTTCCAAGCCATGTTTTTAGCTTGTCCTGAATCACTAGGGTACACCTATAATAAGTGTTTATATTCGGACTATTTTAGATTGCTTCGGGGGTACCGTGGCGGAGTAACCCAGTGCCTTTGTGATTCTTCATAGACATAAACAGAGAGAAGTAGTTCCGGCTACGATGTGCTTCCGCAAGACGCAAGCAGTTCTGTTTATTAACCGCTAGACCGTCAAAAGTTACCTACCGCAGCTTTAACAGCTCAGTGTAACGTTCACTTGTGTGTGCGTCTGGAAGGGAATGAAAAAGGTGAGCATGAGAACAGATAACTGCTCTTTTCCTTTTATTTTCCTGTTTTTGTTTGTGTCCTAAGTTGAATGTTTATTTGTATCTCTTCACTCACTTCACCCCCATGTATGTGGACAAGTGTGACAATGTTTAAAAAATGTAATCTATCTTTCAGGGTTAATTCAGGTGTGTTCAAAGTATGGAGCCGTCTGCTCTCTATTCGCTCTCGCAGTAAAAGATGCCATACAGTGATCGTCTACACAGCACCTGTTGTCAGGTTTGCACAGGGGTGGCCAGAGGGGTGGCACTGGCCACCAATGGTCATCAGGTAGCCATACCATTGTGGAGTACGCTTGCCATATCTGTCTGCTCAAGCATGAGAAGCTGGAAAGCAGACATGAAGAGCTGAGATTTAAAAGGATCTGAAAATCTGACTGAGCCAGCAGGAAGCAGCAGTGCTTCTCCTGCAACCACTGAGAAGACCAGCCCAAAAAGTTAATGTCAACAAAACATTTGAGATACAGATTACAGTGAGATTTAAATAGAAATGTGCACTTTGTTACTTAGCTCTGCATCAATACATTGTATGGTTATATTGCCATTATGCAATATATTTGCATGTCAACTGATAAGGACAGTATTTGAATGAACTACTGTATTAATATTCCAAATCTAATCTTTATCCATGTAAGTTAAATGCAACAACTGCATATTGCATACTGACCCTGTTAAAGTCAAGCAGCATAAAATTAGGAAGGAGAATGTACTACGATCAAAATATTTGCATTCTCCTGAAGAAGATGGAAGGCTGTAAAAAAAAATTAAAAAAAAAAATAAAATAAAAACTTCCAGAAAAACAGAGAGGAGCCCAGAGAGGAGGTCTCAGCACAGCCTGGTCCAGAGCCATCATGTGACCCAGTCCTACATCTGGACCTCAAGTGCATCTGGTTGATTTGGAACAATTGTGTGGCTCTAGGTCTAATCTGTCCTAAAGTCAAAGTCAAAGTCACCTTTATTTACATAGCGCTTTAAACAAAATACATTGTGTCAAAGCAACTGAACAACATTCATTTGGAAAACAGTGTCTCAATAATGCAAAATGACATTTACAGGCAGTTCATCATTGAATTCAGTTAAGTCATCTCTGTTCAGTTTAAATAGTGACTGTGCATTCATTTGCAATCAAGTCAATGATATCGCTGTAGATGAAGTGACCCCAACTAAGCAAGCCAGAGGCGACAGCGGCAAGGAACCGAAACTCCATCGGTGACAGAATGGAGAAAAAGACCTTGGGAGAAACCAGGCTCAGTTGGGGGGCCAGTTCTCCTCTGACCAGACGAAACCAGTAGTTCAATTCCAGGCTACAGCAAAGTCAGATTGTGCAGAAGAATCATCTGTTTCCTATGGTCTTGTCCTGGTGGTCCTCTGAGACAAGGTCTTTACAGGGGATCTGTATCTGGGGCTCTAGTTGTCCTGGTCTCCGCTGTCTTTCAGGGCAGTAGAGGTCCTTTCTAGGTGCTGATCCACCATCTGGTCTGGATACGTACTGGATCCGGGTGACTGCAGTGATCCTCTGATCTGGACACAGACTGGATCTGGTGGCTACGGTGACCTCGGAACAAGAAAGAAACAGACAAATATTAGCGTAGATGCCATTCTTCTTATTATGTAGCAAGTACATAGGTGTTATGTGAAGTGTTTCCGGTTCCGGTTTACCTAATTAATGCAGCCTAAAAATCCTTAACGGATTTGGATATTAAAAGCATATTAGTATGTTATGTGTATGCCAGGTTAAAGAGATGGGTTCTAGTAAGAACTCTTGCTGCTGCATTTTGGACTAGCTGTAGTTTGTTTACTAAGCATGCAGAACTACCAACCAATAAAGCATTACAATAATCTAATTATTTATTATTTATTAATTATTAACATTTCTGCATTTGACATTGAGAGCACAGGCCGTAATTTAGATATATTTTTGAGATGGAAAAATGCAGTTTTACAAATGCTGGAAACGTGGCTTTCTATGGAAAGATTGAGATCAAATAGCACACCTAGGTTCCTAACTGATGACGAAGAATTGACAGAGCAACCATCAATTCTTAGACAGTGTTCTAGGTTATTACAAGCAGACTTTTTAGGTCCTATAATTAACACCTCTGTTTTTTCTGAATGTGGCAGTAAGAAATTACTCGTCATCCAGTTTTTATATCGACTATTCATTCCATTAGTTTTTCAAATTGGTGTGTTTCACCGGGCCGCGAAGAAATATAGAGCTGAGTATCATCAGCATAACAGTGAAATCTAACACCATGTTTCCTGATGATATCTCCCAAGGGTAACATATAAAGCGTGAAGAGTAGCGGCCCTAGTACTGAGCCTTGAGGTACTCCATACTGCACTTGTGATCGATAGGATACATCTTCATTCACTGCTACGAACTGATGGCGGTCATATAAGTAAGATTTAAACCATGCTAATGCACTTCCACTGATGCCAACAAAGTGTTCAAGTCTATGCAAAAGAATGTTGTGGTCAATTGTGTCAAACGCAGCACTAAGATCCAATAAAACTAATAGAGAGATACACCCACAATCAGATGATAAGAGCAGATCATTTGTAAATCTAAGGAGAGCAGTCTCAGTACTATGATACGGTCTAAATCCTGACTGGAAATCCTCACATATACCATTTTTCTCTAAGAAGGAATATAATTGTGAGGATACCACCTTTTCTAGTATCTTTGACAGAAAAGGGAGATTCGAGATTGGTCTATAATTAACTAGTTCTTTGGGGTCAAGTTGTGTTTTTTTGATGAGAGGCTTAATAACAGCCAGTTTGAAGGTTTTGGGGACACATCCTAATGACAATGAGGAATTAATAATAGTCAGAAGAGGATCTATGACTTCTGGAAGCACCTCTTTTAGGAGCTTAGATGGTATAGGCTCTAACATGTTGTTGGTTTAGATAATTTAACAAGTTTATACAATTCTTCCTTTCTGATAGTAGAGAATGAGTGGAACTGTTCCTCAGGGGGTCTATAGTGCACTGTCTGATGCGATACTGTAGCTGAATGGTTGCAATTTTATCTCTAATAGTATCAATTTTAGAAGTAAAGAATTTCATAAAGCCATTGCTGTGGCGTTGGGAAATGTCAACACTTGTTGAGGCTTTATTTTTCGTTAATTTAGCCACTGTATTGAATAAATACCTGGGGTAATGTTTGTTTTCTTTTAAAAGAGAAGAAAAGTAATCAGATCTAGCAGTTTTTAATGCTTTTCTGTAGGATATGATACTTTCCCGCCAAGCAATACGAAATACCTCTAGTTTTGTTTTCCTCCAGCTGCGCTCCATTTTTCAGCTGCTCTCTTTAGGGTGCGATTATGCTTATTATACCATGGTGTCAAATTGTTTTCCTTAACCTTCCTTAAGTGTAAAGGAGCAACTGTATTTAAACTGCTAGAAAAGAGATAGTCCATAGTTTATGTTTCATCATCAAGTTGTTCTGAGGTTTTGGATATGCTAAGGAATTTGGATACATTAGGAAGATAAATTAAAAAGCAGTCTTTTGTGGTAGAAGTGATGGTTCTTCCATACTTGTAACAAGAAGTAGAATTTACAATTTTGGCTATATGAAGTTTGCACAGAACTAAATAATGATCTGAGATATCATCACTTGGCTGAATAATTTCAACACTATCAACATCAATTCCATGTGACAGTATTAAATCTAGAGTATGATTTCGACAATGAGTAGGTCCTGAAATGTGTTGTCAAACACCAATAGAGTTAAGAATGTTCAGAATAAATGCTGATCCCAATGCATCTTTTTCATTATCGACATGGATATTAGAATCACCAACTATTAAAACTTTATCTGCAGCCAGAACTAACTCGGATGTAAAATCACCAAACTCTTTAATAAAGTCTGTATGGTGGCCTGGTGGCCTGGTGGCCTGTATACAGTAGCCAGTACAAACATAACGGGATTTATCATTAACATTTGTTTCTCTGGATAATGTTATATGTAGCAACATTACTTCAAACGAGTTATACTTGAAGCCTGCCCTCTGAGAAATCCTGAAAACGTTGTTATAAATTGAAGCAACACCTCCCCCTTTGCCTTTTAGATGTGGCTCGTGTTTATAACAGTAATCTTGGGGGGTGGACTCATTTAAAATAATGTAATCACCAGGTTTTAGCCAGGTTTCTGTCAAACAGAGAACATTATATTATGATCAGTTATCATATTATTTACAAAAGTGTTTTCACTCCTATAGGTGCTGCTGCACTGCTTAGATGGTGTCAGAAAATGTCCCACATTTGTTCTGGTATATCTGATGATTCACCAAGACTTGACGGTGGAGGATGCCATGGACCATGTCAACTGAGCCTGGTTTCTCCCAAGGTTTTTTTCTCCATTCTGTCACCGATGGAGTTTCAGTTCCTTGCCGTTGTCGCCTCTGGCTTGCTTAGTTGGGGTCACTTCATCTACAGCGATATCGTTGCCTTGATTGCAAATAAATGCACTGACACTATTTAAACTGAACAGAGATGACATCACTTAATTCAAATATGAACTGCCTTTAACTGTCATTCTGCATTGTTGACACACTGTTTTCCTAATGAATGTTAGAGTTGGGTCCGAGTCCACCTTTGTCAAGTACGAGTCAAGACCAAGTCCACAAACATCGAGTCCAAGTCCGAGTCCGAGTCCAAAAGGGGCCGAGTTGGACTCAAGACCGAGTTCTTAAATTAAAGTTCTTAATTAAATTCAAAAAGATTATAAATTGGTATTGTAAATTTTTACATTATATTAATATTTTAACCTTTCAACCCATTAAACCAATGGCAATATAAAAATGTAATTAAAAAAATACCACTGTTACATCTAGTCATTGCCATTGAACATTTTTATTTTATGTCAACAGAACTAGTTTCCTATCAAAAAAGGTTTCAAAGGTTTTATTGTATTACAAATGCATGAAAATACAAATGAACCTATTTTATTATTGTATCACACTATATTGTCCTCCAGTTAAAACTGACATTTCAATTATTTAATTATAATTATTTATGATCCTTAATGATGACATTATGAATTTCTTGTTGTCTTGGAGAACTTGTTTCATAAAGTAGCACTGCTTGTTTGGTCAATTCTGGTCTTGCAAATCCTGCAATGCTGAGCTGTGCAGCATCTGTTGGTTGCTGCTGCTGTCTTTGGTAGTTGGTTGCATCGGTTTTCAGATCACCAGTACACTGAACCGAAAACCGTTTCTTTCGGAGGTGTCCGATTTGAGAACCGAGGAGCTGATGATACTACACATTCGTGTAATATGTAATAAAGTATTTTGTTAAACATCGGATAACTATATATTGTTTTTTTTATTTTTTATTTTTTTTAAATATATGTTTCTAATCTGTATAGTGTAGATTATGTATGGGGCAAAGGGGTTTTCAGCGAAGTTGGACAATAATTAAGACTCTAAAGACTCTATGTTTAATAGGAATAAGGGGTGATTTATGAAATATCTGTACTGTATTTATAGTTAATGATGACACATTCACAAATTGAGTTTGTAGTAAACAGAACATGAACACTGAGTAGAGCAGCTGATGATACTGAACTGCAGCACGTGCCGGTTAGAGCGATTCTCCTTCTTGAGTCAAGAACCGGTTGCATCGGTTTTCAGATCATCAGTACACTGAACCGAAAACCGTTTCTTTCGGACGGGTCCGATTCTAGAAATGAGTAGCTGATGATACTGCACATTCGCATGAAGCCGACTGACTCACAGCGCGTATGAACCGAACTGATTCTTTTGGTCATTGATTCTGAACTGATTCTGTGCTAATGTTATGAGTGCGGGTAATCCGAGGGCTTGAATGAAGGGCAATCTGACGAAACATAAGTTCATTTAATAACAAATACATCGCAATGGATTATGTATAGTAAGTGAATCATGGTTTCTGCGCTGATGACACCTAATTTACTTTATATCTTCAAGACTTAAATCCTCGAATGCACATTATTGCTGTTACTGTATTTGGGTGTGTTGTTGCAAAACTTAATTGTAAACTTTTCATGATTATGAGGTTTTTAACTGACTGAAGTTATGATTAGTGACTTTATATATTTGAATGTTTGATAGACTAGACGCCATAACGTCAAACTGTCCGAAAGAACCGGTTCGCGGAAAAGAATCGAACTTCCCATCACTAATCCACATTGATATCCAGTGAGTGATGCGTGTGTTTCGTCTGCAAGCATTAGATGATATGCCACTGCTGCCTGCCGGTGTGGTGCAGTAAAATGACAGAAGGGGAGACATTCATTAATTTATCATCTCAAATTTATGCTGGTTTTATTGTTACACATGACGCGGACTCGACTGTACTCTGAATATTTTCAGAGTCCAAAATGTTCAAGTCCGTGTCAAGTCCAAGTACACCCGAGTGCGTGACAGGTCCGAGTTCATTCAAAATTGAGTACCCCAACTCTAATGAATGTTGTTCAGTTGCTTTGACACAATTTTGTTTAAAGTGCTATATAAAGGTGACTTGACTTGACTCATCAACGGATCCATTCTTCACTGCCTCAGCACCATCACTTTACCCAGCACTACCCGCTCCTCTGCTTGTGCATAAATTAACTGTGTTTCTGTTATCTTCAGCCTCTTTTAAGGCGGGCGTACACGGTGCAAATTCAGATGGTCGGAAGATCGTATGTCCACGCACACGGCACGAGTGAGTTTATCTGAAAATCGTACGGAAGAGATGATATACGACACGATTTTACAACCTGCGAATTCCAGAAGCAATCGCACGAAGTTGATAGACGCATTCGACTTGAAGCACCGCTGCACACTCAGAAGGATCACTGTATGACATTAAAGTACCGCGAGAGCGATAAGAGAGCACACATATCCAATGCATTCGAATCGCTCTCGCGGTACTTTAATGTCATACAGTGATCCTTCTGTGAAGCGCTGCTTCAAGTGGAACGCGCCTAATATAACTACTCTCCCTCTCTCATAACTGCAAATAAAATATTAATACGGGCCGTGACTGTTTCCTACGCGTACAGGTTATTTTTCCAGCAATAGGAAACCAGGACGTTTGGTTACCCTGTGTGTGTGCTCTTGTATATGGTTTATAAATATCTGAAATGGGTATTAAAATGTAAACATGGTTTGTGAGGACAATTCCTGTGCCCTCGTAAACCAAATGGCTTATAAAAATACTATATGGTGTTTAATAGAAATTTTAAACATGCATTTTTCGTGATGGATAGAGGTAGTGTATGGGGATCTAAAGTAGCCTATAGACTCCTTTTGAGCGGACGTCACAGGTACGTCACGGCACTAGCTGGAGGCAAAACAAACAGAAAACTGGAGGCGGCTAATACAAACCAACACAGGGTCGGCTACTCAAGAAGCTTAAAATGTCGTCTTGTTGTGTTGTTGGTTGCCAGAATCGACGGAGAACATTTTATATACATTGTTGTGATTAATTGTGACCGGAATTTAAGAACATGGTAAGAAAGAATAAATACAGAAAGTTTATAATTAATTTGCAGTCTTCAGAATTTTTTTTTCTAGAAAATATTTACATCTTAAAAATAATTTTACTGTAATGTCACTCTTTATTTAATCTAAGGATTTATACGCCCTCAGTTTCTCTTTACTATACACGCTCGGTTTCTCTATCAGGTAAGTGTAGATGTCAGGCCACTCAATCGGAGGTAATCCTGTCAGATCGTCCATCCAATGAGTGATTGTGTACGGGTCGACCAATCTGGTTCCGCCCGTTAAAGTTAACTTTTTCAAATAATTATCGCGGTCCCGGACAGTGAGTGACCTTAAATATTCAGATAAAGCAGATATATTCAGATTTTCTCCAGCCATTGTTAAAAAAACAAGCTAAGAAAACTCGCTAGCTACCGTTTGTTCAAGTGTTGAGGGGAATCTTTCTGCCTCCAGCTAAGCCCCGCCCACACAAATACGTCACCTTGTTTACCAACTGTAAAAGGGTCTATTGAGAATGAGAAGTTGTCGTCATAGCACAAAGCCCCCCCTCGATATCACGTTTATGGAGAGTCCCTGTAAACTACATATGCATGTGTGAGAGAGAGAGGGCGAGAGAGAGAGAACTAAAAAGGCATTGGAGTACGTTGCTAGAAACATCATACAGCGCTTGCTGTTCCTGTCCGACTTCAGCGTGTTTATCCTCCTGGATAAATAGTCCACATTCACCATGGCGCTGCCGTCTTCGTCTTTCTTCTGTGGTTTTCCTAGTTCGTGATTGGTCAACTTCAGATAAATAAACAAATCGGCTCGTTCAACCGCACAAATGGCACGAATTCAAACCGATAGCTCACAAACTTTTTAGGCATGTTTAAAAATGATAGCAAAAATCGCACCGTGTACGCCCGCCTTTAGTGGTATTCCATAACAGGGAGGTGCATCAGGCCTATTAGAAGCAGCTAATAATACTCAATTCAAAGCTTCTGAGTCAGAGACAACTACAGTATAATACCAGATAAAAACCAGAGATAATTAAATAAATGAGTAAAAAAAAACCATTATTATTTAACAATTACACACACTTAAAAGCTTTTCACATAAATGACAATAAAAATAAAATAATACAAATGAGTTTTATTTCTTTATTTGTTAGAGAACTTAATCCATTTTGGTTAAAAAAAAAAACTATTAAATATAAAAAGAAGAAGGGATCGTAAATCTACCTCTTCAGGTGCATAAGCAGTCATTTCTTATAAAACATACAGTTAAAAATAACCCAGATAATGTACATGCACAAAAGCTAAAATGAGACATTTGGGGGCTTTATAATATTTATTTTATTGAACTCTTTTGTTAGCTAACTTAGGGAGTCAACAACTGTGATTCTTATATCCCAGCTACTTAAGAAAGAAAAGTTCACACTTTGTTTGTCATGCATTAAGCATTTATGAAAATAGGAAATTCCAGTAAGTGCCAGTAATCTAAATACAATTTATTAAAACTAGCACAGAACATAAATAATTACAGAGGTGCACATGTATGAAATGAAGTACATTAGTGTATCATAAAAAAGTTGTATAAAAATAAAGAATATATCTTTGTTATGCACTGCTATTAAAACTATAGATGAAAAAAAAAAAAATCTGTTCTTGTTCAATACGGAGAAAAATCTTCATGATGATGTATACACACTCTGTGAAAAAAAAAAAAAATTACATAAGATCACACGTTCAGGAAATCTTTCTTCAAAATTAAAGTCAGCACGAAACTGAATCATTACACACACACACACACACACACACACATATGTATGTATGTATGTATATATAAAGATGTGAAATGAACTGTATGAAATAACTGTCATTTCATTTCTATGACTACTAGTTAGTTTTGTTATGATCAAACAGAACTGTAAAACTGTATCCATAAAAGTGAAATATGCTATACATACCCTTATAATAGGTTGTTGTAGATGGAGAAAAGAGGGTTCTCTTGCTTACAGTGAAGTTTGCGAGCCCTCAAAACATCCCGCACACACTGATGGATATAAGCATACTGAGACTGCAGAAGAGAAGTCCATCATATTAGGGTGCTTATAAACCAGTTCTTACATTTCATTAAACCTACTGCGGCAAAATAGAGTAACTACGTATTTAATTGATTTCTAACTAAAATTGGGCATTTTTAAAGCCCATTCATGCCAAACGATAACTCTGTGTCTTGTCTGTGTAGGATAGCAGCACTTTAGATGAACTTGAACTGTTGAACTGGAATTATTTCACTAAGCAATGCCAATATGACACCAATATAAATGTTGCTGATGTTGCTATACAGACAGGTTCCTACCTCCGTTTGTACCATGTATGAGCGATGCAGGCGTAGATCAAACACACATCCATAAATGTCCACTGTGCAGTTCCTGTCCAGTTGCTGTAAAACCCGATCCAGCACGATGAAAGTGCCAGTTCGGCCCACACCAGCACTGACAGAGAGAAAACCATATCCAGTGTAAATATATTTTGCATGTGAACACCCTGAAATGTTCTTCAAAGATGTTTAGATGATACACAGATACCTGCAGTGTACTACAGTGACTCCTGGACTAGTTGTCCTGTCGATGTAATCTCTGACTGTTCGCACAAACTGAACGAGTGATTGGGTTGTTTCCGGTACACCGTGATCTGGCCAAATGGTGTAATGGAACTGACGCACAGTCCTGGGGTATCTCAACTGACCCTCCTGAAAAAAGAATTAGCATCATGTCGTCTCATATTACAAAAAAACTACTACCGTATTTTTCGGACTATAAGTCGCACCTGAGGTTAAGTCGAATCAGTCCAAAAATACGTCATGATGAGGAAAAAAACATATATAAGTTGCACTGGATTATAAGTCACATTTATTTAGAAGCAAGAAACAAGAGAAAACATTACCATCTCCAGCCGCGAGAGGGCGCTCTATGTTTTCAGTGTATGCTACAGGAGCACTGAGCAGCATAGAGCCCCCTCTCTCTGTAATGTTTTCTCTTGGTTCATGTCTCTTAGTTCATTTCTCTTGGTTCATTAGAAATAAATTTTGATAAATAAGTCGCATCTGACTATAAGTCGCAGGACCAGCCAAACTATGAAAAAAAAGTGTGACTTATAGTCCGGAAAATACGGTAGTACGGTAGTCATTAACTTTATTTCTTCATATATATTATACTTAAAACAGTTTTTGTACCACTAAATCACAAAGTTGCAAAAATAAGTTTCAAAACAGGTTTCCCAAACCGCGGAATCTTCCAAAGAAATGTCCAGGTCATATTTTACCCCAAAATTAATTTTCTCGATGTTTGAGAAGTTTACCATTAAAAATAGATACCTTTAAGAAATAACTAATTTACCTTATAGTAATAAATACCTTTAAAGTTCACCTTTAAGTATTACATATTTATATTTAGTATCAATATATCTAGTTATTTGACACTTACACATGATATCTTGAAGTCCCGAATGGTCCACTCTGGGAGGATCTTCTCAGAAAACAGTTGCACGACAACATCGCCGTAATACAAAGGCTCACTGTCACCTGGCCAGTATCGATCGCACTTCACCTGAATCATACACATATCCACAAAAGCATAACATGAGACCAGCACACATCACCAGAAAACCAGCACTAGAAGCCTCTACACTCACCATGCCCCTCTCCACACACTGGGTCACCATTACAAGACTGTGTACGTTTTGTTCCCACACCATGCGCCAGAAATCATCCTTGGTACCTGGTAGAGGCCCTTGTGTGGCAATATACTCCCATCTGAAATTGTTTCCCTGTTAAAAAGACACAGAAATACGTTTGAGTCTGAGGGCAAAAAGGACCGTTGACTGTTTTCAGTTTCCATATTTTGGACTAAGGGGTGCCATTATTCTGATGACGTAAAATGGTTGCACTCGGTAAGCCGCCGACGCCGCTACCTGTTGCTGTTTTTACAGCAACACAACTCGGAATAGACAACTCTGAAAATAAAATACTGATATGATGACTACAGCTACTGAAAGAACTTACATGTGGTGATGGATATAAGATGGATATCAGTGCAACCATTTGACGTCATTAACGCAGAATGTACTGTGCACATAGTTTAAAGATTTTTTTTTAATAACATACATCAGTTGGTCGCCGTGATTTTGCCAAGTAAGACATGATCCACATCTTTTGATAGTCCTGGATAAACATTATTATCCAAAAATATATATTAAACCCAATCCCTAAACCTAACACTACACATAATTTATTCCTAAAATCAGAAGGAAATTATTAACAAGGGTGTAGACGCACCTAACCCTGATTGTAAGCCTAAAACAGAAACACTTCCTGAAACATTATATCTCCGTTCTGATTGCTTGATTGGAATGTTGTTCCAGAATCAACAAGGATGTTTATCCAGGAACATGTTGTACTTGGTGAAATCACGTTCACCAGCATACATCTTTCATGGGTTTTCTACTACATATTCAATAAGAGACATCGTTTATGTTATATTAAACTATACATGTCTTAATACCTGGGATCCTTTTAAGAAATGTTATATTACAACTTTTCTTTACAAATTTATTTTCGTTTGTTTTGTTTCCCAATGAAAACCAGTGGGGTCCACTGTTGTTTTGGACCTCACTTATTTTCACTCTGTGGTCAAGAAAGAAAGAAAGAAAGAAAGAAAGAAAGATTGTTCATAATATCTTTCTGTTCCACTGGAGAAAGAACATCAGATAGATTTGAAACAACATGAAGGTAAGCAAACACTTTTAACACCAAAAGTAATAACTTGAAATTACATGGCTATATGAGTACTACTCTATATGTTAAATAAAATTACACAGATATCATTGCCATATAACTCCAAAAAAAAAAAAAAAAATGTTAACATTAGCTTGCAGTATTTGTTACACTGTAGAACAGAGCACTTAGCAGCCTCCCATAGGTCCTAGTTCTGAAGTTTAAGATGCTGTATGATGGATTGGTCTATGAAAAATAATGACAGATAAAATATATTGACTAATATAGAACTTATTTGAATATTTTAGATGGGTTAAGTGACTAGTGACATCTCTGCATTGAATATCACGTTTCTATGATCAACAACCAAGACGCTTGTATTTGTTTGGAGCTCTGCTCAGGTGTCAGAACCTCTTTCTTTAACTTTTACACCACACAACCCACGGTTCCACCCAGTTTTTAGCCAGTGAACAATCAAATGAAGAACATATGTTCAACTTACAGGTATGTAGTTAGCATTTATGTAGTCTGAATAGGGGTCGTTCTCCAAGCAAGACAGTCTTACCCGCATCGAGTCATCTGTAAATAAATTATTTTAGAATCAAACTGCTTTGCATTATGGGCAATTGCATAGTGAAAATGACTCCATAGCAACTATACTGTAGCTCTATTACAGGGTTAGTTCACCCAAAAATCTAAAGTATGTCATTAATGAATCAATCTTTTGTTCGTTATCTGGCTCAGCTCGGTGTTCATCTTCAGTGCTCTCTTCACAGCAGTTCAGTCATTGCACTGTTTGAGTTATTAATGACATAATTTTCCTCTTTGGGTGAACTAACCCTTTAATATAATCAGTTTGACTGCTGATACCATATTGATGTGAAAATAATTATATTATATTTATATGTAAATATACTTTTGAGATGTACATTTATAATACTTGTATTTTACTTACAATATCATTTGTCTCTACTTACAGGGCAATATATTGTTGTAGCGATTTTTGCTTCGGTTCCCAAGTAGACGTGCAGCATTTTGAGTTTGGGTCCGTCCAACGTCTTTTAGGTCCTTTTCAACATTGGTTAAAAGTTGAGGCAATAATCAGTAATGCATTCAAATGATAAAGTTCAGCTTGTTTGCTGATAAATAGTCTATTTAGATTAGAGCAAAGTGGAATGATGAAACATAAAGTGAAACATTCCATGGAATGACTATTGTTCATTCACTGCTTTGATAGACTTCTAGGTATTTAGTGTTTCATTTTCGTTACATGCTTCCGTTATATTAAGCCAAGATTAATCAATCTATCTTGCATATTCTCATGTTCCCTCTGGCTGATCTCTTTAATGTCATTACAATCTAGTGCTACCAGCTATTTAGATGTACTCCCATATTACTCCAATAAAGACCAATATTGATCATTTGTGTTATTGCCAAACTATTTGAAAATTTTATCAAAGTATGTTGAAAATAATAATATTCTATCACCTTCTCAATCTGTATTTATGCAGGAGTATTCGACAACTAGTGCTCTTCTAAAGCTGACTAATGTATATATAGCATTAGATAGTGGTGACCTAACAGGGGATATTTTTATTTATCTTAAGAAGGCCTTTGTTCTAGTTGATCATGTCCTGTTATTAGATAAGTTGTATGTTGGTTTTTCTCAATTCTTTATTGTGGTTTAATTCTTATTTAAATAACATGTGGTTATCCAAGATAAACACTCTGATTCATTTATTGAAGAAAGAGTGGTACCACAGGGCTCAATATTGGGTCCTTTTCTTTTTTCTATTTTTATAAAGGATCTTCCCTTAGTTCTTTCACATTGTTCTGTTCATCTGTATGCATACAAAACTGTCATTTAATATATAATATACACTAATATAATAATTTACTACTTAACAAAGGTAAATCTCATACCATGGTCTTTGGTACAAAGCATATGTTTAAATCAAAATCTAATAATCTAAAAATATTTTTTAATGATGGTACATACTTGCACAAAGTGATCAAACTAAATATCTGGGCTTCTGACTGAATCCAAAACTTTATTCTAAACCTTACATTGACCATATACTTTGCAAGATAAATTTTGGAACCAATGTACTGTATCGATCAAAACGTTTTTTTTTTATAATGTTTGAAAAAAATTCACTTTATGCAATTTATCTTCAAATGTATAGACTTTAACTATCCTAATTATTTGCGTCAATATTTGATATATTATTCTATATATCAATTAAGACAATGTGCAAATATCTATTTTTTTTTTTTTTTTTCAGTTTTGGGGTAAAAGACATTTAGTTATAAGGCTCTTGCAGATTGGAATAATCTACCTTTAAAATGTACAATCTTTTGTCTTTATTATATATGTTCAGAAATGATTTGTTTTCTTGTTTTGAAACTACTTGTAATTGCTTTAGAAAATACTTATACGTTCTTGGTAAATATAAATATATCAAAACAATTATAAATATTTAATATGTTAATACTGTAGCAGGGTGTGTTGTTTTGATGTTTTTATTCTTTTGATTGTTGTAATTGTTGTTGTTTTTTTTGGTCTTATGTTTTCACATTTTTGTGTATTAGGACCCCCATGAAAACATGATGATGCACCTCAAGGGGTTTATCCCAAATAATTCATTTGTTGATATGCAGTGCATTACCTCAAACTCTTCAGACAGAAGGTAATTGGAATCAGCTTGAAGTTTAGCAAGATGAGACTCAAAGTGGGCTGCTTGGACCGGGCTAAAACATAACAGAAATTCTAAATCAATAACATCTATGCTTATAATAATAAATGGTTAAAATAAATGCTACATTAAATCATTAATAAATCAGCATGTTTTTAGTCTATTTAGTCTGTACTTTACAAAATATGGTTTATAAATATCAATAATATTTATTTTCCTCTGTCATCAGTTTAAAGAGAGATGAAGTATTGTGGTACCTCCTTATGCCTGAGCACATCTGTGAGGTAGGCAGCGTCTTCCACATGCACATTTTCATTACTGGACTTTCCTTTACAGCTCTTGAAGAACACATACAACAAATAAAGATCAGCACAGTAACAAAGTTTGTGTGTTAACAAATGTGCATGCACTCACATTTTGTGAGCCCTCTTTCTGTAAATGAGCAAGGCGGTCACAGCAAGCACCATGGCCACTAGAAACGTAGCAGCTGTGATTCCTCCCGTGAGTCCATTCCGTGGTGCTGAATGCCAAAAACAGTGAGAAAAATGACATTATTTAATTAAAAAAATTGATTTGAGTTATGGTACAGTGGTTGTACACATGGGGAAGTAAATGTGTCATGTTCTCATCCCAACAACCATAAACTCAACTGTCCTATTGATTCTTCACAAACAAACAACAGGGTTTTACCTGATTGAGTCGTCAATGGGAGAGAAAGGTATGTGTCGGTGTAAAGGGGATGCGCACGTTCTCTGTTCTCTTCATCAAACAGCTGAGTGAAGGCACGGACACTTAATCTGAGACAGTAAAGCGTGAATATTCAGAATTACACATCTTAAACCTGAGTTGAAACAATTATTTCAGGTATAAATTTTCATTGTCATTTTCTCATATTTGTATCATATATATAATATTTGAATGTAATCACATTTGGGTCATTTTTAGAACTTGGGAGGACCTATCAACATTGTTTTTCCCTATATGAGAAAGAGCACCACGAACATTATGCTAAACATCTCCTTTGATGTTCCACAAAAGAATGAACATCATTACAGGTATTGAATAATAATAATGAGAGTGACTTTTTGGTATGATATCCAATAGCACCTTTTAAATTCCGGTTCAATTTAAATGCTTATTGTCAATTTTTAATACAAAGACAACTTTATACTAAAACACACTGACACTGAGATGAATGAACACTGCAAACTTGAATGTAAGGTGAGATACTACAAGTATTACATAATGCTATTCAATTGTACCGATATGATGTTCTGGGTCTAAGCGGCCCGTCACAGAAATGCGTTCCATGCTGGATAGATTCTGAATCCCATTTACAGGCTCCCCCCAATCGTTTCATTCCTCCTCCGAGGTTTATCTCAAAAACACGGCTCTTGCTGTCGGATCCCTCGGCACACAGGCTGTGGAAGTAGCCGGTCTGGTATGCTTTGATGGAGCGGTTTTGTCTGTAGTCCAGATATGATGGCAAAGGATGTCTTTGCTCTGGCAGGACATTATGAACATCTGCGAATAAAATGAAACGAGACTGGATTCAGTTCTTAGAGAAGCATAATAAGAGACAAATGGCGATAATATTGCCATAGATTCTAACTCTGGTAAAGAAACTGAAATTCCAGTGACTGGTACCATTTGACTCAGTGACGATCACTGTGAAGAAACGAATAGCCCCATTAGCATCACTGAACCAGCTGCAGTTGAAATTAAACAGAATGGTGAAATGGGTGATGACCGCGAACTGCTCACTGACCCGTACTGTCACCGGTGGGGCAGGGGGCCCTGAAAAACAAATATCTCTTGAGATTAGGTACCGTATTTTTCGGACTATAAGTCGCACCTGAGTATAAGTCGCATCAGTCCAAAAATAGGTCATGATGAAGAAAAAAACGTATATAAGTCGCACTGGACTATAAGTTGCATTTATTTAGAACCAAGAGAAAACATTACCGTCTACAGCCACGAGAGGGCGCTCTATGTCTTCAGTGTAGTTTACAGGAGCACTGAACAGTATAGAGCGCCCTCTCGCGGCTGGAGATGGTAATGTTTTCTCTTGGTTCATTTCTCTCGGTTCATATCAAATTAATTTTGATAAATAAGTCGCACCTGACTATAAGTCGCAGTACCAGCCAAACTATGAAAAAAAGTGCGACTTATAGTCCGGAAAATACGGTATATCTAAATTATATATTAGAAATATTGCTCATATATTAAGTTATTTAAAAGCTGGAATACACTTCACAACTTTCAGATATGGAGCAGATTTTAAAACACTTGGCATCATACACCTGCTAACTTTGTGAACGCTTAAAGAGAAAAACTAGGCATCATACACTAAATGACTGAGGATCACACAATACTAGACTTTTTAAATTATTTAAAAAGCAACAAATTCGAAAAGAAATGTTGCTAAGAGATGCATGACAGATGAAAACAATATGCATTTTAAAATGGGCTCAAAATATCAAACATGATTTAGTCTTCGATCAATAGAAAAATCTGTTTCAAAAGTTGTGTAGCATATTTACATGTATTTTTTTTTTTAAGTTTGTTATCTAGAAAAAGCTAGGTCACATTAGCTATTAGAAAAACCATTAACTATGACTTTTGAATATGTGCTTTATAAGTACTAATAAAAAGCCAATATGTTAGTAATAGGCATTATTGGTCCCTATGACTAGAGTCTTACCAATTCTTTTTTTTTTTTTTTACATGAAGTATATGGCTGCCTGTCATGTTGAGATCACATTATGCAGTTGTGACCAGAAGTGACCAGAAGTCAATAATGTTTTTTAGTGAGAGTAGGTGATTTCAAGGAGAAAGAGCATGTTTGTGTTACACTGTCACTTACTGTCGATCATGGTGATGACGCTGGTTTCTTTGGTTGTACTCTGCTTGTCTCCAGACATCACTGTGATGTAGACGGTGTAGTTTCTAAAGGGTTCCAGCCTGTCAAAATGCTGCGAGTGAGCATTGTGTCCAAGTGTGTATGTGTACACCGGCATCCTGGACCCTTGTTTGCGGCATTCCACTACATAAGAGTCGAAATCAGACGCCGGGGGTACCCAGGAGCAGGAGACAGAGGTGGAGCTCAGGGGGAAACAGTGGATGCTTTCAGTTGAATGTGGAGCTATAGGGAAAAGGATTCTGTTATGAACACTTTTCCATTGTGGTTAGATTTTGGTGTGTTTTCTTCACCGGGTTACTTCAATACTTTAAGATTCCTGTAAATACTGTAGGATTCCTGTAAAGTGACTACTCACGGGTTCTGATGGTGTGGTAAACAGGACGACTGTAGGTCACAGGGCTGTATGTCATACCACTGACAGTCCGAAGGCTGATATTATAGAGCCGTCCTGGATAAAGTCCTTCCAGTATCCGCCGAGTGGGATGAAGTCCAGAAACATTAAGACTGTCCTGAGGATACCACGTGACTTCAAAATCATCATAGTCTCCTGTCTCTGGAACATGCCACATTATCTGCACCGAGCCAGAAGAGCTGCTGACAGACACCGATGATGGTGGTGCAGGAACTGTGGTGATATAACAAGTCATTTAGCTTGAAGGGCTGTAGAGCATTGGTTGCACTTTGTCGAATGAAACTGGCCCGTTACTATGGCATTAGATCAGTTATAATGTAAAACGTGTGATTTGCGGCCGCACTGACCTGTACGCCCCATTGCAGTCGTGGTGTTGGTCAGATCTTCACTCCAGCTCTGAAGTGTGGCAGAATAAAGCCGACCAGCCACCAGGCCGTGGAAGATGACCTGTGTGCTCTCTGGACCCAGCCGCTGTTCGAAGCCATCCACGGTCACAGAATATCCAGTAAGTCCCCCAGGACCACGCATCCAGCTCAGAAGAAGACTGTCCATTTGACCCTGATTCTCAACATGAGGGTTTATGACAGAGGCAGGAGCTGCAAATACAAAAATTTTTAACATCCAAACAAAAATATACACACAATGGGTCTCATTCATGAAACATTCGTACATATACGAGTAAATATCTGAGTGATTTGCGCATAAAGAGAACTTCCCGAAAACTCTTCTCCTGATTCACAAAAACTTCGTAAACGTCAGATGTGATGTGTGTGTGTGTTTATGAATTCCAATCAGTCGTAAATGGGACGCGCGTGCACGCTCACTCTCAATTACCATAAATCCTGCCTATTAAATCCGACTGACAACTATATATGAGCATCATATTATGACACCAAATGAAGGATTTCAACGTGTCTTCTCAAAAGCAACTGAAAAAGAAACATTTCTCAGCTGCAGAAATTGAAGTTTTATTATCAGAAGTTCATTCAAAACGCCACATTTTATTTTCAAGCGTACTAGTGGCATATCAGGTCCTAAAAAAGGAAGTTTGGAAGCATATTACAGATCCTATTACTGGCTCTCATAATTAAAGTTAAAAGAAAAACCGTATGTAATTAATATATATAATATTTTTTTCAAAATTCTGTGTAAATATGTACCCGATTAAGGTGAATTAAAATGCAGCCGTATTAATGAGCAAAACGTTCAGACGTTAAACGCACTATTTACGCGTGGCTGGGAGCAGGTGTAGATTTCTTTCTTACCAACTAACATTTGGAAAATACGAACATTTTAATGAATCCGAAAATTTACGCCAAAACCACTTTACACGCGATTTACACAAAAATTCGTTCTGCTCGTGTTTCATGAATGAGACCCAATGTTTTTTTGTGAAAAGTAAGGTAAGAATCGAGCTTCAGTATTCACCTGTACGCGCCCAAATAGATGACTGACTACTCAGTTTCCCTCTCCTCCTGCTGGTGATCTTCATCTCATACAGTGTCCCTGGCACCAGCTGCGTGAGGGACCAGCGCAGAGCATCTTTTCCCAGTGTCCCGCGGGACTGTGTTGTCTTGGTCTGATCGTGCAGATACAGATCAAAATCGTCCACCCGGCCCTCCGGTGCAGTCCAGCAGAATGAGAGTTCAGTGCTGGTGTTGGAGCATATGTGTAGCCCGGTCACTGCTGCTGGACCTGAGGAGATCAGGTGAACAAGACCTGTAAACTTGAAGTATCTGACGTGAAATAAAGCTCAGAGTATTCTTGATGCTGGACAGTGAGATTCGATAAAATACCATACCATAAAGTGTTCTTTTGCTTAATATTTTTTGATCATGTGAGATTACACACTCAACTGTGTGGGGATTTACACACTGAAAAACATAGTGTAAGAAGTGTGTCTTACGTGTTTGTCCCTCAGCAGTGATGTCCTTGCTTGTGGCGGTGCCACTAAGTGTCTGAACATGTGCTCTGTACCAACTTCCTGGAGTTAAATCTTTAAACAGGTGCTGGTTGTTAGAAGCGGGCACAGAAGCGCTGGCGATCACTCTTTCACTCTCATCTAGTAACTGTAGACTGTATCCATCAGAAACACCCTCAGCTGGCGTCCAGCTCACTAACAGATTGTGTGTGCTGAGTTCATTATCTAACCACAGATTGGTGACTGTGGAGGGGTCTGAAACACACACAAGCTCACATTAGACTGTAGTTTTTTTTCCATCTTTCTAAGACAATATTATTGTATTTCTATCATGACAACTTTTAGCATCGCATTTTAGCCGTTCGCCGATCTATACAGGTGGAGCTGGGGAAGGCGGAGAGTTTCAGAAGAGCTCAAATTCATGAAGTATCATATTTCCATTAGCGAATCTAGTTCTGACATGTAAATTACAGTTAATATGTGTATTTCACACCTGTTCTTCCACTAGTTGTACTGTTGTTTGTCTGCATTCCGCTGACCGATTGCACAGTAACAGAATACAGTTGTCCAGGTACCAGGTTGAGAAATTCGGTCTGAACGATGTGTTTAGGAACATGTTTGGCTTCCTGGAAATGTGTCCCATTAAAAAACAGATTCGCTGAGTAAAAGTCCAAGTCTCCATCACCAGAGGACCAAGAGACTCTGAGACTGCTGTCTTCGGTGCCAGCACTAAGACGGAGATCCTGAACCTGGCTGGGTACTGTGCGGAAAAATGGGGGAAAAAACACAAGGATATCATCAAACTGTGATCATGATCAAATCCTGTCAAATTCAACTTCTAATTCAACACAATCAGCGTTAAATCTGTTACAATTTATCACAAGTAATTAAAAAAAAAGTATTAAAATAATATTGTAACCACTGATTGATGCAATGGTAAAATAGCTAGCGTCATTATAAAAAGTATATTTAAAGAGGAATTTCACAAAAATATGACCAGGTTTTTACTCAACATTTTGTCAAGTCATATATATATATATATATATATATATATATATATATATATATATATATATATATATATATATATATATATGTATGTATGTATGTATGTATGTATATATATATATATATATATATATATATATATATATATATTTGAAAACAGTAAATATTTAATAGTATATATTGTCTCTAAAAGATAGTATTGTTATTACTCAAGTCAGTCAGTGTTGATTCTATTCAGATAGGGCTGCACAATAAATTTTCATTTTGATGATTTCTGCTTCTCTCAGTTTATCGAGATTAATATTCTGCAATATTTGCAGCACTATTAAAGTTTATAATTCTAATTCAGGATCCATTTCACTTAGATATATACCACAATAGGAGAAAGGACAATTGGCGTTTCCGTCTCATGTTTTATTTATTTAATTCCCTTCCATTTCCCCCATATTCTCTTTACTGTAATGCGTAAGACCATTATTATAATACTGTATAATTGCCACACCTATGAACTGTTTTGTTGTGTTTTCATTCCCCATGAGCTCAGTGTGACCTAGTTTCCCCTCGTGTCTGATTGTGTCATTCTGTTCACCAGTGTTCTAATAATTACCCTAGTTTACGTTAGTATTTAAGCCCAGTCTGCTCAGTGCATGTTGTCCGGTCTTAATGTTACCTATGTGTTTCCCACCTACCTGATGTGGATTACCCTTATGTGGATGTATTAAAGACTGTTTACTGCTATATTCGTCATATTCGGGCATTTCTTTTACACCACAATATGACAATAATACCATCATTACTAAAATATATCTATTTTTTTAATTTATTGTATTACAGAAACAAATTACTGCATTTGCGATTATTTAAATCAGCATACATTTATGGCAATACAACAATATTACTATAATATGTGTGTGTGTGCATACTGTATATATCTGTGTGTATATATATGTGTGTATATATATGTGTGTATATATATATATATATATATATATATATATATATACGTATACATGCTTGAATCCATGAAAATGATGTAAAAAAATGTTTTATGGGAAATGTAATTTCTTTTTTTCTTTTTTTATTATTATTGACAAATTTACTAATCCAAAAGGTTAGTTTCGAGTACTTTTCCCTAGCAAAAGGTTTATTGTTATACATGAACAATAAATCTTTCTATAGTAAAACCTTACCTGTGCGGCCCTCAAGGATCTCGGCGCGCTGGTATGATCCACTGTGAGTAGACAGCACAATCTTGTAGAGCCGACCAGGTGTGAGCGCGGAAAACAGGTGTTCCCTAACTGTACTGCTCAGATTGACAGCTGGTGACACCTGTGTGTCATTGAAGAGAATCTGTACCTCATAGTTATCCACATCTCCTGGAGCAGACATCCAGTTCACCCTCAGAAAACTTGTTCCATGCTCCGTTAGGAACAAATCACCCACAGCACCCGGGACTGAAATACAGAAGGGTGAAATGTGATTTTTATTGTATTCAACTGATTGGAAAATCAAAATGTCTTTGATATTTACACATATATGAGATTTTTTTCTTATATTTTATTTCAATGTAAAACAAGAACATATATACATGGGTCAAAGATGAAAAATGGTCTAAGCATAAAAACGATACTGCTTTAAATTTTTGTTGTTTTTCCAAAAAAATAATTAAATAAAACATTTTCCTTTTCATGTTATTTTTATTTTTGTTTTTCTGAGCAAAAAATAAATATAATAAATGTCCCCCTGATTTACAGAAGACACCAACTAAAATGTAATTTAGTGTAACAATCTTGTCAAGCATATTTACAACAAAATTTTATTTATGACATATTCAAAAAGCTAAGTACTTTCACCCCAAATACTAACTAGTTGTTATTTTATATTTTTACATTTGCCACAATTGCCACAAAGAATTTTTTACTCTTTTAAAACCCAATAAAATGCAATATGCTCACTTATTCTTTTATATATTTTAATATGTACAGGTCAGAATAAGCATGTTGTTTGAATTTTTATGCAAGTATACACTGAATGACAATGGAACATTATTTTAAACTAAATTTAGAAATTGTATTCTTCAAAATCTTATTTGAAACCTTAAGTGTAGACACTTAACTTCCATTTAATGTGCTTTCTGTGGACATAAAATCACTTTTGTAAATTTCTTTTAATGCGGACATCTTAACATGTGAAAACACATATAGAAATACAGAAGTATACATAATGTATTTATGCAGTGTACTCGCGTAAGTATAATAGTATCAAAGGAAATAAAAAGAAAAAAGAGAAAAAAAAAAGTTACTTTAAGATCACTTTTCTGCTGGGATATTACCCACCACTTCAAAGGTTTACATGACAGGCATCTTTAGGTGGTGATTCATTGGGGAGACACCCTCTAGTGTCTTATTTCCTAGTAGAAAGATGTTGCTAAGACCTGCAATTCATTCAAGTGTTCTGGGGTTGGATTTGGCCATTGTTTTGGTGGCCTTGTTCAACCCCTTCAAGCCTTGTGAGTCAGCTTCAGAGAAATTTCTGACTTTCAAGATGGCATTCTTCCTTGCAATCACTTCACAAGGCTAAGAAATCTGGAGGTCTGTTGCCTCTTCCTTACTAGAGTTTTCTCCTGGGATGGTGAAAGCTCTTATTCACCCTAGACAAGGTAATGTGTCTAAGGTGCCTACCAATCAGTGTTGACAAGTCTGGGGTATTGCTGCGGAATTGGGCTACTTAAACACTGCTGCCGCAGATTGTTTTTCATGTATGCCAGTTTAAGCGACCCCAATAACCTGATATTTAGTCCCTAAAATTAGAATTTTACCAGAGGAGCCTCACCAGAATGTGATTTTTACAGGGGGATCCCCTTGAAACATGATTGGGCTAGCTTTGAGTAGCAATTGGGTGGGTTTTGTTGAGAAAAACCTTGCGACCCTGCTACCAATGTAGCACGCTCTATTGTTTTACATTGTTATGTCATGCAGTTTTATCCTGATTATAGCTTTTATACAGCACGGGAACCGCACACACGTCCATGTTTAACGCTTCTCATAGCTATGTGAAAAATATCTGTTTGTCTTTATACACATATAGTGTTTAAGTGGGACAACGTTCATTGTTGAAACAGGGGATGCAAGGAACACGATTAAGAAACGCTGCTTGAGAACATTGATACTGCTCCCTTTGTTGCATGTTCCCGGTGCATGCTCCTTGATAATAGGAAAAACAGATGCTAAATAATAATGTCACTCACATGTTCGGCCATGTATAGAGACAGTAGAGTTGTACTGGCCACTCCAGGTGCTGATGGTCACAGTGTAGAGACGTCCTGGAACCAGATCACTGAACTCACATTCACTTTGTGTCCTATTGAGCTTCTGGCTTTGAAGACTTGTGCTGTTATACACGATCGCCACTTCGTAATAGTCATAATCCCCAGATGCATGATTCCAGTAGACCTTCAGAAAGTCATCTCTGGCTGAGTGGATGGCGGTGGGGTTTTGGACTGTGGATGGCTCTGAAAAAGGAAATAGTGCAAAGTGTTGTGAACATAATGTAACAATAAAAACAACACATTACACTTTAATCAATGAGGGGAAAAAAAAGAAGGATAAATAAGCTTAATGGAAGCCTCCCAAAAACATTAAACTTATCAAGTGCCCAAAAATAAAACACTTGATAAATCAATTAATGGCCCTTTAGTTAGTAGTCTAGATCAAAGATGATATTGAAATATGAAAGAAAATACGGTAACACTTTATAATAACTGCATGCTATTAATCATTAGTTAAGCATTAGGAAACAGTTAATTAATCATTTATAAAGCATTAATAAACATTTATAAGCAGTTTATAAATACAGATATAAATGCTTTATATATGATTTAAAACCATATCTATAATATATTTTATAATGGTTTTTTCATACTTTATTAATGTTCAATTTATCATTTCTAAATTAAGTATAGCATTATTTACACACCAGTTATTAAGGAGTTGTCAGTGGTTCATAAGATCACTTAGAAATTGTAAGTAAATGATTAATAAATTATTTAAATGTGCATTCATACATCTTTTTATTCAGACATATAGTACTAGTTACTTATAGTGTTAATAAATGGTTTATTAACGTATTTCTACTGTAATTCAGGGTTAATTCAGGTAGTTATAAAACATATGTAGTTGTTAGTTAACTATTTTTGTGAGCTCATCTAAAGTGAGGACTATTTATGCCTTGTAAAGCTTTTACAAATGAGATTTAAAGGCTGCTATACTGCAACATAGTTCTGTATCACTATGTTGTGTTTGTTTCCGTTTTTTGTTTAGAAGATAACTGAGCCTTTAAATATCCTTTATAAATGCTTTACAAGGCATAACTAGTCCTCACTTTAGATGAGCTCACATAAATAGTTAACTGACCACTACTAAATGCTTTATAACTACCGGAAATTACTTCATTTCTTGTGATCTTATGAATCACTGGCAACTCCTAAATAACTGGTTTGTAAATAATGCTATACTTCATTGAGAAATGATAAATTGATCATGAATAAAGTATGAAAATACAATTATTAAACACATTATAGATATGCTTTTAAATCAAGAACAAAACATTTATATCTGTATTTATAAACTGCTAATTACTGTCTATTAATACTTTATAAATTATGAATTATCTGTTTACTAATGCTTAATTAATGATTAATAGTGTGCAGTTATTATAAAGTGTTATCGAAAAGGCATATTAGTTGGATTATAAAAGTATATTAGTAATGTACAACAAGAACAAAATAATACTATTGATTCATTACTGTTATGAAGATTTAAGGTTTTGATTTTGCTATGAAATTTCTGAAATGTAACGATACAAATGATGGTGTTATTAATGCTTACGTGTTCTTTCCTGCACAAGCGTGTGGTTTTTGAAACTGCCGCTGTGTGTGGTAATGGAGATGCTGTACAGTCGGCCAGGAACCAAACTCCTGAACACACACTCGGTGGTTGCTTTAGACACGGCGAGAGTGTGTACGATGATCTCCTGGTCCTTTAGCATCACCATGTAATTGTCCACATCTCCTTCTGCTGCCTTCCAGGACACGTTCAGAAAATCTGGACCGCTGTTAGTCACAGTAATGTCAGAAACAGCAGCGGGCACTAAAAACCAAAGAGAGAAGGTGACAGTATGTCAAGAATAATAATAATCATTAGGATAGACAAATAAAGGTCACTATACTGTTTGAAATACTCAAACTTCTCAGAATTTCTTTTTTTTTTTTCTAACTGAAGGATCTTTTTTTAATTTTTGTGCATCCCATACTCAAACATTTACACAACTTACACTTGACTTTACTGTAGCTGTGTATTAAATTGTAATATGAGAAAATATTATAACACTAAAAATGATGCATTACTTGTTTAATCAATTAGAAGGCTTTGACTGGATGTGTCTGTATGGTGTCTAGCTGCTATAAAATGTGTAACTATTCTCCATTGTTTGGGCAACTTCACAAGAGTTCATTAAACGCTGGCTGAAAATAGAAAGAGCATTTGAGCCCGACAGGATGTGTTTAATATGACCCGCTCCTTTTATGCAGAGCTTCCTGAAATTCCATAAATCCCCTTTGTATTGACCTGCAAATTGTTTTGCATTTCTGTTTTGCATTTAATCTGTGGGAAAATAGTTACGGGGAAATATAAGATCTATATTATTAGTTTATTAATAGAATATTTTACACAGTCTGAAAGTGCATACCATGATTTTTTTTTAAATGTATTTCGTCTGGGTTAATGTTACCTGTACGACATTCGGCCTCAGCTAATTTGGAAGTCTGTGATCCGCTGACCGTGGTAACTAGTAATTTGTGTAAAGCACCGGGTCTGAGGAAGGGAAGCAGGGTGGAGGTTGTGTTTGCTGAAACAAACACATTGTGCACCGTCTCTCCGTTCCATAACAGAGTTAAGTTGTAGAAATCCAGATCTCCAGATGGTTTCTCCCAGCTTGCACTCAGACTATCTGATTTTCCCTGGTTACTTAGTTTCAGGTGATTCACCTTTAAAGGCACTGAGAACACATCATTTGATTACAATCAGATTCTTTCAGTATTTCCTATAATAATTCAACACACTTCTATTTGTTAATATAAGTTAATGCATTGAAATTATTCAGATTACAATTGTTGATTGTTTGTTCATAATGTATTAACTTGCTGAAAAGCTAGAATATAAAAGCGCAACATTTTTTAGGAAAAAAATAGAACGTAGAAATAACCTCGAACCAACATCACATAATTATGAAAAGTTTTGTTCATTGTTTTGTTTTTTTTATTAGTTAGTTCACTTATAGTTTACATGGATTAACTAATGTTTACATATATCACCCTATTGTAAAGAGTTACTGAAAATAAATTTATAACATTTCGACATTTATATTTAAAAAATAAAAAAAATAATTCTGTTATCATATGGTTCATTTTATACAACCTAAAATCATTCCGTACCCACATTTTAGATTTTAGTGTGAATTAAAATGAGGTAGTGCTGGACAGAAGTACTTATTTTTTTTCTGGTAACGTTTTACAATAAAGTTCCATTTGTTAACATTATTTACCTACATTAGTTTACATGAACTAGCAATTACTGCATGTATTATTATTATTAGTTAATCTCAGCAATTATTAATACATTATTAAAATCAAAAGTTGTATCTTTTAATATTATTTAATGGGCAAACAAACTAACTAGAATTCATTCGTTTTGAAATTAGACATAACTTACTGTAGTCCTATAGACAGTAATGGTTATTACTTTCTAGTGTTATAGTAGCACCGAGTAATTTTCTAAGAAAATGGCAATATAAGCTTACATGTTCTTCCCTTTACTGTAGCAGAACTCCGCAGGTTCTTTGTGGTAGTGGTTACAGTAATGTCAAACAGACGACCAGGCGTGAGGACATTAAATGTGCACTCTCTCATGTCACGACTCAACGTTCGTGTCTGAAGAGCTGTAGATGTGTTGCTTTGAAAAAGTTGTACGATGTAATTGTCGCGGGATGATGAGCCCAAGGGGTGAGTCCACAGAGCGCTTAGGGAGGTCTCGTCTGAGTGACGGATGTGCAATTGAGATACTGGCGGAAGACCTGAAAAGAAATAGACCAATACCAAAAGAAATATGTTACAAAACCCAAACTACAGTTTGAAATAGTTTTAGGAATAAAAAAAAACAACAGTATTATTTTCAAAAAATTAGATTACAGGGCATTTTTTTGGGGTGGGGTGGGGGGGGGGGTTACAAATATAAATGTGAAGTAAAAAAGGTTATGTTATAAACAACTTAATTTTAAGGTTAAATTTTGTTGTCACAATTCAAAAATTGAATATAAATTTAACCAGAAAAGTTTAGTGAGTGTTGTTTTCACAGAAAAAATTATGTTGAATTACTGTTTGTGTCTTGGGGCGATACTTAGGAAGAAGTAAGATTCAAAATTCTGCAGACTTATATTAATATTAAATAACTTATAATTTTGTGTTGAAGTCACATGACAAAAAGGCATAGCATATTACATTTACTATTGTTTTAAAAAGCAGACCGTGTGGTCTACACATTATACAGTGTGCTTGAGTTCCATTCCAAACACGGCTTAAAATCCTATTCTCCCAAGACAAATGAAAACACACTTTTTTTTTTTAAATGGAGGAGGGTTGTGCCCAATCAGTCCACTCTTAAAAAGCTGAGACAATTACTGGCAGCAATGGTTCCATGAAGAAAATTTCACATGCTTGGAGCCTTTCCATTGGACAGTAGGTTTTTTGAATGACTAAAATAGTGCTTTCGAGAACTGCTAACTGAAAGGTTTTTTTTGTAGAAACCAAAATTGTCCTTTGGCATCGCTGTGAAAACCTGTACTACAGTAATACCTTTGTATTTCTGTCATTAACTGCAACAAGTGCTTTGCGACATTTTGACAGTAAATGAATATTTTATTTCCATGCTTTAGAAACATTCCTGTAAAAACTGCTAGAGTCTACATGTGAAAAATGGGGGAAATCTAAAAACAATCTAAGAAAGAAACACAAGTGAGTATTTAAGAAGAAAATTTTTAGATTCTCATTGCATTTCAGTGAACTATTCATAATATACAGCAGTAGTTCCTAACCATATTCCTGGTGTACCAATAATACTCCATAATTAAACACAACTGATTCAACTTATCAGCTAACTAGTGGAGGCTCCAACACTTGAAATGGGCATCAGTCAAAGGCCACGTCCACATGTACAGTACACAAGTATTTTTTTTTAAACTTTATAAAAGTTTTTCCTTCTTCTGTTTTAAAAAAAATCTCTGTCCACATGAAAATGCAAACCCATGCTATGGTGCACTGTCAAGAGCACGCCAAACAAACAGGTGGTGATATAATTTCAACCATAAAGCCATATTGACCAATCAGAAGCCTGACAAAGTTTCCATTATAAGAAGATAACAGCAATTGCTCCAACGTCACAAACCAAAAACTCAGATTTCGCTGTCTACAGGAAAACATTGCAACCAGAGTTTTTGAAAATCCTCACCATAGCAGGCATTTTCAAAAATGCTTGGTTTCAGTGACCTGTCATTATGTTTGCGTGTGGAATAACGGCCAAACCGCGTAGAAAAAGCTGCAGTTTTGAAAATGACCGCATTCGTTTGGACAGGGCCAAAGATTAAACTGGAGAAGAGATACAAGAATGTAGTGTCTGTTGTCTTATTCATATTTGAAACGAAGAAAAAAGAAAGTAATAAGGCCAAACGGAACATAGCAGACTAAAAAAGAGCTCTTGCCACAAATATACTTATGATAACCAGTGTTAAATATTTTCCTGATTAGAAAAAAGCGGTCCTGAAATTCAGACACAAACACTTTTAAAGGCTTGTACACAATTATAGCCATTATAGTATGAATGATGAATATATAAAACAGTATAAAACAGAAAAATTTCAAAAACAGATAAAATGTGTCTTCAGTGATTTTTATATTATTTATAGTTATTTAGAGCAGCAATTCACAACTACATTCCTGGGGAACCACTGCTCTGCACATCTGCTTAATTCAGTCCATGGGGCTCTCTTAAGAAGCCAATGATCTGAATCAGCTGCGTTAAATAAGGAAGAAATACAAAATTTGATGGCACCCCAAGACTGGAGTTACAAATCAACCAATTTAGAGAATCAGCACATGGTTACCTATTTCCTCCTCGTAATAGACTGTATTAGCCAGGCCTCCATTCTCTACACTGACTGCCATGCTGTACACTCTGCCAGGCTGCAGATTTAACCATGACAAGAGTATTTCCTTTGCCATTCTGTCCACAGTTTGGTTAGCAAGGATTTCACTTCCATTTGAAAGCACTACACGGATATGCTCCCATTCTCCGGAAGGGAGAGTCCAAGTGATCTTTAGTGCGCCACGATCAGACAGGTTCTCCATCACCAGATCTGACACCTTTCCTGGTTCTAATAAGGAAAACACAATGTTAAATGCAAATAGTAAAAACTATCAATTAAAATTATTAAATTAAATCTATTTAATTAAATTACAAAAAAATATCAAATTTAATAGCAGCATTCTACAAATGTATTCTCATTAAAACTACTAAAGTTATTCAGTCAAAAGCGATGAAAAAATTCATTTTTTTCTTTCATTTTAGATAGACAGCAACAGGGACTATACATTAGGCTCCTGTGAATATATACTGTAAATATAATAGACACCTGAGACTTATATTACATCTTGTAAAAGGCCACTGAGGTCAGTGTTTAATAGTCTTTTAAATGTGTCACTCACCATCACAGTGGTGAGAAAACAGCAGTTAAGAAAGCATCTAATCAAAAGCACCTATTGATAACAATGTGGATAAGAAGAAATTAAAACAGAAGCTAAACAGAAGAAAATAAAATATTTAGATGGGAAGGAGGAAAATTGTGGTATTGGTAATAATAATGGTAGTGTTTACTAGCTGAAGTGAACTTTCTTTTGTCTGAAGTGACCTCAGTTTCACTTAAAATATAATTTTAAAGTTTCTGTGTAGTAATATAACATCAGTGTTTTTTGTTGCTTCTGTTATTGTTGGCAAACAATAATGCAGCTTGAAATTTTGTTCAGGCTTTTGAAAGAGCTTTGTTTCAAATATTTTGATGTAGAAAAAGCGCTCACACAACTGAAAAGAGGTGGTAGAAAAAGAGCTTTTGTTTTTGTTTTGAAAGCACAAGGCCACAACAAATGAGGCAGTATTAATTTTTTGTTCTTCAAATCATGACTTCAGGCCAGCCAGATTTTAATTCTGACTAGTGCAGTTCCAAACAACACATTTCACAATGATTATGTATTAGGTCAGGTGGTATTTTGAGGCTGTTAGAATGTCTTTGATCACATGAGCATCAACATTAAAAAAGCAATCTGACTGAATACGTCTCCAAAATGTACTCATATTTATGAATTAGTAAGTCACTGTTGAAAAAAAAGTGTCTTAGAGCACTTACAGCATAAAAGTGCACTCATAAGAAGTTCTCAAGTTATTTGTTCTTACCAGTTTTTACTGTGATCCATGTATTATTAGAAAGTGTTCCACTCCTGGTGCTGACTGACACCTGGTAGGTCATTCCAGGACTCAGACTGTCAAACACTACATCTGTACTATTAGGGGACACGGCTTTCTCAAAAGAGTTTGAACCAGGTAATGTCAGATTAACAAGGTAACTGTCTATATCACCAGAAGCTTTATCCCACAGAACTCTGAGGGTTTTCTGGTTGCCATTGTTGTCATTGTTCACCACTCTGAGGTTAGAGACAGCAGCTGGTACTGTAAAGGGAGAGGAAGAGGTCAATTACATTTCGTTTAAATATGTTATAATGTATATGTTTAAAGTCTGAGAGAGAGAGAGAGAGAGAGAGAGAGAGAAAGAGAGAGTTTTATCTTCATAATGTTTCATCAAAATGTAATATAACTTTCTTCACTATCGTTTATAATAACCCATTTTTTCCAGACAATTTTTTATATCATATTCTGTTTGGGAAAACACCACATTACAGAAATAAAATGAAATGCGACACTACACGCGTTTCCATTAACCTTAAAATTGCACAAATTTAATTGAAAATACGCTTAATAGAAACGCATACATTTCACAAAAATGCTCATATATTGCACAAAATGTTTTTAAGCTTGCATTAGTTGGTTTTTCAGTCAATGCAAAAAATGAATAATTTGCAAGACTGCGATGGAAACTTTTTTTTAATTTTAATTACTGGTCAAATGGTGGATGTAAAAAGTCATATGATCATTCTTCTATGTACCATAACCTCCAAGAAACACTTAATATGTGGCTGCTCTCCAGTATAAGGGGAACTTTCCATAACTTAGACAATTACACCAGTATAAGGGGCTTTCCACGCTTAGACAATTGACACTGCACATGTCTGTGGTGCAGTGTGGCGCTGATACAGCCACTGAAGCTGATTACAGCCACTCCAGTAAATTCTTGTGTTTATTCCAGTCGTGCCACACACTTTTCTGAAGCCCAAATCCATCAAAATCCATAGCCATGACTTGATCGTGAGAGGCAAAAGGTTACGTTTTAAACACATAACATAAGATAAATGGAAATGCTGTCATTTTGCAATACTTTTTAATTCGCATTTATAAAATATCGCCATGGTTTTGCGCAAATTTATAATGGAAATGCACCAACTGTTTTCAAAGTACTGACTAAGGTGAATAAGGTCATTTTAAAAATATAAAATGCAGTTACATTTCCTTGAATGGCATTTTTCCACAATACAAAGAGAAAATAACGGTATTTTTAACGGTAACGGTATTTGAAACCTGTTTTTGAAACATTGCATTTTAACTGGCCCCCAAAACACTACTGATGTTTAAATAAATAGGCAAAATGTTTACTATTGTGTAGGAGTGTGTAAAATATTCCATTTGTTAACAAATGCTTCTTTTGTGAAGTTCATGTAATTCATGGTATCAGTTGATGGTTGAAAATTTCAAAGAAATTAATTTTTGGTTTTATTCTCAAAAATATATTGAATGACTAAACCTGACCACTTTAGATCTATAGCACTGTATACAAACAGATTGTGTCAAAAGGGCTTCAGGATAATTTGATAAGCCAAACAAACTGAATATAATCAAGTTACGTATGTTTAAGAATTAGCTGTCAAGATCTCACAGTGTGATAATGAACATAGTAAATCAAACAAAATTGCGCAAAAATTCAATGAATGTAGGAAATAATAATTAGTGCAGTGTTTTAAGATTGATATAGCATGACGTAACTTAACAGAACACAAGGAGACAAAGGTGACCTTTCAGCGCTAAAAACAGGAAAGGGTGTTAACATGTCTGCCTAAAATATAGCATAGGAAAATCATACAGGCACAGATACATGATCACAGCCACAAACACACACACACATATTTATAAAAGTGTTGAAAGAAGTGACATTTTAGTGTCTGTATTGTCAAATATGTTAATTTATTTTAATTAATAACTGACGATTTAAATGAAAAATACCTGTTTGTGCTTGTCTAGACACTGAATTCTGTAGCTCTCCAACCTCTGTAATCACAGTGATATTGTAGAGTCGTCCAGGAATCAGCCCTTTTATTGTGCATGAGGTGGCTGTGCTGGCAACTGTTGAATTCCAGATCGAACCCACACCACTGCTGTCTATAAGCATGATCCAGTATCGCTCGGTTTTGCCTGGACCAGGCTGCCATGAAATTTCCAAGCTGTTTGTATCTCCAGAAACCCAAAGATTTTCCACTGCTGAAGGCCCTAACCAAAAGACATTTAGAAATCCTATCAACAGTGTGGAAAATAATAATAATAATAAATAAAATATTTAAAATATAATTAATTGATGCATTAAATGTTAAAATCTACATAAAAAATATTTTAAAGTGAATCTATATGTAGCAGGCATTATATTTAAAACATTTAAGATGTGTATATAAGACACATTGAAATGTTTTAGATGTGTATATAAGGCATATTTAAATTTACTGCAATTAAGTAATATCTTGCAAATCATAAGCAGTGATCCCTTTGGTTTTGTGGCTTATTACAGACAGTATCAGAACAATCCTTATGGTAAAATGGTCTGTAAAAGCTCTTACACAGAAACGAATAGGTGTGGACATTATGTGTCCTGCTGTGAATTATTCTTAGAGAAGGGAGCAGCATGTCTAGCAACCTACTGTATGTGCAAACATGATAACGCCAATCCTTGCTTTTTTAAGAAATCTCCCTCCTAATGAGGCTTTGTTGAAAGGGTATTGTGAGAAGGCAGGATAAGAAACCTTTAAGGTTGAAGGTCAAATTCAGGCAACCTCTTCTAATGACTTTTTTTACGCTCTTTCCCCTTGAGACCCAGTCATTGTTTTTTTTTTTTTTTTTTTACATTTTTTGATCAAGTTAATTATCCAAGCTTACTAATAAAATGCAATATTAATCAATCACCAAAATACAAAATTAAATTAACTGGCCCCACATCGTCTTTTGTTTTAATCACTGAAATCTGAACAGAAGGAGCCTCTGTATGTCTGGTGATGTTTTTATGAATATTTACAACTAAAGATTTCTAGACACTTTTTATACTTTGTTCTCAAATGCAACCAGTGGTAACCTAAATATCCCAAATACCTTTGGGGTCCACTGTACATGTTATATAAGCATTACTGTAATCAGATCTCTGAGAGCTAACGAGTCTTTGTGTATATTAGAACAAAAGAACAATGAGCCGGATGGGAGGGGGAGAACAGACTGAAAGAAATGACCCACAGTCAAACTCCTGTTTTGGAGTTTAGCCCAGTTGCAAATACACAGCACATTATCAGTACAAGCCAACCTTTCCTCATATTTAGAGAAGCTTTTGACACTTGGCCATTTGGATTTGGACACAGAACTCTAGATTTACATAAGTCCTCCATACTCCAGTTATTCCCATAAAGAGGATTTGAAGCACAAAAGTGTGTAATTATGAATATTCTGAATTTCCCAAATGGGTCAATGCAGACAGATGCGCCAAGTCATTTTGGCAGACTCTGTGCCTGCTCCAAAGTTTATGTGTATATGGAGGCCTGCACATGACATGCGAGAAAAAATAAATAAATTATCCACACGATTTACTAATTAATTCGCTCCATTTATAAATCAGGTGCACAATTTAGCAAATAGAGGGAACGAATTAGAAAATTGTACGCATTGAGAAAATTTGTTGAGAGGGAACAAAATAGAAATTGTGCATATGATTTAGCCTACTATTTTTTTTTACATATATGTTTAACCTTTTACTTCTGCCTTGTAGATTGTAATCTTACATTTTTTAAGATAATCATGATCATGATTTTCAAAATTTGTAAGCATTATAAACTTTCATTATTATAATTACTATTTTCTGCAATACTGCAAAAGCCAATAAATACCGTTTTTTTTTTTTTTTTTTTTTTTTGTGAGGGAAACGGTGATGTAAACTTCCAGAATGGCTTACAAAAACATTATCATTGCAACTTTTATCATGCGTTTTATGAGGCTCCAGTGGCTATGAGATATTTTGCATATTTCGTCTTATATTATATAGTTAAACAATTGTTTTAATCAAAAGTTATACACAACATGACTGTAAAATTATATTCTTTTTGCAAGCACAGAAAGTTTATATTTTTATTTATATATTTATCATCAAACACACAATATAAATATTGAATGAATGAATAAATATCCACTTGGCAACATTTTAATTACAACTAACTGTAAGTAAATGTTCTTTGTGGTTTATATGATGGTAAGTTAACCCCTCTGAAGTCACATTTTTAGTGCATTAGAAAAATGTTTAAAAGACAGCTTATGTTTAGCTTGCTATTTTATTATATTATTATTTCTGCTGCTGCAGTTGTTGTTGTGTACAGTAATTTTCATGAAATACCTTCACTTTTTGTCAGTATGGGCTATGTTGGGCCATTGAATGTCATTTGATAAAAAAAAAAAGCAATAATAAAATCAAAACTACACTGAATAAGGCTTCAAAAAAAGTTATATCAGCTTTTTTTTACTTAAAAATCTAAATTTTAGAAGTCTATTCAATGAGTAACCGTATTGATTTGACTTGCATCAGACTGAACACAATGCAAATAATACAACATTCGATATTAATAAGCAAGATTCTTACTAGTTGGTAGGGGGACCGTATGTTGAGTCTGTTGTTCTCCATCCACTTTTGATATTATATCCAGGTGATGCCACGTTCCAGGATCTAAATTCTCAATTTTGCACTCAAAATGTGTCAAATGTTCCTGGTCTTGATGACAGTCTTTTGAGTCATTGTGTCTGTCCCTGACAGAAACCGTGTATTGGCATTTCACATCTTCATTATTCAGTGTAATGTGTATCGAGTCTGTGGTAGAAATGGTCTTCACAACTTTAATGCTACATTCCTGTGTGTCTACCACCACGGTACTCTAAAAAATAAAATAAAAATAAAGAAAAGAAGAAGAAAAAAGTGAGAAACAACTGAACTGATAAAACAGTTTACAGAAGTCCACATACAGAAAAGTATTTTTGCAAGTTGAAATCAAGGGTAGTATAATTATTATATATTTTTTTAATGTTTATTAAAACTTACCAATATTCCACATGCTACCCAAACAGCTACATGAATGGCTTTTTTTCTCAGCATTATTATTTTTTCTCTTTTCTCTTTTTTTTTTAAAGACGTTTTTAGTCAATACACCAAAATCCAGCTGAAAAAGGCATATCGTTCCTTAGTATATATTCCAGAGAGTTCTTTTAAAGTACTTTTCGGAAAATCCAGTCTGGAGGATCTCTGTGGGAACTGCTCACTTTCACTCATTAGCCCACAACAATCAGGAAAGTGTGAAGCCAAACAATCCTGTCACTAAAGGATATCCTCCATCAGATGTCTAGTGAACCATTGTTTTTGGTAGTCCAGTGGAGACACGTAGCACAGTCTCTCTAAAATACTCAAACTGTAATAGACTAGCACAAAAATAGGCAAAAAATGTGTTTCTTCAGCATGCGTGCTCCATCAGAAGCTTTAAGGTCATAAATGCCGGTGAATTTGAACTTTTGCTGAAACAATAGATGTCAATGACTTTCTGCTCCATGAACATTCAATACAGCCCAACCCCACTTCCTTCCTGTGTTCTCAGCGCTCCTGCAGAAGTATGTGTTGAACAGAGAAATCTTGTAATTGATTTGCAAATGTTATTGCATCACAAAAAGTCCATAAAACTAAATTATTTCATTTTTAAGATCATTTGTATATCATACATTTTTGAATGTAAAAAAACAAAAACAAATGAAAAATGTTTTAGGAGACATGGGTCTAACATCAAGAACAATGCAGCAATGGCAGACATATAAAAGTTAGTTTAGTGTATACATGACGTTGGCTTTGAAGGTTCAGTGCAGAGCTGTATATGAAGCAGACTGTGCATCAGACTGTGAGCTGGTGACTACACAACTGCAGGCTTTAGAAGGTGCTGTACTATTGGCGTTCCCTGGACAGTTTGTACTCTCTGGAACATTGGCATACCCCGAAACACTGGCAAATCCTGAAATGCTGTTACACCCTGAAACATTGGCACACCCTGGAAACCTAGTTGTGCTGGTATAAGTATTGGATACCAGCTGCATCGATGATCAAGGCACTTATTGTGTAACCAGCATCTGACTCTACACTGGTGCCTTTGGTCTGAGAGTAGGTCGCCCAACATAATTCTGCCTCTGCTTTGCCTGACCTGCTGTGCTCTCTGGTAGATTGTACTGGTGTTGCTCCGCTGGTTGTTCTGGCTGAGTCCGTAGACGCTTGGCAACCTGGGAAGTCTCAGGGACTTCAGGGAGGGTCTGAGGCAGTTGGATGCCCTGAAGCAGCACATATCTTTTCACCAAACCATCTATAGTCATTTCCAGTCCTGCTCCTTCCTGGACTGTCAGCACACTTTTTGGAATGCTTGTCACTTAAAGTGCGGTTATGAGAATATCAGATGACCACTTCCTGCCTCACTTATTTAAGGCCACCAGTCAAGGACCTTTCCTTTAGGAACACTTCTGAAAGGAAGGCTGCTTCAAGATTTTAGTCACTCAATCAAACTAGCTTTCGGATGTGCATGACAGATACTCCAATTTGAAATGAGCCAAAATACCAGCATGTACTGTATGATCCTGTGTTTCTGGTTTTGCATACTCTTTCAGCCTTCCAGTTCATTGAACAGTACATTGAACATAGGAAACAGTTCCAACTCAGACTGAAGAGAGATGAGCCAGTGATATTCAATTGTTGAAACAAGTACTTAAATTTTATGGTTTCTCATTGCTTATGTAAAAGTTAAGCTGATGAAGACATTTATTCACTTTGTATGCTTTAGACATGTAAAATATCCTCATTTCACATAATTATTGGGTGCGTTACGTTATTGTGTGATAGCGTAAATGAACTAGTAAATGGAACCAGTGCATTGAAACGAACTGCCAATAGGACCAGTTTGCAGAAAATAATCTTATTTCCCCACTGCCTAAGACTATGGTTTAAGTAATAATGCTGTAAATAATGTTCAATTTCTTGCATAGACTGATTGTTTTGCTTCATCACTCCTCTATTCATCATCAAGAGCCACAGGTTCAACTTATGAAAACAGTTACCTACTTGGATGGGCTAAGAGTAAGTACCGTATTTTTCGGACTAAAAGTCACGCAAGACCAGCCAAACTATGGAAAAAAGTGTGACTTATAGTCCGGAAAATACGGCACATTACAGGCAAATTTTAATTTATTGTGAACTATTCCTTTAATATCTCCTTCTCTGTTGAGTTGGAAACACAGAACAAAGGTGTGTTCTCTAAAAACTGTGTTCAATAACGGTTGTTCAGATTCACTCTCCTAACTTTTCAGTGTGTATCTATCTTGACAGAAGGACTGACTGATGCAAGTATGAATCCAAAAAACTCGGATCCACTTGGAGAACCAGTCGATTCTCTCCACCAAGATCTTGAATGCCACATAGTCATATTTGTTGATCTTGGACGAACTCACAGAGACTGTAACATCCTATATTAGTTTCTGTGAGGATATATTCATTCCTACCAGAACTTATTTAACATTCAGCAATGATAATCCATGGTTTACAGCCAAATTCAGACATCTTCGTCAGGCCAAAGAGGCTGCCTAGAGAAATGGGGGCAGAGCCTTGTGCAATCAGACCAAGAACACGTGGAATAAAGAGATTATAGAGGCTAAAAGGAACTAAGCTAAAAAGTTGAAATATCAGTTCACTTCCAATGACTCAACTTCAGTGTGGTAAGGTCAGAGAGCCATGACAAATTACAAGACACCATTCCCCTGCAATGAGGCGAATCAACAACTTGCTAACAATTTTTATTGTAGATTTGAAACCCTCCCCCCCCCCCCCCCACACACTCATTCTGACCATCTCTCTACACAACTGTTAATACCTCCAGCAGGAAGAACAAAAGAAGAAAGGCACCTGGCCCAGATGGTGTTACACCAGCCTGTCTGAAAACCTGTGCTGAACAGCTGGCCCCCATCTTTTCACAGATCTTCTACAGGTCCCTGGAGTGGTGTAAAGTCCGTTCCTGCTTCAAAATGCTCCACCATCATCCCTGTTCCAAAGAAACCCAAGATAACAGGACTTAACGGCTACCGACCTGTGGCTCTAACGTCTGTCATCATAAAGTTGTTTGAAAAACTGGTTCTGGCTTATCAGAAGGATATCACTGGACCCTTACTGGACCCCCTGCAGTTTACCAAGGAAACAGGTCCATGGATTATGCAGTAAACATGGGACTGCACTTCATCCTGCAACATCTGGACAAAACAGGGACTTATGTGAGGATCCTGTTTGTGGAGTTTAGATTGGCTTTCAACACCATCATCTCAACAGACCTCCAAACCAAACAGACCCAGCTCTCTTTTCCTAGCTCTATTTGTCAGTGAATCACCAGCTTTCTGACAGATAGGCAACGGCTAGTGACATTGGGGAAATACATGTCAAACAGTCACTCCAGCAACACTGGCGCCCCTCGGGGATGTGTTCTCTTCCCACTGCTCTTCTCCCTGTACACCAACGACTGCACATCTAAAGACCCCTCTGTCAAGCTCCTGAAGTTTGCAGACAACACTCTAGTCATCTGTCTCATTCTGGACGATGACATGTCTGCTTACAGACAAGAGGTTGAGCAGCTGGCTGTCTGGTGCAGTCTTAACAACCTGGTGCTGAACCTGCTCAAAACAGTGGAGATGATAGACTTCAGGAGGAACCCCCCCCCCCCCATACTCCCCCACTCACCACCAGAAACAGAACTGTGGGGGCAGAGGAGTCATTCAGATCTCTCAGGACCTGAAGTGGGACAATAACATTGATGTTTTGTGTCTCTCTACTAGTGCTTCTGGATCTTAGTGCTGCGTTCGACACCATAGATCATGACATACTCATAGATCGATTACAAAACTATACAGGTATTCAAGGGCAGGCTCTAAGATGGTTTAGATCCTACCTGTCCGATCGCTACCATTTTGTTTACTTAAATGGGGAGTCATCTAATTTATCATCAGTAAAAATGAATTGCCACAAGGATCCGTCCTAGGTTTCCTTCTGTTTTCAATATACATGTTGCCCCTTGGTAATATTATTAGAAAATACGGAATTAGTTTCCACTGTTATGCTGATGATACTCAGCTATATATCTCAATGAGACCAGATGAAACTTTTAAATTATCTAAGCTAACAGAGTGTGTTAAAAATGTAAAAGATTGGATGACAAATAATTTTCTCCAATTAAATTTGGATAAGACAGAGATATTAATTATTGGACCAAAAAACACTACACAGAATCTTGTAGATTACAATCTGCAACTAGACGGATGTACTGTTACTTCCTCTACAGTCAGAAATCTGGGTTTTATATTAGACAGCAAATTGTCTTTTGAAAGTCATATTTCCCATGTTACAAAAACAGCATTCTTCCATCTTAGAAACATTGCCAAGCTACTAAACATGTTATCTGTTTCTGATGCAGAAAAGCTAGTTCATGCATTTTTGACCTCTAGACTGGACTATTGTAATGCACTTCTAGGTGGCTGTCCTGCTTCTTCAATGAACAAGCTACAGGTAGTCCAAAATGCAGCAGCTAGAGTCCTTACCAGTTCAAGTATGGTAAGGTATAGGAAATGTGATCATATTATGACCATCATATTATACCAATTTTACAGTCTATGCACTGGCTACCTATTAAGTTCTGTGTCAGTTACAAATTATCATTACTTACCTAATGTATAAGACCCTAAATGGTTTAGCTCCTGCGTACCTAACTAGACTTCTACCATGTTACAATCCATCACGCTCCCTAAGGTCACAAAACACTCGACTTTTGGTAGTTCCTAAGATAGCAAAGTCCACTAAAGGAGGTAGGGCTTTTTCACATTTGGCTCCCAAACTCTGGAATAGCCTTCCTGATAATGTTCGGGGTTCAGACACAGTCTATCTGTTTAAATCTAGATTAAAAACGCATCTCTTTCGCTAAGCATGAATAATGTATCTTAAATTGTGAGTGTAGTAGCATCTGATCAAATGCGCATTTTTATTCATTAGATTGGGTTAAAGTAATTAATTTTACTTTGTTGGATCAGCAGCTATGCTAATAATGTCTCTATTTGTTTCTATGTTTTGCCTGTCTCTATTTGTTTCTATGTTTTGTTATGCAACTACGATTTACACAAGCTCCAGTCTGCATCCAGAACACCTGAGAAGAGATGATGCTGACCCCTCAGAGGACCCCAGATGATGCTTACCCTGAATAAACAAACAGAACTAACAAATATTGCTACAAGTGTGACTGCATCATATAATAATTATAAATTATTAATAATATTAATAATGTTCATCATCTGGCTGACTACGTCTTGACCACAACATTATTTTGCGTAGACTAGAACACTTTGTTGGCATTAATGGAAGTGCATTAGCATGGTTTAAATCATATATATACGACCGCCATCAATTCGTAGCAGTGAATGAAGAGGTATCATATTGATCACAAGTACAGTATGGAGTACCTCAAGGCTCAGTACTAGGACCATTACTCTTCACGCTTTACATGTTACCCTTGGGAGATATCATCAGGAAACATGGTGTTAGCTTTCACTGTTATGCTGATGATACTCAGCTCTATATTTCTTTGCGGCCCGCCAAAACACACCAATTTGAAAAACTAATGTAATGCATAGTCGATATAAAAAACTGGACGACACTTAATTTTCTACTGCTGAAAAAAAAACTAAAACAGAGGTGTTAATTATAGCCCCTAAAAAGTCTGCATGTAATAACCTAGAACACTGTCTAAGACTCGATGACTGCTCTGTCAATTCTTCGTCATCAGTAAGGAACCTAGGTGTGCTATTAGATAGCAATCTTTCATTAGAAAGCCACGTTTCTAGCATTTGTAAAACTGCATTTTTCCATCTCAAAAATATACCTAAATTACGGCCTATGCTCTCAATGTCAAATGCAGAAATGTTAATCCATGCATTTATGACCTCAAGGTTAGATTATTTTAATACTTTATTGGGTGGTTGTTCTGCATGCTTAGTAAAAAAACTACAGTTAGTCCAAAATGCAGCAGCAAGAGTTCTTACTAGAACCAGGAAGTAGGACCATATTAGCCCGGTCCTGTCAACACTGCACTTGCTACCTATCAAACATCGTATTGATTTTAAAATATTTCTTATTACTTATAAAGCCCTGAATGGTTTAGCACCTCAGTATTTGAATGAGCTCTTGTTACATTATAATCCTCCACGTCTGCTGCGTTCTCAAAACTCAAAACAATTTGAAAATACCTAAAATATCCAAATCAACTCCAGGCAGCAGATCCTTTTCCTATTTGGTGCCTAAACTCTGGAATAACCTACCTAACATTGTTCGGGAGGCAGACACACTCTTACAGTTTAAATCTAGATTAAAGACCCATCTCTTTAACCTGGCTTACACATAACACACTAATGTGCTTCTAATATCCAAATCCGTTAAAGGATTTTTAGGCTGCATTAATTAGGTAAACCGGAACCAGGAACACTTCCCATAACCCCTGATGTACTTGCTACATAATTAGAAGAATGGCATTACGCTAATATTAGTCTGTTTCTCTATTATTCTGAGGTCACCATAGCCACCAGATCCAGTCTGTATCCAAGTCAGAGGGTAATTGTAGTCACCTGGATCCAGTATGTATCCAGATCAGATGGTAGATCAGCACCTAGAAAGGACCTATACAGCACTAAAAGACAGTGGAGACCAGCACAAATAGAGCCCCAGATACAGATCCCCTTTAAAGACCTTGTCTAAGACGACCACCAGGACAAGACCACAGTTCAATTCATTTCAATTCAAGTTTATTTGTATAGCGCTTTTTAACATACAAATCGTTACACAGCAACTTTGCAGAAAATTATGTTTCTACAATATTTAGTAATAGCTTATAAGTGGTGAATGTCAGTTTGTGCACGTATGACAGGATTTTTAGAAAAATGAATACAAGACGTATTCAGCCAGACGATGAACATTATTAATATTATTAATAATTTATAATTATTATATGATGCAGTCACACTTGTAGCAATATGTGTTAGTTCTGTTTGTTGATTCAGGGTTAGCATCATCTGGGGTCATCTGAGGGGTCAGCATCATCTCTTCTCAGGTGTTCTGGATCCAGACTGGAGCTTGTGTAAATAGAGATCATTAGCATAGCTGCTGATCCAATAAAGTAAAATTAATTAGATTAACCCAAGCTAAAGAATAATTAATGCACATTTGATCAGATGCAACTACACTCACAATTTAAGATACATGATTTGAATGCTTTGCGAAAGAGATGCGTTTTTTAAACAGAGAGATTGTGTCTGAACCCCGAACATTATCAGGAAGGCTATTTCAGAGTTTGGGAGCCAAATGTGAAAAAGCTTTACCTCCTTTAGTGGACTTTGCTATCCTAGGAACTACCAAAAGTCCAGTGTTTTGTGACCTTAGGGAGCGTGATCGATTGTAAAGTGGTAGAAGGCTAGTTAGGTATGCAGGAGCTAAACCATTTAGGACCTTATAGGTAAGTAATGATAATTTGTAACTGATATGGAACTTATTAGGTAACCAGTGCAGAGACTGTAAAATTGGGGTAATATGATCACATTTTCTTGACCTGGTTAGGACTCTAGCTGCTACATTTTGGACTAATTGTAGCTTGTTTATTGAAGAAGCAGAACAGCCACCTAGAAGTGCATTAAAATACTCCAGTCTAGAGGTCATAAATGCATGAACTAGATTCTGAGTATTGTTTTTTGGTCCAATAATTAATATCTCTGTCTTATCCGAATTTAATTGGAGAAAATTATTTGTCATCCAATCTTTTACATTTTTAACACACTCTGTTAGCTTAGATAATTGAGAAGTTTCATCTGGTCTCGTTGAGATACATAGCTGAGTATCATCAGCATAACAGTGGAAGATAATTCTGTATTTTCTAATAATATTACCAAGGGGCAACATGTATATTGAAAACAGAAGGAAACCTAGGACCAAGGCTATTGCAGCCTTGATCTGACGCAAGAAGCAGGTCATTTGTAATTTTAACAAGTGCAGTTTCTGTGCTATGTTGGGGCCTGAAACCTGACTGAAATTCTTCATACAGATAATTTTTGTGCAGGAAGGTGCTTAATTGAGCAGACACAACTTTTTCAAAAATTTTAGACATAAATGGAAGATTTGAAATAGGCCTATAATTTGCTAGTTCACTAGGATCTAGTTTTGGTTTCTTAATAAGAGGCTTAAGAACCGCCAGCTTGAATGGTTTTGGGACGTGACCTAAAGATAACGACGAGTTAATGATATTGAGAAGCGGTTCTTCGGCTACAGGTAACAACTCTTTCAGTAATTTAGTGGGTACAGGATCTAATAAACATGTTGTTGGTTTAGATACATAGATAAGTTTATTTAGCTCTTCCTGTCCTATATTTGTAAAGCACTGCAGTTTATCTTTGGGTGCGATGGATGAAACTGAAGTGTTATATGCTGTAGAATCTACATTTGCTATTGTATTTCTAATGTCAAGCAGGGTACATCAAAACTATTATCTGTGATCATTTCATTTACAATAACTGCTTTGGGTGTGAGTGATCTAATATTTATGAGCACAAACTTTAAAGATTGTTTTTGTTCATTTACTTTACATGTTTTTGGTTTAATCAAGATAAGATTTTTAAATTAAATTTATATTTTGACCTCACTATTCGGGGAACAGACACAGTCTTAATAGATTTTACAGTGCAAGTACTTTTATCATTTAAGCGGGTGGAACAAAAGTCATCATAATAGTTATTTGAGAATTGTCTTACTAGTCACATGTGTCGTGAAGAGAGAGGACTCAAATGCAGAGGATAAGTGAAACAGTTTATTTGGTATAACCGTGATTCCAAAAATAATCCAATGTGTGATGACACACACATGAACAAAAACCAAGTGTAACAACTCCAGAGCTGTCCGTACAGTAACCTGTGGACACAGGCTGTGGAGACCACCACTGGTGCAATGCCCAACGGGACATGGAAAAAATAGACAGAGGATCTCGGGCACGCGGCTAACAAAAAAACGCCTCGTCTAGACGTCCAGAGCAACACAGTGGAAAACAGGTAAGGAAACAGACATGCAGTAAAGTCACAAAGACAACACAAAATCTACTGACAACAAGAGACAGACACAGCAGGGAATATAAGGGAAAATCGGAACAAGCGACATGTGAGGGCAATCAGCTTGTGATCTGCACACACCAGCGCCGATGTACCAGTGCTGATTGCCCAGGTCATGAGCTGCAGACAATGACAGGACACAGACAACAGGGAAGCAGATGAAGCACCCTGAACCATGACAGTACCACCTTCCCCTCAGGGACTCCTCCTGGCGTCCCCGGAGGACTCACCATGATGCCGATGGAATTGGTCAATGAGAGCGCTATCCAGAATGTCACGAGCCAGAATCCAGCATCTCTTCTCCGGACCATAGCCCTCCCAGACTACCAGGTATTGATAACCTCTACCCCTCCATCTCACATCAAGGAGCCACCATACCGTATAAGCAGGAGACCCCTCAATGAGCCTAGGAGGCTGAAGGACAGTGGTCTGGGGCTGAAGGGGGAAGCGAATGATGGGCTTTATCTTGGAGACATGAAACACCGGGCGGATATTCTTAAACTGGAGGGTTAAACTGAGTTGAACCGACACCGGACTGAGCACTTTAGAGATGGCAAACGGTCCAATAAATTTGGGTCCCAGTTTACCTGAGGGGAGTCTGAGAGGAATGACCATGGAGGACAACCAGACCTTCTGACTGCACATGTAAAGTGGTGACTTAGCACAGTGATGGTCCGCTGACACCTTGTTCCTGTCACCAGTTCAAGTGAGAGCCTCTCTGGCAATCCTCTACATACGGAGGCATCTCTGAATAAACGAGTGCGCAGATGGAACAGCGGCATCAGATTCTTGGGAGGGGAATAAGGGTGGCTGTTAGCCTAAACAGCACTGGAAGGGAGACAAACCCGTAGATGAGACCAGGAGGGAGTTATGAGCATACTCCACCATAGTTAATCTGGAACTTAACTTTCTGCGGACGCCACACAACGCAAGACTCTCTCCAGATCCTGGTTAGCACACTCAGCCTGACCGTTTGTCTGCGGGTGATACCCAGAGGAAAGACTCGCAGTCGCCCCCAGCTATCGACAGAACTCTGCCCAAAACTTAGACACAAATTGGGGACCCCTGTCAGAAACCACGTTCACCGGGAGGCCATGAATACTGAAAACTTGATCCAGAACAATAGTCGCTGTCTCCCTCGCTAAGGGAAATTTGGGGAGGGGAATAAAATGTGCGGCCTTCGAGAACCTGTCCACCACAGTAAGGACTACCGTGTTGCCGCTAGACAGAGGTAGGCCTGTGACGAAGTCCATAGCTATGTGTGACCAGGGTCTCGAAGGGACAGGCAGCCGCTGGAGTAACCCTGCTGGGGGTCGATTGGAGCCCTTCCCCACAGCACAAACAGGACATGCCGACACGAACTGACAAACGTCCCACACCATGGAAGGCCACCAGAAGCGTTACTTGATTAAACTACTACGAGTCGCTCCTGGGTGGCAAGTTAGTACGGACGAGTGACCCCACTGTAGGATGTTAGGTGTACGTAGGTGACCATTGCTACTACCCGATCGGGGGGCAGAATAGTCCGGTGAAGGATGGATTTTGGTTCAGCCTCAAAGATCCGCGAAAGTGCGTCAGGCTTACAATTCTTGGACCCCGGACGGTAGGAGATGTTAAAATTGATCCAACTGAAGAATAGTGCCCAGCGAGCCTGTTGGGAATTCAGACGTTTAGCGGTGCAAGTATATTCTAAGTTCTTACGATCGGTCCAAACTAAAAAAGGGACCTCCGCGCCCTCTAACCAGTGATGCCACTCCTCCATCGCTAACTTAACAGCCAGTAACTCCCTATTTCCGATGTCGTAATTCCATTCCGAGGGGGTTAAACGATGAGAAAAAAATGCTCAGGGATGTACTCTGTCACCCGAAGGTGACCTCTGAGACAAAACTGCCCCTGCTCCCACCTCTGACGCATCCACCTCCACAACGAACTGACAAGACGGATCGGGAGTTACAAGAATGGGAGCCGAAATAAAGTGACTTTTTAAATTAGAGAATGCAGCCTGAGCCTACGATGACCAACAGAAATGTCTACGAGTGGAGGTGAGATCTGTCAGAGGAGAGGCGACCTGGCTAAAATTCCGAATGAACCGCCTGTAAAAATTGGCAAACCCCAGAAATTGCTGGACAGCTCTACGACTATCTTGGGTGGGCCAATCAGCAACTGCTTTTACCTTGGCAGGGTCCATTTGGATTCCTTCGGGTGAAAGAATAAATCCCAGGTACGAAACTGACCATGCGTGAAACTCGCACTTCTCCACCTAGGCGAATAAACGATTCTCAAGCAGCCACTGGAGTACTCACCTGACGTGTTGGACATGGTCGCGCTCGTTCTGGGAGAAGATCAGGATGTCATCAAGATAAAAAAATACAAACCGGTTTGACCATATCTCTAAGCACGTCATTGACGAGTGCCTGGAAGACTGCCGGGGAGTTAGAAAGTACAAAGGGCATGACCAAAACAGAATTAAGAGTCCAGTCAATGTGTGGGTTATGCTTGGCTAACCATGTGTGTCCTAACACTAATGGAGCGGAGGGAGAATGAATGAGGAGAAAACAAATCTCCTCAGCATGGTTTCTCGAGAGGGTGAGAGTGATAAACCTGGTGGAGTGTGTAATACTAGTGAGATGGGTGCCGCACAGAGTCCTGGCTGAAATGGGCTCGGCCAGGGGAACAGATGGAACACCTAATCGGGCAGCCAGCTCATTGTCCATAAATAACCCTCTGCTCCAGAATCAATTAAAGCGGACACCTGATGAATAGTCTTATTAAATTATAATGAAGCCTGGAGGATGGAACGACCACCAATGTATTAGTGAAGCTCACCATACACCCCTCCTTGGACGAAAAACGCCGCCCCTTCACTGGACACGATGCCCACATGCCCTGCCCCCCCACAGTAAAGACACAGACTGTGAGTGAAATGATGGCGCCTCTCTGTGATCTTCAGCAGGGCTCTCCAGATCTGCATGGGCTCCTCCTCAGGCATGACGAGATGCTGAGAAGCAGCATCACCCGCCGCTCCAGCGACCAGGTCGGAGAAGAGCTCACGAGAGACCATGCCCCTCCGATGCCGGGACCGGAGAGCAACCCAGATGGCGAGGTTGACTAAGCCGTCGAGGCTGGGAGGCAGTTCGAGAGAATATATATCATCCTTGATGTAGACAGCCAACCCGTGGAGAAAGTGAACCCACTGCGCTTTAGCATTCCAACCGCATGTTGCGGCGAGAGTGCGCAACTGAGAGTGCGCAACTCCATGGAGTAATCCGACACCAACCGACCTCCCTGTTGCAGCAAATATAACGCCCGCGCCACCTCTGTCCCAAGCGCGTAGCGATCGAACACCTTGCGGAGCTCCTCCAAAAACTACTTAAATGAGCTGCAACACTGATGTTCATTGTCCCACATGGCTGTTCCCCATTCTCTCGCTTGTCCGACTAAAAGCGTGATGGTGGATGCCCCCTTAGATCACTCCGTGGGAAAACAGGAGGGCTGGAGTGAAAAAATCTGTGAACATTGTGACAGATATGAACGGCATGAGTTGGGCTCACCAGAATAAGGAGCATGTGGATTGAGACGAGGTTCTGCATGACGGGAAGCCACAGCCTCTGGTTCAGATAGAGGTTGTACAACAGGAGTTGCGGGAGGAATAATCTGAAGCAGGTCAAGCCGTTCAGTGAGCTGGGTCAGTTGCAGTGACAGCTCCGAAAACACGAGACTTGAAGCAGTGATCTCCTCCTGCTGTCTACCCAGCAGCGTGCCTTGCTGTCTGAAGATTCGGAGGACATCGATCTCCTCCGCTGAGTTCATAATGGTCAGTAGATTCTGTCAGGGCGTTAAGAGAGAGGACTCAAACGCAGAGGATAAGTGAAACAGTTTATTTGGTATAACTGTTGATGATTCCAGCGCAGCTCTCCGCTCTCTCAGCTGGGCCTGCCTCACCGCCAGGTTGCGAATCTGCTTCTCCATGGCCTTGAGCTCCACCGAATGCAGCTCGAACGTGTCCTCATCTGAAATCAAAGGTGGACATTCATCCGCCATTAAAGCAAGTAACAGTGAGTACAGCAGTGGTAATGTGTGTGAATAGAGTATTAGCAATGTAAGCAATGTTTAGCAACAACCACGCTCACTGATGCTAATGGGCTATAAGCTAATAGCGGACCCAGGAGATCTAAATAAAACTAGTGATAAAGAGGCGCTCTGATTGTTTTTTGTTGTAGAATACAATAGATTATATATTCACACATTATATAAACGGAAATGATGGTGTATAAAATAGATTTTTAAGATAAAAATAGGCGATAAAAAATATATAGTCACGGAGCTCAAACACAGTAGAGACGCCAACAATCACAGGAAAAATTATTCTTCTGCACTGCACTCATTCATCTGACTTTGCTGCAGCCTGGAATTGAATTGCTGGTTTCATCTGGTCAGAAGAGAACTGGCCCCCCAACTGAGCCTGGTTTCTCCCAAGGTTTTTTCTCCATTCTGTCACAGATGGAGTTTTGGTTCCTTGCCGATGTCGCCTCTGGCTTGCTTAGTTGAGGTCACTTCATTTACAGCGATATCGTTGACTTGATTGCAAATGATCGCACAGGACACTATTTAAACTGAACTGAGATGATGACATCACTGAATGATGAACTGCCTTTAACTGTCATTTTGCATTATTGACACACTGTTTTCTTAATTAACGTTGTTCAGTTGCTTTGACGCAATGCATTTTGTTTAAAGGGCTTTATAAATAAAGGTGACTTCACTTGACCTGACATTGTTAAAAAGGCCCAATAAAGGTTGTACTTTCTTCGGCAGCTGAGGAAGTTTAACCTGCCACAGGAGCTGCTGAAACAGTTCTACTCAGCCATCATTGAGTCTGTCCTGTGCACTTCACTAACTGTCTGGTTTGGTTCAGCTACAAAATCAGAGATGAGGAGACTACAGAGAATAGTTTGGACTGTTAAAAGGATTATTGGTGCTCCCCAGCCCACTCTTAAAGAACTGTATACATTGTGTGAGGAAAAGGGCTCCGAAAATCACTCTGGATCCCTTACATCCAAGTTATCCCCTTTTTGAACTTTTGCCATTTGGCCGGTTCTTCAGAGTCACAAATACTAGGACAGCCAGGTACAAGAACAGTTTCTTCCCTCAGGCAATCTACTTCATGAACAGTTAAATGTTCCCCACTTATGCAATAAAAATGTGCAATATCCTTACATTTATTTGTTAGCATCCTCCATCCATCCTATAGCACAACTGCCCATACAATTTATTTCTTTTTCGATTTATTTTGCAATATTTTTCTCAAAGGTTGCTTTCTCCAGATTTAGCCTTTTGAGAAATAGCTCTTGTACATCCCTGTGTATGTTTGTTTTAAAACATTTGCAAAGGTTTTCTCTCCATTCTTTGACTTTACCTGCCCCCATTGAACCCAAGAATCCTCAGTACAGCCTGTCTCTGGAAATTCAACTTCATCAAGGCAGCACTTCGGACATACATGATCCATGCATGCTTTGTTTTATGGTTCACACACAACCATATTTATTAACTCTAATAAGAGGTTGTGTTCAACAGCACTATCTTGGCAAATTTGTTAACCAGCAGCATAACATTCTCATGTTCCACACATGCACATGTATCTCTATCCATGGTCTTTGGCTCTGTGATAAAAACCATCCTATGGATAACTGTCTTTAAGACATGGAGAGATGCTGTTCCACAAATGAAAAATGTTTTAGGAGACATGGGTCTAACATCAAGAACAATGCAGCAATGGCAGACATATAAAAGTTAGTTTAGTGTATACATTTATGACAGAGCCTTTGAAGGTTAAGTGCAGAGCTGTATATGAATTTACTTAATCACTTGAGAGGACAAGTACCACTAAAACATCAACAACGTCTGCCTGGTTCAACAAAGAAACTCCATAGAGGAGAAAAGAGGCGTCAATAAAGTAGTAGGATCTAATTTGTAGCAACATTTGTGTGTGCTTAAATATTTGTGTTGTATTTTAGATAAATGGATGACATAAACACATCTGTACTTTAATTAGTTTCATCATACTGTCTTCAGTCTCCATTGTCACACAATCTTTCAGAAATCATTCTAATATGTTGATTTGCTGCTCTGTTATCACTGTTGAAAAAAGCTGTGCCATGATATACTACTATTCAAATGTTTGGTGTGTGTGTGTGTTTAATAGAATTTGAATTAAAGTGATAAAATGTGTAAGTAAAATCATTTAGAATGTTACTAAAGGTTATTTCTTTTTCTATTCATCAAATAATCCAAATAATAAAAAACACCAGTACAATCTACCACAGTAATATTTCTACAAAATATTAAGCACCAAAACTATTTTAGCATTGATAATAATAAGAACCATCATTAAAAACACTAATAATAATTGAGAAGCAAATTAATTAAATAATAAAACTGTAATGAATAATTAAAATTAAAAAAAAGGTTAATAAAATGTTAATTACGTTTTAGGAAATTATAAATAAAATGTTAAAAAGTTATATAATGTTTAAAAACAATAAAACATGAAATAAGTTAAATAATATTCAACACAAGTACATATGGTAAACTCTATTTATGGTAAACTTCTATTTATTACATATGGTAAACTCTAAACAACTTTAGACACTATGAACAATATGCATTAAAATATATACTTTTTTTCTTTTTCTGCATTTCCTTTTAAACCTCACTTCTTTTGTAACAGTTTCAGTCTGTGGGCTTTACACCCTGCCTCTTTACTGGCTGTGTCCCATTGCACTCGTTTTGAACTGCGAAGTGAATGCCTCTGCAGTTTTCCTGTATGGTCTCTAGGGCATGGATTCAGGATTAGCACCTTTGCCTTTGGTCTGAGAGTGGGTCGCCCAACATAATTCTGCCTCTGCTTTGCCTGAACTGCTGTGCTCTCTGGTAGATTGTACTGGTGTTGCTCCGCTGGTTGTTCTGGCTGAGTCCGTAGACGCTTGGCAACCAGGGAAGTCTCAGGGACTTTAGGGAGGGTCTGAGGCAGTTGGATGCCGTGAAGCAGCACATATCTTTTCACCAAACCATCTGTAGTCATTTCCAGTCCTGCTCCTTCCTGGACTGTCAGCACACTTTTTGGATTGCTTGTCACTTAAAGTGCGGTTATGAGAATATCAGATGACCACTTCCTGCCTCACTTATTTAAGGACACCAGTCAAGGACCTTTCCTTTAGGAACACTTCTGAAAGGAAGGCTGCTTCAAGATTTTAGTCACTCAATCAAACTAGCTTTCGGATGTGCATGACAGATACTCCAATTTGAAATGAACCAAAATACCAGCATGTATGATCCTGTGTTTCTGGTTTTGCATACTCTTTCAGCCTTCCAGTTCATCAAACAGTACATTGAACATAGGAAACAGTTCCAACTCAGATTGAAAATGAGCCAGTGATTTTTATGTTGAAACAAGTACTTGAAAAAAAGGACAAAATGAACTATTTTATGATTTCTCATTGCTTATGTAAAAGTTGAGCTGATGAAGACATTTATTTATAGAGCTGTAGTCAAGTCCGGCTTTGTCGAGTCCAAGTCAAGTCCAAGTCCAGGACTAGTCGAGACCGAGTCAAGACCGAGTCCAAGGAGGTTCGAGTCCAAGTCAAGTCCAAGTCCAAAAGTTTCGAGTCCAAGTCCAAGACCGAGTCCAAATGAAAGAAAAAAGGGTCCTCTTCAAGACCACATACTTAACTACTGATAATGTTTGTGATGCAAGAGAAAGCATATCTCCTATTCTAAGAAAATCATTTTACATTATTATTTGTAATGTTCAAAAAGCATGTGCAAAGTAACAACTCTGAAAAGTTTAGCTCCAACTGGCCTTAAAACACCTGGAAGATTAGTGTGTCTAGTAAGAGCTTGATTAGGTTCAAGTGTGTATAATTAGGGTTAAAGCTAACAGGGGCGTTAAACAAGATCCTGGGCCCTATGCATAGGCAGTCCTGATGGGCCTTGGCCCCCACCCATGAAAATATCCAGGTAAAAAATATATATTTCAGATTCATACTTTTCAAGGGCCCTCTCTTCCTTTGGGGCCTTGCTAATGAGTGGTTTTACCCCCAGTCCGACCCTGGGAGCTAAACTTGGATAAACAAAGTTTGGAACTGTAAGGTCAAATAATTTTTATGTACTTTATTTTTTGTTGACATTATATCTGTGGTCAAAAATGTATATGACTATGCCTAATTGGCACAGTGCACAGACACACGCAAAGCTCGGGATATGACAAATGCGCGCAGCAAGGCTAGAATGGATACGTTTGGCTCTACTGGACATGCGCACATAAATACAGCGACATTTTGTGATACTGTGCTTGTGCTTGCATAGACTAGTCGAGCTCTGTCGGAAACAATCGACTACTCCAGCATGCATTAACCATAATGCATACAAAGTGTTTGCAAGAACGACGTGAATTTTAGAATTACAATATTGCGTGGAGCTGTTACTATATGACCTTATCTATGTTGCATGTAAAAATAAAATATGTAATGTAATAATTAGGGTTGTGCCTGAAGCCGAATACCTTATTCGGAATGGCACGGATAATGGCTTAAAAAACGAATAACGCTCAAGGAATAATTCTGCCTGAATACTCGGCTAAAGCTGACAGAGTCTGGTGTTTGCTAGATAACAGGTGAGCCAGGGCATCAGCGCCAGAAGTGAATGAATGTAAACTTTATGAGTGAAAAGAGCGCAAATCAAACACTGCATTGTTGTCGCCTCTCTGTTTATCTCTCAGAAATCAGAGCATTGCAAGAGTAATTTTACCTATAATAATACATCATAGCTACACGTTATATTATTTGCATATATTTAAAAGGCAAATATTGAAAGCTTAGGCTACCATGATACGAATGAATGGAATAAGCATAGCGCGCTCACCAATCAAACAGCCGCGCTGCGCGTCTCAGTCTCTCAAAAACCAAATCAGTTCTCTCTCAAGAGTAGGCTAATAATCAGCTTCGATACGGATACATTGTCTACTTGTCCTACATGTTTGCATATTTACCTTTTGCTGGTTTGCGCGGAACACACACATCTGTTTAGTGAAGTTCATTAACATTAAGACTCGCTCAAAGTGTTCTGCGTAATGAGAATGTGTGCATTGAATGGATTCAGTCGTGTTCAAATGATCACTATGACACGTTTGTCATGACATCTCTCTGCTTGCATGATAAATATTATTTTATAAATTAATAATTATTTCAGTTTAACACGACATACTTGTTCAGTGATAACTACGAAAAAATATATAAAAAGTCATAACAGTCTTATCAAGTAACCGTACGATGTTGTATCCGAATGCAGATAGGAAAAAAATTGTGATTGTTACAGATACAAATACTGGCTGTTACATGAAAATGTAAATATGTAATGTCATATATAAAGTTTTTAAAATTTACATATGTAATTGTTGCATAAGGCTATACATTAATACGCGTTTATTGATAAAAAAAAAAAGGCTATCTAGGTGTAGACGTAAATAAAACACAATCTAACAGGTAGAAAATTAAATTAGAAACATCTAAACTTTTCAGGTTGCAGTAAGTGCACTGCTGGTCATGCACATCCTTTCCCGGAACAATACTGAAAGCTAAGGCAAGATGGAGAAACAGATGATCATAGTTGTACAAGGATAGCCATTTTTTAAATGAATCTATTAGCAGAGCTACTGCAAGTGATTTTAAGTGCTGGAATTCCATTTATTCTTTGCTGAAACTTCTGCGTCATCATGGAGAGCGGGTCATGGTTGCCCAGCAACAGCAGACGCCACTGGAGCGCAAGCGCAGATTACAGAGTGCTTTGGAAATAAGGAGAGCGGCGCGCCTAGCGTTATCCACACGTTTTCAGTAGCGACATCATGCAAATGTGGTTTTGTTATGAAGGAGAAATTTTTTATTTTATTTTTTTGCTGGACTCGGTCAAGACCAACTAGAAGACTTGGCGAGTCCAATGGCCAAGTCCGAGACAAGTCCGAGTGCAAATTCAACCAGTCCGAGACGACAGAAAAATGTCTCGAGTCCGGACTCGAGTCCAAGACCGGACTCGAGTACTACAGCCCTATTTATTTACTTTGTATGATTTAAACATTCACATTTCACATAATTATTTGGCGCGTTAAGTTATTGTGTGGTAGCATAAATGAACTAGAGAACGGAACCAGTTCATTGAAACAAATGCAGAAAATAATCTTATTCCCCACTGCCTAAGACTATGGTTTAAGTAATAATGCTGTAAATAATGTTCGGTTTCTTGCATAGACTGATTGTTTTGCTTCATCACTCCTCGATTTATCATCAAGAGCCACAGTTATATATTTTTTGTTCCTTGATTTCCTTTTTTATCCTCAAAAAAAAAAAATGCAACCACTACTTGCTTTAACCTGTTAGCCAGAACCTCCCATTAAGGGACTCAAAGCTGAAAGTGGCTTACCTAACTTTAAATTGTAACAGTTTCTTACTTCAGTGTTACACACATAATTTTGATGTCTTTGGAAAGACCCTTTGGGCTTTTTATGAACCAGATTTGATAATGCTCAAAAATATCCCTGAATGACAAGCAATGTTAGAGCAGTGACCCCACTGAATGACTTCGGACCTTAACTCCTCCGGCACAAATAAATGATTCGGTGGACAACCGGGCGGAGGCGTTACCCCTTCTAAGGCCGTCTTGACCTTCGACTCGACCTCCCATACGAGTGCTGAGACCACTGCTCTCTCAGGTAAAATACACTCGGGAGTCACAGGGCGGGCAGAGGGATCAAAAAGATGTGATAAAGAATCGGGTTCGACATTTTTGGAACCCGGCGGTACGATAGAGTAAAATCTAAGCGACCGAAAAAAGGGCCCACCAAGCCTGCCTGGAATTCGATTCAATTCAATTAAATTCAAGTTTATTTGTATAGCGCTTTTTACAATACAAATCGTTACAAAGCAACTTTACAGAAAATTATTTTTCTACAATATTTAGTAGTAGCTTATAAGTGGTGACTGTCAGTTTGTGCATGTTTGACAGGATTTTTAGAAAAATTAATACAAGACGTAGTCAGCCAGATGATGAACATTATTAATATTATTCATTAATAATTATTATATGATGCAGTCACACTTGTAGCAATATTTGTTAGTTCTGTTTGTTGATTCAGGGTTAGCATCATCTGAGGTCCTCTGATGGTTAGCATCATCTCTTCTCAGGTGTGCTGGGTCCAGACTGGAGCTTGTGTAAATCCTAGTTACCACGGGATGTAAATCTCATCGCAAAACATAGAAACAAAATAGAGACATCATTAGCATAGCTGCTGATCCAACAAAGTAAAATTTGTTTAACCCAAGCTAATGAATAATAATGCACATTTGATCAGATGCAACTACACTCACAATTTGAGAAATACATTTATTTGAATGCTTGGCGAAAGAGATGCGTTTTTAATCTAGATTTAAACAGAGAGAGTGTGTCTGAACCCCGAACATTATCAGGAAGGCTATTCCAGAGTTTGGGAGCCAAATGTGAGAAAGCCCTACCTCCTTTAGTGGACTTTGCTATCCTAGGAACGACCAAAAGTCCAGCGTTTTGTGACCTTAGGGAGCGTGATGGATTGTAACGTGGTAGAAGGCTAGTTAGGTACGCAGAAGCTAAACCATTTAGGGCTTTATAGGTAGTTTATTTAAGTTTATTTAGTTCTTCCTGTCCTATGGTTGTAAAGCACTGCAGTTTATCTTTGGGTGCGATGGATGAAACTGAAGTGTTAGACGCCATAGAATCTACATTCACTATTGTATTTCTAATGTTATCTATTTTATCAGTGAAGAAATTCATAAAGTCATTACTAATAAACGCTGGTGGCTAAATAAAAACCTTGGATTGTTTTGGTTATTTTCTATGAGTTTGTGTATATGCTCTGCCCTAGCAGTTTTTAGAGCCTGTCTATAGCTGGACATACTGTTTTTCCATGCAATTCTAAAAACTTCCAAGTTAGTTTTTCTCCATTTGCGTTCAAGACTACGAGTTACTTTCTTGAGAGAGTGAGTATATGTTATACCATGGTACAGTATGTTTTTCTCTAACTTTTTTCAATTTGATCGGGGCAACAGCTTCTAATGTATTAGAGAAAATAGTGCCCATGTTGTCAGTAATTTCGTCTAATTCATGTGTATTTTTGGGTACAAATAGCAGTTGAGATAGATCAGGCAGGTTATTTGCGAATCTGTCTTTGGTGACTGGAACAAAAGTTCTGCCCAGACGATAACGCTGAGACAAATAGTTAATATCAGTGATATGCAACATGCACGATACAAGGAAATGGTCTGTAATATCAGCACTTTGAGGTACAATATCTATAGCAGTAAGATCGAATCCATGAGATATAATTAAATCTAGTGTATGATTAAAACGATGAATGGGCCCAACATTTTGCTTGACTCCAAAAAAGTTTATTAGGTCAGTAAACTCAAGTCCTAATGCATCATTTGTATTATCAACGTGAATATTAAAATCTCCCATGATTAGCGTCTTATCAACTGTAACCAGAAGGTCTGAGAGGAAATCTGCAAATTCTTTTAGGAATTCTGTATACGGCCCTGGTGGTCTATACACAGTAGCCAAAGCAAGAGATACATTAGAATTCTTTTGCATGTCTGACAGAGTAACATTTAGCAGAAGTATTTCAAAAGAGTTAAACCTGTATCCTGTTTTCTGGGTAACATTGAGAATATCACTATATATTGTTGCAACACTTCCGCCACTGACGGGGCTCATGCTTATAACAGTAGTTTGGTGGAGTAGACTCATTTAGACCAACATAATCATTTGGTTTTAGCCAGATTTCAGTTATTGCTTCATTGGACTAAACGTGCTCCATGAGATGTTGTTCAGTGGACCCCTTCCCTTTCTAACAAACCGGGATTTACAGCTGTGGATGTGTTTGTGACTCATTATTACGACGAATCTGGTATGTACTGCTTAAAAAAATCTAGCAAATACAGTCTTTATAAGCTTTCCATTGAAAAATAGCAATCTGTTGTCGATGCTTTAGGCTTAGATCTTTATAATGATATATAGTTTGTCAAGATTAAATTTGTCCCATTTCATTTAATCTATTCGTAAACATTGACACGTGCGAGTTGAAGGGTGTTAAGAACGTTAGGCGTTGGGGTGAAGGCTAACAGGTTAAACGAAAAAAAAAAAGGACCACAGTAGATCTTGAGTTTAAAATCTTCTGTTCTGTTCTACTAATGAAAACAGTCACCTACATCTTGGATGGGCCAAGAGTAAGTACATTACAAGCTAATTTTAATTTAGGGTGAACTATTCCTTTAATGTATTCTTCCCTGTTGAATTAGAAACACAGAACAAAGGTGTGTCCTCTCAAACTGTGTTCAATAATGGTTGTTCATATTCAATTTCCAAACTTTTCAGTGTTTTCTATCTTGACAAAAAAGACTGACTAATGTAAGTATGAATCCAAAGAACTCGGATTCACTTGGAGAACCAACCGATTCTCTCCACCAAGAGCTTGCATGACACACAGTCATACTTGTTTATCTTGGACGAACTCACAGAGACTGTAACATCCTATATTAGTTTTTGTGAGGATATATTCATTCCTACCAGAACTTAGTTAACATTCAGCAATGATAAGCCATGGTTTACAGCCAAATTCAGACATCTTCGTCAGGACAAAGATGCTTTCTAGAGAAATGAACAATCAGGCCAGGAACACACTGATTAAAGAGGTTAGAGTGGCTAAAAGGAACTAAGCTAAAAAGTTGGAAGATCAGTTCCCTTTCAAGGGAGTATCGAACCACGTCCTCTAGGGGGCGCTATGGGGAACACCTCATCGTGACCTGTGTGTGAAGCATACATTGAAAAAACACCAACGAATTGGCCGGCCACAGCCTCAGAAGTCACTACCGATGTGACTATGAACAGGCACTGGTAGAACACGTCATTCTCTTCTTCGTCTCTACTGAGTGTCCTGTTTAAAGCGTGCAGTTCTCTGAAAGAACTGGTAAGAGTGATCTTTCTCTGTCTATCATGGCAACTACTAGCAAGCGTTTAGACAATGTGTGCACCCGTGTCTGCGTTATTTGACACCTGATGACACACATAATCTTTGCGTCATTTGTTTGGGTGAAGAGCATACACGCAATGTCTTTGAGGAGGCAATCTGCATGCATTGTGAGCGTTTTTTCAATGAAAATGCTCCGCTCTCATTCATCTCTTTTTCAGAGAAAAAAAAGGCTGGTGGTTATGTGTCTGCTAATAAACTGAGTTTCCTTTGCAGTGCTCAGTTACAGTGTTTACTAAACACTCATCAGTACAGCCATCCAACTTCATGTTCTGCTATTTGGTAACTTAGATCACAAGTTTCTGCGGGAGCCTCCTTGATCATCAGGCCTGGCACAGCACTGTATAGAATTTCATGGATGTCTGTCCAAGTCACCCTGAGGGGTCTCCTGGCTGCTTAGTTGTGCTGTTGCATCCGCTCTCTTCTTCAGGCAGCCGGTATGCGGAACCCCTCCCAACATCAACAAGCTGGTGGAGGCCATCAAGCTGGCGGAGGCCACCCAACACCTGGAGGTTGGGGAGTGAGCGCTGCCTTTTCCCCGAAGGGTGGTCCAGGAGCCTTGGCCTTAGTGCGATGCCTCACCCGGAGCAGAGTCTCGCGGGCTCTGGTCCAGGTGCGGAGACACCTCTGGACATACGCATGAGCGGAGGGGACCGTGACTTCAGATTCCAGACTGGGAAAAACTGGTGGCTGGTACCCTAAATTTGGATATAAATTGTGATCCCCTGTCAGAAACCACATCTACCAGGAGGCCATGAAGCCGAAAGACATGATCTAGGACAGTGACCGCTGTCTCCTTGGCTGTCAGTAATTTGGAATGAAATGTGCCGCCTTCGAGAACTGGTCCACTATGGTCAAAACGACCATCATGCCATTAGAGGGCGGGAGGGCAGTAACACAATCTAGTGCGATGTGGGACCAGGGTCTCGAAGGGAGAGACAGCGGTGGAAGGAGCCCATCAGGAGGTCGATTAGATGACTTACCACTGGCGCACACTGAGCAAGCCAAAACAAAATCGTGGACGTCACGAGCCATAAGTGGCCACCAGAATCGTAGTTTAACTAACCCATTAGTACGACTTATCCCTGAATGACAAGCAATGTTAGAGCAGTGACCCCACTGAATGACTTCGGACCTTAACTCCTCCGGCACAAATAAATGATTCGGTGGACAACCGGGCAGAGGCGTTACCCCTTCTAAGGCCGTCTTGACCTTCGACTCGACCTCCCATACGAGTGCTGAGACCACTGCTCTCTCAGGTAAAATACACTCGGGAGTCACAGGGCGGGCAGAGGGATCAAAAAGATGTGATAAAGAATCGGGTTCGACATTTTTGGAACCCGGCGGTACGATAGAGTAAAATCTAAGCGACCGAAAAAAGGGCCCACCAAGCCTGCCTGGAATTGAGTCTTTTGGCAGTTCTAATGTACTCTAAATTCTTATGATTGTTCCAAACAATGAAAGATACCCCTGAGCCTTCCAACCAGTGATGCCACTCCTCTAAAGCCAATTTGACGGCCAACAATTCTCTGTTACCAACGTCATAATTGCGTTCAGCAGGAGATAAACGATGGGAGAAAAACGCGCAAGGATGTACCTTATTGTCCGAGGCACCACGTTGGGACAACACTGTTCCTACCCCTACCTCTGATGCGTTGACCCCCACCACGAACTGCCGTGTGGGGTCAGGGGCACAAGGATGGGAGCCTTAACGAAGCGGCTTTTGAGGTTAGTGAACACAGTCTCAGCTGTGTCCAACAACCTGAACGGAGTACTGGGAGAGGTCAAGGCCATCAGAGGTGAGGCTAGTTGGCTGAAATTGCGAATAAAACGCCGATAGAAATTGGCGAACCCCAGAAACCGCTGTAGGGCCTTACGGGAATCTGGAGATGGCCAATCTATCACAGCCTTAACCTTATCAGGGTCCATACGTATTCCATCGGACGAGGAGATATACCCTAGGAAGGGAACAGACTGTGCATGGAATACACATTTGTCCACCTTGACAAAAAGCCCATTCTCAAGTAATCTCTGGAGCACTCGTCTGGCATGTTGAACGTGTTCCTGGAGAGATGAAGAAAAAATCAGTATGTCATCCAGGTTAACATATATAAACTGATCTACCATATCTCTCAACACTTCATTAACGAGTGCTTGGAAAACCCCTGGCAAGTTGTGAATACAGATGCTCTCTGTAACCTCCCAAAAGCTGAAGACATAACTGGCAATGGATAGGGGTTCTTTATCGTAATGTTGTTCAGCTCTCTGTAGTCAATACAAGGTTGCAGAGAGCCATCCTTCTTACCCACAAAAAAGAATCCCGCCCCCGCTGGAGAAGAGGAAGGGCGGATAAACCTAGATACCAAGGAATCAGAAATGTATTTCTCCATGGCCTCCCTCTCTGGAATAGAAAGAGAGTAAAGTTTGCCTTTAGGCGGAGACTTACCTGGCACTAAATCTATAGCACAGTAGTAGGGACGATGCAGAGGAAGAGAAGCAGCACGGGACTAACTGAACACCTCCTTTAGGTCCAGATACTCTGCGGGCACATTTGATAATACCATGTCTCCTTCTGAAAAACAGAGACAGGGACAACAGGACAAGCAGAAACCAGACAAGACTCATGACAGCTTTCACTCCACAATGTGACAGTGTTGGAACCCCAATCCACTTGTGGATTATATTTAATTAACCAGGGGTGACCTAAGACAATGGGAGCTACGGGGGAGTCCATGAGAAAAAAGGATATGGTTTCGCAATGATTGCCTGATGTGAGCAGAGTGATGGGTTCAGTATAGTGGGTGACGTTGAGGCAGTTCCTGGCGGTGACATAAATGGGAAGAGACACAGGCAGGACAGGAATGTTCAGGTGACATGCAAAGAGTGAGTCGATGAAATTACCTTCGGCTCCAGAGTCCAGAAGGGCGTGACAGTCGAGAGTGTGATTCTCCCAACGCAGTTTCACCGGAAGGAGAGTCGATGATGTAGTTGAGGACTTCCCAGCGGAGATCCCACCCGATAGTAGCCTCATTTTTACTCCCGAGCTGGCTCTTTTACCGGGCAGGAATAGATGGAATGTCCTGAGCCTCCGCAGTATAAACATAGTTCTTGGGACCTCTGCCGCTCTCTCTCCCTCCGGGACAGCCGAGCTCTACCCACCTGCATGGGTGTGGTTTTCCCACACCGCCGTCCCCGACAGGGCGGCTTTGCCAGATAGTAGAGTCAAGATGAACGCAACCTTCGACTCCTCGATGGCAAAGGTGCGGGGCTGTAAGGCAAAGTGCATGGAACACTTATTAAGGAAAGTCTTGCAGAAGGTTGGCTCACCGGAATAATTCTCTGGTGCCGGAAGTCACGGCTCTGGCCGGAAGTGATCCTGGAGGGTCTCCTGGGGGACGGGCGGCACAGGCGGTGCGATGGGCACAGTGGGAGAGGTGAGCTGGTGGATCTGCTGGGTGAGCTCGGACACCTGTGCCACCAGCGCTTGGATAGCGCGTCCGGTGTTTGCGATGCACTCCTGCTGCTGATCCATATGATTGACGCTGTGGTGGATAAAGTCCCTCACTACAAGGAGGTACTGCTCGCTGCTTCCATGGTGGTGAGAGCGTTCTGTGATGACTGGGTGAAGGAGAAGATGGAAACAAGTGCGAGTATGAACAAGGTTTAATGAAGACAAAAACAAAACAAACTAGAACACAAACAACGCTGGGAAGACGATAATCCAAGATGGTGGAAGGTGGTGAGTTATCCAGATGGTGGTGGTGAGTTGGCAGCAGGAGAGGATGGCACAGGAACTGCGGGGAATCGAGCCGAAGGTAAGTGGTGATGCTTGTGATGGTTGCGATGAGTGGATGAGGTTCCAGGGGAAGACACAGACATCCAGATGCATAACAACACTAAAGCAAAGCACAGTTACCGAAATGACTCGTTAAAAAATGGAGATTCATTCATAAATGAAACAACGCTGTGTTTGAATGGAAATGTGCAGCAGCTCAGTTGTGATTTTTTTTTTACTATTTTAGTTGACAAAATAGAACAAAATCAGGCAATAATATTATAGTCAGACAATATAAGACAAGTAACTTAAAGGCATAGTTCACCCAAAAATTATGTCATTAATAACTAATAACCTCATGTCGTTCCAATCCTGTGAGACCTCTGTTTATCTTCAGAACACAGTTTAAGATATTTTAGATTTAGTCCGAGAGCTCTAAGTCCTTCCATTGAAACTGTGCGTATGGTATACTGTCCATGTCCATAAAGGTAAGAAAAACATCATCAAAGTAGTTTGTGTGACATCATAGGGTCAGTTAGAATATTTTGAAGCATCGAAAATACTTAAAATGACTTAAGCTGTTAACTTTTTGTAATGTGGCTGAAACTACCTCTGAGTTAAAACAAACCAATATCCCAGAGTAATTCATTTACTCAAACAGTGCACTGACTGAACTGCTGTGAAGAGAGAACTGAAGATGAACACAGAGCCGAGCCAGATAACGAACTAAAGATTGATTCATTCTCGAGACTGCTGAATAAAATCGTAGTTTTTGCTATTTTTGGACCAAAATGTATTTTCGATGATTCAGAAAATTCAAACTGACCATCTGATGTCACATGGACAACTTTGAAGATGTTTTTATTACCTTTATGGACATGGACAGTATACCGTACACACATTTTCAATGGAGGGACAGAAAGCTCTCGGAATAAATCTAAAATATCTTAAACTGTGTTCCGAAAATGAACTGAGGTCTTATGGGTTTGGAACGACATAAGGGTGAGTCATTAATGACATAATTTTATTATTTGGGTGAACTAACCCTTTAAAACATGGATGTCAAATAACTTTTTAAAACTAAATGCAGACAAAACTGAAATATTTTTGGTTGGCCGTAAATCACAGAGCTCTTCCCAGCATTATTTCTTCATAGATATTTATGGTCCAGATTAGCTCCTCAACAACTGTGCAGAATTTGGGGGTGTTTTTGACTATTTGTTATGCTTTGATTCACATATTGGTTAGACTGTTAAATCATACTTTTACCAATTGCAGAATATTATTCGTATACATCCCTCACTTAATTTAGGAGATATTTAAACTATTATACATGCTTTTATAACCTCCAGATTGGATTACTGTAACTCCTTATATAGCGCCTTACCTGCCAAAGTTATGCATTGCCTCCAAATGGTATAAAACTCTGCTGCTTGAGCCCTTACGTTTAACAAAAAAATCTGCACACAATACTCTCATCCTTCACCAACTTTACTGGCATCTTGTGGCCAAATGTATTCAGTTCAAACTCTTAGTTTTTGTTAATAAGGCCTGTCAAGACCGATTACTGACCCTGCATGCCCACAGAAATTGTTTCATGGCTGCAGTCAGTCTGTGAAATTACCTTCTTGATGCAACATGGGTGTGAGTATCGCCTCTTTCCAGAGCATACAAACTGGTACATCTGCAGTGGGCCACAAAAAAATTCAGGTGGACACTGAATTAGTAGGCTACAGTGCTTTACACAGATGAGTTCTGCATGAACCTCCCAAACAGGCGTTGCCCTGGGGAGAGACATTTGTCACAAAATGTTGTACAGCATGAACATTTTGGCAGATCATTGCTCATGGTTTGGGGAGGTCGGTGCGGTGCACTCTGGTGTTCCTCAGGGATCAATTTTGGGCCCTTTATTTTTTAGTATTTACATTTTTCCACTTGGCCAACTTTTCAGAACACTTGGTCCAGTCCAATTTTCTCTGTCTAAACAGTCAGTTATGCTTATTGGTTCACCTCACCAGTTGCACAAAACGGAGCCTGTAACCTTAAGTGTGGATGGCTCTTCTTTACAGTTTCAAACTAAACAACAACAAAAAAAAATCTGGGGGTGATATTGGACACCAACTTACCATTTGTTCGGCATGTTTGTAATACAGTCAAAGCATCTTTTTTCATCTCAGAAACATAGGTAAATTACATCCCATATTGACTTTTTCTGTGGATTAAATGTTAATTAACACTTTTTTCTTCTTTTGCATTTTGATTATTGTAATGCTTTGCTGACAGAAGTTACAAAAGCTACCCTAAGTAAATAACAGTTGGTACAAAATTCAGCTGCAAGAATTCTGATTAAGACCAGTGCAAGGGAGCACATCACACTTATCTTGGAAAAATTGCTCTGGCTTCCTGTTAGTTTTCATTTTGATTTTAAAATTCTCATGCTCACTTATAAGACCTTGAATAATTTGGCATCTCAATATTTGTCAGAGCTTTCAACACCCAACACCCTACATCCCTACATGTGTTCATACACTCTTCTGAAGCTGGTCTTTTAACGGTTCATACAACTCTGCTAAAAACTATGGGTGATCAGGCTTCTTCATTGGCTCCCAAATTGTGGAATTCCTTGCCCTCTGAGATTAGGAATGCACAATCCCTTAGTGTTTTTAAATAATCCCTTGAAGTTTACTTTTTAGGTTAGCTTTTATGTGATTCATTTGTCTTTTATTATAAAGGTTTGTAGTCTTTTGTTAGATTTTTTTACTTCCTGTACTTTTCACTTATTGTATTTAAACTTCATATTTTTATATGTTTGTAAAGCACTTTAAGATGCGACTTTTAAAGGGGTCATAAGATGTTGCTAAAAATAGCATTATTTGGTGTATTTGGTGTCATGAAGTGTGGTTATGTGGTTTAAAGTTATAAAAAACATTATTTTTCACATAAAGTACATCATTGTTGCTCCTCTATGCCCCGCGTTTCTGAAACACATCAATTTCAACAAAGCTTATCTTTTATAAAGAATATCTCTTTGGATTTGAGACTTTAGCTTTTGCAACTTTACAGATCTTCTTTATGCACCAAGATCTTGTAACACTCCAAAGAGAAAGGCAAGATTTGAAATTTCATCATATGACCCCTAATTATTATTATCTCGATGGGTGGACAGAGCTTGTCATCATCAAAAATGGCAGCCTGACAGGCCAGATTTGTTCTAATGGATGACAACGCACACCCACATCGAGCAAGACTGGTGACAGAATTATTGGAGGAGGAGGGCATCTCAAGGATGGAGTTGCCAGCTCAGTCACCCAACAGAAGTACTGAAAAACCAATCGTTTTTGGTGCACTTTTGTATTCACGAATGTGTGATAAGCCAATAACATTATAAAACATGTGATCAATAACATGGATTAATAGCAGACTTACATGTTATATATTAATTTTGAACAATACCCTTGTCTTAGATGAAGAAGAGATGGCCACAATACTAATATTTAAAATCCATCAGGGAAAGGGATCATTTGTTGCTTTTGTATTTGTAGAACATAAAGATGACCAAATAAATTTGGTTTATTTAACAGCTGTGGTGAAGGTTATGGCATATATCTTGCACTACCCTTCCATCTGGCATTCCTCCATTCCATACAGTAGCCTAATCAGCTTCATTTTCAGAAGGTGCGATGGTGAGAACGTGTGTGTAATCAATGCATCCAACCACACTGGAAATCCTAAAGGAAATTCTAATTATAAGGTTACTAAGAGGTCCCAAAAAGATGTTATCAAGTGAACGCCATTTAAAAATGGTAACTTTCAAATAAATATGCATGTGTATATGACAAAATAAATTTAATTAAATTAAATCCTCTCCTGACGTAAATGTAACGCACTGCAAATTAATGCCGCCTCCTCATCTTATGGATCCCTTATAAAAAATAACAAATAAAAAAAAGACATGCCATTTATGTCACATATACCATGTCTGCATGATGAAAATGAAAGTTGTCCAGTGAGAAAAATAATATTGTTTCTATTTTCATTAAGATGATTTTTCTTACCCCCCTTGCAATTAATTTTACTTGTTTACCCCAGGAAACAAGACTAAATATCGTATATATTTTTTCTTGTATTGAAAATATTTGAAATAGGGCAAATATATCAGCAATAAAAGTATTTTTTTGCAGCGTGAATGAATGATTTAGGTATTTAAAAATTGCTTACGCTTTAAAAGGGGGAAGAGACCGAGAAAACTCTGGGTTTACCGAAGACCACTTGCTATATACATAACTGTATTGTACTAATCTATATTATGCGCTCTCTGTCACGCCCACTGATCACAAGTGCGCTGATTATGAACTGACCCTGGAACAGCACCTGCCCCGGAGCAGGTCATCTTCAGAGAGCAAGCAGCTATTACATATCATTTTAAAACCGAAAGCTGAGGTTATCCTGCTTTTTGGAATAGCCCCCGGACGTGTTTGTGTGTGTGTGTGTGTGTGTGTGTGTGTGTGAGAGAGAGAGAGAGAGAGAGAGAGAGACTGACTGACTGACGAGAGACGGGCAGATATCGACAGCACTGGCTGCCCAAAGACCTTTTCAGCACATCTTTGGACAACATATATTTAACTAAATTAATAATAATAAAAAAATAATCTATGCAAATCTTTATGCATTTTAAGATTGTAGCGACAGCGCCTGATTATGACTTTTATTTTGGTTTGGTCGCATGACGTCACATAAATTCGCCCCGCTCCTGATTCTGTTGTGATTCTGGCATAAGAAAGGTTTGTGCTTTACAACGTATGTGGTTTTGGGAATTTAAGTCGTTTAATTGGGTACAATTGTTCAATTAACGTTATAGTTTTTAATTATTTATGTAGTTTTAAATAATTATTAAATACAACGTTGAGACATTTATATACCACTTAGGGACGAATCAACACACGAGTCTTTGTGCGTCTAATTTATCTCCGTGACTAACGTTATGTATATCGTGAATCAACACGAATTTAGTCACTTAAAAGTAATGACGGGAGAAATTCTCATTAATTGAACAAAATGTTTCGTAAAATGATTCAAAGTTTCGCAGCGCTCGAAAAACTGCACGTTGGCGACACCAGATGGTCAAAGCGTTGCAAATACAAAGGAAAAACAAAACGTGTGTAACGATTATAACTTTTTCAAACCAACTGCAAATGGTTTCAGAAAAGCCTAATCTACTAAATATAATCACAAATGCCAAATATACACAAGTAAACATCAAGTGCCTGTGCATACGTTGTATTATTTTATTATTTTGTAACTTATTAATTTTGATCTAAAGACAGGTAACCTCCCTGAGAAACAACTGAGATCAACTTGACATACTATTATAAAGATGGCGTTTATTAAAGAGGAGGTAGAAGACATGAAGATCGAGGAAGCAGTCCAAGTGAAACATGAAGATACAGAAGAACAAACAGGTTGGTTAAAAAAAATTATCAAAGTCATTTGATCCTATTATAAATGAAGAGCTCAAATTCTTTGCATCACATTGGTGGCTTGTAAACGTGTCTTTTTCTTGGGGCGGTGGGGTCAGGAGATTTATTTCAGAAAGTAGGATTAACTCACTGTCATATAAACTGCAAACTCTTGGTTAATTAACCTTAATCTTTCAGATTTCATTTTTGAAAACCATAACCAGATGGAAATTCAGTCAACACAGAGTTATTCGTGGTGAAAACACAAAAACATTCTTAACCGAGAATTCAAGAAACATTTATAAATGTATGAGCAAATTTGCACATAAAATTCACCTTGCCGAATACTGTTTTCCTGATTCACAAATGCACGGTAAACCTCAGATTTGAGAGTTAAATGCATGTTAATAAATTCAAACAGTTTGTAAATAGGGTGCACATACATGCTTATTCACATTAGCATAATTACAACTATCTGTATTATGTGTACAGGAATGTTCTGGCATCCTTGGATTCCCTTCTCAGGTTTGACTGTGGTATATTGCATGGATCAGGGGTGTCAAACTCTGTTCCTGGAGGGCCACAAGTAATCTTCAAGTCCTTGATTAGATCTTTCAGGTGTGTTTAATTAGAATTGGAGCAAAACTTTAAAGGAGTATGGCCATCCAAACCATAATCTTTCAGTTGACTGCTGGAGCACATAAGTAGTGCTCACATTGCTCCAGCATCAGCTGTTTCAGCTAGGGATGCATGATTACTATTATGCCATTTCCAATATTGCCTTTCATGCAGTGCAATGTAGCTGTATGTGAATGTAAACGAGCAGCAAAGTTGTGAAGTCGAAAGTGCATGATAAATAAAGTTGTCTTCCAAAATAAAGAATCAACACTTTACAGCCTAAACGAGTCATTAGTAATTCCAATCCCACTTCCATGACAGCTGCATGTCGAGGGGAAACACATTTGCATAATTCCTGCCTATGTTCTATTTTAGCCAGCAGCTAACAATTTGACCGCGCCCACAAACAACTGCTTCTAGTCTTGGGAGAAATTATAATTTTACAAATCATCATATTGCCGGCCCATGAGATCCACGATATTATAGTGTGTGCGTGTGTATGTTGGCGGGTGGGTGGGTTGGTGCAAGAGATAGACTTTTTCATAACTATTGTGGTGTTTTAAACCACATGAGCCTGAAAGAGAGAGAGAGCCTATGAAAGCACCAATAATTGAAATAAAATACTTATATACATAAATAAGGGCCTTTCGCACTGCTTTAGTTCCAGAACTAAATGTAAAGTACTAAAGTACTGGGAAGTCACAAAAAACCATTTCCCAGTACCATTTAAAGGGTTGCATTCGCACAGACAGTGTGTACTAGGGTGTGATGTAAGCTGGTCGACACCGATGTAATTGGTGCAAGGCGTTCAATGTTAACAAAGAACAATAACGTTAACAACAGGAGGATGGAGGACGCTGTGATCGGAGCTGTGTTTTTGTTGTGTCAGCATTTTAAATTATGACAGGTGAGGGCGTTTTCGAATGCAACTGGCCAATCAGTGTCCACTTACTTCACGAGTACAAGTTGTGCTGTTTAGACCCTGCTCTGGAGTAGTAGCTAATGGGCTAGGTGCACAAGATGGCGCCGGTGAGCTTCAGCAACGCGAGTGTGTGCATACTTATTTCCGGTCCTACGACGCTCGCATTTACTATAAGGGAAACTTACATACGAAACTCTCCTAGATGGATATAATTAATGTTTTTCAAATTTAACAGCGAATAGTTGTATATTAAAGACACAAGAAAACCTCCTCCCTACATTTTTGCGTCCCTCTGTGTGGAAATTCATCAAGCTACAATGCAGAGATTGCTTTATTATTCTGTTGATTATGCGGATCACCTTCAGCGTCAGGTTAATCAGTCCACATGAGATTTCTTCATTCAAACACAAACCACTCAAACATGCATACTTTACATTTTCGGAGAGCTGATTTTGTTCAATTGTTTGTTTAATTATAATCAAACTGTAAAGACAGAGAAAATCATTCACTTCTCTTAACTAGGGATTGGTTCCAAGAACCAGTATTTTTTTGGACTGGTAGGTAATTGGGCCAATAAAAGACTACCGATAAGCTTCAGGACAAACGATATTGTAATCGATACTTTATCGTTGTTTTGTTGTCTGTGACCCTGTGGCTCAGTGGTAGAGCATTGTGTTAGCAGCGCTAAAGGTTGTAGGCTCGATTCCCAGGGATTACGTTAAGTAAAAAATGTTAGCCTGAATGGACTATAAGTCGCTTTGGATAAAAGCATCTGCTAAATGCATAAATGTAAATATTATCTCTGTATATTTCAATGTTAATGACGAATTAGAAGCTTCTTATAATTTTCCTGTTTGCTTGATCTGCTTGTGATATCTATGTGCATGTGCAGTGTGTGTTTGCATGCGATCAGTAATGGTGGCAAGAACGAAACAAAATTAAGTTACAAAACTAAGCAACACCAGTGTCCGTTGCAATATATGCAGTTGTGTAATAGTGAACAAAGGAGGCACCACTAGTTATACAATGAAACATTTACTAACAAAACACAAAAATCTACCTGAAGCAATACGCTGTATTTAATGTCTCCGGCTCCAACTTTAACTCGCGAGACACATTTCACATGAATTGTTGATTCAGCGATAGTTGCACTTATGACACACTGCATCCACTCACGATGCCCCCGAGGCGGCGATGTCCGCTCCGAAAGCTCCAGAGTCGAGTCAGGTTCCGGTTGACCCTCCAGAGTCGAGTCAGGTTCCGGTTGACCCTCCAGAGTCGAGTCAGGTTCCGGTTGACCCTCCAGAGTCGAGTCAGGTTCCAGTTGACCCTCCAGAGTCGAGTCAGGTTCCAGTTGACCCTCCAGAGTCGAGTCAGGTTCCAGTGAATTCTCCAGAGTCGAGTCAGGTTCTTGGTGACCCCCCAGAGTCGAGTCAGGTTCCAGTGAACTCTCCAGAGTCGAGTCAGGTGTTTGTGGATCCTTCAGAGTCAGGGCTAGTCAGCGATGACCTTCCAGAGTCAGGGCTAGTTACCGCTGACAAGTCAAGTCAAGTCACCGGTGATCTTCATGAACAAAGGCAAGTCACCAAGAAACTTCATGAGCAGTGTTGGGTCAGCACTGATCTTCTGGAGTCCAGTATGTACACCATGGGATTGCCAGATTGTCGTCCTCCCATTGGTCTGACCACACGGTTGTGGTGGTCTTCTGCTCCGCCCTGGGGAGCGTTCGCCCTGACCACACGGTTGTGGTGGTCTTCTGCTCCGCCCTGGAGGGCTTCCGCCTTGACCACACGATTGTGGTGGTCTTCTGCTCTGCCCTGGGGACCAGGCCAAAAAAAATATTTAGTCACTCACATGAATGTTTTAGTACTACCTAAATGTCCAGACTGGGTGGTCATGAGAAAGTCTAAGTACAGCCTTTCGATAACCAGCAGGTAATACAATCTGATACTCTGGACTTAATCCAGCCTCTTTTGCATAAAGAGACAGCCACTCATGCTTTAAGACACCTTGGTCCCAGAAAAACCATACCCCATCGGAACTACCTCCTTCCCTTTTATTCTCCATGGCCTCAACACAGCGTGTTAGAGAAGGGTCAGACTTCTGGGCTCTACAAAGTTGTTTTCGCCCCATCGTCAAAGAAGATTCTTTCTCCAGAATCTCATTATCTGTATTACCCACACTGGAAAAAACAGATAACCTTAACTCAGGAGGGAGAATCTCAAGAAGCAAGAAAGGTGACATACAAATCAATCGCATCCTCATTTTTGCGTGCCTGTGCACGAGTGATAGCACATGCTGAAAATATTGAAGGGAATCGACTGCCAAGCTCCTCATCACAAACCTCTTCGCTACAATTGGGTGAGGAAAAACTTTAGCACCAGACAGGTAATTTCCCAAGATTAAATTTACGCCCTCTACAGGGAATCTGGAACGTACCCCCATTTTTACAGGAACTGAAACCAGATTAGAGATAAAAAACACAGTATGAAGAGGAATTTTAACACAATTCAATTTGATTCCATGAACTAATGCGCAAGTTCCAGTGTACGTCACTTCTGAAATAGTAATGCAGTGTTAACGATTGGGCTGACCCCGCATCCCTCAAAATAGAGATTGAATTCATAATACCATCCAGAGAAACTGACACACTCCGTTTAAAAACAAAGGGTGTAAATGCAGAACTGTCTGCATTTCTATTCTTCCAGGCTTTACAATCAACAATAAGATGATTTGGGTCTAAGCAATAAAAGCAAACTCTCTTGTTCTCAACACTCTTGCTATTTTCCTTACCCTCTACTGCAGAGCGCACCATAGGTTTCGTTGAGCAAGTGTATGTCAAAGGTTTCTGCACACCTGAAAACATTGAAGTACTATGATTCGGGCTAACAGCAGAAGAAAATAGTCTTATGTGTCAAAAATATTTATCCACCAACTCTGCAGCTTCTGAAAGGGACTTTACCTTTTGCTTATTTAGGTAAATAACTAAATTTTCTGAAAAACAATTTTTTAAATCCTCCATCAGAATCAGTTCTTGAAATTGCTCAAAAAGTAGTTGTTTTCTAAGCAGTGCACCACTTTTCTAACAGAGCTCTCTTATCGCATGCAAACTGCAAAAACTTTTGTTTAGCCGATTTAGTATAGTTACAAAACTTTTGCCTGTACACTTCAGGCACAAGTTCATAAACTCACAAAACGGCAGCGTTCACCAAATCATAATTAAGAGACTCCTCGATGGGCAAAGCAGAACATACTTCTTGAGCTTTACCAACTAAACTGGATTGTAACATTAACCCCCACATATCTTTCGGCCTATTAAGTTTAGCAGCAATACGCTTATGTGATGAAATAAGCATTGGCTTTTCTCGAAAAGGAGGAACACGCTTAATGTACTTACTGGGATCAAACAAATTAACAGCAGCAGACTGAATAGGTGAAGGCATGTTTGCATGCACTGGAATCACGACAGGTGGAATAGCTACCTGTTTAACCACCTGCTTAGGTGCAGAACTTAATACAGAAACCTTCAATATTTTTTCAATCTATATTAGATATAGATTTTTTTTACATTCATCAAACTGCTGTATAGTGGGTTTTGAAATCAATTATCCAACATCTAACTCCATTATTAATGTCCGTTACTGCTTTACACTTTAAATCAGCAAGACAAAAATAGGAGTAAATTTTACTCCCCAAGATGACAGAAAATGGTAACACTTAGACTTGTTCGTTACTCACAAAAATTAACGAGCGGTTTCTTCCACTTGTACTCAAAACAATTAAGAAAGAGAAATTCATTTGTAGTGTGGATTGTTGTGTTATAATCAGCAGTTTGAACTCCAATTCTAATGGCACTCATTTACTGCAGAGGATCCATTGGTGAGTAAGTGATGTAATGGTAAATTTATCCAAAAAGTATCTCCTCTTTCATGTACTTAGTCGATGTAGGAGCTAGCAAACATGCTGATTTTTATAGTTTAAATCAGTGGTTCCCAACCTTTTTCAACTCGCAGCCCACACAACTAAACACATATGTTTGCGTGGCCCACTGTAAAAAAATTAATTAACCCCACTATTGTTGGGTTAATAACTTAGTACTCAGAAGCTAGATTGTTAACTGTCTTTATCGAATGTACTGTCAATGAACAGAAAATAACTCTGTCTGGCACCGCTTGACACAACTGCAGTTGTTCTGTAGCATATGTAGCAAAAATATCTAAGATAAATTGGCAGTTTATTCTTAAACCAATCAGCGAGCTCAAATAGTGGAAGCTATTGTTATTTAATTATATATATGAAATGATGTTATTATGTTATGACTTAGACATGTTTGCATATTTGAACAATATTTTAATAGTAATTGGTGGCCCACCAGCAAAACCATCGTGACCCGCTAGGGGGCCTCGGCCCACAGGTTGAAAACCATTGGTTTAACTGTTTTGCTGTTTTACTGTGCCATTAAACTGAACTTAACTTGTATTTTTAATTTTTGATCTAGGCCTGTTAGTGCTGAAAGAGGAGGGTCAAGAACTGAATGAAACAGAAGAGAAAGATGAGAAGCATCTTGATTTTATGATTGGAGGAAAATCCCCACATACTAAAGATACTTCCTCAAGAGAAAGAGCTCAAAAGAAGGCAACTAGGAGTTATTTCACCTGCGTTCAGTGTGGTAAGAGTTTCAATCAACATGGAAACCTTGAAGTACACATGAGAATTCACAATGAAGAGAGCTCTTTCACCTGCCAACAGTGTGAAAAGAGTTTTACTGAGAAAGGAAATCTCAAAAGCCATATGAGAATTCACTCTGGAAAGAGAGAGAAGCCTTTCACATGTGGACTGTGTGGAAAAAGCTTCATACGAGAACTAAACCTTAGATATCACATGAACAATCACACAGGAGAGAAGCCGTTCACATGTGATCAGTGTGAAAAGAGTTTCACACGTAAAATAGGTCTTAATAGCCACATGAGAATTCATTCAAGAAAATTTTTTTTTAAATGTAACCAGTGTGGAATGAGTTTCCCAGACATGGATCATCTTAAAAGGCATGTAATAATTCACTCTGGAGAGAGGCCTTTCACATGCAAGCAGTGTGGAAAGGGTTTCAAATTCAATAGAAACCTTAAGACGCACATGAGAATTCACACCGGAGAGAAGCCTTTCATGTGCCATTACTGTGGAAAGTGTTTCGGTCATAATGTAAGCCTTAAGACTCACTTAAGACTTCACACGGGAGAGAAGCCTTACACATGCTCTTTGTGCAGTAAGAGTTTCACATACAAATCAACCCTCAATGCCCACATGAGAACTCACACTGGAGAGTGCCCTTTCACATGCAAACTGTGTGGGAAGAGCTTCTCACAAAAAGGAAATCTACAGACTCACATGAGAATTCATACTGGGGAGAAGCCGTTCTTGTGTGGTCAGTGTGGAAAGAATTTCAGATGTAAAGTAACGCTTATTTACCATATGAGGATTCATTCAAGAGAGAACAGTTTTAAATGTCAGCAGTGTGGAACAAAGTTTACAGACAGTAAACACCTTAAAGATCATGTAATAACTCACATCGGAGAGAAGATTTTCATTTGCCATCACTGTGGGAAGTGTTTCAAACTTAAAGGAAACCTGAAGACTCACATGAGACTTCACACGGGAGAAAAGCCATTCACATGCAAACAGTGTGGAAAGAGTTTCAGACATAATGTAAGCCTCCAGACTCACACAAGACTTCACACTGGAGAAAAGCCATTCTCATGTTTTGAGTGTGAGGACAGTTTCACATACCAAAGAGATCTGAAGCGCCATTTACAAACTCATTCTGTAGAGAAACTGCAGTCTGACAAGAAGTTCACAAAAAAGAGCCATTTAAAATATCCCCTGCCCATTCACCCTGGAAGAAGGCGACTTAATTGTGATCAGTGTAATAAAACATTTCTTTTGCCATCTCTCTTAAAGATACACCTGAAAAGTCATGCAGATTTAAGACCCTATTTGTGTTTCTTGTGTGGAAAGAGTTTTAAATGGCTCCGAAATTTTAAATGGCACCAGAAAATACGTGTCTGTATGAAATCAAGGCTTTTTTCTGCTCAAAAATGATTCCTTTCCTGTCGTTTCAAATGTTGATCAGCTATGGTAGGCCACTGTAAAAAATTAAAAAGTTGAGTTATCTTAAAATAATAAGGTAATTTGCTGCAAAGCAATTTTGAGTTTACTTAACTTCTGTAATTAAAGTTTTGCAAAATCATTGTAGAAAGTTGATTGAAACTGCTAGCTTAAGTTAGGTATACCTTCCTCAGTAAGTACATCTGACTAGACATCCTGAGTTTGTTTAAAGTTAAAAAGGGGGTTAAGTGAACTTTAAGAAATGAGAAGGGAAAACTCCAGATCCCCATCTTCATCCCTTTTGTGTAAGTATCTTCTGGGTCTGTGTCCTGGAGCAAAAAAAACAAAACAACAAAGACAGAATCAAAATCCATTTTTTAATTAATTTAATTATGCTTGACAACAAAGAGTTTTTTATATTGTTTGGTCATTTTACATCGTGTTTGCTTGGATATAACACTTTTTTTTAATTTGTGCTGTCACTGAGAATGATTCAACTTGGATTATTCAATAAATACATTTTTCACACGCTTTGTCTTATAGAACAGTCAGCAGATTAGTTTCGGACACCAGACAAAATTGTTTTCTCTTTACAGCACCATACAGCATTCATTTATTTGTACATAATTTATACATACATATTATGTACAACAACAACACTCATCTACTGATGGTTGTATTTGAAGGTGCAATAATTTGCAAGAAAGTAGTGAGTTAAGCGTTGAAATGTCAATCCTTGTTCTAATTTCCATCACCTCTCTTTCTTCATCTTTCTAACCATGCTGAACACCCTCTCTGATGATGCATTGCTGTGTGGCACACACAAAAGTGCCTTCATTAAATGCCGCAGCCTTGTGCTTTTCTGACCCTATGTGTGTAATTAAATCCATTCGGACACCATGTTCAATGGAGAAGTCTGATCTACAAAATTTGAAGGCAGCATATCCCTTCCCATTCGAGCTGTCCTGGATGAATGTGAAATCTTTTTTCCATTCAGTTAGGAATTTGCAGGCATATTTTCTCTTTTTATTCGCCATGTCTCTTCTTTCTTCCTTTTCCCCTTCTTCTTCTGCTTCTTTTTCCGTTCTGAATTTGAGCTTGACTTCGAGGTGTAACCTTTATTATTGTTCAGTCTGAAACAGTGCCCAGTGACGGATGGTGTAGCAATATTGTTGTCTGGATGGAAATCGGGAGAAAGGCAGAGGCTGTGAAATTCGGGATTCTCCCGGAAAAAATCGGGAGGGTTGGCATGTATGCTTCAGGAAGTTTCATGACTTTTCCCTCATGAACAAAGGTAGACCTTTGAGAGCTGTAGCTTTTCTTTGAGCAAGCACATCAGAAGCCTGAATGACACAGAAATGCATGTTATATTAAACCAAAAGCTTAGGGCTTACCTTTAAAGGAACACTTCACTTTTTTGGAAATGGGCTCATTCTCCAACTCCCCCAGAGTTAATAGGTTCAGTTTTACCATTTTTGAATCCATTCAGCCGATCTCCAGGGCTGGGCATATCCTTTTTAGCATAGTTTAGCATAGATCATTGAACCTGATTAGACCATTAGCATCGCATTCAAAAATGACCAAAGACTTTCAATGTTTTTCCTATTTAAAACTTGACTCTTCTGTAGTTACATCGTGTATGAACACTAGCGGAAGTTGAAAAGTTACAATTTTCAAGGCTAGGATATGGCTAGGAGCTATACTCTCATTCTGGTGTAATAGTCAAGGAACTGTGCTGCCGTAATATGGCCGCACCAGGCGAATTGATATCACGCAGCACCTGTAGAAATGGTCCCCAGCTTGGAAGACATGCTCCCTGTACAAGCAAGAGGGTCTGGCTGTTTTCAAGCGAAGCGCTGCATTGTATCACTGCGCCTGCTGGCCAATGGTATGGCAGCACAGTTACTTGATTATTACGCTGGAATGAGAGTATAGTTCCTTGCCATATCGGCCTATAAAGTCTTAACTTTTCATCTTCCGCCGGTCTTAGCACACGATGTAACTACAGAGGAGTCAAGTTTTAACTATGAAAAATATAAAAACACTTTGGTTATTTTTGAACGCAATGCTACTGGTCTAATCAGATTCAATGATCTGTGCTAAGCAGTGCTAAAAGTGCTATCGCCAGACCCGGAGATCAGCTGAATGAATTAAGAAAAAACAGTAAAACTCAACTTTTTATCTCTGGAAGAGTTGGAGAATGAGTGTTCAAGGGCAACTAGTATGCTCATTCACTGGTTACTAATTTTACAATGTTTACATGATTTGACACAAAATGATTACTTTATTTGCTAAATTATTACTTTATCAAGTTGGTCTAGGAGGATCTTCATTTCATCTCCATAGGCTCCACCATGTGATCGGTACAACATAATCATCTTTGACAAAAAGGTACTCTTCAGGTTGGTTTGTGTAATTCTGTAAAAATCAGCACAGACCTTAACACACACACACACGGTGAACCATAAGAATTAAGACTACACAAGTTAATTAATCTTTAAATAAACAAATAATCTCAAATACATAAACTCACCTGATCTTCCAAAAACAATGCTGGCCATTGTTTTAGGACATCAGCCACAAGAGGTTCATCATCAACTATCTCCTTCCTTCTCAGAGAGAACGTCAGATCCATTTTGGAGTCAACAACTGCCATGTTGAAATGTTTCTTCTTCATTTCCTCCTGTAGTGCATCTTTTTCCTTTTGTAAGGAATAATATGTCTGCCCTACTTGGTTGTCTGGGAGGAAGTTTATTTAACATCTTTTTGATATAAACGTCTAGAGTCATTGTTCACCCTTTTTTTGGTTCACAGTGACTTCAGAGCAACCTGCGTTTCGTAGTTTCTGACGGTAGTTTCCAACCTTATATTTGATGCTCATAGTCCAGCTGTGATAACCTATTCCTGAGCCTGGGTCCTTTAGACATGGATACTTTTCAATCAGTGCAGCAGACACAGACTCCAACTCTTGATTGTTTGGGTAAGCTTTGAATGAAAAAATGGGAATCGGGAAAGGAGATGGCCACTGAGAATTTTCACTCTGTCTACAGACACAAAGGGAAAACTCTGGTTTGAGCTATCAGATGGAGAGGACATACTGGCAGTGTCTAAAGAGGAAATCGAGGTCTCTGGTTCTGAGTCTTCAAGTACTTTCTGGAGTATCTTGAGCACTGCTCTTTCTGGTGGAAGGTCTGTTATACTGGTCAAGTTACAGAGTTAATTTCCGAACTCAGGATCCTCAAACTGAATCAGAAAATCATCCTTGATTTCAAGCTTTTCTTGAAGAATTGTTTTCAATTGTTCAACTGAAGTGAGATTTTCCAAAATATTCAGCCTCCCAATATTATCAGTGGCCAATACGAAACGGAGCCGCATATTCTGTAAAACAAAATTCTGATTAAAAATAACTAAAGTACATTAAGTATATGACAAAGCGTAATATGTGGTAACATGTAAAAATACTTAAAACGGGGTAGTTCTTAAAAATAAAAACTTTTATAATTTGCTAAACCTAGGCAAGTCACATGAAGGGATAGTTCACCAAAAATGAAAATTATATCATTAATTACTCACCCTCATGATGTTTCAAAGCCCCTAAGACCTTTGTTCGCCTTCGGAACAAAAATTAAGATTTCTTTTAATATATAAATCCGAGAGCTCTCTAACTCTGCATAGACAGCAAGGGTCCTACCATATATTCAAGGTCCAGAAAGGTACCAAGAACACTGACAAAATAGTCCACGTGACATCAGCGGCTCAACTGTAATTTTATGAAGCTACAAGGATTATTTGTGTTTGCAAAAAAACCACTTTATTCAAAAATTCATCTCACCCACGTCACCATGGTGACATTATGGAGAGTACCAACAAAAAGTGTTTTCATAGCTTCATAAAATTACGGTTGAACCACTGATGTGACATGGAATATTTTGATGCAGTCTTCTGCAGTTCTTCCAATGTACATGTTCTTAAAGTTTTTACCTTCTGCACAGACAAAGGTGGTGAAAAGAGACTTGGACCATTGAGAGAATGGGCCATCATAAGCTGATGCTTAGTTGCCAAGGTGAGTGGAATGTTTTTGAACATGTGGACAACACCTTTGAAATAGCTGTGCTTTGCCTCGAATCTGAATTATCCAAAGTTTGACTAATGTCCCAAAACAGCGAATCAGGTGTGGATAATGCTCCACATAGTGGTGTTTCGGGCACAATTTCAGGTTTGGGAATGTGTCTTGGAGTAGTTGTCTGTGTTCTACAATTTTTAATTCTAAAAAGCATAACATTGCTTCTGAGAACTTGACTGACATAACCAACTCCACTATCTGTCTCAAGTCCATCAAAATTTCCCAAGTGGGCTCACAATTGAGTACAAGATTACCAATCAATAATGGTAATAAGCATAGCAATGCCCAATTTTCATGCCCATTCCCACCTGTGTTTTTCTTTGAGAAAAAAGACTGGGAAATTACTTGGGGCCTGTTTACTCTGTCTGAGTCCTTGTGAGGAAAGGACTAGATACTTTTGTTCAGAGTATCAAGAGAAAAATATTTCTTTGTTATGAGTTCTTTTTGATTTACATATCTCCTTATATTCCTTAACATTGCAATATATGTTTATTGCTCTTAAAATTAAAAAATAAAAGACTGACTAAGAATGCATTACTTTGCACTTGTATAGAGATAGCATTCAATAAAACCTTGAAGCCTTGAAAAGACATAGCTCACTGAAACAAGCTTACTGAACACATAGGGCCTAGCTTAATGAAAAAAAGTTCTTCTTTCAGATGAAAATAACAACAACTTGATGTCTAGCATTCAATATAAAAGGTCACCCAAAATACTTGTTTAGAGCAATTGAAAGAATACAGTAACCAATGTAAACTTGAGGGCTTTAAGCTAATACAGAGAGTACATTTCCAAAAAAAAAAAAAAAAAATGAACAGCAGCCTGTCATGGAGAGAAAAAAAAATCTCAGAATGCTCCACGTGAAACTTTGGCGTTCCACCCTTTTTCTATCGTGTCTAATGATTTTGGTTAATATGCACGAGGGAGGGAGAGAGAGAGAGAGAGAGAGAGAGAGCAAGACAGCGCTCGTGTAGTTTGAAGACTGTGAGTGCGCGTGAAACTTTGGTATTTCACCCTTTTTCAATCGTGTCTAATGATTTTGGTTAATATGCATGAGGGAGAGAGAGAGAGAGAGCGACAGAGCGAGCAAGACAGCGCTCGTGTAGTTTGAAGACTGTGAGTGCGCGAGCATGCGTGAAACTTTGGTGTTTCGCCCTTTTTCTATCGTGTTTTATGATTTTGATTAATATGCACAAGGGAGAGAGAGAGCAAGAAGCGCTCATGTTGTTTGAAGACTGTGAGTGTGCGCGTGCAGCCAGGGCTCTCTCTCGTACGCGCTCTGACGCAGCAGTCATTCTATTTTACATCACTCACCGATCAAATAAGGCTTTGACAGCCGCAAAAAAAAAAAAGATCAATGCAGAAAAACCCCTGGATTGGTTATATAACGTTAGACAGAATGATGATCCGGCCATCGCGTATATTCAGCGCACATAAGGTAAACGTTTTGCAAACGTTTTTTAGAGAAATAAAAACTGGTCACCGAATCGAAGCGCATATTTTGCGTCAATGTATTTTTTGCGTCGGTGTCTTCGATGACCTCGATGCATTTTCCCAGCCCTAATCCAGAGCGTTCACACTGCACGCGGTAAAAGGCTAGAGATAAAAATGTGCGAAAATAATATCTAGCATATGATCATAGAGAGAGTTGTGAGTGCACAGTTTAAGTGAGAGGAGCCACGTTTTAAGTGCACACACTCTCTCCGGATGAGAGCAGCATGTATCTGAGCAAACACGTCTGGTTTTGTGACAGAGCAAAGGAAATATGCATGGGAGCGGAGAGATTCACGCTCGCGCATTATTTTGATGTGCTTTCAAGTTACATTAATGTGCTCTCGCTGCTGCTTCTGCACAGCGTATACATACTATATACGCACTGCAAACGGGGGTAGGCCTACGTGTGAACCTGTATAATGTGTAACAAATCTATTTCAACACCTGAGGCTACGCTACAATTAATGAGCTCTAGGAACAATGCATGGCAAAAAAGAAAAAAAGGAGGATTTATTTATATTTTGTTTGCCAGAAGTCTATGAATTGTTACACCTTTACTATAGTGAATAGAGCACGTCCTCTGAGGTAAATATCCTCAAAACAATGGTTATTCATGATTCAGTTATATGAATGATATAATTAAAGTTTATAGTATGTATAACAGTTTTATCTAGAAGTAATGGTAGTGCTGAGGTGCCATGTATTGTTTCTGAGGATGCTACATTTTTCTTTCTGCTTGGTCTAGCATTGGACGGTAGCTATCTTGTTGACTAAAATCTTCCATGGTTTTGTTTCTGACGAGGATAACTAATTTAATGCACAAAACAGCATGCCATAGTTAGCCACTATGCATTGGTTTTTGTCGTCATATTTAGTAAGATTGCCAATGGACTTTCACAGCTTTTATGACAATTCACTTCACTAGCTTAATAAACAATGCAGTATAAACACAGTCAATATAATGGCAATGTTGTCTGTGTTACACTGTGATATCAGTTATTGATGTATTTCAAATATCTACTTAATACTAGGCTTATTATGCATGCGCAATTAAGTTTTAAAATGTATCTAATATAATATTTGAATTAAATTGGATGTTTTTGATACCACCATTAAATTATTGTTTTTATTATTATTTTACTGACTTTTAGTTAAACTGTTAGGCCTACTTATAGACTATTCTTCTCTTGGCATGTAAAACATCCCAAGTAGCAAGGTTTTTATTTATGGGAGAAAAAAGGCTGTCTACGGGGCGCCAAGTATGCATCTTTGGATTCAATAACGAGTGAAAATAGTTCGGTTAGATACATGCTTTGGTGCAGAAGGAAGCCTGTGAGCCTCGAAGGTAAGTTTGCAAGCAAGTTAGACATCTTAATCAGCTCATCGTTTTTTTGTATATCATCACTTATATCTCTCAACCCTTTAAAATAGAGTTTAGGAAGATGTATGTAACCACAGCCGTTAGATTTGGTTAATTATTGAAGTCTTTTCTCTAGTCAAAGGGTTCAATGCGATCGCCAATTTTGCGTCCAGATTAATTTCCGCCTATTAGCCTAGTCAGTTTATCGAGTTTAGGGAGATGTATGTAACCACAATCAGTTGCTTTGATTAGCTCATAAGCCTTGTCTCTTGTCAAAAGGCTCAAAGTGACCACAGACTTTGATGAACTGCTGGCAGCAGCGACGTCTGTGTCCGTTTCATACTTATCAATGAGAGCATAAACTCGTATCTCCATTCTCCCAAGTCATAAAACTCGTATCTCCAATAAAACATGATTTTGGGGAAATGTTGGTACACAACAGTATATGATAGCAATATAAGGTATAATATCAACTTTAACAAAACAATGTTGAATAACTCAAAAATATGCAGTTTTTTTCATTTCCTGAAAAATAATGATTTTGGAGGTATGAGGATTCCGGAAATGGTTCAAAAAGATCCGGTTACATCGAATGATTTGTTCGCGAACCAGATATCACAAACTGCTTTGTTTTGAACTCTCTCTCACAACAGACACTGAAGAGAAGACAATGCTGTTAAAAAGACAATTTTATTCTCTCTGTTGCCCCCGCTGCCATGTTGTGGAGTTGCTGTGTGTTTTATTGTTAAACTACTAGTTTGGCCTTACAAAAGAGGACACGACTAGGAATCAGTGGTTAAGTTGTATTTCAACATTGTTAAGAGAACAGTCCAACCCAATTATTCAGATGTGTGCTGCGCATTTTATGTAGGATGAAGACTGTTTCCTCTTGCAATGCATCTGTGGCTGTTTCTTTAAAGCTTGGCAGTTCAAACTTAAGTTATTCAGTTTATAAACGTGCCTTACACACCTCTCTTTTTCAGACTGATGAGCCTTGTAAAAATCTACGCGTTTCAGAAGGTGGGGAATAGATGAGAAACAATAATGTGCCTTATATGGAAAATAATGTTTTTTTTTAACGTTAACCCCTTTCTGGTCAAAGATTGCGTTGGCCCCATATTGTTGTTTTACTTTCACAGCACGTTAAATATCCACTCTGGACAAACTGTGGAATCAGTATAAAGAATTAAAGACTCTAGCTTCGATATTTGATATTTATTCACCACGCATTCATGTTCAGTAACGTCAGCAGCGGTTTATTTGTGTTCACATAGATTTATTGAACGTTGTCAATAAAGGATTATAGTCCAAAGATGCATGTACTTGGAGACATCTCAAATTAGAATGTCGTGGAAAAGTTCATTTATTTCAGTAATTCAATTCAAACTGTGAAACTCGTGTATTAAATAAATTCAATGCACACAGACAGAAGTAGTTTAAGTCTTCGTTTCTTTTAATTTGTGATGATTTTGGCTCACATATTACAAAAACCCACCAATATCTAAACGAATTAGAATACTTAATGTAAGACCAATAAAAAAAAAACATTTTTAGTGAATTATTGGCCTTCTGGAAAGTATGTTAATTTAATGTACATGTACTGAATACTTGGTAGGGGCTCCTTTTGCTTTAATTACTTCCTCAATTCGGCGTGGCATTGAGGTTATCTGTTTGTGGCACTGCTGAGGTGGTCTGGAAGCCCAGGTTTCTTTGACAGTGGCCTTCAGCTCATCTGCATTTTTTCGGTCTCGTTTCTCATTCTCATAGATTCTCAATGGGGTTCAGGTCTGGTGAGTTTGCTGGCAAGTCAAGCACACCAACAAAACACATGGTCATTTAACCAACTTTTGGTGCTTTTGGCAGTGTGGGCAGGTGCAAAATCCTGTTGGAAAATGAAATCAGCATCTTCAAAAAGCTGGTCAGCAGAAGGTAAACGGGTGCAGTGACTTTGGTTTTCAAAAAACACAATGGACCAACACCAACAGATGACATTGCACCCCAATTCATCACAGACTGTGGAAACTTTACTCTGGACTTAAAGTAACTTGGGCTATGAGCTTCTCCACCCTTCCTCCAGACTCTAGGACCTTGGTTTCAAAATGAAATACAAAACTACTTTCAACTGAAAAGAGGACTTTGTACCACTGGGCAACAGTTCAGTTCTTTTTCTCCTTAGCTCAGGTAAGACACTTCTGATGTGATCTGCATTTCAGGAGTGGCTTAACAAGAGGAATACGACAACTGTAGCCAAATTCCTAGACTAGTCTGTAGGCCTTGGCCCCAGCCTCAGTCCATTCCTTGTGAAGTTCACTCAAATTCTTGAATTGATTTTGCTTGACAATCCTCGTAAAGCTGCGGTTCTCTTGGTTGGTTGTGCATCTTTGTCTTCCACACTTTTTCCTTCCACTCAACTTTCTGATAACATGCTCGGATACAGCACTCTGTGAACAGCCAACTTCTTTGACAATGAATGTTTGTGGCTTTCCCTCCTTGTGAAGGGTGTCAATGACTGTCTTCTGGGGTGTCAGATCAGCAGTCTTGCCCATAATTGTGTAGCTTCCTGAACCAAACTGAGAGACCAGTTTGAAGACTCAGGAAACCTTTGCAGGTGTTTTGAGTCGATTAGCTGATTGGCATGTCATCATATTATAATTTGTTGAGATAGTGAATTTGTGTTTTTTTGTTAAATGTGAGCCAAAATCATCACAATTAAAATAACTAAAGATTTAAACTACTTCAGTCCGTGTGCATTGAATTGTTTTGTTTTACAATTTGAGTTGAATTACTGAAATTAATTAACTTTTCAATGACATTCTAATTTATTAAGAATGTTCATTGTTACATCCCACAACAGAACATTTTCTGTCACTTCTTGTCTACATCTGCTCTGGCAGTGAAACAATGGCAGACTGTATACAGCTCACGCTAAGTTAAAACAGCCATGTCAGTTAACTGTTTGAGGAGGGCATTGGTCTGTGTGACGTCAGACGGACAAGAACCTAAGAAAAACTTGATCTGAGAAACGGGTAATGAATTTAGTAGATTAAAAAAATTGAAAAAACACTGGGTGGATTTTTATCATTATAGGGTGACACACACACTGTCAACACACATTTATGTTTAAACAGCATGTAAAAGTGCATGTTGCATCCGATGACCCAAGACTCAAGGAGCACTTTCATAGAATAAATCTTCCTTTATTTGTAGTGTTTGATATTTAGAGAAAACCTTAATTTAATAAAAGTCTTTAGCAGTAAAAACAATTTGACTCAAAATCATTTGGTCAACATCATTGCACACAGGTTTACATAATGTGCTCAGTTTAGTACAGGAACTCAGGTGGGTATGAGTATCACAGTAAAAGATTACCTGATTGTGTCGTAAAGTACAAAACAACAATTTCTTTATTGTTGAAAAATATACGTCAAATCATATTTGAAGACCCGCAGTTCAGATGCTTTCTCCTGATTTCAAAACTCCATGAAAATATGAATAAATTAAAATCAAACATATTTCAAATGTTTATTCAGCAACAACACAAGATCTGCCCGTGAAAGACTTGAAAAGACTCTTTATAGGATATAATTTACAGCCTGCATTTGACTAATGCAGTCAAGTTTTGAAGAGTGTTGATCAGTCACAGCGACGGAAGAAATGGAAGTGGTAGTCAGTAAATAAAACTCCTGCAAAGTTCAGATCTGTCTTACAATCTGCCAAACCCTGTGTGAAAAGAACACATATATACTGTCAGTATATGGCCAAAAGATATAAGTCATGCTGCTAGTAACACCATCATTGCCATAGACACATTTAATTTGGGAGTACCATTGACAGAAGTACAGTCTGCCCAATATTTCATATTGTTAAAGTAATATATATCTTTGATTTGTTCCACTAAAGATACATTCTTTTTTGTTTCATTGGCTAAATGTCTTGCACTCAAGAACACTACAACACACTGGGCTTCATTAATTTTTTAATTAATTAAATCATTTAGTAAGCTGTTCTGTCACAAGTTTGTTTGCCCATATAGCTAGGTAATCTTTAATATATTGAGGGTAAACTTATTTGGCTTGCTGTACAAAGTGGAGGGGCTCAGGTAAGCGGCTTCAACTCGAGCTCTGATAAACCCAAAGTGTCTATTAGTGTTTGGACGATAACTATAAATAGCAAGATACATAAATTAACGGAGATGAAAGTATGATGATGGTGTGAGCGAATAATGTTTGTGTTTTCCAGCAACTAACTGAAAGATTTGATGGTTTCACTCGTCATAAATTGAGTTAATTAATTTTGTATCATGCCTAAATTAATCAGTTAACAATTTGTAATGTGAAAATAAATTGCACTGATAAAAATGTATGAATAATTCCATTTGATTATGCATTCTATTAGCAGGCAGTTGGGAACAGCAGTAGGGTCTACTATCTATACACTTTAAATTAAATAATCTTTGTTCCTATGTCAAATTAATCTCTTCTGTATTCATACAATATACAGCATCTAGAGAAGGGAGTCCAAAGATCCCACAATATTAATGTACATGTAATTCATGGAGAAGGACTATGCTAAAAGTAAATGCCTGGGCACACACAAAGAGTTTTTTTTATGATTTATTTGTGAATCCAGGGGAAGAGTTTTAATAAAATCTAAATTTTACGCTTAAATTACTCTGAATTAACTAATATAAAAATTTAATGAATGAGGCACACTGAACGAACTGTACTTATGTCTCCTCACAACCTCATTTTCATTCATGTGGTATGTTTTCCTTTATTAGTAAAGTCTTAATTTAAAGACAGTTTACATTCACAGATTAACACACAAACACATAAAGATACTCACAGCAACAGAAGAGCGGAAATGGTAAGAGGCGCGATAGTGATTTGCCACTGCCAGTCTCCATTTATGTATGTAGCCCTGTTGAAAAGGAAAAGACTTAGAACAAATGCATGATATCAAAAACCGGTAACACTTTAGAATACTCTTTCATCGTTAATGAAGAACTACACAGGAACAAATCACAAATGCACTATTTACATTGTAGTAATTACTATTACCTAACAAGAAACTCTGATTAATGATTTAGTAAGTAAAAGCGCCAAACTGAAACTGGTACTTCGCCATTAGCTAATCAATATTTTTTTCATATATCCTGGAGAACTAGGACAAACTACTGCATACAGGTCGATAATTAATTCTAAAATGAAGATCATGGTAACCCACAAGTAATGACTCAAATATTACCAAATCTTTCTAAAGGAACTACTAATTAATTGGATCAGTATTCTAAAGTGGAAATCATCACAACTCCCTAATATTGACTGATGTCATTGTAAGCTTTTGATACATATTTAAGGTTTTGGATAGTAATGACTCAAGTGTAACTACATCCTTCTGAAGAAACTACTTATTACTTGGATCAGTATTCTGAAGTGAAGATCACAGTAACCTGTTCGTAACTATTCAAGTATTACCAAATGTAGCAAAATAAATTACTAACCAGAATCTTACAAAAATATGTGCAAACTGTAATGAAGCAGAGATCAGTTAGTTCATCACTTTCAGTGCTGACGGCAAGATCGCTCGCTTGCTTCAGTGAAAGTATAACGTGCCTAGCGTTTTCGACTCGTACATTACACATCACGCCCTGATGTCAAATGTCGTGACGGGATCTTCACGGGTTGTGTGTGAAAGCACGCACATATCCCGGGTCATCACTGGCAGTGTGAAAGTGCAAAATCTAGCGACCCAGGAACAATTGCCGGAACACTTTACCCGTGTATTTGCCGGAATGGCAGTGTGAAAGGGGCTTTGCTAATTCATTATTTAGAATTTCTTGTTAGATACTAGTAGTTACTAGAGTGCCAATATAGTGCTATTCATGTGTTCTTGTGTAGTTGTTCAGTAATGATGGAACAGTATTCTAATGTTTCCCAAAAAACATTTTACTAAAAATGAAATTTTACCTAGACCATCTACACACTGCAGATAAATTTGTCTGTCAGATCACCTTTTAATGCTTAATCCTGTGTTATACACATACAGATAAGTAATTTTATAGGAGTGACAACTGCATTCTACAACCAAATTAACTCTCAAAAATAATGTACATGAATTCTATTCAGTGTGTCTGTAACTGAACAGATAGTTGATAATGATGTATTGGTTTCCTGGTTGTCACTCCTGAAACTTTACAGTGTGTACCGTATTTTCTGCACTATAAGGCGCACCAGATTATAAGGTGCACCTTCAATGAATGGCCTATTTTAGAACTGTTTTCTTATATAGGGTGCACAGGATTATAAAGCGCATAGAATAGAAGATACTGCAGTAAAATGTTTGACTGGGTTTGCGTTATGCATCCACTAGATGGAGCTGTGCTAAAGGGAATGTCAACATTTTGACAGAGCGCCTTGATCCATATATAAGGCCCTCCGGATTATAAGGCGCACTGTCGTTTTTTGAGAAAATTAAAGACTTTTAAGTGTGCCTTATAGTGTGGAAAATACAGTATATGGCCTTAATACATTACCTTTTTAGCCTAACTTGTTAATCACATTCTTTGAATTATCCATAAATGTAATTAATAATCCTAAAATGAATATCATATAAAATTTAAGTTTGAATAGTTTACAATGAATAAATATTATGCAATAAATGCATGTTGCTTTGAGTGTGTAAGTGCTTAAGTACCTGTGTGTTGAGAGCTGTGTTTGACTCTGGGCCATTGTAGTCAAGCACTGAAGAGCACTGCTCACTCTCATCATGTGAGCAAAGGTGAATCACCAACAACTCTGTTGTTCTGCCCAGGTGTAAGAAAAACACTCATTTGTATCAATGATGATGTGAACCACATATGCAGACATTATTTTTCCTTAATTTTATAAAAATAAAATACAGTACTTTCTGTCTAAATTTCTAGCTAATATTAGACTTATCACAAAAAGGAAAAATTGAAAATTTACATTTATGCATTTAGCAGACGCTTTTATCCAAAAATTATCTTTTACCAGTATGTTTTCCCTGGGAATTTGAACCAACAATCTTTTGCGCTGCTAACACAATGCTCTACCACTCAACCAAAGGAACAGATATTTACTATATCAGCGTAACTACCTTGATTTTAATTGGGAAAATGTTATTGGAAGTGTAATACATTTTTTTATTTTGACTCATGTCTTATTCGTTTACATGGAGAAGGCAGGGTTTATGAGCTGTACTGTAGCCAGCCACCAGGTGGTGATCAAAGAGCCTGCAGCTTGATTTTTCACAATGTGTGAGGCATAACCGGGTGAAATATGACAGAATTTTCTTTAGGTTGAACTCTTCCTATTAAAGTGATTGTTTAAAACTCTAAAATATTCTGTGCTGTGGCTTTGTTCCATTACTTAAACTCAATAAGCATAAAATTAAACTCTTATGAAACTTGGAGTGCAGTATAATTAAGACTGTGTGCAGTATCAATGATCTTAAACTCACATCATTTGGAGGGTTATAGGCATGTTGGGTGGGATGTGTTTACTGAGGGGAATGAGGTAGGAGTAGTTTCCTTTCCTATAAAACACATATAGAGCAATAAGAAAAATGCAAATGTATTATAATAGAACATTTTTGATGAATGAAATCCCCAAGTGCTATAAATGGAGATGGAGACATTATGTCGATGACAACATAAGGGGTCTTATTTGGGAACCCGAGTCCTCTCTGATTAATAGAAAATGCCAATGAAATTTGGTTAGTTGAAATTTGCTACGCAAAGGTCGTAACCTTCCACCGCCCCAGCACAAATTCGCTGACCTTGGTAATGGTAGGGACCAAAAGTGAGTATATATCGCTGCTGGTGATAGCCAAGCCACTGTTTCTTTCAATACAGAACTTTGTTAAAAGAAGGGATTTCAACCTTCAATGAAAGATTACCTCAGGTCTTTCCTATTTGTTACAGCTTGGCAGTAAAAATGGGGAAGCAAGCCTTCCCGAGAAGGGCACCACAGAGGCCACATCCTACCCATAGGGAGGTTTCATGTGGAGACACCAATCTAGACTAACGCAGGCCTGAGGAATGTGACTCTGAGGCAGGTCCTACCAGAGAGTAGGGATGGAACGACTGCCAGCAGAGCCTGACAGAATGGTTTGTCAAAGGAAAGACAGGTTCACAGAGAGGGATTCCTTACCATGAAAGAATACACATATGGGATAGCCCAAAGGGAACCAAGCCCTATGAACACCTAGCCCAGTATAGGGGCTGACTGGAGACCTAACCCAGTCTGACTGCCCAGGCTACTGGAGGATACTCCACCAGGGTTCGCCACCCAGGGAAATGTACTGGAGGAGAAAATTGGTGGAATGACGTAGCAAGCAGATACAACGGCTAGCTCTACCCGCCACATACCTGTTACCCAACACATGAGAAAAAAATGGCTCAATGTGGAGATTGTAAACTCTCGCAAATGTGTTCGGTGTCACTCAGCCAGTGCCTCGGGATTGGTTTGCCAAGGCAAAGGCATGCACGATCCCATGGGTAAACCTCTGCTTGGAGACAGCCATGCCTTTCTGCTGACCTCCATTAGCAGACACCGAGCTGCTCAGAGTTTCTGAAGCTCTGGGTATGGTCCATGTATATGTGCAGCGCTCTTATGAAACACAGCAATACCAAGGCTGGATCTGCCTCATCAAGGGCAGTGCTTGCAAGTTTACCACCTGATCGCCAAAATGCATGGTGGGAACCTTGGGCACAAATCCAGGCCAGGGTAGGTGGAGGCTGACCTGAACACAAGGCACTCTTCACAATGCTTGGGACCTTGACTCTCTTGATGGAAATAAGCAAGGGTCAGGAGCACTGTCTTAACAGACAGAAATTAAGCTCAACTGAGTCTAGCAGCTCAAAGGGATCCCACCAGGGGTGGCCTAGGAGGATTTTACCTTCTGGAACCTGACGATGAGACCATGCTTTCCCAGGGACCGGCCGTCCACTGCATCGTAATGTGCTGTGATAGCAGCCACATACACACTCAAGGAGGAGGGCAACAGCCTATTCTTCAACTGTTCCTGCAGGAAAGAAAGCACTACTCCAATTGTGCATCTTCGGGGGGTCTTCTCGGTAAACAGACTCCACTTCAAGGCAAAAGCTGTCATCTTAGAGAGAGCTCTGACCTGAGTGATAGTGTCTTTTACCAATGTTGGGAGATCACTTAGGTCTGCCACATCCCATGATCAGAACACGGGTGCTAAAGGTGCTGAGATTCTGAGAAAGGTTCTTCCTCAGAGGAATACACCAGGAAGGGGCTGTCATGAGGAGCATGAGTACCAAAAACCCAGTCCAGGTGGGCCAATACGGCACAACGAGCAAGATCTGTTCCTCTTTCTTACTGCTCTTGAACAGTGTCTGTGTAAGAAGGTTCCCTGCGGAAAACGCATACTTGCATAAAGCCCAAGTCCAGCTGTATGCCAGTGCATCCATGCAGAGGAGGACCTCGGTCAGGAAGTAATATAGCTGGCAGTGGAGGACTCATGGGAGGCATACAGGTCTACTTGAGCTCCCTGAATTGACTCCAGATCATCTCGGGATGGAGTCGCAATTCTCCAGGGCACTTGATCTGTCATGACTTGCTCCACATGTGACTCCAGAGGAGGAAATAGTGGGCAAGTTGTGACATGTTCATAGACAACCTTGCCAGTTGATGAATCAAACGTTTGCAGTGTTGTCCATGTGGACCAATACATGCTTGCTAACCAGCAGCGTCTGGAACTGTCGCAAGGCAAGTAGCACTGTCAGCATCTTGAGGCATTTGATGTGCCAAAGCAGTCAAGGCCCTGTCCAGAACCTGAGGCTGCCTGCCCATTGCATGTAGCCATACTCACCAACTCTAACTCCATACTGAGAAAAGAGATTCTCGGCCTGGTGGAGAGCTTGCCCTTTTCCCAGTTTACCCAAAACCGCCACTGGTTGAGGTGCCAGAGCACCAAGTCCCTGTGATCACACAACTGTACTTGCAAGCAGGCCAGGCTCGAGATAGTTGTGGATAGTGATGCCCACTTCCCATAATGGGGAAAGGGCACCCTCTGTAACTTTCACAAAAACATGAGGGGGGACAGGGAAATCCCGAAGGGAAAGACCCTGACAGCCATGCTTGACCCTCAAACACAAACCATAGGAACGGCCTGTTTCGCAGAACGATGAGACATAAAAGTTAACATTCTTCAGGTTGAACACTGCAAACCAGTGTTGGGGATGGAGGCTTCTGAGGATGTGCTTCTGCATTAACATCTTGAACGGAACCTTCTGAAGAGCCCAATTCAAGACATGCAGATCCAGGACTGGCCAAAGGCCACCGTCTTTGTTGGGTGTGATGAATTAAGGGCTGTGTCCTTTGCCAATAGGACAGCAATCTCCTCGCACAGGACAGGGGTGTCTCGGACTGCCACCAAAGTCTTGAACCTGGGGCTTAGGCAAGTCAGACTGTCCAAATGAGCCAGTGGGAGAGGTTGGGAAGCACGGGCCACGATCCCAAACTCCATGTGAGTGGCACCAAAGGGAGAATCGATATACCCATAGTAATGAAGTGTTGGGAAGTCATGCTAGATGGTCCAGAAAGCACTGAATTCTGGCCCATTATGGCAGGACTCCTTGTGTCCCTGGAGGGACCGGCCAGAGATGCGTCGGAAGGCATGCATCCCCGAACCACAATCTCTTGTCAGCTTACAGGGTTTGTATAGATGATGATTCCTCCAAGTGGTAGAATTTTACAAGCACAGGATCCCCACAACCGCACTCTCCACCTGGCAAATGTCAATCTACCCCTTAGCCACCCCACCATCGAGGGTAGTGAGGATGGAGGAGGCAGACAAGTGGCTTCCTACTGAAAAGGGGCCATCAATGACTTCATCAGGTCCTCATGCACCTCTGGGAAAAAAGGAACCAGGGAAGGGCATGATCGTGAGCCACAGCTCATGCCGAGGATCCAATCATGCCGCCGCGATGGCTCAGGAGTGGGAGGTGTGCACACATCTATCCTGATGTTCATGGCGGTCCAGGAAGGCATGGGTGTCAACTCTGGGTCTGATTTGTCGGTGGTGACAACAACTGAGTCGGGCAGCCCCGGTAAATCTTCATCCTCGGAGGCCGATGCTGCTATTGACATCTGATCCTCTCTCGACTTGCTAAATGAAATGCTGGGCACTCCTTCAGACAGCACAGCACAATCACCGGAGAGCTGCACAGAACAGCTGATTCGAGAGGAATGAGAGGTCATTGGGGAATGGCCCAGTGAAGAGGCTCTCACTGTAGCCTTCAGATCGCACAGAACACTAGCCGATAGTTCACTGCTTGTGGCTCTGCAAGCTGGAAGCCCAGGCACCGAGACAACGATTGTTGCTATCGACAGAGGATAGGAGATGACCGCAATCAAGAGGACACGGATGGAACAGCGAGCCATCCATAATCAAAAAATGCTCTTTTAGATAGCGCACCCAGGGGAATCGCTCAATCCAGCAGCAGAGAGAACTCAATGGAATCTCGAACTGTGTTCATTCACTCAGCTCTGAAGCAAAAATCTGATGAGTGGATTCACCTGTCGTCTAATTATACCCGTATGCACAGGGAGTAGCTCAGCATGCAAAATTCACTAGCGAAATTTATATTGGTGTTTTCTCTTAATCAGAGAGGATACGGGCTCCCAAGTTAGACCCCTAATGTCATCATCAATATAACTTAAAGTGACTGACAGATACTGACTGACATACTGAGAGTAAAAAAGGAGCTTCCTTTTGAATGTTTGTGTACACTGAAGATGTTAATATGATACCTACCCACAATTCTCCCGCTGACAGTACTGCTTATCTATAACTTGTTGATTCTGCGTTACAAGGACGGACTGTATTGTTGTGTTTTTCCCTGTAAAGAAAACAAGAACAAAGACTTTAGAGTGTGAATCACTATTTTGGTCACAGCTACTGTACGTTTGTTCTGTTATTAGGAATAAGGAATGTTTCAACATAATGAATTTATCGTAAGGAGACGGTCACAAATATTCACAAACTAATATATGTGCACCAAAACTACCCACACTGAGACCATTATTTGGGATTTTTTTTTTTTTTTTTTTTTGAGGTAAATGAAAGTGGTAAGTAAATGAAAACTAGCTTCTAGTTTTCTAACCTGACTTGGCATTAACTATTTAAGATCTGTCAACTTACAGTCAGTAGAATTTTTAAATTTGTCCGGTAGATTTTCTAACCATTTCTCTGTTAGGGAATAAATGAAAATGAAATGAAGACAGCAACAAATATATTTTAAAAAAGTATATTTGAAGGCAGAAGACTGCAACCATGTCTCTGACCTTTCTGTGTTTTTCTCAGATTGGTGATTGCATGTGACAGAGCATCAAAGGGGACAGCTGTGTCTGTCAGCTGGGTGTTATCATTATAAATTAAACTTGAAGGACAACAGTAGACCTCATCTGAATAAAACACATTGGAGACATCAATGTCTGGAGGCCAGGGACGAGGAGAGGTGGTGGAGAACACTGCAAATAGTAAAAATGCAATTCACCATATAAAATAACAATGAATAGATTATACAGACTAACCAACTAACATGCAGTTCCTCTAAATGTCTACATACAGTACCTGTAGTCAGTGCTGCTGTTGTGGAATAAGTTGGCATAACGTTGGAGTTGTTGAAACTGTACATGCCAAGAAACCAAAGTTAAATCTCACTCCAAATAACAGTCCATTAAGTAGCAGTAACAGTTATGTAACAAGCATGGCAAGTGATGTGATTTAATCTGAATCTGAGTCAGTGTACACCCAGTACATTGGTCTGTATTGATACTGATCACTAAAGATGACATTGTACCTGTTATTGAAGTCCATGTCTTCTTGTAATGTCAACATATAAAGTGCAGTGATAGAAATGACACTGCAAAACAACAGAGGAAATATGTCACAAATATCATTTCTGTCATGTTTATTGAAATATCAAGATCCAGTAGAATTACAAGTGGTCTTAAACTTCCCTCAGTAGCTTCAATCTAAGAAATATTCCATGTTAAATACAGTTGTCTTTGTTATATTATCTGTAAAAGTTTTGTCTGTAAATCAACCATTTAAAATCATTGCATTTCTAGATTTACACTTTTTTGTTCAGTAATTTTTTTGGGGTGTTTTGGATATCTCTTTTTATCACTCCAGAAAATACTGTCAAAATATCACCATATTTTTAGGAATAAAATATTACATAAAATAGGCAAATTATCACCTTCACATTGAAAATGTAAAAATGTGTAAAGTTTTTCACATACTTTCACAACTTATTTATGATATTATTTATTTTTTAAAGTTGTTTACATTTTGAGACTATATAAAAAAAGAAGAAAGAAGAAAGCTCAATATTTCAAAACTGCTTAAAATTTAGATAGAACTTTATCAATCATGTCATGTGGACTCCGTATTAAAGATACTTCAGTAGCACTCTCCTACACTGTAAAATAATAATAATAATAATAATATATGTCACATGTTAGTGTTATGTTCTGTTGATACTAATCATGTGGTTTTCTTTTTTATTATTATTATTATTTTACATGAAGGTTTGATCATAATAATTTAAGAAATACCTATAAATTAACAGTTTTTTCAGCTTATTAAATTATATTTTCTTTCATTGTAACTGTATAAAAATACATTAATTTGATTTTTTACTGTGTGTTCTCTATTCATTACTAACCCATTTAGAAGGTTCCACATTTTTTGGTTTGCTTCAATCTGATACTGTATATATATAGAATATTTAAGATAAAGTGTACTTAAGAAGAACTTCTCACCAAAGAGCCATGGTTGTTACTAGCATGATAATACTAGCTTGGAATACTCTGTGTTGAAGACAGTTGTGAAATCCTCCACAGAAGTTGTTCTGAAAGAGAAATATGAATTAGCCATATTTGTCACATTTATTGTACAAATTTATAAATAAAGGGACTTCCACATACTGTGCTTGACTGCGGTGGTGTTGGCGGTGGAAGTTTTGAATGGAGCGTGTTGTTTTTGTTGATTTTCCTGTGAAACAAAGATTTCAGTAAAACAAATGATTTCAGGTGATTGCATGCAAGCACATACATCACACTCACAGAAAAGAGAGTTTGTATTTCCATTCAGCAATTATGGAATTCAAAATAAATGAATATAAATGTATAAAACATTTTTCTAGGGAGTTTTAAATGTATTGAATTAGGGAACCAAGTTCTGAATTCCCTGTGTATTCATTTCATCACTGCCATCAAGACTAGCAGGAACTCAGACAGTTTTTTACAAGCTTTCTTATGACTTTAAATATCCTGTAAGGGTTATAACTACCAGACGTTTATTACTGATAGTTAAGATATTTACTTACTTTGGGTATGATAAACATTACAGTTGTTTTTCCAACTCTGAAGTTTTATAATCGTTAACGAAAAATTATACTAAATGATAACATTTTCATTAAATCAAATAAGAATAAAAAAATTGCCACTAGGAAAAACGGACAGTAAAATAGATGCTACAAAAGTACAATAATTTTTTTTTAATGAAATAAAAATAGATTTTAATTTAGGTTTTTGATACGTTATATTATAACATGTAAAGCCTGCCTGCATTAAATATGAAAATGGCACCAGACAACAACACTAGACTGTGCAGAAAATTTACTGAAAAAACTCAATAAAGAATCAATAAACAATAATTCTAACTTTGAATCTACAAACTCCAAAAAATTTAACTTAACTGAACTATGATTGGATAAGAGTGAAAAAAAAAATATTGTAAATAAAAATTGTTGTGTAATTTTGCCAATTTTATTCCTTTTGTTTATTTATATGACTATATAGTTTTTATTCATTTTCATTACAGTTCTAGGGCCCTATCATACACCTGCCACAATGCGATGCAAGGCACAGTGCAAGTGCGTTTGCTAGTTTCAGTACAGTGCCATTCGCATTTTCCCATCCAGCACCATGTCATTTAATTAGCAAATGCATTTACACCCATTTGTGTGCCCATGGGCGTACTGGTCTAAAAAAGAGGTGTGTTCAGGCGCATTGCTGGTGATTGCTATTTTGAGTAGCTGAAAATAGACTGTGCCATAGACCAACTCAAACCTGGTCTAATGTCTGGCACAATGTTTTTTTTTTTTTGTTATTTAAAAAGCGTGTTAGTATAAGCGGGTATAAACGCGCGTACACGCTGCTTATTAAACACAGGAATGCACAGCAAAAAATGTGTAGGCTAATTAAATATTAAAATGCCTACATGTCATAATGGATAGTGATTGCATGTATCAGAATTAGGCTATATTTGCTCGCACATGAACAGCTCGGTTTCATCTTGGAGATGCGTTCTGTCTTTGTGCTTGCCAATTCCGCAATGTAATTAGCAAATCCATCATGGCAGAAGCGCAATTGGCTATTAAAGGGAATGGAATATGAGACTCTGATTGGTTTATTTTGCACGTTACGTCCCAAAAATACCCATTACTCGTTAAGAGAATAGGGATAACCCGTTTAGACTATGCGCCTGGGCGGGCCAATCATTTTTCCGTCGTTTAAATAGCAAAAGTGGATTTGGACATGCCCTGAGTGCACCCGTGCCTTGCGCTTTATACTTTGCATTTAGATCGTTAAAATAGGGCCACTAGTTATTTTAGTTCATCAAATTAAAATGAGAAATTTCCTTTTCTACTGTTGTATATAAACCAATGTCTATTTTAGGTAACTTAGTTAATGTTCAGTGCTGTATTCTAGGTAACGATGCATGGATTGAGAGAGGAATGCAGTGAGGAAAGTTAAGAAAATCGATCCAGACCCTTTAGCAGAAGGGCTGCTGTTGGACCGCATGCTACCCAGCCTCTTCAGCTTGGCCAAGCGAGTGTTCCAGACCTCAAGCTCCTGAATACGAGTCTCAAGGTTATCTGTGAGTTTACACAGCTGCTTCACAGCACCTACATTCTCCATAAAAATCTGCTCCTTTAGGAAATAATGACCAAAATTACTTTCACACACCATCCTCAAATGTCTAGAAAATGTCACTGCAATTACTAATAAATATGACAGGCTTACTTTATCCACCATGAGAAAATTATCGATCTTCTCCCCATTTACGCAAGTTATATCGCCCATCTCCCTTACAGCCGAAGGCAGGAGTTCTTTGACTTCCTGTGCTATGATTCCTAATCAAAGAGACACCTGATCTGTAAGAACCTGTTTTCAGATTGTTAGCAGTGAATATCCTAATTTAGCCTGTACCTGTTTCATGATGCTGATCAATTCCCATCTTTGAGGCAAACTCTGGTTTGTAATCATATTCCACAATTCTCATCTGAGCGATCCTCTTGAGCTGCTCTGTTGAGTCCACCTACCACATCACAGACACATTTCAGTGGTTTTCCTCATTGGATCTCTATTAAGGCTGATGTTAATACCAGATGTAAACAGAATCACTTTCACGAGGCCATCCGTTTGAGATAGCCATTAACAATGCTACCTAACCTTTTTTAAATGCCATTTTGTTTAGTTTGACTTTATATTGACCTAGCAGACAGACACTCACTTCCTGGATGTTTTGTTTGGCCCTTCTGTCTGAGGGATGCATGACGTTGCCCATTATCTTGGCATTCCCACAAACCACCAAAGCCTCGTCAGGGCTCTCAGTGTTAATGCCAATCCTCCCGTGACACACCACAGAGTCTGGGTTCTGTCCTCTTTGCCAGAGCATGTCACTGTCATTCTCAAACTGACCAGGATTGGAGGCCTTTAGATGGAGAGATGATAAAACTTTGAGAACCACTTTCACACAATAACAAAACATATTGTTAAGGTCACAGGAAAGTTTCCATTAGTGAAGCAGCAGTCCTTGAGGAAAATAGACGAGTTCATGGTAGAATATATTGGTTATAGTCCAAAAGCGTACCCTGACGATGATTCTTTCAGAAACATTAGCAACCAGCAGAAAACGCTCCTCTTTTACAGTAGCATACAGACCAACCACCATCTTAAAGTACCTATGAAACATGAGCAACAACATACAGCTAGTTACTATAATTGCTGTTCACCATATTTGTATATGCACTGATCAATGTGATTCAAGTAGATTATTTTATTATGTCTTTATTAACTTTTCAAGCATTAATGTTTTTCTCTGATATCATTAAAAATATCAAATTAGAACCAATCACACTGTTCTGAGATGCTGAAAACACTGGATCATGACCTATTTTGGATCCAAAAAAAGCAATTTTCACCAAAAGGAGAAAAATTTGCGTCCCTAAAGTTCAGGTTCAAGAAATCTTTTTGAGAGGTCTGTTAAGAGCATTTTTCTCCTTATACAGATAACCGTCTAACTGAACCAAACACCTGGCCAAAGATAATTAAATATCAAGCAATGGCCTGCATATAAAAACAAATGTGTCAAATTGAATAAGATTTTACACTATAGTTCTACTTTATTTAGTCCAGATTTGCCTGGATTTATGAATTTGAGAGGAAAAGTATATTGTTCCAGCATATTTGTTATGAATATTGGTAGTAAGAATTAAATTTGGAGGTACTACATCTGCCATGTTTTCATTGTCACATGACGTACCCTCTCGAAGCTTCATGGGAGAGTAATGTATCATCCAGGTACTTCTACATACGTGTTAGGGTTGGGTTCATACATTTTGTGAATACTATGAATTCAGACATACTAGCATACTGTTTTTTGTTTACTATACAGAATGGAAGAAGGCAAATTAGGATATAGTATGTCTATCTGTTGGACCTGCTTTCAGAGATTGTTTGTAACTAACCTCTGATCAGGATTGGGTTTGCCCTTTTTTCTCATGTTATTTGCTGTCGTTTCACTGAAGTGTAACCGTCCTAATGTCACCTTTGTGATTTTGTCTCCTGGCAGATTTACTCTGAAAGAGATGTTAAACCAAAAATTAGCATAAATGACACATTATAAAAATGTTTTTCCACATGCTTAAGTATCCTGACACTTACCTGACTGGTAAGAAAGGCTTCTTGCTGCGGTCTGACTGAGACTGCTCTATAGTGATGAAATGGTTCTGTGCTTCAAGCTACAAAATGGATTCAAGTGTCAAACAAACCATCTACATTCAGAACGTAAATGTTTCTGTAAGGTTTTCAGCCATTATCACTACCTTGACCCCAAACACATTCACGTGGAAGCTGTCTATGGGCATGAGACCTCCTGACGTTCTGACAAATCTAGGATCTCCAACCATCCCTATGTGAACTGTCACCTGGAAGTGGTTCTTTTTCTGACACACAAAGGCTTCATCAGCTGTGGAGTAACTGAAACCCTTATCAGTGTCCACATGGTAGCCTGGAGATGGTCTACTCAAAAGAAAAAAGACACACAAGCTTCATGGGTATGACATCTTGGTAAATGGAAGTAGAAGATGTCTTCTACATTAATTATGGGCCCTTGAATTCCTTCTTAACTTAGAGTAACAGTGATACAATGTACACATGAGATATAAAAGTCAAGTTGTATATACTTTCAAAAAAAGAAAAGAAAAATACAATAGCATTTCCATGTGTTTGGACGTGTATCATGGTAATTCTATGGTGTTCTTTGGTCTACAAGTACCAGAGTTTGTCAACTAATATCATTATAATAGCATGGTTCTAGACCATCATCTCAGATTAGAAATTCTTGGTAGTTACTCACAGGCTTTCAGATCTGCTGTTGTGGAGTGAGCACCACTGATTGGGCTGATATCGGTCCCATGTGAGGAGTTGGTGCACACTGCCCACTGAACTTCCACCAGCTGCGTCACTGTCATAACACTGTGCTTCATATGATCCACTTTCTGGACCTGTAGACAACAAAAGCAGTACGGAAAGAGGCGCAAAATAAAATATAGAGTCTGGAATATACTGCACAGTCCGAGGTTACAGATTTAAATGGGTTGTGTATGATGAGCACAGAATCCGATTCTTTCGCTTTATATAGTATGAGTCCATCCAGTCCAAGGAGATCAAACAACTGATGTTTTGAGACAATTTTACAATTTTTTCATGTGTCTCCTAGTGAAGAGGTACATGGTTTTTTTGTGAGATTGTTGTAGTGCTTATAATGACTTGTATGCATGGTAGTTTATGATCCTCAGCTGTGCAGTGTAGTAGTTTTTCTCTGTTAACAAAGTCGTAAAGCAAGTTCATGATGCCTAGTATTTTAAAAATGTTATCGTGAATGAAGAACGTTATCTTTGGAATGTCTCCTCACACTGTTATTGCTGGTTTGTCTTTATCTTTTTTTTCTATTATCACAAACACTAATTTTCCTGCTTTCTATAACACTGATCTGTATAGTGTCATTTTTTTTTATTGATAAATGGAATTTAATCTATGTACACTGTAAAAAAAAAAAGGCTGTAAAATTTACAGTGAAAAACTGGCAGCTGTGGTTGCCAGAATTTTGTGGTTAGATGTCTTGCTCAAGGACACCTCGACACTTGGTCAGGTGGAGCCAGGGATTGAACCACCAACCTTCCGGTTTGTAGACAACCTACATGAACCACTCAGCCACTGCCACCCTAATAGATTAGATTAGATTAGATTCAACTTTATTGTCATTATGCAGAGTACAAGTACAGAGCTAATGAAATGCAGTTAGCATCTAACCAGAAGTGCAAGAATATAGTGTTTTATATACATAAAAGTGCAGAGTAAGTAAAGCTATGATATACAGAATGTACAGTGGAGTTGCTATATACAGTATTGAGCAGAGTATATACAGAGTATAAATATGAATGCAATGTAGATATTGTATGTACATTATGAACAGAGCAATGAAGGATTATATATACATTATGAATAGCAGGAACGTGAGAACAGTGGTAATAAATACAGTTGAATGAGTGTGCAAAGTATTGTTGAACAATCTTATTATATGCAAAATAACAGTAGTGCAATGATTTTTTGTAGAAATAGTCTACTGTGCTTGTACAGTAACCACTTAGACAGTTTATAGTGTAATGGATTTAACCATGTGCAGTCTGTGCAAAATATGAGTAGTGCAATACATGTATGTAAAGTACTGTGGCCAGTGCAGTAAAAGAGCAGGTGCAGGTTAGATAGGTGGTGCGGCATTCAGAAGTGTCACAGCCTCAGGAAAGAAGCTCTTCCTGAGCCTTCTAGTTCGAGAGCGTAGGCTTCTGTGACGCCTGCCGGATGGAAGGAGGGTGAAAAGTCCATGGTTAGGGTGAGAGGCATCCTTGATGATGTTTCTTGCCCTGCCCAGACAGCGCTTCTGATAAATGTTCTCGATGGATGTTAACTGGGTGCCGGTGATCCGTTGAGCAGTTTTCACCACCCGCTGGAGTGATTTGCGGTCAGATGCGGAGCAATTGCTGTACCACACTGAGATGCAGTTTGTAAGTATGCTCTCAATGGTACAGCGGTAGAATTCAGCAAGAATCCTGGGACTGAGGTGAACTTTTTTAAGGCTCCGTAAGAAATAAACGCGCTGCTGAGCCTTTTTGACCAGGGTGGAGGTGTTTAGGGACCAGGTGAGGTCATCTGAGATGTTGATGCCAAGGAACTTGAAACTTGACACACGCTCCACTACAGCTCCGTTGATGTAGATGGGTGTGTGTGTATGATTCCTAGTCCGCCTGAAGTCCACAATGATCTCCTTTGTCTTCTGGGTGTTTAGTTCCAGGTTGTTGGTGGCACACCACACAGCCAAGTGCTGCACCTCATCCCTGTAGGCTGACTCGTCGTCATCCTTGATCAGACCTACCACCGTGGTGTCATCTGCAAATTTGATTATGGTGTTGGAGCCATAAACAGGAACGCAGTCATGGGTGAATAGGGAGTACAGGAGAGGGCTCAGTACGCAGCCTTGTGGCACTCCAGTGTTCAGGGTGATGATGGAGGAGGAGAGGTTATCTAACTTAACAGACTGAGGTCTGTTAGTCAGAAAATCTAGAATCCAGTTGCAGATGGGTGTGCTGATTCCAAGATGGCTGAGCTTGGAGATCAGCTTGGAGGGGATTACCGTATTAAATGCAGAACTGAAGTCTATGAACAGCATTCTCACATGTGTGTTCTGACTGTCCAGGTGGGTGAGGGCAGAGTGAAGTGCCGTTGAGATGGCGTCCTCAGTTGACCTATTGTTGCGATAGGCAAATTGGAATGGGTCTAATGTAGCAGGGAGACAGGATTTTAAGTTGGATGCGACCAGTTTCTCAAAGCACTTGGCAATGATGGGGGTGAGTGCAACAGGACGGAAGTCGTTAGGGACCGATGCAGTGGAGTGCTTCGGTACCGGCACGATGGTGGAGGTTTTGAAGCAAGTGGGGACAGTTGCTTGGGCCAGGGATAGATTGAAAATGTCCGTGAAGACCTCAGCCAGCTGCTCTGCACAGGCTTTAAGCACACGACCAGGTATTCCGTCAGGGCCAGCTGCTTTCCGTCCATTCACTTTATGCAAAGTGGAGTAAACATCTGATGTGGAGAGTGTGAGAGGCAGTTCACTGGGTTGGTGCTCAGTTTTGAGTGAGATCTCCTTATTATTTTTATCAAAACGAGCATAAAAGTGATTGAGCTCATCTGGGAGGGAGGCAGAGCTGGAGGGGGGCACAGAGTTAGGTAGTTTGTAATCTGTGATAGATTGTATGCCTTGCCACATACGCCGGGGGTCTGAAGAATTGAAGTGTTCTTCAATCCTCTGTTTATGTTTGAGTTTGGCCTGGCAGATACCCTTCCTCAGGTTGGCTCTGGCTGAGCTGTAAGCCTCCTGGTCACCAGACTTGGAGGCTGCATCTCTTGCTCTGAGCAGGAGGCGAACCTCTCTGTTCATCCAGGGCTTCTGATTAGGGAAAATTTTTATTTTTTTGTGTGTGGTCACTCTACTCACACATGTGTTGATGTGCTCCAGGACAGAGTTGGTGTAATTGTCAATGTTGATCCGAGAGTTTGTGGTGGCCTGGGCAGCAAACTCACTCCAGTCTATGTGCTGGAACTGATGTTGAAGAGTGGAGTCTGCACCTTCCAGCCAGATTTTAACAGTCCTTATTGTAGGTTTCACACATTTGATAACCGGGGTATACTTGGGGAGCAGGAACAAAGAGAGGTGGTCAGACTGACCCAGATGGGGGAGGGGTGTGACTTTGTAGGCATCAGTCACATTAGTATAAACATGGTCCAGTGTTTTATGTCCCCTTGTAGTGCAGGAGACATTTTGGTGAAATTTGGGGAGAACAGATCTTAAAGTGCAGTGATTGAAGTCCCCAGCAACAATAAAGGCACCATCCGGGTGCAGGGTTTGTAGTTTGCTAATAGCAGCACAGAGTTCTTTCATAGCCACGTTAGCATTAGCGTCCGGAGGTACATAAACTGCAGCTGCAACAATGCAAGTAAACTCACGTGGTAGATAGAATGGCCTGCACTTGATAATCAGGAACTCCAGATCAGCAGAGCAGTGCGTATCAACAATGACAGAGTCTTTACACCATGATTTGTTAACATAAATGCAAACTCCACCACCTTTGTTTTTACCAGAGGTTGCTGCTACTCTGTCAGCCCTGAAGAAAGAGCGTCCATCCAAATGCACCACGCTGCTTGGGACATTGTTGCAGAGCCATGTTTCAGTGAAAAACATAACATTACAGTCCATAAGCCATTTTTGTGTGAGGGTCCAGATCTTTAGTTCGTCCATCTTGTTCATCAGAGACCGTACATTGGCAAGGAAGATGCTGGGCAGAGCTGGTCGATGTGGGTTTAGCCTTAGCTTAGCACGCAGCCCACCACGCTTTCCCCGTCTTTGTTTACGGTCTCGACGCCGAGAACTTCCGGTCGGTACGAGTGATCCGCTTGTCCGCGGTGATCTCAGTAGCTCCGGCGGGAGTTCGCTGAAGTCGAAAGGATGATCTAAAACTATGTTGGAACACTGTTTGTTGATGTCCAAAAGTGACTGTTTAGTATAGATGTAGTTCGCATAACTGAATCGCGCGAACACGAATGAAATAACCAGGTAGATTAACACTAATTTCCGAAATCTGGTAAGACGCTGAGCCTCGCGATGTGGTCGCGCCGCCATCTTGATCGGAATATAATATACACGCACTATGCTAGAATATGTGCCACCTTCTAGATAAAAGAGCCAGAGGCCAATTATTAAAGTCATTGCATCATTGTGCAGTCTACGTTAAAAGCTATGGTTGCCAAAGAAATAGTCCTTATCCTCATAAACAAACTTGGGACTGCACATGCGCATTGGCTGATCCAAGCTGACATATAAACTTTTTACATTATTTGAGTATAAGAAACAACATTAAAAAAAGTTGCCAAGAGACATTGCAACCACCAGGCATTTTGTAAAATAGACATTTTGGTCCCTTTTGATATGCCATCATCATCCTTTTATTTTGCCACATGTCTGATCTTTCATGTGTTTTCATTGTGTTGTTAGTTCTGCCCTCTGTGACCTAGTTTTCTCTCTGACAAGTTTATTTGTTTTCACAGAGCATAGAGCATTCGTCAGAGCCCACCATAGACGGATAGCCAGAGCTCACCAAGAGCGATGAACCATCGCAAACTAGATTGACAGAGCGGATCATCATTCTGGAGTCAGAGCCTCAAGACAATCAAGGGAATGAATTGGGACCCCACCCATCTCCAGCTCTGCCTAGGCAAGAGGATCCCATCTCTGCCTCCAGCCTCCGAGGCCTGGACTACACCTCAGTCCTTCGACTCATCGGCTCTGCCTTGGCTCCTAGCTCCCTCGTCTCTCCAGCTATACCTTTGGCAGTTTTTCACCCTCCATTGCTATGGGATTCCACTCCTCCAGCTTTGCCTTGTCCCTCCATAACTCTGGCTCTGTCAGGCTCCTCCTTCCCTCTGGCTCCACCTTGGTCCTCTGTCGCTGTGGCTCTGCAGCAGTCTTCCGGATCCATGCCTCATTGTTGATTAGTTAATTTGTTTCCATCTGTGTTCTATTAATTATCCCATTATTTCCTTTGTTTGGAATCATACATAAGTTCTCAGTTTCCTTAACTGTTTGTTGGTTCTTGTCTGTTTACAGTGGGGAAAATGTTTATTTGATCCCCTGATGATTTTGTAAGTTTGCCCACTTACAAAGAACTGAAGGTCTGTAATTTAATGGTAGTTTTTTTTTTTTACTTATAGAGACAGAATATCAATCAACTATACTACGCTGCAATGGACTATAATCCTGCAGTGCAATTGCCCGCAATGTCCCACCGCTCAAGAAGGCACATGTACATGCCTGTTTAAAGTTTGCAAGAGAACATCTAAATGATTCAGAGAAGCCTTGGGAGACGGTGATTTGGTCAGATGAGACCAAAATTGAGCTTTTTGGCATTAACTCGACTCACCGTGTTTGGAGGGAGAGAAATGCTGACTATTACCCCAAGAACACTACCCCTACAGTCAAGGAAGGCGGTGGAAACATTATGATTTGGGGCTGTTTTTCTCCTAAGGGTACAGGATGACTTCACTACATTCAGGGGCAAATGGATGGGGCCATGTATTGTAAAATCTTGGATGAGAACCTCCTTCCCTCAGCCAGAACACTGAGGATGGGTCATGATGGGTCATCCAGCATGACAATGACCCAAAACATCCCGCCAAGGTATCAAAGGAGTGGCTCAAGAAGAAGCACATTAAGGTCATGGAGTGACCTAGCCAGTCTCCAGACCTCAATCCTTTAGAACATCTCTGGATGTAGCTGAAACTTTAAGTTGCCAAACGACAGCCAAGGAACCTTAAGGATTTAGACAGGATTTTTAAAGAGGAATGGATCAAAATCCCTCCTGAGATGTGTGAAAACCTGGTGACCAACTGCAAAAAACTTCTTACCTCTGTGCTTGCCAACAAGGGTTTCTGCACCAAGTACTAAGTCATGTTTTGCTTGGGGATCAAATACTTATTTCACTCACTGAAATGCATATAAATGTTTAACCTTCATATAATGTTTTTTTCTGGATTTTTTTGGTTGGTATTCTGTCTCTATACGTTAAAATAAATCTACCATAAAAATTACAGACCTTAATTTCTTTGTAAATGGACAAAGTTATAAAATCAGTTGATATATTTTCCCCACTGTACGTTGCATTTGATTTACTTTTGGATTTATACTTTTGAATATTAAAGCCTGTGTCCCTTCATCTTCTTCTTGCATTTTGTCTCTTGCCAAGCAACCTGTGACATTATGTTTCTAGTGGTGGCAGGGAGTAGGGCTGCAACAACGTATTGATAAAACTGCCAAAACACGACAATACTTTATATTATGTGCTTCAAACATACTTGTAAGCACATAGTTTTAATAGTTTTACATGCCTGTTAGAAGTTCTGGCAGATGTGTGTGCTGTACGGTACATTTGGAGACATTTTGCTCAGCACAAAACTTACATTTTATTTCTATTCTGTTTACAAAATGGACTGATAAAATAAAAAGAATAGGTGAAAAAGAATAGTGAAAAAAAAAGAATAGTGAATTTAACAATTGAAACACATGAACCAGGAAAACTTTTTAAGCAGATTTGGGTATGGGCACCTGAGCTTAAAAGTTGTGAGGAGCCCAGGTGTGCACCAAAAGTACTAAATGAAAGTACAGTCAGGTGCATTTTAGAGCATTTAGATCTGACCAAAATCCAAGATATAATGCAACAAAGCAACATTTCTAGATGGGAAGAACATGGTCACCTCAAATAGGATGAAAACATTCTGGATGATAAAAGACTTACAGAATGATGGTTTAGTCCAAACTGGGTCAGCACACCTGTTCTGTTCTGTGTGTCCCTCAAAAGAGTTTGACCTTCTTCTTTTCTTATTTTCGTGTAAGATATTTCTGTTAAAGAAATACAGACTGTAAAGATACTGAATGAACTGCAAAAAGAAGCAGAACAGCACATGTAACACACATGCTTACCCTACATGTTGATCATGTTTTGGGGGCATGTAAGGGTACATTGTCTCTGAGCACATTGCATGGGGCAAACATGAAGAGGCCGCAGCTGCATTAGCTGGGATTTGTCCTGCCAGAAGACCCATCGGTGGGCCCTGAGTATATAGTGGGACACCATGGATGGGTGCATTATGGGACATGGTTGCCTGTGTGTAACTCTCGACTGTGTTGAGACTGCACTGAGGGAGCGAAGCAGGTGAAATGGGTTTAATTTGGTTTCCAATGGGTCTGCCAACATCATGTTTCCTGTCTTTAAAGGGACAAGATAGAGGGAAGGAGTCTTCTGATAGGCTATACACATCCTTGTTGCTTTGTCCCGTTGACCATCTTGAACCTGGTGAAAGGACAGATTGTATAATGACTACAAGCAACAATAAAAGAACTTTGAGGTTGGGATTTCGGACCTGAGAAGACTTCACCTGGTATTTGTGGTGGAGAACTACGCTCTGATCCTGAATCTGGTGGTGACTCGGGTAACATGCTAAGAAATCAGAAAAACATGCTAAAACATGCTTTTTCTGTGGCAACCTCTCATTTAGAGGAGGTTAAGTGGACTTTCCTTGAAGTTATTTTACTTGGAATATTTGAAAGAACTCACAAAGTGGGATCTGTCTCATTGCTCAAATACTGCTCCAGGATACTGGTGTCTACCACTGCACTCTCTAACACACCACTCACATCCTGTCCTGATGGAATAAAAAGTATGTTAATTACTGTCTCTTGTTTAAATTTCTCCTCATGTGATGAATCTTGTGAAGGAGTTTTGATGAAACGAGGCTTTAAGCCACTTTATTTTACTCATTGGTTCTCTTGCTTCAGACTAGGAGTTTGATCTCTGTTTTTTTATTTTTTATTTTTTATATTCAATCAAATTTAAAGTTACCAAATTGGCAACATCAAGTGACATAAATATGCGGTCACATTTACTGTACTTGGCAAGATTTCGCTTGAGGGTGAAAATGTTCCTCGTGCAGATTTCACTTATTTTCAAGTTGCGAGTTCAGTAGAAATCGCGATCGTATTCCCCTCGATAAAAGTCATGTTTCATCCCTCCTAACCCTAACCCTAACCCTTAGAATCGTCCTAACCTCCCAACCCTCAGCCCAGATGGACCTTAAAACATATCTCAGACAAAAGCCACTCTAGAGAATGAGGATAATGAACTTGAGGTGCCTCAGCAAAACAAAACCAGCTGAATGTACAGTCACCAGCATATATAATAAAATCAAAACACTGTGCAATAATAAAATACAAATCTAAAATTCTAGAATTACTGAAGTGATATACTAGATAGAAAAACAATGAGACAATGAACATATGTACAGTATGAATGTATGGCCTTGATCTGTTTGCTCTTCTGACTGCTTTTATAGATCTGTGGCCTTGAACTATTTATGGTAAACTGTACCTTCATACTGTATAGATTACAGCCACCTACATTAGATGTGCTTTGACCATGTAAAACACAACCTCCATACAGTCGTTACATTTGCAGTTCTTTTATCTATGTTGTACGTATAGCATAATAATTTCATAATAACAAGTTCCTGGGTAGTAACCAGATTTCAATGTGATGTTATTTCCAAATAAATAATAGCTGATAGTGACATATATGAAGCATGAAAAGAAGTTTGAAAATACATCTGATCCCATGATGACAATGCTCCTGGCCAGTAAAAGCAGTTGTTTAACTAAGAACACTGTAAGGTTAGTTGAGTGAGTGTTGTTTAGGTTTCTTACCATTAAAAAACTGCTGCAGTGCCTCATTTTCTCCAAGAACATCCATTGGATCAGCTGCAGATTTTCTGAATTTCGTTTAATGGCAGTTATGTCAAACCCTCTACAGTAAAAGCACTGTGTGAACAAAATGGGACAGGCTCCGTCTTTGACATGGAGAGATAGTATGAAGTGACCCAAATTCTAATCAATTTACCTTTCCCCACTTAGAAAGATTGGCAGTTTGTTGGTGTCAAGCACACAACCTTCCTTTTAATGCGCTCCTAATGTAATATATCGAACACAATTTCATGATCTCAAACACAGTTTATTCAGGTTAAACTGATTCACCTAACAATATTATAATATTAATATATCCAATGCTATTGTTATACTAATTTGGTTGCACTTCCTTTAACAAATTTGTAATGCTTCTAAACCTGAACATTTCAAGTCAACGAAGAACAAAACTGAAAATGTATGCCCTCCTAACACAAGGCCAAATTGATCATGGCGTAGAATGGCGGCAGCCATTTTAGCTGATCTGACTGTCCGCAAACTTCACATACACATCAAATGTTATATTATCATCTTAATATAATGTAGATTAGACTACGTTCAAATCAGTCTACTAAAATCCTTACTACAACATGCTGTTATAATAAACTAAAGTTGTACAATGCTTATAGTTATATCAATATAGTTAAACTGCCCATCCCCTTGAATTGATCACAATAGCAACAAATCTAGATTTTGTTTATACAGAAACAAGCAAAAAAAGGTTCTACCTTTCGTCCCCAAATGTAGACTTCGGTTCTGTTCGATTCGACCCATTGAAGTTAACAGCTCAAGTGTAATCCATCACTAACTCCACATACACCGTAAATAGATGTATTCTTACATTAAAATAATAAGTAATGTATAAAGAAATGAAAAAAAAATAGGTTATTCTATGAAAATGGCAGTCGTCGTGCAGTCTCGCATGTACTTTGTTCACTGACCCTAGAGGCAAAATCCACCCACTGCCGAGCAAACACCTGTAGGAGGCCATAAAGGAAGCTTTGCTTTATGAGGTCATCACACACAGACATGCTACAAGAGCTGAAGGGATTGATGGGTGTGTTTCTGTGCAAATAGATCATTGATATCCTGGACACCTGTGCAATTTGACGGGAACAAATAACGAAGCAAAAAATTTACTTCAACAGCATTGATTAATGTTAAAATTAGATCACAAATTAAATATAGTGGTTGCACCAAATTAAGACAGAACCCACATATTCATGTAGTTTAGCCGTATAGTTTTCATAGTGGTTGTTATGATGTTTCATAACCAGAAGGCATTTCATTGTAGTTTATTATGCATTTAGTTGTTTGGTAAATGAAAAAACAGGAGTAGGATTAACTAGAATTCAAAAAGAAAAATGGGTGGCACTTTATTTTACAGTCCTGTTCCTCATGTACATACTATGTACTTATTATAGTAATTACAATAACTAGGTAATAACTAGGTACTAACCCTGAACCTACCCCTAAACCTAACCCTACCCCATGTAGTTACCTTGTGTTATCAGAACTTTCTTAGATAAATACACTGTTAGTACACTATAAGTACATGTTAGTACACGTACTGTAAAATAAAGTGCAACCGAAAAATGAAACGAAATTGATGATTTAATTTAATACTTTTTTCTTTCCTTTTTTTTTTTTTTGTATGTTTTGTTGTTGTTTTTGACATTTACAGACATTTGAGATCTGTACTTACTTGTAATATCCACTTGGGCACATTAAAAGTATGGCTGCTGAGTGAACTAAATTAGGCTTTCGGCCACACTTTATTTTAAGGTGTCCTTGTTGTTACAGTGTAATTAAACATTTAAGTACTGCGTAATATTAATTAACTACATGTACTTACTATATGGTTAGGGTTAGGATTATGGTTTGTTTTAGGGTTACTTGTACATAATTTTGCATAATTAATTGTTATTATAATAGTAAGTACATGTAACGTGTGTCAATTAAGCAATGTCACACAAGAGCTTTTTCTTACACCTTTTAATATATATTACAATACATCTTAATCATTATTAGAGGGCCAGCACGAAAGGTGTGTATGTAAATATTTTAATCGTTATTCATCTTCTCTTGAGTCTAATGCATTACCTGCACAGAAATTATGAAAAATGGCTAATTTTGCTTATACCTTCTCATTGGTTTGGACAAAAATTACAAGACTGAGTGCATCATACGAATTAAAAATTTTCCATGTCAGCCATTTTGTGCATGAGCTATTTTACATGTTGACAAAAAAAATCCTATATTTAATGAACTCATCACATAATTGTAAAACTCAATATGTTCTAAAGGTGTTCAAAAAGTTTTGGGGCAGCGCCACCTTGACAAAAATTCTGATAAAAAAAAAAAAAAAAAATGACTTGATAGATCTGAATAGAGACTTGATAGATTCCTTTGATCATGCCGATAACATTGATACTAATAATGCTATAAACCGCAAAACTACGGGCCTGGCATTTTGATTTTCTAAGATTGATTGACATCTTTGCACATTAATTAAGTTTAGAATGTGGAATTCTATTGAAATTTTATGTTTTTACTACAGCTGCCAAGATTAACTAATCATGAAAAGTGTTGATTATAGCATGATATCTTGATCTAATCCCATTGTATAAAAAGTTGCAGTGCTGAACAATGCACTCTTTGCTCGCTTTATGTATATAATATAACCACAATTTAAAAAAAAAATGATTTCCATGCTACTAACAAGAACAGTGTGTAGTTTTTTCAGAATACAGAATGAGGTTTTATAAAATGTATTTAAATTTAAATGATGATGTTCCTGCCAGCAACATTTAAGGCCCGTTCACACCAAGACTGATCACTGTAAAATTCAGTTATTCACTTATTAACCCAAACCAACAAACAGCCATGTTCTATGTATTATAAGCACTTTTTGTCACCTGCATCTTTAAATGCTTGAGAAGTTGGGTAAATTGAGATTGCCTTTCAGTATTTTTATCATTCATCAGCTGAAATTAAATAAATAAATACATTTAAATGAAACAGATCCATATGGATTTGTTTTACAAAGCTTTTAAATCCTTTTTTGGATATACGTTTTGGTTACTTATACTTTCAAAGCTGGTCAAGTCAAGGTTTCATTAAAACTATCTTCATTTGTGTTTCAAAGTTTTACTAAAGTAATATGGGTTTGGAATGACATGAGGGTGAAAAGTATTATATAGAAATTATTTTCAGTTTTGGGTTAACTAACCCTTTAAACGGTCCTTTTTTCCAGCAAATGAACAATAAAAACACTAACAGATTGATTATCACATTTTTATAGTTACAGTTATTATTATATTAATCATCCTTGGTGAGAATGGTCCTTTACAGCAGAGAAAGTCTTCATGTATCTTCACATGCTGTGGCTCTGAGAGGTCACCGCTTCATGAGGACAAACACTAACAATAATTCTCTTCTGGAGGTGCACAACTTTATTCAGGCTTCCAAAAAGGCACTAAAATCAAAACGAGGAAGGCTAGATGAGGCTCATAAGCAAATACACACAGTGGTCCAAGAGGATACAGAGAACATTCCAGATATAGAAACACAACAGCACAACAGCACACAGCTAGCTACAGCACTGAACATATCCATCTACCAACCAAGAGAGGTTGAGACGCATTTATTTGAGTGTGATTCATCCTTCATTGTACAGATTCTTCAGAGAGAACACAACCTCCAGCTACAGTTCATGCTTAGGTGTCATCTTCTCCCTCTGTTTCAATAAAGATAATGAGGTGTGGTGGTCCCTGGGAAGCCACTCTGACAGAACTGGTAAACTTCATTGGGTTAAGATGACGGCATTCCCATGACAGTGATGGCTCTATTCACAGTTCATCTTTGTAGTACCCCAGCTTGGCGTTGGACATCTCCTTCCGTAGCTGCATGACCTCCCAGAACATCTGCTCTGCTTGGTAAAACACAGCGCCATGATGTGTGAGTAGGGAAACTTTCATTAGAACACACATTAACAAATCCTGTGTTTTATACAGTGGTGAACAGTAATGTTTTAAATTATAATTAGTTTAATTAACTTAAGGTAATTTTTGGAATTGTATTTTTATTTTGGGAAACTTTTACTTTCACAACATTTTCCAAAGTATTATATTGTATTTTTATGGTCAACTAAATATTCATGGTCTTCAATGAACCTGTTGGATAAGTTCACAAATCGCAATGAATGATTCACTTTTTAGCAGAAGCAGAAAGAAGTATTAGAATTTTAAATAACAAATTTATCGGTAAAAACCTTAAAGTTATTAATAATCTATAATTAATCAACTCAGTTATGTATGTATCACTTATTCCTTAAAGGAGGGAACGGAGATGTCACTTTGCATGCAATGATTGCCGTTGATCACAGCATGAGCATAAATAGCCAGCTGGTGCAACACATACCAAGTTTTCACTGAGGAGCACAGTTGCTCAGCAGTGATACAGCAGCTGTGGAGACGGGACGTGACATCTCCGTTCTCTTCTTCAGGCAATGAGGGTTACATACTTAACCGAGACGTTCCTTTCAGTTGGTCATTCTCGACCGCACGCCGGTGACCGACAAATTGGGATCTCTACCAAAGCGCCATGGATGCTGCCCCTTCATGTGTCCTGTGCGAGCCTCCAGACATGAAGTTTCCAGAGGTCAGTAAATCCTTTCTCAGAGGACTCTGCCAGGGAGGGGCTGTCCCGAGGAGCATTAGTACGGTGAACCATGTGTGAGTGGGCCAATTCGGTGCCACAAGGAGTACCTACTCCTCTTCTTCCCTGACGTTGCCCAGCATCTGTGTGAGAAGGCTCACTGGAGAAAAAGGTGGGGGGCAAGTTTCGATGGGAATGCAGCTGCCATATACTCCAGGAGCCTCTGAAATTGTTTGAATTCAACTGGGGCTGAATTCAAGCAGTTCAGCACCGACCGCACATGTTCCTCTATGAGGCCTGCTGTCTTTGTGACCGAATCTAACTCCATGCTGAGAAAAGAGTTCCCCTGCGTTGGGGAGAGTTTGCTTTCGGCCGCGTTGCCGAAGAGGCCAGTCTGGGACACGGGGCACTGAGGAACCGAATTTTGACGGCATCCCTCATTTCGGCCAGACACAGCTAGAAATGGCGCTCCTGGACCACAAGTGTAGACATCGCATAACCCAGAGAGCTCGGAGCGCGAGGTCAGTAGCAGTTTGGAGCGCTTTCAAAACATCTGGATTAGATGTCGTCTCCATCCAACTCATTTGCATTTAGGCATGTCAATATTCAATAAATTCCATGATTGATCGTCGTTTCAATTAACGATCAATTAATAACCTTAATGCTGCAAAATGCGTTTGTAGCAGTATTATTATTTTGTGCAAAAGCCACTTGGAAAAAAAGTTTTCTCCCCCGAATTAAAGGGGTTTTAGTCTGAATAAAATGCTAGTGGCAGGACTATAAAAATGAACAGATGTGATTATGATCATTTGATAAAATGAAGAGAGCGCGCCATTCGTTTGAGATCATTTTGATTTGTTGACTGTTTCCCGTCAAGGAGACCGCTGAATGCGCCTCTTTAAATGGTTTCGTGGTGCTCATTGTTGTATTTTAAAATGCAATTGCAATGTTTTCAAATGAGACTATAGTATTAAAAATAAAATTATCCCAAACATAACTGTGGCGCTTGTGGCTGTGCTGCGCAGTCAGTGAACCGCTTTTTTCACATCAAACATTTTATGAAAGTATTATTACCAATACTTTATTGTTTGATCCTATTCTGCTAAATATTAGATTTTTTTGCGTTCCGCTAGGCCTATTTGTTTTTAAAAATCCGGCATTTACAGTGCATTAGATCGTGACAGTGCATGAGTGCTTGCATACGAGGACGAGCGAGCGCGGGTTTGACTAGATGTATTTGGAGATTGTTGCTCACGTCTCATTCTGCACATATCCAAATGTTTCCATATTCACAATGTATCTTACTGTTGAACTAAAAAAAGTTTATTTTTTATTTTTTATGTAAACTAGACGCTTCTTCACATGAGCAAAAACGTCCTTGGCATAACAGCAGAGTGGACCGGTATACTACGGTCTATTTAAACTGACCAGTGTAACCTTTTATGTGTTTGCAGCACTACTATTATTATAATTTTATATATATATATATATATATATATATATATATATATATATATATATATATATATATATTATATATATATATATATATATATATATATATATATAGATATATATATATATATCTGAGACACCAATCATCCAGCTTCGAGAGAAACTGGCTCTTTCAGGGAAATGCTGTTTTACGTCTTGAGACACACAAGGCTATTGGCCGCTTGCAGCATGACAGGAGGTAGTGCAACCTGAAGTGTTCAACCCACTCGACACAGGAACAACCATTGCTCAATCGCTGTCGGCCAACACGCTGCCTTTTTATGTTCATCGGCTTGTCAATTGGCTTGTTTATTTTACGCTCGAAGTAGATAGGTCTCTCAAATCAAGATCCTAATTCGTTGGTCACTGATGTGGTGTCGAGTGACCAACTGAAAGGGAACATATTCAGTTGAATACACAATGACTTCATGCTGTAACAACAAATTACTTACTGTAATTGAAATTTAAATAAAGTTATATAATGTTTTGAATGATGTGACTATATAAGAGATTAATTATTAGCTTACCATCTTGTTGTTTGACTAGTCCTTGGAGAATGTAACGAACGTAGGTGAAGAAGTTGCAGACAGACGTGATCTGTTTTAAGCATAGAAGAAAAGTTACATTTATACAGACCTCCATATACTACTAATGAGAATGATGATAATATGCAAAGCATAAAAACCAAATACTAAAATGCTGATGGGGTGAATCTAAAGACACATATTTAAAAGATCTAAAGATAAAAGTAAAGGTGCTGTATGTAGGATTGACACAGAGTGTCAATCCTACATAATTAACTTATAAATTTAACTTATAACTTATAAATCCTACAATTAACTTATAAATTTAGGTAATTAGTTTCTCTGACATTTCTTGTAGGCAGCTTTGTCTCACAGTTACGAAGTTATGGGCAGACAAAGTAATGTAGATTTTGTAATGTTGCAGATTTTGCTATGTATTTGTATATAAAATGCCCTTGTTGATTAAACTTCTAAAATGAAATAGTTTTTCACAAATTTCATTACATTTATGAACCGCTTGTCCAGTATAGGCTTGTGGTGAAATAAAATTTAAGGCACTCTGCGGCCATCTTTGAAATGCCTCTCGGGCATGCAAGTGCAACTCCTATCTCTTTGAATGGGGAAACATCAAATTCTCCAAAACTGACAAACTGACAAACAACAGTGTCATGAATGACGTTTCTTTTGCTCAAATAGCGTTATAAAAAGCTTATTTTTCAGGCTAGATTACCATGTTTCAGATTGCTGACTGTTTCTATCGCAACTAGGACATCTAACATCTGACTTTAACAATTAGCGATTGGCTCTCTCAATTAGAAGGCGGGGCTTCCTGTGATTGAGCAGCCATATTAAGCGTTGCATTTTTCTCCATTCAAAACTATACGAGTGACACGTCTTGGGAATTCTATAGTCTTTGACACACCTCCATCATGGTCAGGCCCAAGTCATTATTATGGTCTCATTAAGCAGTTTTTTCCACTGGTCTTTAATCCGAATCAGATAATTTTCCTATACTTTCATGAGTTTTTAATTTAGTCACCTTATCAAAGATACCCATTTTGGGTAACATTTTATAATAACTGCATGCTATTAATCATTAGTTAAGCATTAGGAAACAGTTAATTCATCATTTATAAAGCATTAATAGACATTTATAAGCAGTTTATAAATACAGATATAAATGCTTTATACCTGTTTTAAAAGCATATTTATAATGTATTTAATAATAGTTTTTTCATGCTTAATGAAAATTAATGATCAATTTATAATTTCCAAATTAAGTATAGCATTATTTACACACCAGTTATTAAGAAGTTGGTTCATAAGATCACTTAGAAATTGTAAGTAAATGATTAATAAACTATTTAAATGTGCATTCATCTTTTTATTCAGACAAATAGTAATAGTTACTTATAGTGTTAATAAATGGTTTATTAACATGTATTTCTACTGTAATTCAGGGTTAATTCAGGTAGTTATAAAACATATGTAGTTGTTAGTTAACTATTTTTGTGAGCTCATCTAAAGTGAGGACTATTTATGCCTTGTAAAGCTTTTACAAATGAGATTTAAAGGCTGTTAATATTTCTATGTTCTGTATCACTGTGTTGTGTTTGTTTCTGTTTTTTGTTTAGAAAATAACTGAGCCTTTAAATATCCTTTATAAATGCTTTACAATGCATAACTAGACTCACTTTAGGTGAGCTCACATAAAGAGTTAACTGACCACTACTAAATGCTTTATAACTACCAGAATTTACTACATTTCTTGTGATCTTATGAATCACCGGCAACTCCTAAATAACTGGTTTGTAAATAATGCTATACTTCATTGAGAAATGATAAATTGATCACGAATAAAGTATGAAATTACACATTATAGATATGCTTTTAAAGCAAGAATAAAGCGTTTATATCTGTATTTATAAACTGATTATTACTGTCTATTAATGCTTTATAAATTATGTATTATCTGTTTACTAATGCTTAATTAATGATTAGTGTGCAGTTATTATAAAGTGTTACCCAATTTTGCTCTTTTTATCCACTTGCTTGATTTGGTAGGATGGTCTGATGTTCGAAGCATCAGCACATTGCCAAATATTTCTTGACATTAATGGTAAGGTGGCTATATGCACCGTTCATATGGGTCATTTTAATATTGCGTAAAATATCCAGGTTTTGGCTGTTTGCACATTGCAGGTTGAGCGTTGTGTAACATTCATGAGAGCTATAGAGAGCAGAGCAGATGGCTCCTTATGCTTATGAATCGCTCTCGCACCTACTTTTGTATCTTTTTTGATTGGTGCGCAGTGCCGCTTCAAGTCAACCGAACAAACAAACGTACACAAATTTGCATTGCTTTGATCGTTCCCTATAGATCTCACCTTCTCATATGCAGCCCCACGATTGGTCGATTATGTCCAATACCTGCATCTTATTGGTCAGACTTCTTTGGTTGTTTGTCCCATATGAACGATTCATATGGCTACCCCTAAGTAATGGTAAACTTTATATATTCGCTTTGATTTTTAAAACATTAATTCTACAACCACCGAAACACATAAATATGCTTTCTTTTGAATATGCAACAAAACAAAATTTGAAATATATGAATATTTTCTGATGACGATCTGCCCAAGCATCGATTTCTTTACTAAACACCAAATGGATGGTTTCCAAATAATTTCAGAGGAGAAGCTGTGAAATCTATAACAATGAAATAATGCAATACTCACCCGATAACGGCAAAACGGAGATACATAATAATAGTTGCTGGAGTCGCCAAACTTGATTCTGTGCTTGCAGGTTTTGGTTTGACCACATAGGGCACATTTCCTGCACAGTGTGAAAGAGATTGAATGCTTTTAGAAATATATTATACTATAAACCTGATGGACATCCGAGGAGAGATTTAGGACTGTAAACTAACACTTGGGTGAATAACAAAAATATATATGAGGCACAGAGATATGAACTCCCTGAAACAGACACTAGGGAAATCAAGACAAGGATTGGGAGGCAGGGTGGCACGGGTCAGATCAGGGGGACTTAAGGGTCTGATCACGATTCACTTACACGAGAGTCTGTGCCATCCTGCTGCCACAGGAAGCCCATCGGAACGAGAACCAAATCAACAAAAGGACACAAATACAGAAGGAAAGAATGACGAAAGAAAGTCATGCTGACAAGCTGTTTAGTACACGTGATCCACACAACACTTTTAAGCACAATGAAATAAAAATAAACAGCGGTATTAGAGAAATAGAGATTCATGAAAGTACTTTCTTTACAAATAATGGGCCTTGACACAGGCTTTGTGTCAATGATACTCACTTGGGTCCTCCACACTCAACAGCAGACGCTTTGACGACTGGCAAAGGCTGGAATCCCACCGGCTCCACACTCAGTGTGTTCTGTTCCACCGCCTCCAGGATCGCAGACCCAAGCTGTGGATCACACAAACTACACATAAGCCATGCACAAAAAAAGTGTCCTAAAATGCCCTCTCTCTTTCATGTAGCACTTGGAAGCCAGATTAAATTTTGTCTGAATGAGTCATTTAAATGAACTGATTTAATAATTAATCATTACCCAAAAGTTAAACCCTTACCTCACCCAAAGGTTTTGAACAGTATTCCAAAAAACATCTCTTAAAAAAAGTGTTCTGTTACATGTGTGTACAGTTTATTTCATACCCATTTTGTTGTATTTAACTGAAAAAAACTTGCTTTTTTTACTATAGATTTTTTTCGTTCTATTAAAAAAAAAAGGCACACAAAATACTTTTTTTCTCATACTATAATAATGTCTTTTAAAAATGACTGTGCTGTAAAATCTACATACATTCAAGACCATTGGCATAAATTTGTTTTAAAATTATAGTCAAGCCTAACATACACCAGAAGACTTGTTTTGAAATGTTTATGCTTTACCACTGCTCATTTAAAAAGATGAGAGAGATAAAACATGCACTCTTATGATCATCTACAGCATATTACAATATAAATAAACCATAAAGTATATGTTATAATTCATTAACAGCAGATCGTAAGCAATCGCTTGGCATAAATGCACGTATTCACTGATAGCACAATGCTCTTAAACAATGAACCAGGACACAACAACAGTCCCATATTTTTACTTTCAACGTGCACCACTGATGTTTATTAAAATCACACTTTAGTGAAGTTTAATAATCACATTAAGTCATATTGCAATTCCTGTCTTCTCTATCCCCAAATTTTAGAACGCTTACAATTATAAATTAATTTTAAGACGTCAAGAACACTGACTGAAAAAATTAAAACCACGTGGTAAAAGTAGGAAATTTTCCCTCAATTTCACTGTAAACGATAAAATAACCATAGCAGATCTATACAGGTGGAGCTGGGGAAGGTGGAGGGTTTCAGAGAAACTCTGAATGTGGAACCTCAAGTGAATGCTAGCCATCCATATAAATGCAAGGCAGCAAGCTCATTGGCTGCATATGCAGCATTAACCAATCAGCTTGTGCCAAGTTGTTTAGCTCTCTGAATATCATCATATACATTAACATTAACAGTTACATTAACAACCTGTCAGCCTGTGCCATCTATAGTTTCATGACTGAACTTTACATTAATCAACTTTTCCATTAGTCACATGCAGTGTAGTGCACTACTTTTTTAACGTATTTTCCGCACTATAAGGCACACTTAAAAGCCTTTAATTTTCCCAAAAAACGACACTGCGCCTTATAATCCAGAGTGCCTTAAATATGGATCAAGGCGCTCTGTTAAAATGTTGACATTCCCTTTAGCAGAGCTCAATCTAGTGGATGCATTACACAAACCCAGTCAAACGTTTGACTGCAGTATCTTCTATTCCAGTGGTTCTCAACCTTTTTTTCCACCGGGCCGCATTATGGTCCAAGTGCAAGTCTCGCGGGCCGCACGCATATAATTTACATATTATGTCACCAATACAAACCAACCTGATTTATAATATTATAGCCCAAATATTATGATATCGAATCGATTGGATTCATTGAAAAATATAAATAATTCTACTCCCCATAAATAAAACACCTAATGCTGTCGGGAGCTGAACAATTTGGGAAATTCAGCTCAATGTAGTAACAGCACAATGAAGTTGCGATTTGTGTTATACTTTCCGCATGAGCAATCCAGACGCGGACGCGACCAGTGCGCACGCGGACTTCTTCTATTTATACTTCCGAAAGAGTACGCTGATGGTCCGCTCTGCAACAAACATGTGAACAAACAATTTCCCAGAATTATTGCACATCGCTGTCTTTATATTCTTTATTGAGAGATTGCACCGTTTGATTGGCAATTGTGCTTTTGAAGCCTACTGACCGTGCGCACCTGTCCATGCGGTCGTCTGCTCAGAGCCTCGGCACACACTCTCCGATGGCGATTTTTACGTCATGCCTACCTAGCGGTCCATAGCAGACTCGCGGATGCGGAAAGTTTAACAGAGGCTTTAAGACGCAGTCTGTGAGACGCGCACGGGAGCATGACCTGACGCGCGACATAGGCTACATTTGTGAACACACAATTTCTGCTGTCGATCCAAATATGGAAAGCACTTTCGAATTTAATAATATGAGGTTCTCTCCAGAGATGTTTTGCCACATTACTTCAATTAAGGATGATTGCTGCGTAGTATATGGTGTTTCTATTTGCTTGAACTTCTTTAAGTGAGTTGCAGGGCAAACCGAAAATCCTCCTTCACTACATACTGCGACTATTCTTTTTTTTGTATGTGTTCATTCGCTGGCATTCAACACATTTCTTTTTTTCTCCCTTAAAAACAAATTTGTCATTTCTGATGCTCAATTTTACCGAACTAATAGCTGTTGATGACTATTTGAATTGAATTCTGCCAAAGTGCGCGATTGTATGTGTTCGTAATGTGATGTAAGTCTGCTCATGCCTGAAAATAATTTATGAAAAAAATTAGGTTATAGCTTATATTTCTTTAGTAGCCTAATTTTTTACATAAATGTACAAAATAAAAATAATTGTAAAACTAAAAGTTTTTTTTTTTTTTCAGCATATGGTGGGCCACATGCGCTCCGCGGGTTTGAGAACCACTGGTCTATTCTATGCGCCTTATAATCCGGTGCGCCCTATATATGAAAACGGTTTTAAAATAGGCCATTCATTGAAGGTGCGCCTAATAATCCGGTGTGCCTTATAGTGCGGAAAATACTGTAATTAGAAAGCATTACTTTGGTTAATTACTTAACATTATGAACAGCATTTAGCTTTGTAACCTAGTTTCATACAGTTGACATTCATGTTTTTAGCAATTCATGAGTAGATTCAACCAGCAGAGAGCAGCTGGAGATCTGAGTTATTAGCTCAGATTCTCAACGATTAGCTGAGCTGTCACACTTGTATCATGCTCAATGAAGCAAATCATTTACAGAAACTAATGTCTATAAAATAAAGTAGAAGGAGGTGCTTCTAAGTTCTACCGAGGGATGACAGCAGAAGCATACCTCACTCTTAGAAAACGTCAGACATGGGTAGATGTCTTCTCTGTAAATGCGCTCGAGGAAGGAGCAGCTTCTCTCTAGGGTTGGCTCCTCTTTCCACACTTTGAACTCGTTGAAGAGCAGTGAATCCACCTAAGAAACAAACACATATTGTCAAAAATGCACACACACAATTTAATATCCCTAATTATAACACATATTTTAAAGTCCACAATGCTGGATGAAAGGAAATTGGTCAGGAAACTTTTATAAATGATCATAAACTGGGTGGCTTCAGTCAAAGTTCACTTTCATTATATGGAAAACAAAGCTCAGTATGTAATATTTTAAAATCTTCTTTTGTGTTATACAGAAAAAAGTCGAACAGGGGTGTGTTTCCCCCAAGCATTGTAAGCCAACGATGATAGCAAGTTCTGTCATTACAGTTGGGGCTGCACAATTAATCAAATTTCTAATCGTGATTACAAGTATGGATGCCACAATTACATAATCGTCCAAAGTCCACTTATGTTATTCTGCATGATGTAGAATGCAATGGTTTGTTTTAAATATCTCTGTTTGTGTTCTACTGAAGAAACAAATTGTCACGTTCGGCGTTACAGGAACGAGGCGAGAGAACCAAGTGCAGGTATGTTTCTTTAATAAGGGTAATCCAAACGGGTAAACAAGCCAAGCAGGGTCAAAACCAGAATATCCAAAACAAAACACAAACAGGACACGAACACAGGGCAAGGCAAGGCAAGAGTTGACGGACATGTAACGCTCAGACATCAAACAAGGACTCCGTAACAAAGACAGAAACAACCCGGGTATTTAAAGACAGGTGCAAACGATGTAAGACACTGTGACACAAATCACCTACATCTTAGATGCCCTGGGGGTAAGTACATTTTTGGGTGAACTATCCCTTTAAGATATTTTTTTTCTCTTTCTACATGTAACAGTTTTTCCATTGTTTTAGATTTTTTGACCCTTCGTTCTTAAATATTTTTTGTCCAAGTTCTGAATTATATACTATATCTAAAATTCTGGAGAAAGCTGTCTATTTTAATCAGATTTCAGATCTGTCCACCTCAAAATATCTAATGACCTTTTGCTCTCTGTCAATAAAGGGAACTGTGTAGTTCTCCATTTTCTTACCAGGATTTGACACTATAGATTATATAATTATTTTAGAACATTTAATTCATTAGGTAGGGATTTGAGGCAATGTCATTATACTGTTTTCTTCCTATTTAAAGGACAAAAAAAATTCTGTGGAACTGTGAAATGACTCATCTTCTTCTTCTAGTGTTTGTGGGGTACCTCAAGGCTCCATTCTACGTCCCATCCTGTTTTCCTATATATGTTACCACTAGGTCCTATTTGTTTTTAAATGTGCTGTTTGGACAATATATTCAGTTATGTATGCTAGGGAGAATCGCCTACATATGAACTCTTTAGATAAAATACATTTGCTTGTGATTAATAAGACATCAATGGCTGACACAAAACAAAACCATGGATATATGGGAAATTTCTGTGGGTGTGAGAGTGATTCTACACAAATATATGTTCACCACTAGATACAAACCTCTTTACACTCACGTACAATGGGTTGCGTCACTGCAACCTCCTGCTGGCTGCCCAACATGGCACTGCTCGTGCTCTTGTTTCGAGTGTGGCCTTTCTTAAAAGGGGCTTTGGGTCCGGGGGGCATTTCTTTGCAGGGGGATGTGGGAGAGGTTGACAGGACCAGAGTCTTCAATGCAGCTACTTCGGCCTGAAGAACATCAATCTGAGTCCAAAAGGAAAGACCGGTGAGATTTCAGGGGTTTAAAATCAGGTTTTTACAAAACATAACATTCTCAAAAAAATATATACAAATAATAATAATAATAATAATAATAATGGGTAATACCGCCACATGTACCACCGCTTTAACTGCAAGTCAGTCGCGTGTTAAAATCAATTGCGAAACTACTGCCAGGTGGCGCCAAGGGACGGATTGTGAACTGAATGTAATTGTAAAATGTTGGTCTGTTAATGGAGATGAAATGAGGAAGTAAAACAACAATAACATTTTAATATAACATCCTTAAAAACCATTATAAAATTTACAGTGAGTTAATTTCAAAACGTGGGATAGTCTTAGGCTCATTTCGGTCCATTCTTGGTTTAAAAAAAAAACATTTTTCTTGTTTTAAAAAAAAAAAGTCTCCATTTGCAGAGTGAAATGAGAACGGTCCAACATTTAGAAATAATTCTTATTAACTCTGTTATTATTCTTGATTTTTGTAACTGCTAACAGTTTGCATTTTCGAATTATGCCTTGTGTGTGACCAAAAATTTAGTATTTTCTGTTTCAGCTGTTTGATCGCGCTGGTGCCTCACGCACACATATTCGTTGGAAACAGTGCAGCCATTCACCATGCCATGTGGTGCGAGCAGCGGTCCACTTTGGCATATTTTTGTTCATTATGATTTTTTTGAGTCGAATACTAAAACACGAGTGGACTACAAAGCCTATTTTCAAATGGGCAACATCACGAATATGGAAACATTTGGATTTCTCCAGAATGAAAGAGACCAACCTTTCTTAATCAGTGTACAGACAGATATGTATTTCCCAAGAAGTTATATGTCAAAATTAAGGACAGGTAATGAATAACAAAGTAGTGCGTGACAAAAATGCTTTCTGTTTTATTGAAGGAATTTTCAAATATAAATTAAAATATGGGCCTAATATGTGAGAATATTGACATTTTGCATAAAAATCCATACCTTTTCACTGTGTGTCTTTAGTAAATCCTGACATTAGTGTTTTTCTTTTTTTGTGTCAAAAGATGGTTTGTTCTAGTGCAAGTTGTTGGTAAATCTGGCCTATAAGATGTTATAAATAACCTCAGTTTAAGTTCAGTCTTCTGTTTTGCTGACACTGACAGATATTAATGGTTTAGTTTGTGGTTGATTAGATTTTTCTTCTCTGAACTTCACTGTATTCTCTCGTTTAGCTAGTTTATTTGTTATCATGTACAAAGTACTCTCTCATGTCAGCATAACTCACCTTTCCCAGTGCCTCCTTCAGTTGTTTTTCAGCAGTGGCTTGCTTCAGGTTTGCTTCGTGCACCATCTTATGAGCCTCCTGTTGACAACGTCACAGATCAGATCCACATTAAACACAGACTCGTCTGCGAATAACCCACACCAAGAGACACCTCTACCACACCAGACCAGACTAGAGGAGCCTGGCAGAGCTGCCAGGTAGTATAGTAGGATGAGGACACTCAAGGACTTGAAATAAAAATAAAAGATGAGTGAAAAATGTAATAAAAAAATGACATGAAAAAAATGTAATAAAATATGAGGATAGTATGAAATCCATAACAGAGAAGGAGAAATTAAACTTCAGAGCAAGTCACCCAAACACTCAGCACATCTGGTTTCATATTATGTGAAGATCAACAGAATGTATGTCATATTGTACATTGACCCTGTCCACATGATTATAGAAGCTTCAGTTGAAGTATTTGGAAGTGGACACTTGCCAGTTTGTTACGCACATAAAGTAAAATAAACATAACACCTTATTTCCAAGATGTGTAAAATGCAATAGAAATCTGTGAAGAATCTTTAAACTTTATTTAGCTTTATTAACCATCTTTACTGTATTCTGTAAATATAAACACATTGTGATATCGATGGATGCAACACACTCAAAAAAGTTGGGACAGAGGCAATGTAAAAGTGAAAAGTTGGTAATAATTCATGGTGCCGTTATTGGGTAAAACTACCAATGTCAGTCTTTGTCACAAAGTGGTAATCCACGACCCATCTTTGCTTGTAAATCTTTTCAAAAATAACATTTCTCAATGAAAGATTGCAAATAATTTAGCCACCCATCGTTTCTATGCAGATATGCTGTCAGGTTCTCTGGTGTGAAAGAAATTGGAAATGTGTGCTGTGGTCAGGAAAGTCCACATTTCTGCTCGTTTTTGAGAGGAACAGACATCGAGCTCTCCACACCAAAGACACAGGGACCATCTAGAGTTTTTTTAGCGACAGGTGCAAAACCCAAAATCTGTCACTGTATGAAAGTAGATCAGTGGCTAAGGCAAGCCTGACTTTCATATGTGTGAAGTTACTATTGAGGCCAAGGCATATATTGTACATGGATTGTACAAAGACATATGCTGCCAGACACATGTAGATTTTTTCGGCATTTAATAACATGTCCCAACTTTTCTGGAAATGGGCTGCAGGGATGACATATTTTGGAAGGTGAATAATCCTGAAACACTGTAGCATTTTAGCACTTCCAGTACCATCGTCCTTAAGTCAAGTGTTTTTTTTTCTTCTTTATTTTTATTATTTTATTTTATTTTATGTTTGTTCATATGCCTGAAATAAGGTCAGTGGTTAACACAAGCCCAGTCTATTTTCACATTTGTGACCCTGGAATATAAAACCAGTCATAAGTAGTATGGGTTTATTTGTAGCAATAGCCCACAATACTTTGTTTGGGTCAAAATTATCACATTTTCTTTAATACCAAAAATCTTTAGGGCATAAAGTTCATGTTTCATGAAATATTTTGTAACTTTCCTACTGTAATTATATAAAAAACTTACTTTTTGATGAGTAATATGAATTGCTAAGAACTTAATTTGGACAACTTTAAAGTGCAATTTTCTCAATATCTGGAATCTTTTTTGCACCCTCAGAATCCAGATTTTCAAATAGTTCTATCTTGGCCGAATATACTCATATCTGAAAAAACCATACATAATTTCCAAAAATGTACCTTTATGATTGGTTTTGTGGTCCAGGGTGACATTTTATTCTACAAAATAAAATACTTCAGGAATACCACAGGTTTTTTATTTATTTAAATAAAGTTTTTAGGTTTTATCTGTTCTGCTACGGCGTTTATCAACAGTTTGTTCAGTTGAACTTCAGTTTTATTATCAAAACAGCTAAAGCGATGTGAAGTGGATTAACATATGCTTTACCTTAGCTTTCATGGCACCCTAAAACCAAATCATGCAGTAAATCATTGCGAAATAGTTTCAGCTAGATAACTATCTGAATATCAATTTCTGGGAATGTTACAAAAGTTTGTTAAAAGGTCAGAATAGATGGGAGGTTTTGATGTGAACTGATTTACAACCCTGATAGCACACACACATCACCGGGGCATATTCAATGGGTGTGATTTTATGGACTATCATTTATGGGGCACCTGCTATACTATATATGTTTATGAATGTTCCTTTGTCTGTTTGCACTTTTATAAAACAAATTTGAGATGTTCAATTCATTGTGAATATCAGATTTGTCCAAAAATATAAATAAATACACACAGTTTTAATAAATATACACTAACAATCAAAATTTGTGGCAAGTTTGAAAGAAATTTATAATTTAATAAAAGTATATACTATAAAATATTTTAATACAGCCGTTTTCAATATTGATAATAATAATAATATGAAATGCTTCTTGAGCAGAAAATTAGCACATTAAGGGCCAGTTTTACTAACAACTTGTGTCAGCGCAAACGGTCTTTTGGCGTTGAAATTGTACAGGTCAGGTTTTACTAAAAACATGCAGTGGCGAATCAGGGCTGAAAGGTTATTTTTACTTTCCTTTCCCTTTCAGACACAAAAGTTATAGGAGGAGAGTATTCAAACGAATCACGCAACGCGTTTTACTAAGGTTTGTGCTCGTCAAATTACTATTATTTTTGCCATTATTTAACACCCCAAAAAAGCATGTCTTAAACTACTTTGCGCTTGAAATGGCTGCATTTGTTGTTGCTAAGAGGAGGCACTTCAGTGAACAGGTAGCGTGTGATAGAACAGAAAGGTTTTTTTCCACAAATATGAATTTATTTAAAATAACAGAAGACTATAATTAATTAATTAATTGATGATTATTATTAACACATTATCCTAACATATCGTTTGCCAAGACATGTTATGTTTAATTTGCTTCAGGAAATAAAAGTTGACATGGAACCCTCAACTAGGAGGCACGCAATACCAGGTCTATCAAAACTTCTAGCAAACCTTCATTTTTGGCCTTCGGTTCTTTTCAATATGCTGTGGCTTCTTTGTTTCTATATTTTTTATTTGCAAATACGCAAATTGACGCTGCACTTTGTATATTGCATTAGTTGATATGTAAATTAGATTTTGCGTCTGTGTTCTTTAATTTGCGCATTGTTAGTAAATCACCTGCAGAAATTTCCACGCACATCTGCACGGTTTTGGAATTGCACTTTCGCGCTAATTTGCCTTGTTTAGTAAAACTGGCCCAATAATTATTTACATTACATATAGATGATGCTTTTTTCCAAAGCGACTTACAGTGCAGTCAGGCTACACATTTTTATTTTACCAGTATGTGTGGACCCTGGGAATCGAACCCAGATCCTTTTGTGCTGCTATTGCAATGCTCTACCACTGAGCCACAGGAAGGCTATTTCTAAAGGCTTGTGTGACACTGAAGAATGGAGTAATGACTGCTGAAAATTCAGCTTTGCCATCACATAGATTACATTCTATAATATATTTAAATATTTATTTTTTTAAATCGCAATAGTATTTCACAATATTACTGTTCTACTGTAATCTTGATTAAATAAATGCAGCCCTGAGAAGACTTTCAAAAATCTCAAACTTTCAAATGGTAGTATATATAGAGGTTGAAAAAATACTTTTTAATTGCCAAGTATTGTCTATTTGAGTTGACCCATCACAGTGCTGAGTGTTTAGAATAACTCCAGACGATCAAGTGCTTCCAGACACACACAGATCTGCTCTGTCATTTGGCAGAAGAAACCAAACAAACCTCAAAAAGGCTAGCAGTGAGTTCCTCCAGCTCCTGCCCCAGCTGGTCTCTCACTTTAGAAAGCCTCTCACACTCCTCGTCTTTTAACTTAAGCTCCTTCAGACACATGCAATGACATGAACAGAACATACAAATGAAAAACAGAACAGAAAAACAGGGAATGTATTTAGCGCATGACTTAAAAGGGTGGATGATATAACACTACAGTATTGTCTTAACAAAAAACTAAAAAGTACCGTAACACTTTAGAATGATGGTCCATTAGTTAATGTTAGTTAATTTATTAATTAACATGAACAATACATTTATTATTGTATTAATTAATCTTTGTTAATGTAAGTTAATGAAAATACAGGTATTCATTGTTAGTTAATGATTATGCACAGTGCATTAACTAATGTTAACAAGCACAACTTTTGATTTGAATAATGCATTAGGAAATTATGAAATTAACATCAATTAAGATTAATAAGAGCTATAGTTGCTTAGTTCATGTTAACTAAAGTAGTTAACTAAATTAACTAATGAAACATTATTCTAAAGTGTTACCAAAAGTACTATTGGAAAAACAATAAATGTATGGTTTCTTTTGGGCAACATTTTAATGATAACAGCAGATGCAAACAGCAAAATGTATTTATTCTGCAATAATGCAAAACACAGAAGATTTAAAGTAGGTTTAACTTATAAAAGTAAAAACAACAAAAAAACGATTTAAAAAGCAAAAACTGTTCAACACATTCATAATAAGATAACCATAATAAGAACCATTATTAATAATTAAGAACCAATAATAATCGAAAAACCAAATCAACATATTGGAATGATTTCTGAAGGGTCAATTGACACTGAATACTAGATTAATTATTCTTAAATTTCCATTAAAGGAATAAATTATATTTTAAAAGTAGAATTGGAACATAAAAATAGAAAACATATATAGAAAATATTTTACTGATAGCATTAGATTAGGCTAATAATGAATGATTAATGCAATATCAAATACTTTAAAATTCAGTTACACTCAGACAGCTATTTAAAATTAATTGCAAATCCATGACATGTATACTCATTGTGTATGGAATTACATTTGGCTCAATAAAAATGAACGTAACTTTATAAAACCGAATGTAACTTTTTCAGAAACTACCAAAAATATGCCATTACAAAAGAAGAAAAACAAAATGAAAATGAAAAAATATATATATCTAAATAAACTCAGTCGCACAAATTTAACTGGCTCTTCAATTATGTTTCATTCTTTGTTAATGTTTTCAAAGATTAGTTTTCGCTAATCGTGGATTCTGAATGCATTGCCACAGATTTCACTTACGATTACGAGGATATTCGAAGAGCCTGTTAAATTTGAGTTAATGTTTTTCATTTTCATTGTGTTTTTCTTCTTTTGTAATGGCATATTTTTGAAAGTTTCTGAAAAAGTTACATTCAGTTTTATATATATTATTTAGGAGACAAAACTAAATGTTTAATCACTGTATTTTCAGATGAAATTACAGACTTCTCTCTGGTGATGTGTAGCAGACTTCTATCATTTAGTTTGCACATATCCACACTTTTCTTATAATCAACTGTAAGCTCTAATTTAGATGTACCTGCATCCAATCAATAACCAATTAACAAAATCAAGTCTCCCATTTTTATGTTTGATTATCAGCTTCGATTAAATGTAAATCGCATCATGTGAGAAAAGATCTGTTGCTATCTCAGTTATGTTGCAACTTTAAAATGTCAAGGAAACAATTAGTCTGACAGAAACCTTTCCAGTCCAGTTTTACAAACTTTAACTGATAAACTTTACTCTTTGCACTTATAAACTAATAAACTTCATCCATTGGACAATGCGCAACAATAAATCTGAATTTCCACCCTGGTCGAAAATCTAGAACTGTGACTGAGTGGAACAGAAAAACTGCACCAATGCACCAATTCACAATTTTTGGTTTATATTTAAGAAATGGTTGTTGTCCGGTATTTGATGAACACATTTCTCTCTTCGCAAAACGGCTCTTTTGTGGATGTGCTGAGCTGCTTTGTTTAGATTATGTCACAATATTTCATAAATACTGATCATGTCTACTTTTGACTATCAGCATGAAACCTGGTCTACTCTGCTGCTTATTTTGGCCCAGAAACATCCACTTGGATAAGAAAATAATGACATAACCAGACAAACCTTTGTTTGACATGCCATTTAGGGGCAGGACTGTCTTATTGACGATAACATAATATAAAATTGAAATAAAAAATAAAAAAAGTTATTATGTAGTTTACTGTTAGCATGCACGTGCATTCGCTGAATGTAATCAGTGTTGTTTGCGTTCAGTAGACAAAGCACGCATGCAGAACATAAACAATGCTCATTCCACTGATTATGTTCTTGGGTACTCTCCAAAAAGGTGGAAGACGGTAACTCGGGGAGAAGAATTACTGAATAAATTAAGTTATTATTGTTTTCTTTGCACACAAAAAATATTCTCGTAGCTTCGTAAAATTATGGTTGAACCCCTGATGTCACATGGACTGTTTTACCGATGTCATTGCTACGTTTCTGTGCACTGATTGTGGTAATATTCCTGCTGTCTATGGAGGGTCAAAAATATCTCAATTTGTGTTCCAAAGATGAACGAAGTTCTTATGGGTTATGGGTCGAAAAGGAGAATTCACCAGTTTTAACCCAGCACTAGATATCTATTCTGTCCTAACCAGAGGGGTGTGATAAAAATTGTATTTTCAGAGTCTGGAAATTTGTTTGTGATGTTTGTAATTTCTCATTCGTTTAATGGATTTGCTAAATGAATAAATGGTAGATTTTAGATCTGCGAATGTTGTTGGGTTAGTGTCTCACCCGTTGTGCTTTGGTGAGCTCCTCCTTTAGCTTCTCGTTGCCTTTCTCTCTGACCTCCATAACTGATGGACTTCTGAGACGGGACAGACTGTCTGCGCTCAGGCCCAGAACATCTTCTGCATCAGCTGATGGGACATTGCCATCCACTGCATCCACTGCAGGATCATTTCCACTGTGGAGGAAAAACATCAATTTGATTTAGGAACTTTCTCTAAAAAGAGTTTTTATTGAAACTAAGGTGAGGGATATTTTATGGATAACTTTCCATGAAAGTAAGAATTGTCCATTTTGAATTCATGAGGACTTAAACTACATCAGACCATCACAGATAAAAAGTTATTTGAATATATTATAAAACGTAATCTATTATTGTGACACAAAGCTGAATTTTCAGCATTACTCCAATCTTTAGTGTGACATGATCTTTCAGAAGATATACTAATTAAAAAAAACATATTTGCTGCTCACTTATATTGGTGCTCAGTTATTAAGAATGTTTTTTATTACGATCAATGTTAAAAAAAACAGTTTCAGCTGCTTAATATTTTGTGGATTTGTTTTTTCAGGATTAGCTGCTGAGTAAAACGCTCAAAAGCTTATCTGCTGAATAAAAACATTAATTTCTGGTTGGAAATGATTTTGAGTCATTCACTTGATCACTTGTCATTTTTAACCCTGTATAACATGCAACGTCAACTGGTCCATACAAACTCCGCTGTTCTGCGCTCTAGCCAGAGAACACCCCCTTTGCTGGAACACGCGTCGGTTCTATTTCTAGCATGCACGCGTTTTCCGCGTGGCTCGAGCGCGCCTGAGACTCGTGTCTCAGTGTGCAAACTCCAACCTGTTAAATAGGAGCCGGAATAAAAAACGGACACGCCACGCAGCTGAGACGCTCACACAGCCAGTGTGTCACCGGCCTTATTTAAGGGAGAATGAGAACCGTTTCGCGGGGGATCCCAGATGTGCAAAAAAATAAAATAAAATAATAATAATATTCGAATGTCAAATTTTCAAATTGAATACCAACCCACCGAACGAATATTCGGGTCCGTTCCATATATATTTATTTTTAAATCTAACGAGAAAAAGAGCTAATGAGGCACACAGGTACAGCATTTCTAACAGTAGGCACTATGAATACGTACTTATTATCAGTCCATTCTTCATTAAAACTACGGTTCTCTGAATCAACTTTTCGCTTAAGGCTCTTTGAGAGTGCCATTTTTTCATTTAAATATATTGAGAAGGCCTTTCTTCTAGTGTTCTCTACAAACTACGACCTGCATGTGACAGTGATGGACAGCTTGACAGCCTCACAAATATGAATCCTAAAATATCGCTATCGCCCCCTGGTGGTTCGCTGCAGTACAGGTAATATGTAAAAAAATAACATAAATTTGGAATTAGAAATAGTAGTATATCAAATAATAACATATTAGGATACAATTCGAATTGTATTTTATATTACGAGTATCTGGCCCTTACAGTGTCTGCAGAAAAAAATTCTGGCCCTTTGACAAATATAGTTGATGACCCCTGCTGTATGACATAACTTTCTACTCTGCAGCATAAAAGCAGATATTTTTAACGATACTGGATACACATTTCTTAAAATATCTTCTTTTATGTTCTATAAAGGAAGAAAAAAGTAAGAGCTTTGGAGTGACATGAGGTGTATTATACACACACACACGCAATCTCCCTAGAACACAATTTTGATGAAAGAGACCCCTGACTGAGTGGAAAACCATGGAAAATGTTTTATTTAGGCTTGTTTTTAATATGGATTTTGTTTCCCAGACCTGGCAACCTGAACCTGAAGTGTTCACCTGCTGTTTGTGGAGTCTTACCCGCCATTAAGGAAGTCCTCTGTGCCCAGTTGACGGGGGGTCGAGTACACGGGCTGGGTGGGCAGCTGGTCAGCTCTGAAAGCATTGGGTGCATTCTGGCTAGAAGTCAAAGAGTGTGTGCGGTACAGTGAGCTGGGGGGAGCATTGTGCTTTGGTGGGCTCGGGTCTACAATGCCATGAAGATCTGGGGTGGTGGGTGACGCCAGGTTCACCTCATGGAAACCTTCGAGTGGTTCACTGGCCATAGCCACAAATATCTTCAGACAGTGATCTGTGCAAACATCAGGAGAATAGGTAGTTCAATTACAAGATTAAATAAAAACAAAATCCAGTGACTATGACCAAAACCATCTCATTAGGACACACACAATTACATATTTTGAAAAAAGATTTGTCAGTGCTAATAGCTAACTTGCCCTGAATGATTATGTCAGTTTAATATAATACTAAAAATTTGTACAATAAGGCTTGGTTTTATTTGTTAACATTAGTGGTGAGTGACCAAGATCTTTTTCAGTTTGTCACAGTAACGATATAGATCAAAATATAGTTATTTTTTATATAAAATAAAGTCCTTATGATATTAAATTATATTATACCATAAGATGGCACCAAAGGAATTTATCATCATTTCCGCGACTGTAAAAATATAACATAGGACGTAATATTACACAGCTCGGTCCATTGATCCATGCGGCGTGAGCTCTGAAACATTGTGGTGTTTGTTCTGCTTTCAGTGCATTTGACTTCCATTATATACGACTGAACACTGGTTCTCTCACTCTCAGTCAGTTATGTTGCTTCTGCCGCTGTTTATAGCTGTAGATTAGCAATGCAGAGAGACGTATATGCGATGCCCTTTCTTCTAATAAAAAGAAAAATATTTAATCTTGTGAAAAGGGCCATAATATGTGGCCTTTAACTAATATTTACAAAGGTTAAAAATGCAGTAAAATATATTGCTCCATGATAGGTCATGTTAGATAATGTATTAACTAATGTTTAACAAATGTGACCTTATAGTAAAGTGTTATCTACATAATTGTGTTTAATATCGCTGGACAAAGCACTGCACAGAATGACCCCAGTATATTATTATATATTAAAGGAACACTCCATTATTTTTGAAAATAGGCTCATTTTCCAACTCAAATAAAGTTTAAACAGTTGTGTTTTAACATTGTTGAATCCATTCAGCTGATTTCCGGGCTGGCGGTAGCGCTTTTAGCTTAGCTTAACTTAGCATAGATAATTGAATCTGATTAGACTGTTAACATCTCACTCAAAAATGTATTTTCCTATTTAAAACTTGACTCTTCTGTAGTTATATTGTGTACTAATGTACTGGCTGCTATGGCTAGCAACTATACTCTCATTCCGGTGTAATAATCAAGGAACTTTGCTGCTGTATTATGGGCGGAGCAGGGTCAACGATATTCATTAGTACATGATGTAACTACAGAAGAGAAGTTTTAAATAGGAAAAATATCAAACTCTTTGGTAATTTTGGAGTGAGATGCTAACGGCCTAATCAGATTCAATGATCTATGCTAAGCTAAGCTGAAAGTGCTACTCCCAGACCTGGAGATTGGCTGAATAGATTCAAAAACGGTAAAACACGGTAAAACACAACTGTTTAAATCCAGGGGAGTTGAAAAATTAACCTATTTTCAAAATAGTGGAGTGTTCCTTCAGATCATAACCTGTGGAAACATTATTATAACAGGAGAGAAATGTGACCATACCATTGTGATGAAGTGATGTGTAAAGCTTTAGAACACAAGTCAGCAGGAAGAGCAGAACAAAATTTCTCCTCATAAACCGCGTCTGGTTCCTGATTTGTCTTCACCTACAGACAAAACAAGGATAAAAACGTGACATGATGTAACGTGACATACAGCCAAGTATGGTGAATTCCGAGTATTCCCATATTTCCCATTGAGGGTGGAGGGAGTGCTGTACATTTACTCCTCCCACCACAGATAAATAAAAAGTGAGTAAAGCCCAAGAAATAATGGCAGAATTATGAGCAAAATAAAAGAAATCGGAGGATAAATTGCAACGACCACTCACATTTAAATGGATGGTTCACCCAAAAATGTAAATTCTGTCACCAATTAGGTTACTTATCTTCATGTCGTTTTTAAACCAATAAGACTTCAAAACCCAAATAAACTCTGTCCCTATATTGATAGTTTGTTTAACCAAAAGTTTGTGAAAGGGCCTTTTAAGCTGTGTCAGAAGAAATTTTAACACTCATTTAGAAGCAGAGATTCCATTTACCACATTTGATGAGCTCCACGTATGTGTACTAATAAATGTTCATAAAGTATGCGAAAACTAAATTTATTCTAATCATCATACAAAGGGATTATGTCTCAGAAGACTTAGATTAAACGGCTAAATTCATATGGATTTCTTTTACAATGCCTTTTTGAAGTGTCCAATTTTTGGAGGAATGGACTTTCAACAGAAGGACAGAAATTTCATGTCATGTATTTCAATTTAAAATACCTTCATTTGTGTTTCAAAGATGCGTGAAAGTCTTTCTGGTTTGGAATGACATGAAGAGGAGTAAATGATTATAGTAATTACACAACTATGGCACAGAAGGAAGTATAGGAATGCAGTGACAAACTTATGTGATACTAATGAAAACGCTTTTATGAGCTTGTTCTATATCTAGAGTCCAGCTCTGCTGATTCTAGACATTCATCATTCATCTTCTTCCGATGATGCATTTAAATACTATTGTGTAATGTGGGGATAGATATTTCTTGATGCTTCTCCATGTAAGGTCAATAAAATTATAATGTTGTAAGTTCCTGAAAAACATCAATTCAGTTCAGTGTGTCAAAATGTTTCATTAATCATGTATGACATAAATGAATAAACTCAGTATTTAGGCAACACTATGTGCATAAGCATATATCTAGGTATTAGCGTTCAAACTCTGGGAGTGTGTTGTACTCATGAACACTAATAAACTGAACCGATATCTGATAGGTTGGATCTGTTCACTCATCAAATATTGAGTCCTGCTGCTGCTGGAAGTAGTCCAGCTTATCTACACAAGCTCTTACTTTCACCAGTGGAAAATCACTAGTTATCTGTAGCACAAGTGTTAACGACCTCTCGAATGGATCATGCGTTGCTCCACGGACAATGACAGCCTTCATCACAGGCTTTTGTAAGACACAGAGATGGACATGCGTAGTGCGTACCTTTGATCCTTAATCAAATTCATTGACTCATTACGTGAAAAGATTCTTTTTACAAATTTAAAACGCTTCACACCAATCAAAAATGCCATTCCATTATTTTGGAAAAATTCGTAAAAATTAGAGCTCGACCGATATGGGTTTTTGGGGGCCGATAACGATATTAGGGAGTAAAAATAGCGAGATGACATGATATATCAGCCTATATTCTTTAGTGTAGGCTATATTGTAATACAGTATAGTCAAAAGTTTGGACACACTTCCCATTAGTGTTTTTTTTTTTTTTAATTTTAAATCTATTTTTCCCCCTACTTAAAATCAATATTCAGATGACAAAGAAATTGTTCAAAACTTTATTTTGTTTTGATTGTACCTTCTAGGATTTGATGTGCATTTCCCCCTTGGGGTTAAAGTGCAATCAGAAACAACAAGCCAAAAAGACAAGATGGCAGGCCCTGCCATTGTAAACAGTGAAAACATTACATAACATAAAATCTAACAACATTGTTATCTTAAATGTTACATCGTAAAATGTTTGTAAGTCTGTCAGAGGTCTTCACTATATTTTTTTCTTCATGGGAGCCACATTGATTGGGGAAGTCAATCAGAGAGCCACTTTTACCGCAAATTATCAAAAGTTACATCTAGTGTGAGTTTATTAATGGGTTATGTTATAGCCCTGCTTGTTTTTTTTAATGTTTTTATGAAATATCGGTGTTGACTGCATTATCACATCATCATATTGTTTACTGCCATGTGAGCCACAAAAGTAAAGCTTGGCGAGCTGCGCAATGATAACACTGCTGCAGGTTGCTTTTTGGCGGATGTGCTTGTGCTGCCGCGGTCGTCTTCATTTCGTAGGGTGTAACATCTCTCTCACTCGGCAGCATGTCTCTGGCAGACGCTCAGGGGAGGGCTCAGCCCACTCGGAACTACGAGATCCCCAAGTGGAGCATCGGCAGATGTTAAAAAGAAAACCGATTTTCATTCAAACAAATCGATGTAAATTACACATTAATCGTACTTGTACTTTATAGAATACAGAATATATACACAAACACATTTTTTTTTGCAATGATAACTCATAACTTATAATGATGTGACAAATATAGGCCTGTGTAGTGGAGGCAGGGTATTTAATAATTTAACAATAAACTTTATTATTCAAAATGAGTCTGACATCAGTGCACTTAACAGTAGACTTATCTTCACTACAAATAACTTAACACAAATAGAACAAAAAATATACAACTTAAATTAAGAAATTAAACAAGGTAACTGTGTGGGGCAAGCAAGCTACTGCCAAACCAGGCAGGTTTACAGGAAGCATAGCTTTTCCTATATATATATTTCGAAAAATCTCAGAATCGATGTTGAATCATTTCTCAATTCGCGATGCATCGATTTATTTTCCCAGCCCTAGTATGTACGGACCTGTTTTTTATTTATTCATCAAAACTAATACAAATTCCATGAAATTCCACATTATACAGTTAATTCCATTTTTATGACTGGATTCCACAATTCGGGCCATGACTTCTAGCATCGCGGAAATCATTGGGCCCCACTAATTTATCAAACAAATATGAAAAGATGTTCTTAAGAAAATATTAAATTGAACCTAGGAGCTTCTTACAAACTTCCAAGAATTTAGCATAAAAAAAATCTCTTAACTTCTTTCTTAAGATTATCATGAATCTGGCCCATGATGAACTAACAGTCAAAGTTATCAGATAAATGTTAGTTAGTAGCCTCCATCCATTGATTTTCCCCATATCTTCTGGTGCTGTCACATGTAGCAACCTTGACACATGTACAAATCACACTAACAGTGTCCGTTTATGTATTGTCACAGGGTGGCTTTAAATCATCTTGAGAAACCAATGTCGGATGAACACACTCACCTAAATCTGACTGCACAATATGAGTTTATGCCTCCAGAAGATGGACACAGACAGTATTTGTAATACTGAGATTAAATTAATGCTGTAGTCTGTGGACATTTCTGTGAGTCTGAGTGTGTGCAGCTCTACACATGTTGTGGAGCTCAATGTTGGTTACTGTGTTAATGTGGCTTGTGTGTCTGTTAAAGAAAAAATAACATAGATCACAGAGACCGCAGGATTCTTTTCACAGCAGACAAGAAAAATACATAGAAACTGCACAGACCCAACTTAATTGCATGTAAATCACCCTAAATGTCCAAGCAAACACACAGGAATATGCTAGCAACCACCAACACTCTAGCAACCTCATGGTAACACGCAGCAATGTCCCGTCAACCAGGGACGTGCCAGTATATTAAAAACAGACTAGTCAGTGGGTTCATGAAAGCACTGTATAATTATTCTCGATCCTGGATCTGACTCGAGACTCTTTGGATAAAACCAAAACCTCTGGACCATCTGTGTCAAAGCAAAAAAGCAAAAAATAAATACATTTTTAAATATGTTAATATAAAAATTACAAAAGTTTTCTTTAAATAATGTGAATTAAACTACGGATGCACAATATTATCGGACCAATATCAGAATCGGCCGATAATGGCTTTAAATGTAAATATCGGCATCAGCCTGATATGAAAAATGATGCCGATATGTCTTGCTGATAAGAGGAATACATTAACTCAAATATGCACATTCACACAGACAACGTTTTTGCACTTAAAACATTAGATAAAGCACAAAGTGTGCATGTGTGTGTGTTTGTGGGGGGTGTCTTTTAATTTGACAGTTGAAATGCTGTAAAATGATGCACAACATTCACATTGGTCAAACTGTCGGTCATTGTCGCGTTGGGGCGGGTTAAGAAATTGGCATTTTATTGCGGGACGGGTCACTAAAAACTAAAATTTTACAAATACATTTATGTTGCATGTAATTTAGTGGTGGAAATTTTGATTCTTTACAGAGATTCGTTGATTTTCAGGTCGTTCACCAAAATGATTCATTCACTGATTCGTTCAGTGACCATTTCTTCATATTACACAAATACGCCAGCAGTTGGCGAAAAAGAGTGTCTTATGTGTTATGTCTTAAGTCAACCAACAAATTTACTTGTGGCAAAAACTGATTTGGCTTTATTAAAGTGTGTGCATGATCGCATTAAATAGTCTAAATAAATTGTTCAGACTATCAAAGCACAAGGTTTTATTCGGGGATTAAACATGGAGTTATGTTCTGTATTCCAAATATGAAAACAAGCGTAATTGCACCAATAACTGCGCTTTGTATCTGCTGATTGCTGCTCGAGATTTACATGCATGGGCGACTGACCCTGACCCTAGATACTCTCATTCATTTCATTCACGAATGAGATGTATCAGTTCATTCAACTCATTCACCTAGAATATCGTATTCGTTCACTACATTCAACAAATCACATGGTCCATCACATCTTGAGCTTTGACAGGATGAAACAGTTCACAGAGCTGTTCACGAGCTGCGCATGCGCTTCTAATAGCGCAGCACTCGCGCGCTGCCGTGGGAGGAACTTCATTGAACGAGAAATGAGTCTTTTAATGTCTATGGTCAGTGGATTACGTAAACGAGAATGATTCGTTCACCTAAAAGATTTGTTCACGAACGAACCATCATAGTGCAATTACCTATATCCTATATGAAATATCTGGAATAGATATTTTCATATTTTATTAGGTTCTTTGATAAGGTTACGATACGAAGGTATAAGTAGCAACGTAACTTCCGTGTGTCCCGATGCGCGGGGTGGGTCGGAGCGGGTCAAGAAATGTAGGCAGGCCAAATAATTTCATAAAAGCAGGACCCGCGGGTTGGAAAAGAACCCGACCCGCGCATCACTAGTGCAAATTTAGCAGTCTACCAGTTTAAGCTCGGCACACTATAAAGATAAAATATTTAAACGTATATAAACTGGTTACCTGTTAGATAATGGTTAGTTGACAATCACAAACCCTTACTATACTGATTACTATTTATTTATTTATTTATTTGACAGACACCGTCTAGTGCAACTTTTCAATGCATCATTAGTCTATCAGCATTTGAGTTCTCTAGGAACTGAACCCATGACCACAGTGTTTTCGAGCACCATGCTTAACTAGTTGGGCTACAAGAACCACCCAAAACACCTAAGCATCACGGCAGACAGCTTGACACAAAATGTATACAATTATTAATGGATGGAGAAGCTGTGCTGTAATGGAAGACGTGTTTTATTCTATGCTGACACATGCACATCCTCATTATTAGCCCAGCTTTGAACATCTCCCAGGAACAGGCCTGAGGTTCTTCAGATCCGTCTGAAAGCCTCCCGCAATAACAGCACTTAGGGTCTGCTGTGTTCTCACGTGTATTCTTAAACTGGACAGTTAACACCTTTGAGCTATACTGGTTTCGTCTTCTTTGGGAGATGTGGTATACGACACACTTACAACACTACAGTAGATTATTGCAAGTGCACGGTCACCAGGACATGGATCAGGTATCGGCCTGACCTGAAGGCATTCAACCCCCCCATGCGGTTTACTACACAGGGCATTGACAGGATGAGAGGCTGGACAAATTCCCTCAGCAGCTCCTCATAGCTGATACTGTTAGTACACTATAGTATGCTGCATGCATACTGTCATAAGGTTATATTAAGCTTTCAGAAGAAGGTGGACCAGAAGTGCTGGATGCAGAACCAACACCATATTGTGTTAAAAATACATCTGCTATCTTTGCATGTGTGTGTTTGCTTGTAGAGATGGATGAAGGTCTTAAAAATAAGCTGTCATATTATTAAATGCCTTCAACAGCCCTGAAGAGCAAGACATTGTAATAAAAGCACTGCATGTCAAAGATATAAACTCCTTATGAATAATGCATCAAAGCCTCATTAACATAATGACATAATACGTTTGATATGGGATTTGATGCAGTAAATAAAAGCAACAATCGCTGTTAAAAGCGCAAGATGGCTGTCTAATAATGTAAGTACACTCACATGTCATGAAGGGATTGTGTGTCTGTCATGTATCCCGCTCCTCCGTCAAGGAAATACACGAATATTAATACATCAACGCTTGCACGATCACACAGCTCGCGCTTCTCCTCTCACGACGCATGTTTCTCTCGTAATAAATTAGTCTTCGGTTAACGACAGTAACCAGGGAAAGACAAAGACACAACAGAGCCACCGGCTGCCACCATCCCACTTCATGATCGCGCTGTTGGAAATACGATTCCTACTATTGCGACGGTTTGGCTCATTAATATTAATTAGATCGGGTGCCAGGCACGTTATCTAATTAATATTGATAAGATAGTACCTTTGTTTATTCGTCAGCTGTAAAGGGCCCGCCTACCAAAGCATTCCTTTCAGCCAATCAGAAAGGCCTAATGATTGACCACGACGTTACCTAATTAATATTTCAGGAGCGGGTTTATCCTCTCGTTCACCGTAGTACGGCTGGTCCTGTCAGATTAGGCGGAGGCTCATCAGACCGGCTCACGCAAGCGCTGTTAAATCGCTTCCGTGACAAAAAAAATGAAGACTCTAAGGTAATAATAAACATAAAACAAAAGTTACTTAAATTATGCTAAAATAAGTATAATGTCGACGGTGTGGCTGTTTGTTTGGGATTATCATTTGAACAGCAGCGCCGCGCATAGGACCATTTAAAATCTAAATCGGTGATTAAAAGGGTCATATGATGCTGCCAAAAAGAGCATTATTTGGTGTAATGACATTTTTATGCGGTTTAAGTTTCAAAAAACACATTTCCACGTACTGTTATGCAGCCAAGAAGCGGTCAAGTGTTTCAGAGAAATCCTATATTCGACCAAGACCCCCAAAACACACTGGGACATAACAGCCCTAAAATAAACATAGACAGACATCAACAAGAATCACTTTATTAACATGCAATTAATAAAAAAAGAAAAAAATTACATCACAAGTCTACAACAGTAACATACGAAACCAGTTCAATACGATAAAACAAATATAAACAGTAAGGTGGCATGCAGAGACCCTCAAATTCTTACTCCACACTCAATACCCATGACACACACAAGAAGGTTAAACACAGCACTCCATGTGGACACACAATACAGGGTACTATGGTCAACCCCTCCCACCTAAAACCGCCCACAAAACAAAACCCAGATGAGTTCCAGACAAAACTCTTTAAACTATGACAAAACAGAGCAGAGCAGAATGCAGTCATTAACTTGATGTTTATTAGGCTTCAATTAAAATTAATTGGAAACCGCTGAACGTGAAATTAAACCTGCTGGATATTGAACAGAAAAACAGTTATTCATAAAAAAAATAAGTTACAAACATACAAACAAATTTTCATGGACTAACCTGAAAACTGGCACTAGCATGCGTGACAGACTGAAGGATAACCCAGCTGCTAACACTAATTTAAAGAGCCACATATCTAAAAGGGGCAGTACCAAGGATGATGCATCCCAAGCAGCCAAACACGCCCCTCTTTTATATTCACAACACAGGTACTATTAGGCTCATGAAACTTACCCAACTGACCTACACAATGAAGTACAAACACTGATTGGTTCATGCCAGCCAATCATACTGGGTACATACAGTACCTCACTCTGCTACATGGACATTATTGTTTCTCCTCTATACCCCGCCTTTCTGAAACACATTGTTTTTTACAAAGCTCATCGGTCTGAAAAGCGAGGTTCCTGGTCCCTGCAGTGGAAGCACAACGGCTGCATCCGAAAACTTAGGCAGGTGGCTTGCTGCCTTGCTGTCTAATCAGGCGATGACTTTGCAGGCAATGTTTTTGCACAAAGGCACCACATGTAACGGATTTTGGAGTAAGGATTTAATGATCTACAGCAAAATATAGAGAGCTTTGGTGATAACTAAGTGGATATTTCATTACTACAATATTAATTTTTCGCTAGAAATGACATAAAAAGTGGAAAACGTTGTTCAGAAACATACATTTACACACAAACTGACCACCGACCGCAACTTTGAGACGCCATCTTTATTTTTTGGCTTAACTGTCACAGAATGGAATGCACAGGATTGTGGGATATCAAAGGCAGCGAAGGATACATCTATGCTGCCTTCAAAAACAGCCAGATGAAGGCATCTCAGGAGACAGGAAATGAAGCTGACATTGATTTCGGACGTGCCTTGATGCCTTCCTACCTTGGAATGCGACATCCGAAAGGCAGCATTTTTCAGTTTTCGGATGCAGCCAACGAGTACCAGCTCAAAGTCCCTTGTTCCTGGGTAAAGTTCCTGTGGTGGAAACGTGGCTTAGCTTGATTTGCGACTTTAGTCTTTGCAACTTTACAGATCTTCTATATGCACCTAGAGCTTGTAACACTCCAAAGTCGCATATGAAATTGCATAATATGACCCCTTAAACAAAAAAAGTGTAGTGGAAAAAAACTAGATAACAGAGAAATATTAAATGGCATGTTATCCCTCAAGTAGTTTTAAAAACCTGTCAAGAACCTGGCAGGGAAACTCTTGTATAGACACAGGTTTAGTAACTACATGCCACAGATAGTGTTTGGATACATCATGGTCCTCAAAACTAATTTCAACACCATCCCAGGCAATTAAATTGCCATAGACAAGAATTAATTAACAATAAAACATGCAAACGCAACATGACACTCACACACACATTGATTGTCTGTATGAGAAATTATTACATACATTTAGGCTATTCTGAAATGTAATTTTAGTGACAAAAACTCTGCATATAAAAGTTGTAGTTTCGATATAATGAGGAGAAAATCTCACTGTTACTGTTTTATCATGCAGCTTATAATATTATGGGCACAGTCTCTAGAATCTATTCTGCTATATCACACAGTTTCACTGATGATCCATAATAAACCCAAAACCCCGGATAGAGCGGCTGAGCGAATGTGGTCTGGACTGAGTGTATGAGGGTCATTGTGTCAGAAATGTTGTAGAAGGACAGAGTTCCTGCGCTGTGATCCACATACACTCCTATTCTGTGGTTGGACACTACAGGGAGAACAGTCTTTAAGTTATTGTGCCAGAACAAACATCTGGAGGGAGAGCAGAACAAACTCCAAGACTGATCATTACCTCCAAACACACACTCAGTACCCTCTCCCTTCCTGCTGATGCTCTTATATGAGACTGATAGACACACACACATCCCACTCCACTCAGTCTCCCAGTAACAGCGTCCACACACACTCTCTACACAACACCTGACACACATCAAATCTGTCTGGATGATCGGGATACGGCTGCTCTGTGTCAGTAACTGTGATCACTCTATTTTTCTCAGACAGACAGAAGAATTTGTTTACTGTTTTGGTATCCAGAGTGAGCTGATGGGAATCTAATGGAGAGAAAACACATAAGAATCTGTTTTTTTACTCCCTCTTTTCATATATTTGAACTGTTAATGACATCTGTTTAATATTTCACCAGACCATCTTTTAAATTATCAGCTGAACACTTCAATCATGTTTTCATTCACATTCTAAAGGAAGTACATGAATAGACTCAGAGAGGATTTCTGCATTGTTTTTAGTGACTTACACTGAAGGAAGTCATTCCTGGTCCAGGGAATCATGTTGGTGGATGTGACTATAGCATTCAAAAGACATGGACAGTGTCACTGTCGTGTCAAGAGAAATCTATTAAAAGGTTAGTTCACCCCAAAATGAAAATTCTGTCATTAATTACCCACCCTTGTGTCGTTCCAAACCAGTAAGACCTTTGTTCATCTTTGGATCAAAAATGTAAATGTTTTTGATGGAATCTGAGAGCTCTCTGACCCTCCATAGATAACAACGGAACTGTAATGTTCCCATACTAAGAAATGTAGCAAGGACATTGGTAAAATAGGCCAAAAAGAACAATTTATTTAACAGTTCTTTTCCCCTAAAATGTTTGACTAGAGTGAGTAATTAATTTCATAATTTTTGTTTTGGGGTGAACTAATCTATTCTTAAGACATTTCTAATATATGTTCAGATGAATCTCAAAATCTGTACCTCTTTCAGAGATCTTTTTGAGTTCCTCATTGAAGACATCCTCCAGTTTGTCCCTCAATTGACAGATGGATTTTCTCACGCCATCAAAGGAAAAGAGAGAACTGAAGGGAATCTTGGGTACGTCTGTAGATTCAAGAGGTGCTGAGAGAGACCGGAAACTCTAGAAAACAGATATCACAATCCATCAGCTCCATACTTTAACCAATAACTTGCATTACTATCAGATTTGGGTGACTCCTGTTGACTTTAATTATTTTAGTAATTCACCTTAGTCCAGCACTTTCTTCTAATTTAAGTTATGTGACTAAAGAGCCACAAATTTTTGCATTCGCTACACACTATATGCAAAGGAAATAGCTTGGATGATATAACATAAACGTCCATGGATGATATAACATAAACGTCCATGTAACAGGCCAAGCACATCAGTGGTTGGCCTGAACAACGGAGAAACAAGGAGGGCGGGGAAAACTCAGATCAACCAGGCAGACGCGGTGAGCTGTCAAACCATCCAAACACACACACACACAAACACACTCACAACCCCAAAAGGCAGGCGATTAGCCCCGAGCCCCAACAGAAATGTGTTTGCAAAACAAAACAAAATCTAAAACTAACAAAACCATTAATGAAACTATCTAAAACTAAAGTGAAATTTAAAACAAAGTTGAAAACGATATTAAAATAAAAACTCATTTAAAAATGCAAAACTATTATAACCTTGTGACAAACGTAAGGTTAACTGCAAAGTAGTTGGCTAGAACTCCAGCTTGTCACTATTGAAAGAGACAAAAATGTACATGAATAGTAATTATACAGAATAAGGCGGTCTGTCAAAATAAAACCATTAAAATATCAAGTAAATAAGTATTGTCATACTTGGTGCCGCAGTGACACTCTTGTCCCAAATATTATTTCTATACCACGATACTCAATAATTTGTCCCACAGTGAGTAATTTTACTACACAAAATTTGAGGGTTCCCCCACTTGCCAAATCCCACTTTAACCACTGACAACAAGTATAGTATAGTTACCATTATTTATAACTATTCATTAGTTAATGGCACTGTCTAACCCAATTTCATGAAAGTGCGTATAAACAGAACACCAAATAAAAAACTTGTGGTATTGATAAGCAAAAATGGACTTTTGTTGACTTTGGGGTAGATAGATTGTACGTGAAATCTGCGTATCCTATGCACGCTAACAAATTTTGTATCATATGCTCGTGAAAACCGTGTATTATATGCATGCCAAACACATGCATATCCTATATGTCCATGTGTTCCAAAGTCCATTTTTGCATATCAGTATCATGAGTTTTCATTTTATTTGTCGTATTACTTACAAGCATTTTCATGAAACTGGGCTCCACTGTCCTGAAACCCTACAAGAACTTTAGAATGTTCAATGTCAGGTTTTGTCTGGTTTCAGTACACCAAATCATTGCTAATATACAACCTCACTTCTTGCCATAGCTCAAATTCATCAGCGAGTTACAGACCAACTGTTTTATTCCAGTAAGCTGCTCATTTTGCATGAATTGTTTCAGTTTGGGTCTTCTGTCATAGCAGGAAGTTCTTCTAGATCTTGGTTACCTGCAAGAAATGAATGTGATTCTGTGTCTGTGAAAGCTGTTCCAGCTCTGTGTCTCTCCTCTTAAGATCAGCAATCTCCTGCTCCAGTTTCTCCAATCGTCCTTCAGCTTGACTCACTGCAGCCTTTTCCTGATCTCTGATCTGCTGCGTGACCTCAGAGCGAATTTTCTCAATAGAGCGTATGAGCTGAGTAAAGATCCACTCACTGTCCTCCACTGCTGTCTTTGCAGAGCGCTGTTAGTAATCACATCATAATAACACAGTAGGCTTCAGTGGAACTGAAAGAGCTCCACCACTAGAAGAGTGTCCAAATCGAGACCTCTTAAATTTCTTTTTTCTTAACACTTACCTTATAAAACTCCACATCCTCTCTCAGTTGCTTAAGATCTTTCTTTCTCTGCTGGATTCTATGATGGAAGGTTCTTTGCATGTACTTTAACTGTTTCTGGAGGACAAATAAATTACAGTAAATGTTAAAAATACTATAATGAAAACAACTGATATTATTCAAGTATTAATGCTAAGCCAAAATGATTTTTTTTCTGAAATTCGATTATAAATTAACATAAAATTTAAACACTCTCAAATGACACACAAAACCACATTAAAGCCCGATCCCAATTCAATTTTATACCCCTTGAAAATATTCTCCTAAGGATAGGGACACCACTACTATGCCGTCACATGTCATTATACGTCGTCTAGCTCCTACAATACACACATATACTGGTGTGCTGGTGTGCATTAGAGCCTTTAATTATTGTTCTGTATTAATGCGCTGCCTACTGACACACACTCAAGCATATTGGAAATCGCGTAGCTCACACATCCAGGAGAAAAACTTGTCAACGCTGCCCCACAACTTTTATTAAATAAGTTTAAATACTGAATCGCTACATTATATTTTTAAGCTGCGAGAGGATAAAATCACTGTTTTTAAGTAAACTCACTCTAAAAAGAGAAACGCACAGACGCGCATAAATGCAACTTCCATCTCTCTCTCTCTCTCTCTCACACACTCAGTGTTTGAGAAAAGGGTTTAGTGATTTCTAAATATTGGGAGGACTAGCCCTGCTCAATGTCTACGGTGGTTATCGCCCTGATCAGTCATGAAAATATGTTGTGGTTTCCTACTATCTGCAGTCTATAATGTTGTGACGTTAGCAAATATTAGCAATTTTTTTCTAACATTTCTTTGAGTAACATGACCGGTAATATGAACTCAATTGAATGTAACATAAAACAAATGATTACTTTTGTTAAAATCTTTATTAATGCCCAAAATGCTTACATTTATGTGTCTTTTTGTTCACTCAGGCAGCCAAGTTGCCGAGATAAATCATACCCCTTCGTTTGAAGTGTGGTCCCGAAAAATCTTCATTTGAATGGCTGTCTGGCCCTTCCCCTTCCCCTATCCCTCCAACCAAAAGAGAATCGAGACACCACTACCCTTTAACGTGAATTGGGATTGGGCCTAAGTGCTCTTTTGCAGATAATCATATAGCTCTCTCTCAGCATCAACCATATCCTGGCATACAAACTGCAGGATGATGAGTCTCCACAAGCAAAGTTAGACATTTTGGATCTTAACATTTTTGATGGGAACAACATTAGGGTGAGTCAATGCATTGAATGGGGATATATATATATATATATATATATATATATATATATATATATTAGGGGAACTATCCCTATTTTTACACGGATCCTCATTGTGAAAAGCGAGGTGTGCACTGATTGGCCAGCTATCCAAGTGCGTTGTGATTGGTCAAATGTGTCAAGCATTTGATGGAAATGTAACGCCCCTCAATGTATACTGTCATGGCGTGTCCCAGTCAGAACCAGGCTTGACAGGACAAAAACAATTATTAAACCCATTATAAACGAGGCAGTCGTTGCATCCAGTGGGAACATAATTACTGGTTATAATGACTTATGTTGTCTTTTTACACATTTCGTCACGCCTCATAAACATGACACTTTTGGAAGGCCAACACACAGCCTCTCCACAAAATGGCATCCACAGAACCAGAGAGAATAAAAGGTACACCTTCTTTCTTTGCATGAACATTTGGGCAGTGTTTTGCAAATCTTCCCACATAATGATTGACTTAGAGATGTGGGGATGTGTTAGAACAAGCTGTTCCGGGGGGCTCTTTGGATTTGAGACTTTAGTCTTAGTAACTTTACAGATCTTTATGCACCAAGAGCTTGTAAGACTCCAAAGAGAAAGGAAAACTTGAAGTTCATACCTGTTTCTCTGTCCTCTGTGATGCAGCTGATTCAATGTTGTGGTTTTTATGCTCATATTTTGTACATAGTACACAAATGCATTGTTGGTCAGTGATACAGTACATGTCCAGCTGTTTATCATGCTCACAGCAGATCATCTCCTGCAGTCGTCCAGTGGCATCTGTCAAATTGTGTTTCTTTTCTTTAAAGAAACTCTCATGTTGCTCAAGATGAGTTTGACAATAAGAGTTTAGACACACCAGACAGGACTTGACGGCTTTGTATTTTCTTCCAGTACAGACATCACACTGCACATCTTCAGCTCCAGCGTAACAATCAAAAGGAAGTTTAGTCTTATTCAGTTTCTCCACCACTTCAGCTAGGATGGTGTTTTTACCTAAAAACAGGTCTTGGACTGAAGGTCTGTCTGCACTGAGGACAGCTGTAGACTTTCATCTGGTCCTCCTGATCCCAGCAGTCTGTAATACAGCTCTTACAATAACTGTGTCCACAGGGAATGGCAACTGGATCTTTCAGGAGTTCCAAACACACTGGACAGATAAACTCATTTTGATCCACTGAAATTCTGGCTTCTGCCATGTTACTGAATATATACAGAGTGAAACAAACAAACATACAACAGCTCAATACACTTACGATTCCTTCCTTAAACTAATTTCCTATTTCCTGGTCCTGTATTTCTATGACATGTAAAACTGGTTTGCCTGCAAGTCTGTAAAAAGTCCACAAGATGTCAGTCTCAGACAGACCCTCACAGGATAAGAGTTACACAGAAGTAAGACTGCAGTAATACTTCACCCCAATTACTACTTATACAGGTGCTGGTCATATAATTAGAATATCATCAAAAAGTTGATTTCACTAATTCCATTCAAAAAGTGAAACTTGTATATTATATTCATTCATTACACACAATTTGATGATTATAACTGACAACTAAGGAAAATCCCAAATTCAGTATCTCAGAAAAATTTAATATTGTGAAAAGGTTCAATATTGAAGACACCTGGTGCCACACTCTATTCAGCTAATTAACTCAAAACACCTGCAAAATCCTTTAAATGGTCTTTCAGTCTAGTTCTGTAGGCTACACAATCATGGGGAAGACTGACTTGACAGTTGTTCAAAAGACGACCATTGATACCTTGTACAAGGAGGGCAAGACACAAAAGGTCATTGCAAAAGAGGCTGGCTGTTCACAGAGCTCTCTGTCCAAGTACATTAATAGAGAGGCGAAGGGAAGGAAAAGATGTGGTAGAAAAAAGTGTCCAAGCAATAGGGATAACCACACCTTGGAGAGCATTGTGAAACAAAACCCATTCAGAAATGTGGGGGAGATTCATAAAGAGTGGACTGCAGGTGGAGTCGGTGCTTCAAGAACCACTATGCACAGAAAAATGCAAGACATGGCAGATCCTTTTCCTATTTTTCCTCTGGAATAACCTACCTAACATTTTTCTCCATTCTGTCACCGATGGAGTTTGGGTTCCTTGCCGCTGTCGCCTCTGGCTTGCTTAGTTGGGGTCACTTCATCTACAGTGATATCGTTGACTTGATTGCAAATAAATGCACAGACACTATTTAAACTGAACAGAGATGACATCACTGAATTCAATGATTAACTGCCTTTAACTGTCATTTTTCATTATTGACACACTGTTTTCCTAATGAATGTTGTTCAGTTGCTTTGACAGAATGTATTTTGTTTAAAACGCTATATAAATAAAGGTGACTTGACTTGACATGGGTTTCAACTGTCGCATTCCTTGTGTCAAGCCACTCTTGAACAACAGACAGCGTCAGAAGCGTCTAAAGACAAAAAGGTCTGGACTGCTGCTGAGTGTCCAAAGTTATGTTCTCTGATGAAAGTAAATTTAGCATTTCCTTTGGAAATCAGGGTTCCAGAGTCTGGAGGAAGAGAGGAGTTGTTTCGCCTGTTGTAGTTCCGTATAAGGAATCTGGGTGGTATCACACTAGTATCACAGCGTTCCAGAAATACAAGGTCCATGTGGCAGCATACAGACTTGTCAGAAGGACTTTCACAGAAACCAGCGACAACTCCGAACATACTGTATCATACTGAGTCACTGCTTAGCTTAATTTAAATCATCCTGGCTATCACAATGGGAAAATGTACATTTAACAATCTATGGCTCAAAGATGGAGCGTTTAGTAGCTGGCTCAAGTCCGTTGCTAACAATCGGTATCAAGCATCCAAACACATGCGGAGAGAGAGCCCCGTATCACGGACAGTCCCTCCTGTACATGAACGAACAAATACTAATTGCAGTTTTGAACAAACAAAAGGATGTGAAAGAACCAAATTCAGTACCACGGTGTTCAGGGCTCACACAGAGAAAGGCGTCTCAAAACGCTTGTACACCGAATTAGCTTCTTTTTGCTCTTGTGCCGACAAATACATACAAAATATGTCAAAATACCTGCCTTGGAAAGTATGCTCGAAAAAAAATTCTTTTTCAGTTATTTGTCAGTTATTTCTTAAGTGAAAGTAAACAATTGAGGAAAAAGATGCGCTCATCGTCTCTTAAAGTGACCGCGCCTTATTTAGCTACTAGCTGCTGTAATGTTAATCCAAGAAAATGAAAGAAAAAATCACTCACTGTTCTTGACTGCATTACTTTGTAGTTTTAACAAGAATTCATGCACAGTCAAACCAAAAATTATCCAGACTCCATATATAATTTTTGATGTACATATTTTACTAGTAGGTACAGGACACTAATACATTTATGTAAGTGAGTATAAGCAAACTGTGACATATTATACCCAAAGAATCTTCATACAGTGAACTACTATTGAAATACAGGTCCTTTTCAAAAAATTAGCATATTGTGATAAAGTTCTTTATTTTCCATAATGTAATGATAAAAATTAAACTTTCATATATTTTAGATTCATTGCACACCAACTGAAATATTTCAGGTGTTTTATTGTTTTAATACTGATGATTTTGGCATACAGCTCATGAAAACCCAAAATTCCTATCTCAAAAAATTTGCATATTTCATCCGACCAATAAAAGAAAAGTGTTTTTAATACAAAAAAAGTCAACCTTCAAATAATTATGTTCAGTTATGCACTCAATACTTGGTCAGGAATCCTTTTGCAGAAATGACTGCTTCAATGCGGCGTGGCATGGAGGCAATCAGCCTGTGGCACTGCTGAGGTGTTATGGAGGCCCAGGATGCTTCGATAGCGTCCTTAAGCTCATCCAGAGTGTTGGGTCTTGCGTCTCTCAACTTTCTCTTCACAATATTCCACAGATTCTCTATGGGGTTCAGGTCAGGAGAGTTGGCAGGCCAATTGAGCACAGTAATACCATGGTCAGTAAACCATTTACCAGTGGTTTTGGCACTGTGAGCAGGTGCCAGGTCGTGCTGAAAAATGAAATCTTCATCTCCATAAAGCTTTTCAGCAGATGGAAGCATGAAGTGCTCCAAAATCTCCTTATAGCTAGCTGCATTGACCCTGCCCTTGATAAAACACAGTGGACCAACACCAGCAGCTGACATGGCACCCCAGACCACTGACTGTGGATACTTGACACTGGACTTCAGGCATTTTGGCATTTCCTTCTCCCCAGTCTTCCTCCAGACTCTGGCACCTTGATTTCCGAACGACATGCAAAATTTGCTTTCATCCAAAAAAGTACTTTGGACCACTGAGCAACAGTCCAGTGCTGCTTCTCTGTAGCCCATTTCCTGCACACGCCTGTGCACGGTGGCTCTGGATGTTTCTACTCCAGACTCGGTCCACTGCTTCCGCAGGTCCCCAAGGTCTGGAATCAGTCCTTCTCCACAATCTTCCTCAGGGTCCGGTCACCTATTCTCGTTGTGCAGTGTTTTTTGCCACACTTTTTCCTTCCCACAGACTTCCCACTGAGGTGCCTTGATACAGCACTCTGGGAACAGCCTATTCGTTCAGAAATTTCTTTCTTTGTCTTACCCTCTCGCTTGAGGGTGTCAAAGATGGCCTTCTGGTCGGCAGTCTTACCCATGATTGCGGTTTTGAGTAATGAACCAGGCTGGGAGTTTTTAAAAGCCTCAGGAATCTTTTGCAGGTGTTTAGAGTTAATTAGTTGATTCAGATGATTAGGTTAATAGCTCGTTTAGAGAACCTTTTCATGATATGCTTATTTTTAGATATAAATGTTTTATCTATCTATCTATTTATAAAATTGGGAACAAAAATTATTCAGCACTTTATAAAGCACCATGCATTGCTTATGTGTTTTATTTTTTTCTGAATTGCTAATGCAACCTTTTCACACCACAGTCTGAACAAAATGAAGCATTGCTTGGTAATTGTTTAACAAAGTATTGATGGTAGTGTAAATATTGTCATAATAACAGTTGTCTGTAGTTTTGGTTGATAGTAATCCATTACATACATTTCCATCAAAGTTATTACATTATCAAGACGAGTTTAACTCTAAATTCTTGTCATATTTTATAAACATTTTAAAAGCAATAGCAAATAAAGTGTAATACTGTGAGAAATGTTCAAGGTGTATATATGCAATAAATTTTGGTTTGATTGTATATTTAATTTTTGCATTGAAGACTCACCAGGGCTATTTTACATTTAATTATTATTTTCTGTACCTGAACACCTACAAACTTAAACTTAAATATTGTGTAAATAGTAAAAATAAAGAAAAATTAACAAAAAAACTAGTTAAACAATTTCAAACAGGGCCCACTGGTACAACCTTCACCGGGGCCCCGCAGACCCCAGCTATGGCCCTGGACACCTACAAACTTGAGAAAAACGTAAATATTGTGTAAATAGCAAAAATAAATAAAAATGAACGAACATACAAGTTAAACAATTTCAAACAGGTCCCACTGGTACAACCTTCACCGGGGCCCCGCAAACCCCAGCTATGGCCCTGCCTGTGGGTGTTGAATACTGTGACCAAACACCAATAACACTTGTTATTTTGGAAAGTAATGCCATAAAATAATTGATACTTCACAATGTTACAATTGTTAGGTGTTCCTGTGTTCTTGATACACAAGAAAAATAAGTGCGAAGGCTTCAGTTTCTTGATCTTAAGAAATAATAGAATAACTCTTTAAATAATAAAACTTGTTACTTTCAATGAAAGTCAATAATAAAAAAAGACTTTTGAAAGTTATTTATCATAATTTGTGTAGGTCAAAAATTCAAATCCTAATAGTCATAAAAAGGTCTTAAAAAGTCTTAAATTTGACTGATTAAACCCTGCAGAAACCCTGTACAAAGCATCAAGACTTTAATCAGAGACTGCATCCCGACACTCGTTCCAGGCTAAGGCAATGCAAGTATTGTACATTTAACTAAATGAAACAGAGGTTTAGTATTAGCTTAAGACCCTGTTATAAACAGCGCTGATGGTTTTTATTCGGGTGATTAATTGACTATTTTCATGACTGCATTCTCTGGTTTTCCTGATGGTATCATCCATCAAATCTAATTCGCCCTTTCCCCTGTATGGGTGATTGATTGTATGTTTGTTTGTTTTTTGGACTATTTTGCATTAGGTTTTAGTAAAAAAAAAAATGTGTGTCTCCAGGGTAAGATTTGAGGAAAGGGGCTATAGATGGACGTTATCTGGGGTCAGGTCGAATATCATTCATCACTCAGGAACTGTAGATGCAAATTGGAGTTCTACACAGGGAAATGATTCAGTTCTACATCATTCAAAGCTCTACTGCATCCATAATTCTTGGCCTAGACTGGTTTTGCCGACATAACCCCCTTGTTTCCTGGACTGAGGAATAGATCTGTCAGTGGAGTAAGTCATGCTACTCTCATTGTCTTGCCACAGTTTTACATTTGCCTGTTTGTTCTGTTAGCCTGTCTAGAGGGGGACCTAGTCAATCTGCCATCAGAGTATGCAGACCTGAGGTAGGGTCTTATGCAAGAATAAGGCCACCCAACTGCCTCCTCATCACATTAATGACTGCGCCATTGAACTATTGCCTTGAGTTACACCCCCCGATGGCCGCATATTGCCTCTCTCTCAGCCTGAATCAGAAGCAATGAGGAAGAAAATTGAAGATGAGCTGGCTAAGAGCTTCAATCAACGTCACCTGCATCTGCTGGTTTCTTCTTATTTAATAAGAGATATGGAGAACTCCGACCATGGATCGACTATCGGGGGTTAAATGAAATGATGGTAAAGTTCCGTTACCCTTTACTACTCATCCCTGCAGCTCTGAAACAGCTCTGTTCAAACAAGTATTATATGAAATTGGATTTACGGAGTGCTTACAACTTGATTCACATTCGGAGGGGGGACAAGTGGTAGACAGCTTTCTCCACATGCACTGGCCACTATGAATATTTGGTTATACCACTTGGACTTGTCAGTAGTCCGTCCGTCGTCCAATGCTTTATCAACTAGGTCTTCTGAGATATGCTTAACAAAACTGTGATTGTATACATCGACAAAATCCTGCTATTTTCTACTTCTCTTCAAGAACATGTCCAGCATGTCCGAGCCATACTCCAATGACTGATTCAGTACATGCTCTAAGCCAAGGCGGAGAAATGTGAGTTACACCAAACATCTACGACTTTTATCAGTTCTGAGGGGGTAACCATGGATGAGAACAAAGAGCAAGCAGTCTTAACCTGTCCTCAACCCTCTACCATAAATGAGCTGCAGTGCTTCCTGGGATTCACCAACTTCTATAGGAGATTTATCAGAAATTTAATCTCTGTGTCAGGTCCTCTTACGCCACTGGTGAAGAAGGATATTAAGTATCTATTATGGTCAGATACAGCCATCGAGGCTTTTCATCTGCTGAAGCAAAGTTTCAACACAGCTCCAATACTCCACCACCCAGATCCAGAACTCCCGTTTGTCATTGAGGTTCATGTTGCTAATAGTGGTCTTGGTCTGCACTCTGAGCATCATGGAACCCCACCCAAACTGTATACATGTGCCTTCTATTCCCGCAAGTAGAGTGTCACGGTGTCTGGTCTGTGTTTCCCTGGGTGTCCTAGTATTTGGAATCCTGTTCCTGTTTGTTAGTTTGTTTGTTTTTTGGACTGATTTTGGTTATGACCCCTTGCTTGTTTGATACTGATTTTGGATTACCCAATAAACTCCCACTGCTCGTGGATCTCTTGTCTCCTGTGTCCCAGTCGTTACAGAAAGACTCCATCATGTCTAGATCCAGCGGTGTGGGACTTCATATCCGTTCCCCAGCCAGTATGGAGGAGCAGAGGGCGAGATTCCTCAAATTAACCACCCTCCGTCAAGAGGGGAATGAGGTGGGTGGTTTTGCACAAGTATTCTGGACCCTGGCTGGAGGAATGTGATATAATGATGCAGTCCTAAAGGACCTTTTCAACGCCGGTCTGGATAACCCTGTGCCAGAAAGGGAGATGAATGAGCTGGAGATCTTTGATTTTTGGAGGTTCGTAATGTACCTGCAACATCGGTCTCAGTGGGATACCCCAGCCACACCTGTCTCTCCAGGTTGGATGGCCGACTCTAGGCCGGTGTCTCCAGACAGGATGACCACCACCAGCCCAGCGCCACAGCACAATAAGGCCGCCAGCCCAGCGCCATCGCGCAAGATGGCCACCAGCCCAGTGCCACAGCACAAGGTGGCCGCCAGCCCAGAGCCATGGCACAAGATGGCCGCTGGTCCAGTGCCTCTGCACAAGATGACAGCCACAGGTGACCCTCCAGAGTCGAGTCAGGTTCCCGTTGACCCTCCAGGGTCGAGTCAGGTTTTCTTTGACCCTCCACAGTCGAGTCAGGTTCCTGTTGACCCTCCAGAGTCGAGGCAGGTTCCCCTTGATCCTCCAGAGTCAGGTCAAGTCACCGTTTACACTCCAGAGTCAGATCAAGTCACCATTTAAACTCCAGAGTCAGGTCAAGTCACCATTGACACTCATGAGTTAAGCACTACCACAGTTAGACCTCAGGAGTCAAGTCAAGTCACCAGTGTTCTTCATGGGCAAAGTCAAGTCACCGACTATCTTCATGAGCAAAGGCAAGTCACCATTGATCCTCATGGGCAAAGTCAAGTCACCATTGATCTTCATGAGCAGAGTCAGGTCACCAGTGATCTTCATGAGCAAAGTCAGGTCACCAATGATCTTCATGAGCAGAGTCAAGTCACCATTGATCTTCCTGAATCCATTCAAAACACAACGGATCTACCAGAGTCTGTCCACGTCTCTGCTGAACTAACAGAGTCTCTCCACGTCTCTGTAGAACTTCCAGAGCCTCGTCACGTCTCAGCCGAACTCTCTGAGCGGTCAACTTATCCTGTCATGGCCACGGAGGTCACCCTTAACCTGTTCATGTTCTCTGTTTCAGACTTGCCTAACCAGACTTGCTCTCCTGTGTCATCGATCCCACTGTGGTGATCTTCTGCGCCACCCTGGTGGGCTTCTGTCTCGACCGCATGGCTGTGGTGGTCTTCGGCTCCGCCCTGGCGGGCTCCTGTCCCGACCGCACGGCTGTGGTGGTCTACTGCCCCGCCCTGGTGGGCTTCTGTCTCGACCGCACGGCTCCAGTTCCACCTGATCCACCCGGGATACTTGCCCTGTCGGCTCGGCCCTGGGCCCCGAAACTTTCTGTTCCCTCCTGGTCTTATATTTTGTTTCTTGTTACATTACGAGGCTTTCTCACCACATAGTTCTAAGAACTGAGTTCTCGGAACTAGTGAGCAGGGTTTTCCTAGTTGCATTTGCACCGGCATTGGGAACTCTGAAGTGGCCAACAGTGAAGTATTTTTTGCAGCATTTACAAAACGTCAACAACTGGAAAATGGAAAACACTGTGATCTGAGCTGTTTTTTTTGTGTGTCGTAAAGTCCTGCATTTCAGCCCGAGCCCGACGGGCCCCGACTTATTTATGCCCCTCGGGCCGGGCTTCGGGCCAATCTTCACGTTATAGCTCACATGCGGGCCGGGCCTCGGGCCTTTTTGGGTTATCATGGAACCCCACCCAAACTGTATACATGTGCCTTCTATTCCCGCAAGTAGAGTGTCACGGTGTCTGGTCTGTGTTTCCCTGGGTGTCCTAGTATTTGGAATCCTGTTCCTGTTTGTTAGTTTGTTTGTTTTTTGGACTGATTTTGGTTATGACCCCTTGCTTGTTTGATACTGATTTTGGATTACCCAATAAACTCCCACTGCTCGTGGATCTCTTGTCTCCTGTGTCCCAGTCGTTACAGAAAGACTCCATCATGTCTAGATCCAGCGGTGTGGGACTTCATATCCGTTCCCCAGCCAGTATGGAGGAGCAGAGGGCGAGATTCCTCAAATTAACCACCCTCCGTCAAGAGGGGAATGAGGTGGGTGGTTTTGCACAAGTATTCTGGACCCTGGCTGGAGGAATGTGATATAATGATGCAGTCCTAAAGGACCTTTTCAACGCCGGTCTGGATAACCCTGTGCCAGAAAGGGAGATGAATGAGCTGGAGATCTTTGATTTTTGGAGGTTCGTAATGTACCTGCAACATCGGTCTCAGTGGGATACCCCAGCCACACCTGTCTCTCCAGGTTGGATGGCCGACTCTAGGCCGGTGTCTCCAGACAGGATGACCACCACCAGCCCAGCGCCACAGCACAATAAGGCCGCCAGCCCAGCGCCATCGCGCAAGATGGCCACCAGCCCAGTGCCACAGCACAAGGTGGCCGCCAGCCCAGAGCCATGGCACAAGATGGCCGCTGGTCCAGTGCCTCTGCACAAGATGACAGCCACAGGTGACCCTCCAGAGTCGAGTCAGGTTCCCGTTGACCCTCCAGGGTCGAGTCAGGTTTTCTTTGACCCTCCACAGTCGAGTCAGGTTCCTGTTGACCCTCCAGAGTCGAGGCAGGTTCCCCTTGATCCTCCAGAGTCAGGTCAAGTCACCGTTTACACTCCAGAGTCAGATCAAGTCACCATTTAAACTCCAGAGTCAGGTCAAGTCACCATTGACACTCATGAGTTAAGCACTACCACAGTTAGACCTCAGGAGTCAAGTCAAGTCACCAGTGTTCTTCATGGGCAAAGTCAAGTCACCGACTATCTTCATGAGCAAAGGCAAGTCACCATTGATCCTCATGGGCAAAGTCAAGTCACCATTGATCTTCATGAGCAGAGTCAGGTCACCAGTGATCTTCATGAGCAAAGTCAGGTCACCAATGATCTTCATGAGCAGAATCAAGTCACCATTGATCTTCCTGAATCCATTCAAAACACAACGGATCTACCAGAGTCTGTCCACGTCTCTGCTGAACTAACAGAGTCTCTCCACGTCTCTGTAGAACTTCCAGAGCCTCGTCACGTCTCAGCCGAACTCTCTGAGCGGTCAACTTATCCTGTCATGGCCACGGAGGTCACCCTTAACCTGTTCATGTTCTCTGTTTCAGACTTGCCTAACCAGACTTGCTCTCCTGTGTCATCGATCCCACTGTGGTGATCTTCTGCGCCACCCTGGTGGGCTTCTGTCTCGACCGCATGGCTGTGGTGGTCTTCGGCTCCGCCCTGGCGGGCTCCTGTCCCGACCGCACGGCTGTGGTGGTCTACTGCCCCGCCCTGGTGGGCTTCTGTCTCGACCGCACGGCTCCAGTTCCACCTGATCCACCCGGGATACTTGCCCTGTCGGCTCGGCCCTGGGCCCCGAAACTTTCTGTTCCCTCCTGGTCTTATATTTTGTTTCTTGTTACATTACGAGGCTTTCTCACCACATAGTTCTAAGAACTGAGTTCTCGGAACTAGTGAGCAGGGTTTTCCTAGTTGCATTTGCACCGGCATTGGGAACTCTGAAGTGGCCAACAGTGAAGTATTTTTTGCAGCATTTACAAAACGTCAACAACTGGAAAATGGAAAACACTGTGATCTGAGCTGTTTTTTTTGTGTGTCGTAAAGTCCTGCATTTCAGCCCGAGCCCGACGGGCCCCGACTTATTTATGCCCCTCGGGCCGGGCTTCGGGCCAATCTTCACGTTATAGCTCACATGCGGGCCGGGCCTCGGGCCTTTTTGGGTTATCCTTTTATTTATATTTTTAGACATTAATAAAAAAAAAAAAAATAGAAGTTGACGTCGACGATAGAAAAACAAATATAGAAAGACATTTCATAACCTCATAACTTTCATACTCTGATAATTCAACCCGTTATAATTAAACTGACATACTGACATGACAGTCTCACGCACGCTTTTCCGTCAGCGCAACCCACGATTATACTTCACTTATATCCACTTATTGTAGTAGTAGCTATTACATGCCTCTAAATTAATGTATTAATAATAGCCTAGTTGGCCAACTAATAATTATAAAATGATGATTCATGTAGCAGCGAGCATTTCTGCGTCTGCACCTGTTGCTGCGGGCCATGCAGCAAAGAAGAGAGCGCTGGCCGAGTTTGAAAACCTTTTTTTTTTGAAAACCTTTTTTTCACATTTAATTTATCTCCAGATTTGTAGATTGGAACAACTGTAGCCATCTTCCAAGCAGATGGAACAACTGCTTGTTTGAATGATAGGTTTACCATGTGTGTTATTGGGCATACTAAAGAATCTTTATTTGTTTTTAAAAATGTTGTGTCAAGCCCATACGGAGCTTTTTAATGCATCAATGATATTTGCTACTTCTAACTCAGTTATTTCATCTATTTGAAATAACGGTTTATCAATTTGTATAGGTCTATATGTCATGTATTTTACAGTAAAATGCTGTGTTAATTCATCCACTGAATTTTTAAATTGTGTATTAAAATTAGTGGCTATAGATAAAGAATCTTTTACTAGAGTACTGTTAATTTTAAGTTCAAGATGTTTTACTTTGTTCTTTTGTTTACTAGCTAATTTATTAATGGTTTGCCTTTTTTTTTTCATCCCCTTTTGACCCCTCAATAATGTTCATAAGAAACTTGCTTTGGCCTTTCGTAAAGTCTGTATTACTTTATTCCTCATAGAGGTGTATTGATATCGATCAGTTAAAAGACCAGAATTCAGCGATTTTTTTTTTTTTTAAGTAGCTGATCTCTCTTCTTCATCAATTTCCTACATTCATTGTTAACCCAGGGTAATGTATTCTCTTTTATTTTTGTTAACCGTCCCCTTCTAGTAAACAATTCAAACACCTCTTTAACCTTTCCCAAAAAATAATCAGAGCCTCTCTCAAAATTTTCACTTTGCAGGACCCCACCCAAACTGTATACATGTGCCTTCTATTCCCGCAAGTAGAGTGTCACGGTGTCTGGTCTGTGTTTCCCTGGGTGTCCTAGTATTTGGAATCCTGTTCCTGTTTGTTAGTTTGTTTGTTTTTTGGACTGATTTTGGTTATGACCCCTTGCTGCCCCGCCCTGGTGGGCTTCTGTCTCGACCGCACGGCTCCAGTTCCACCTGATCCACCCGGGATACTTGCCCTGTCGGCTCGGCCCTGGGCCCCGAAACTATCTGTTCCCTCCTGGTCTTATATTTTGTTTCTTGTTACATTACGAGGCTTTCTCACCACATAGTTCTAAGAACTGAGTTCTCGGAACTAGTGAGCAGGGTTTTCCTAGTTGCATTTGCACCGGCATTGGGAACTCTGAAGTGGCCAACAGTGAAGTATTTTTTGCAGCATTTACAAAACGTCAACAACTGGAAAATGGAAAACACTGTGATCTGAGCTGTTTTTTTTGTGTGTCGTAAAGTCCTGCATTTCAGCCCGAGCCCGACGGGCCCCGACTTATTTATGCCCCTCGGGCCGGGCTTCAGGCCAATCTTCACGTTATAGCTCACATGCGGGCCGGGCCTCGGGCCTTTTTGGGTTATCCTTTTATTTATATTTTTAGACATTAATAAAAAAAAAAAAAATAGAAGTTGACGTCGACGATAGAAAAACAAATATAGAAAGACATTTCATAACCTCATAACTTTCATACTCTGATAATTCAACCCGTTATAATTAAACTGACATACTGACATGACAGTCTCACGCACGCTTTTCCGTCAGCGCAACCCACGATTATACTTCACTTATATCCACTTATTGTATTAGTAGCTATTACATGCCTCTAAATTAATGTATTAATAATAGCCTAGTTGGCCAACTAATAATTATAAAATGATGATTCATGTAGCAGCGAGCATTTCTGCGTCTGCACCTGTTGCTGCGGGCCATGCAGCAAAGAAGAGAGCGCTGGCCGAGTTTGAAAACCTTTTTTTTTTGAAAACCTTTTTTTCACATTTAATTTATCTCCAGATTTGTAGATTGGAACAACTGTAGCCATCTTCCAAGCAGATGGAACAACTGCTTGTTTGAATGACAGGTTTACCATGTGTGTTATTGGGCATACTAAAGAATCTTTATTTGTTTTTAAAAATGTTGTGTCAAGCCCATACGGAGCTTTTTAATGCATCAATGATATTTGCTACTTCTAACTCAGTTATTTCATCTATTTGAAATAACGGTTTATCAATTTGTATAGGTCTATATGTCATGTATTTTACAGTAAAATGCTGTGTTAATTCATCCACTGAATTTTTAAATTGTGTATTAAAATTAGTGGCTATAGATAAAGAATCTTTTACTAGAGTACTGTTAATTTTAAGTTCAAGATGTTTTACTTTGTTCTTTTGTTTACTAGCTAATTTATTAATGGTTTGCCTTTTTTTTTTCATCCCCTTTTGACCCCTCAATAATGTTCATAAGAAACTTGCTTTGGCCTTTCGTAAAGTCTGTATTACTTTATTCCTCATAGAGGTGTATTGATATCGATCAGTTAAAAGACCAGAATTCAGCGATTTTTTTTTTTTTTTTTTTTTTAAGTAGCTGATCTCTCTTCTTCATCAATTTCCTACATTTATTGTTAACCCAGGGTAATGTATTCTCTTTTATTTTTGTTAACCGTCCCCTTCTAGTTAACAATTCAAACACCTCTTTAACCTTTCCCAAAAAATAATCAGAGCCTCTCTCAAAATTTTCACTTTGCAGGACTTCACTCCAATCAATCTCTTTTAAAGCTATTTCAAGATTGTGTTGCTGATTTTTAGGGACTACATCACAATGAGCAGTGGTTTTAAATGAATTTAAAAAGCGTTGCTTTGTTAGTTTTCTTGAAAAAAAAAATTACATTATGGTCAGACAGCCCTCTCAGCAGGTTATAATGCTTTAAAATTCTTTCAGGTTTATTTGTAAACAGTAGATCTATTCTAATTTTAAAATGAGGGGTTATTCTAGTAGGCTGTTCTATCAGCTGTGTAAAGTTAAAATAGTCAAAAATCTGTTTTAAATTTTTCCTGTCCTTCATTCCAATTAATATTAAAATCTCCCATGATAATTATTTCTTTTTTTAAATCACAGTGATTGAGAAGTTGTTTCAATTGGTCGTAAATTCCAACTTTGCTGAAGGTTTACGATACATACAGATTAAAATAAAAGACATTTCTGCAGAAAGTGAGATAACCACACCAACACACTCAAGACTAACATCACTTGGCCATTCAATTTGATTACATTTTAAAGTGCTTTTTATATAAAGTAAAACCCCTCCACCCCTCCCCTGCTCCCGATCTTTTCTAAAAACATTATATCCAGGCATATTTACTACTTAATTTGCGGATGAACAATTTAACCAAGTTTCTGATAATCCTAGAAAGTCAATATTGGAATTACAGAGTAAATGTAAAAAATGTAAAAGTTGTTCGCGTTTAGGAGTCATACTCCGGATGTTTAAATGTCCGCCAAACTATCCTTTCATTTTGCATCGTGTATCCCAGACAATTTTAGCTTGATTCAGGGTTTGGAAAAAATGTGTTGATCGATGCCTTTTCATTACCGGATTCCTCAGTTTAAAGGATCTGTATATTGAATATTTTCATTTAAAAGTAGACATTTCAAGCTTTCTGTAATATATTGCCTATAATTCTTTTTAAACCCACCGACTAAAAGATTAAGACACTACCTGACCCAAAATATCACCCAAAGTTTTTACAGCTTTTTTCTTAGCTATTTCAGAATCTGGAAAAATTACTGGGGCTAACTTGTTACTACAGTCGGTAGAGCGATATGAATCTGTGTGATGTATGGCATGATAAATGCTCGTCACTTCTGCTGCCCAAACTTTGTCAGCTTGTGGGTAATTTGGTTTATGATGTGCTTTTTTTCTGTGGTACTCACAAGCACCATGTCGCTCAAGTCGTATTCTCCACCATGTCCCACAGAAAAACTGCTTTTGCATAAAATGCAAAGAGCTCTCTCTGCTTCGCCATCTACAGGTCTTAACCAAGAGTATGTTGCAGTCCATTCGCTATTAAAAGTGCATCTTCTCTTTTTCATGGTCATGGCTGCTTAACCTGAGCGAACAGCGCGCGCGCTCTCCAATTTGACATTGTTGACAATGTTGAGGAGGCGTTTGTGCACCAGTCAACAGTTTGACTGACGTACGACTAAGCCTATCGACTAACGCTTTTATTGCTCTCCTCTGAACTATTGGACATAAGTTAACAGTAAGCCTATGGACATATCCGTCTATTTATTAGGCAGGGTCGAATGAAAAAGCGGGACAGATGTTCAATTTGCCTGAGGCGGGACAAAGGGTAAAATTGCTGTACAGTATACTGTGATCCCCCCCACCTCATTCTCATACAGCCAACATACTGCCTTACCCTTACGAAAATTAACCATGGTTTTACTACAAATAAAACCAAAAAACCATGGTTACTGTAGTTAAACCATGGTAACCACAAATTAACCATGGTTTTGCTATATTAACCATAGTTTTACCATGGTATTTGTAGTAAATCTGTGGTTTTACAAATGGCAGTCAATACGCCAAAAAACCATGGGTTACTACAGTTTTACTATAATAAAACCATGGTTATTTTTCGTAAGGGTAAACCCATCCAAAGTGCACACACACAGCAGTGAACACACACACACCATGAACACACACTCGGAGCAATGGGCAGCCATTTATGCTGCGGCGCCCGTGGAGCAGTTAGGGGTTCGGTCGTGGTATTGAAGGTGGAGAGAGCGCTGTACATTCACTTACCCCACCTACAATTCCTGCCAGCCCAAGACTCGAACTCACAACCCTTGGATTGCAAGTCCAACACTCTAACCGTTTGGTCAAAAACAGGGCAAAAGGGAATGCCATGAGTGGGGGAAAGAAAAAATGAGAAAATAGGAATGGGGAAAGGGAAGAATTAGGAAAAAATAAAAGGGAAAGTGAAAAAAATTTTCCCCACTTTATTTTGATTTTTTTTTTTTTTTTCACATAAACAGAGTACATCACACAATTACAGATACCATTGTAATATCACATAAATGTAATCAATTCCGTCTCTTTTGTTCATAGAAAGAACCAAATAGCAAATAGAGACAGAATAAAGTTAATTCTAAGTTATAAAAAAAGGAATAATAAAAAGGAAATATACAATTATGGATCCGTCATATGATGCAACTTACGTCCAAACAGCATTCAGCATGAGAGAATAAAACAATGACATAAGTATAAACAATAAGCAAGAACAGCAACATAAACCAAAAAGTAAAAAGTAAAAAAAAAAAAAAGAGAGATGATGAAATAAATAAAAAAATGAGAAGCCATATAACGCTTGGTCATCCAAAGACATATTCAGGTTAATCTTGCGTGTAAGAAGAATCTTTACTGCCAGAGGGGATATAGACAGGTGTTTAAAACCATTTCACTTCCCTACACAATCTAGAAAAGGGCCCCAAATTTTATAAAAGTTGTCAGAAGACCCCTTTATTGTATGCCTAATTTTTTCTAGTTTGATAAAATGAAAGATATCATTAATCCATGAAGAATGAGTGGGAGGTGTAGGTGATTTCCAATTTATTAAAATTAGGCGTCTCGCCAGAAGAGTAACAAAAGCTACAAAATCAGTCTTATATTTGGGCATGTCAAGTGAAAGAGAAAGAGTACCAAATAGAGCTGTGACAGGCAAAGGTTGGACATAAATTCCAAGAACTTCAGATAATGTTTTAAAGATCAAAGACCAATATTTGTGTAGAGATGGACAAGACCAAAACATATGCGCAGTAGATGCAGGGGCTTGATGACAGCGATCACACATGGGATCTACCTCAGGATATATTTTAGAAAGTCTAACTTTGGTCCAGTGGCTGCGATGAAGGATTTTACACTGCATCAGACCCTGTCTGGCACAGAATGATGAGGAGTGCACACGACTTAGAATCTTTTCCCATTGTTCTTCTGGAATATTTTCTCCTATGTCTTCCTCCCACTGAGATTTAATAGATGCAAGTGAGCTTTCACGTAAGGAGCAGATTTCTTCATAAAAATGTGAGATCATACCCTTCATAACATGAATAGGTTTGAGGAAGGAGTCAATGGGAGTAACACTAGGGAGACTAGGAAACTGAGGGTGCGTGTCCTGAACAAAACTACGAACTTGCAAATATCTAAAAAAATTGTGTTTGGGCATTGCACAGTTTTCCCGTAATTGCTGGAAAGACGCAAATACATTATCTATATAAAAATCCTTAAATGTTATAATACCTAATGCCGACCACTGAGAAAAAGTCCTATCCATTAATGATGGTAAGAAAGCAAAATTTGCTGCTATAGGTGCAGAAATAGAAGAGGTTTGTAAACCAAAGTGGAGTCTGAATTGCCTCCAGATTCTCAATGTAGTTTTAACGATAATATTTTTGGTGTAGGGAGAAGATGAGCATTTAATGGGAGCATGTACTAAGGCTGCTAGCGAAGTAGGCATACATGAGGTAGCTTCCATGGTAAGCCATACAAATGAATCATGTGAAAAATCTTGATTTAACCAGTATTGCATGACCCTAAGATTTGTAGCCCAGTAATAAAACTGAAAGTTAGGTAAAGCCATTCCCCCAAGTATTTTGGGTCTCTGAAGAAAAGCCTTACGAATTCTGGGGATCTTTTTATTCCAAATAAAACCCAAAATTAGAGAATCAATTTGACGAAAAAAGTGTTGAGGAAGGAAAATGGGTATGCACTGAAAATAATAAGAGAATTTTGGAAGAATATTCATTTTAACAGAGTTGATTCTTCCAGCCAAGGACAGGGGAAGCAGTGACCAGCGCTCAAAATCTTTCTCCATCTGTAGAAGAAACTTAGAAAAGTTAAATTTAAAAAGGTCTTTAAATGTATCTGTGATGCAAACTCCAAGATAGGTAAATCTATGATGAGAGATCTTAAATGGAAAATTATGTAAAAATCTCGCTCTTGCTTAGATTTAATTTATAACCAGAAATTGAACCAAAGGACTTTAAGACACCAAGTGCTGTAGGTATTGACCTATCCAAATCTGAAATGTAGAGAAGAAGGTCATCCGCATACAAAGATACCTTTTGTTCTGTACCCATTCTTTTTATGCCCATTATAGAAGAATCAGATCGCAGTGCAATAGAGAGAGGTTCAATAGCAATGGCAAAGAGTAGCGGACTCAGAGGGCATCCCTGGCGAGTGGACCGATGGAGGGGAAAATAACCTGAACGAGTATTATTGGTCCTGACAGAAGCTTGTGGGCCAGAATACAGTAACCTCACCCAAGAGATAAACTTATAACCGAAACCAAATTTTTCTAAAGTGTAAAAAAGATACCTCCACTCCACCCGGTCAAATGCTTTCTCTGCATCTAATGAAATGACAGCCTCTGGGACAACAGAAGAAGAGGGATTGTATACGATATTAAACAGTCTCCTAATATTAAAAAAAGAGTGTCTATTTTTTATAAACCCGGTCTGATCCGGGGAGATAATGGATGGTAAAATGGACTCTAAACGTATTGCCAACAACTTTGATAATATCTTAAAGTCAACATTAAGAAGACTGATCGGGCGGTAAGAAGTGCAGTGTAAGGGGTCTTTATTCTTCTTTAATATCAAAGAGATGGAAGCCTGATTAAGTGTCTGGGGGAGCTTGAGTGAATCAAATGATTCAAAATACATGTCAATCATCATGGGGGCCAATTTGTCTAGAATTTTTTTATAAAACTCTACTGGATACCCATCTGGCCCTGGACATTTACCATTTTGCATAGAGGTAATAGCTTGAGTGAGTTCTTCTATAGTGATTGGTTCTTCCAAATGGGCAGCAGAATCGACAATGGGTATGTTCAGTTTGCTAAAAAAGACATCAAAAGCAAGGGGGTTATCAGTTTGTTCAGATGTATATAGGGAAATAAAATATTCTTTAAAATGATCATTAATTAGCTGAGGGTTTGTTGTTACCCCTGATAAGGTTTGAATCTGAGGAATGAGATGCGAGGATGAATCCTGTCTTAATTGATGGGCCAGCAACTTACTTGCCTTATCACCCTCTTCATAGTATTTGTATCTAGATCTAAGCATTAAATTCTCTGCGTAGCATGATGAAAGAATGTCAAATTCTGCCTGTAGAGCAAGACGCTCCCTATATATATCTGGGGATGCAGAAACTGCATAGATATTATCTATATGGGCGATTTTCTGAATGATCTCTGATAGTTTATGCTTCCTCATTTTTTCCCTATATGCAGTGTATGAGATGATTTCCCCTCTTAAGTACACCTTCATGGTTTCCCAAAGGAGGGATGCTGAAACATCTGAAGACTTGTTTGTCAATATAAACAAATCTATCTGATTAGAAACAAATTCCACAAATTGCTCATCTGACAACAAACGGGTATTTAAACGCCACGGTGGCCGTGTGCCCTCGAGTTCCTTAATACACATCTTCATACTAACCGGGGCATGGTCTGAAATAACAATAGCGTTGTATGAGCATAACTCAACTGAAGAAATTAACCTGTTATCTATCAAAAAAAAGTCAATCCGAGTAAAAGTATGATGAACCTGAGAAAAGAAAGAGTATTCTTTCCCAGACGGGTTAAAAAAGCGCCAAGGATCAGAGACCTTAAATTCCTCCATAAAAGACTGAATCACCTTTGCAGACTTTGATGGTGTATTATGTCTAACAGAGGAACGATCAAGTTTGGGATTAATCCAGCAATTAAAATCACCTCCCAAAATAAGATGTTGAGAAGAAGTATCAGGTAGTACAGAAAATAAATGTCTAAAAAAATTATCGTTATCCCAGTTAGGCGCATAAACATTGGCGAGAATAACTGGAAAATTACTGATTTTACCTGTGACAATGACAAATCTACCATTGGGATCTGCTATGACATCAGAGCACACAAAAGGAACTGACCTGTGTATAAGAATTGCAGCACCCCTGGCTTTACCCTGAAATTTGGAGTGAAATACCTGCCCAACCCATCTTCTCCTCAACAATAGGTGGTCGTGAATTTTAAGATGTGTTTCTTGAAGATAGACAATGTGAGCCCCTAAATGTTGGAGGTGATGTAGTATCTTGCTACGCTTAACGGGATTGTTCACTCCATTACAGTTCCAACTAATAAATGTAAAACTCCTCCCACTTAGATGTTGCGTCATTTTAGGTTGTGCATAGATGATATGGATCAAATTTTGAATGTGAAATAATTATTTACTGTGAAACTGACAAAAATTGAGCGGAGACCAAGGAAAGAGGAAGAGAAAACAAAGCGAAAAAAAAAAAAAAAAAAAAAAAAAAAAAAAAAACATGAAAACAGCAACAAAACCCCTTTTCTCCCACCCCCCACCCACCTCAGCAGAAGCATCTCCCCAAACGAGACACATGCACTTTACCCTTTTAACACTCGGACAGCTACAATTAACTCTATGCTGCCTGGGAGAAAGTGCAATAATAATAATAAAAATAATAATAATTAAACACAAATAAATAAAAACAGAGGACTAAACTTTGTCCATAACACCAATAACGTGTGCGAACTTATGTTAAACTAACATAATTATATTAATAGGAACAACACTCGCAGGCAAGTTATCGAGCAGAGTGACAATAGCCATATTTTGGTCAGTGCACACTGTTTAAAGCCAAACTGACTACATGATATTTACCTCAGGTATTAGCAGGTAAGACAGTTTTTTTTATAAAGTCCGATGCGGCGGCCGGGTCCTCAAACTTGTGTACAGCACCATTGGAGAGAGTGATCCGCAGCACAGCTGGAAACAGAAGGCCAAACTTAACCCCGGGGCATGAGTGAAGGAGACGTTTTGAATCCTTGAAAGCAGCTCGTTTCTTCACAACAGCAGTTGTATAGTCCGCAAAGACAGATATCTTATTTCCATCATGCATCAGAGGAGATAGCTGCGCGGCGCGTCGTAGAATCTCATCACGGGCTTGAAAGTAGTGGACTCTAATGACAAGGGGACGGGGGGGCTCCCCCTTCCTTGGCCTCTCACGCAGTGTACGATGTGCCCTGTCAAGTAGAGGTTTCTCCTGAAGATCCAGCAAGCTCTGCAAAAGCTGAGAGACGAAGTCAGCTGGATGGGAACCCTCAACTCCCTCTGGTAATCCGACGAGGCGAATATTGTTCCTTCTGGATCTTCCCTCCAGATCTTCACATTTGGCATCCAGTTGTACCACCTGTTTTTGAAGCGTGGATATGACTGATTGCATTTCAGTTATGCGATCACTGTGATCAGATGCCGAACGTTCCAGTTCTCTAATAGTGTCAGCGTTAGCGTCAACTTTTTGCTGCAAAGGGCCTAGCCAGTCTTTAACTTCTTGTCTAACTGTGACGATCTCTGACCGCAGATCCGATGACAATAAGTCAATTTTCTGGCAAATATCATTTTTGACTGACTCCAACATGCCCTGAATGACAGTTATGTTTGCAGATGAACTGTCTGTAAACTTGATGTTTGCTGAGGCCTCATCAGCATCCTCCGGCGAGTGTGCAGTTTTGCCGCGGCCGCTCTTACCCGCGTCGGTTTTCGCTCTAGAAGACGACATATTCGTGACTTACAGTCAATGCGAGTGATTCTTCTAATGTTAGTAAACTATTTTTACAACTTGTATAAAGAAATTATACAAAACTGTGCAAATAAATGAGTAAATGGAACACTTTCTCTCAGAGCAGCGGGGAAACGCGTCTTACATCCTTGCTAGAAACAGCGCCCCCCCCCCCCCCCCCCGAAAGTGAAAAAATTAAGGAAAAATGGGACAGTTAGTTGGAAAAATAAATTTTTCTATTAAACCAGTTTTTCACCTTTTCACTTATTTTAACTTACAAATTATAGAAAAGTCAATATTTATACATATTTTACCTCATCACAAAAAACTCCTTATATTCTTTTTTGTAAAATTGAAAGAATACAACATTCAAAACATACTTACAAAAGTACAGTTTATTCCAAAAGCTCAAATATGACATGCATTCATAATAATCAGAAGTCAGAAAGAGCTTTATTGATAATTATGCTTGCACATACAAGGAATTCATTTTAGTGTCACAAGCTTCCAGTGCACAGATACAACAACAATACACAGAAAATACGAATAAGATGAGAATAAGGGACTGATACAAGGGGGAAAGCAAGAGAAGGAAAGAAAAAAAAAAATATGCATCAAACTTCATGAACACTCACAAAGGATTTAAGTAAAGTGTTTGATAGATTTTTGACTATACAATTTCTAATAAAATAATGAAAATAATCTGACAAACACACCACACACTCTTGCCAGGACTTGCACCTGGAATCTTCCACCCAAAGGATGGATGTGTTACTATTACACCACAAGAGTTGTGTCTTTCTTTTTTACAAACACTGCAAATTAAACCCTGGAAACAGCAACTAAAAACACAATTTTCACAGCACAACACACAGCACAGCAAAAACAAGTAAAAATGGAACCATATGCAACTATATTAAAACCTAACTATATACATTACTATATACACAAATGAACAAACCTCCCTGTACATTTTCCCTCCACGGTGCAACAGAGAGGCCTGACACTGGACAATACCACCACCCCTTCAGCTGAGTGTGGCCAGTTGTCTTATTTCTTGCCACCCCATACTGCTTGCAGATATAAGTGATATATATATTTTTGCTAGTCATTTCCATGGTGGTTCACTCGCTCCTCATCCTCTTGGGCGGCTTTCTGCCTTCTCCATGTGTGCTGCCTGGGTTGAGTAGAGGAACTAATTTGTGGTGGCAGGTTGCCAGGTGGCTGGAATTGGGGAGGGGGCTGGGACTGGGTAGACTGAGGCAGTGGTAGACCTGGTGGGTAGCTGGAAAAGGGTGGGTAGGACCCAGGGGGGAATGTTGGTGGGTATATGGGAAATGCAGAGTAAGATACAGGAGGAGGGGTGGGTAGTGGGCACCTATTGGAGACACGTTTACGAATGAAGGCCTCTCCCTCCTGATTTACTGGCTCCTGAAATACCATGGGCTCATGCCCATGCTGTGCAGGAACAGCTGGAAGTGTGCGCACTTCAGCAAGAGTCTGCTTTGCCAAATATAATTGTTTAGGCAGTGCAGTACCCTGCAGCAGCACGTCTCTGTCTGCACGTTTCTGTCTTCTTAGTAGCCTGCAAGAGAAACATTCTGAAGTTATCAATTAAAGTGAATTAAAGCCCATTGTCTTTCTGTAGCATAATTTTTAAAAGAAGCATGTACAGGAAGGTTTGATAAGTACAATCTTGATATACTACTGTGATGGTATTAAAGTATTGCAAAGAGAAGACTCACCACGAGGAGACAGTAGTGGTGTTAATTGGGACCAGAACCAGGTTAGTCTGTCCTAAAACCTCTCTGCTGTCCTCCATCAGCTGTTTTAAGTGGCTGATTACCACCACAATAGATTGTGGAATTGGCAGAGTTTTTCCATGTGTGTCCTTGGGCCTGTTCCGTGCTTGCTGAAACTCTTTCAACTCATTCACAGACCCTGTGGACTTCAGGGTCCTGAGCTGCCTGCCCATGAGTCATGAACAATCTATGGAAAAGGATGACATAATCTGAATTGTAAACTAAAAACTATAAACTTGTTCTATAAACTATAAAACTTCCAAATTGTTAAATTACCTCTCTGCTGCTTGCTGTCCTGGAGCAGAGCCACTCTGCTTCCTGGATGTTTTCCAAGGTCCTGCCAAAGCCGCCTTCTTAAACCTCTGGCTATATTTTGATGGTACCTTGTCCATGGCATGCAGAGCCATGTACAGCTGGATTATGTTGGCCACCTCTTGATGACAAGGCAGTGATCGTTCGGTTTAGGCCAACCAGGTAGGCTGCCAGGGCATCAACTGCCTCCCAGCCCAAGAAACCTCTGGAATCACACTGTGTACTCTGAAAATTGAGAAAACCAACCACAGTCCAATAAATATATACAATGTTGGTTGTAATTATTTTGCATTGTACATGCATATATTTTAGCTTTACACATGGTTGACAAAAGGTGTTTTGCACTGCACCAGATGCAATAGACCAACAGACTTCCTCATCAGGGGATTTGGGTTCAGTGTCACCCACCTGACTGGTCACCTGGGCCTCCACGACAGCTACTGGAGGGTCAGAGTCATCAGCCCTAAGGGTCAGCTGCTTGTCACACAGTTGTGTCAATTTCACTATCCTCTTTGGGCTCCTCTGGAGGGACTTCAGGCATGTCATTGTGGTGTGCAATCAACTGGTCACCTCTATTGGACTGGGCCAACAAGTACTCCACTGCAATGCCCTCCCCTGCAATAATTTTAACACATTGTTAATGGGGAGAGAATACACACACACACAAACAAACACACAGAGGAGAGAGAGAGAGGAATACTCAGCATTACCTGTGAGATATCGTACCAGTGGGTTTTCCTGGAGGGGTAAATTCTGGCATCAAACTCTGCCCAAGGACACGTTGGCTCATGTTATTTAAATGAGAAATTGTGCAGACATCAACTGTCCTGAGGGTTGAGGCCCCCACCACAGATAAAGCTTCTTTTGCCCAGCTCATGTTCCACCTCGAGGCCCCCTCTAACATGTACATTTGTGTGTGCATGGCATTGCATCTCCATACTAAGAATGAAAATGCACAGATTCAGTCAGCAATTATTTGAAACTGAGGACATACAAATTTAATGACACAGTTATAGAACAGTAACACATAATAATGAGAGTAGTAAATTCCATGAAAACAAGCCAAATCCAGGTAGCACCCAGGGTTCTACTTCTATGTTGACGCAATAGCTATCTTTTCAACTTAAAAATCTACAGAACATACAGCAATTTAACATTCAGAATTTATCAGAAATGAAGGCGCACTGGTGGCGATGAAAACTCTCCAGTGAGGATGACCCCCTCGCACACCTAAGCACGTTTAGGACTTTGCCAACCTTCTGGAGTGTGATGCTTGCCATGAGCTGTGCCTCAGTGGGAGCCTGTCCACCATGGCTGCTCTTTCACTCCCCTCTCTTGGCTGCCTGAAGTTCTTTCACATCCTCCTGATCCCACTCAAAAATACAGGAGGAAAGTTTTGAACAAAAGGTAACATAAATAGGGTTGTGCTCTGTAGTAAGGCCACAGTTGAATCTTCTCATAAAATGGAAGATATCTAGCCTTACAATAGACTTCTATGGCCACAACAGTTTTAAAACTGCAGATGCACCTGTGGAGAAAAAAAATATTTTCAGTCATTATTATTTATTACATTTTCATTAATCAGGCTGTAATGATAATACTTATTACCGTCTCCCTGTCTGGTTGGTCTTGTGCCCTTGTCTAGTCCTTGTAGTTCTATGTTCTTGTTTTTCTCCTTGCTTTAGTAATTTATTCTTGCTTTTTGCTTTTATTTGTAATATTTATTTAATTTTTCTAGTCTTGATTCTTGGTCTTGTTTGATTATTCTCCAAGTTGGTTAAATTAGTAATTTATTTTTTTACTTAACCTATTATTAGTTTGTCTATAATTGGTTTATATATTTCCTTGAGTTTAATTTGTGTTTTTGTGGAGCTTTGTTATGTCTAGTCTTGTGTTAGAGTTCCTGACCTGTCCCTGTGTGTCCTGCCCTGGTTCTACCTGCCTGGCACTTGGTCTGCATCAGAGTCGGCGTCCAACAAGTGTCTGAGCTCTGCTCTATGGTGCCTTGTATGGTCTTCTTCATCAGCCTGCTCTTGCTGCACCCTCTGTTGCCAAAGTATTCTGCCAGTTGTTTTCTGAAGCTGTCCCAGTGGCTACTGTGTTCCTGTTGTGGTATATATTGTGCACTTCACTACCGTCTTGTACGAGTCTGTTGTCAATATACCCTTTCTGACGAGTGGGGTGGGGCGGGGCCGAGGGCCGTGGGAACGGGCGAGTCCGGTGGAGTGATTGGAGATGAGCAACACCTGCTCGACCCACCGGTCTCGAGTCCCATGGAGGAGATGGAAGGATATAAAACTGGAGCGACGACAGTAAAGAACGAGAGAGGACAAGGCCTTGGCTTTTAGTTGTGTTTGCTTTTTATTTGTGTGCAATAGTCGTCCGCGAGGGGCTGTTGCGCTGTTTTGTGTTTATTTTTGATTATTAAAGTTTCATTTTGATTGTCCGCCGGTTCCCGCCTCCTTCTTCCCGATGATTATGGAGTTTATATTACTACACCCTTATTACCTCACACTGCAATTGGGTCCTCCCTCCTAGATCCCTGACACAATAGGGAAAGGGAACCTTTTTTACACCACTATTAACTTTTATAGAATAACCTGACTGACTGCAGCAATCTCGGTCAACATAGATGACCTCAGCCTCTGGTTCTCCAGCATTCTGGTAGCATCTGACGATGCCCTGGCACAGCTCCGCCAGTCCTGCGCCTTCAGCTGTTGTCAGAACAGTGTTCAGAACCTAACCAAACTCATTGCCAATGTTGGTCATCCATGCAGCTGTGTCCCCAATGCCACCAGCTTTTTGGTGATCTGAAAAATAAACAGAAGAAAAAATAAACATTCTGACAGACTTAATTATACATTTTCTTTGTTATGGTGCATTACAATATGTATCACCCCCTTCATCTCATCCAAATGGCTGAGGATGTTGTGGTATTACAAGGAGAGGGTGACTTATGAGGACATAACCCATGTCCCCATTTTTCAAAATGCTTATAAATCATACAGAATGAGTTTTTTTGAGAAAGTAAAAATGCACAAAGTTTCCTGTGAGGGTTAGATTTAGGGGTAGGGTTGATGAAGGGCGATAGAATATACAGTTTCTACATTATAAAAACCATTATGCCTATGGGATGTCCCCACTTTTCACAAAAACAAACGTGTGTGTGTGTGTGTGTGTGTGTGTGTGTGTGTCTGTGTGTGTGTATGTGTGTACTGTACTTCAATTCAATCAAATGTCTTTGGCGGTAAACTGATGGTGATTACTGATAGGCTGTCCCAATCAGTGTCACCTGCACAATCCAATCACATTTGTGAGGTAAACAACAAATTGAGGGTTTCCGATAAATTTTATTTTATTTTAATTTTTTTGGAAGAAGTACTTACGAATATGGATAGAAATGTAGCGGAGTAAAGAGTACAATATTTGCTTCTCAAGAGTAAAGTCACGAGTACTCCCCAAATGTTATACTCGAGTAAAGTACAGATCCCTCAAAATTGTACTTAAGTACTGTACTCAAGTAAATGTACTCCATTACTGTCCGGCTCTGTATATATATATAAATTTTTGATGCGTAGACCTTGGCCTAAGACTATCCCACGTTTTGAGATTAACTCACTGTAAATTTTCTAATGGTTTTTAAGGATGTTACAATGTTATATTATAATGGTATTGTTGTTTTACATCCTCCTTTCATCTCCGTTAACAAACCAGTTCCCAATCCGTCCCTTGGCACCACCTGGTGGTAGTTTTGCGTATAATTTTAACACACGACTGACTTGTAGGTACACGCAGTGGTATTACCCATTCTGGTTTGTATACCTACTGTAGATCATTGATCACCAGTTCAGGGGGGTTCGTTTAGATTCAGGAATTCCAGAAGAAGATGCAGAGCTGAGAGCCTTAAAAACCACCCTAAGCCTTCAGCCTTGTCTTTCCATTCATCAAGATCCTTGTCTTTCCTTTCTCATCAACTCACTTCAGCAGAAACTGGAGCCCCAAAGTGCATCATGACTCTTTTACAAACAGGCGAGGCATTCAAGTATCAAATTTAGTCTTTTTAATTGATACATTAAGTATCATATGCACCTTTTACAAAAGTGTGTTTGAACTAAGAAACTGATGTTTCCTTCAGGCTGTAGATCTACTTAATAACAAATTGTACGATAGCTTTATGTGTTTTATTTCCCTTGTCTTCACTGCTTAAGCTTGAACCCTTTTTCCTATGCCCACTGTATGTTTGTGTGTGTGTGTGTGTGAGTGCGTGTATATGTTAGACTAGATTAAGTGTTTAGGTTGTTAAAGTCTTACTTGCATCAATTTTGAGGCTGTTCATTGTTTGCTCATAACTGAAGTCCCTAATCATGCAGATTTTAGCTACATGCTCTGAGTAGTATTGTACAGTAAGAAAGTTATTTTCCTTAACCAGGAAATCAGCGCACTTAGAATTGACAGACAGCTGACACTGAGAGGTCAAGTAAATACTTACATCAGATCTAAATATTTATAATTACTCATAACTAGTTATGACTGATTATACATATTTCCCTTTTAGAGCTGATTCGCTACAGTAATGGTGGAGAATGCAGGCATGATAAAACAAAAGGTTATGATCTTAAAACACCGTCAGCCTAAAAGTATGTGCTTGATAGTACAGGTTAGAATAGGACGTGACTTGAGATACTTATTTGCATTTCTATTTGCTGGTGTTAGCACAGCCATTTTGCATAGGATAACCGGTAAATTATACTTAATTATAGGGAGGGAAAAAAACATGCTCACTACTCGCTAAACTGATGGACTGGAACTACCTTTATTTCCTTTTTTGGAAGAAAGATCACATGACAAGAGCAGTGTGAAGGCACACCCAATACAAACTTTAACACCCTCACTTGCTCTCATACTGTACAATACTGTATATCATTATAACAACATAACGTGAATACAGTCTTCTATTGGGCACTGTTTGTAAAGCGGCTCACGCTGAAAATAACAGCAACATTTTGTCACATTTAGCTTCAAACAATGTTTAAAAAACTGGTATGAATTTTTGACGGTCACTTTTTATCAAATTTACAACAATATTTGTCAACTTAGAGATATTTTAAATAGTTAATTCTAAATATTAAATGTTACACCTAAATGTTAAATATTAAATCTAAATGTTAAATCTAAATCTAAATGCTAAATCTAAATCTAAATGTTTAATCTAAATCTAAATGTAAATGTTAAATCTAAATATAAATGTTAAATCTAAATGTTAAATCTAAATCTAAATGTTAACTCTAAATCTTAATGATGAATCTAAATGTTTCGGGAAAAACTAAATATTTAACTAATATGCAAATTCAAAATGCAGACAACCGGAAGTGCCAAAAGAAAAGCTTGAGGAGGTCAGTGTGTGTTAGCATCGTGTCAAATAAGAAATGAATAAAAACAATCTCATCCGAGGAAACTGACTCTTGGACATGGTTTATCGTGATAATAACTACCTAAAATATTAAACACGTTTGGAGAAACCAGCAAGAGCCTATATCCCCGCCCGCCCCTGACCAGGTACGGTAACTGTTAACGTTACTGTCGTTCAAAATGTCCAACGAATCGCATCGGCAGAGCCGTCCTGACGGCTATTCAAATTGTTTCAACAATGACAGCAACTGCCTCGTGGCCACCACAGGCCACCTCGGTAAGTATGTTTTCCAAATCACATAGCATTGGATTCTTGTCAAGGCTAACTTAACTAAACTAGCTAACGGTAGCCAGTAGAAATTTGCTACTAGCACTAAATGCACTTTATGTGTAGCACATTTGTTTCTATAAAACATAAAACTCACACCGGTTAACGTAAGTGATGCAGTAGGATTAACTCATGAGAAAATGTTAGTTTAAGATTATGTGAAGATTTTCTGAGCTGCAAAGCATGATAAATTATATAGTTTAGCGTTACTGCTAACGGAGGCTACTTGTCACCCCTCAGGCCCACAAATGACACTGTAAATTGTTGTTAAAATGGAAATCTGCCTCTGTCCTCAGTCAGACATCTCTCCTTGGCTAAACTAAAGTTACCTGCTGGCCATTACTCACAAGACAAAACCGTTCTCTGCTTGGTTGTTAGAGAGAGAAATGCTAATGGAGAACAGAGGCACTCACAATGATAAAAACATTTAATTTAATGTGAATAAGGTACCAGAGTCAGAGTACATACTGTAAAAAAGCATAAAATGTATCTCTCTTTGTTTCCTTTGCCAGTCTCAACCCTGCTTTGACTGCTGGGCATATAAGCATTAAACATATAGTTGCTAATATTTTGCTAATGTCTATTCAGGCTCCCACCACTTACAATTACACACCGGGGCCAGCCACACCCACCACCTCCACTGGGACATCATACCGCTCGGTCTTGCATACTCATGTAACCTAGCTGGCTGTTTGTTGGTTTTTAATTTGTGAGGTGTAATGTTTCAGCATTAGTTCCAATCATGATGGTATATTTTATACAACACCAGTGTTTTGATTGAATAAATTGCTTATTGACAAAAAAAGGTTAATGAACCACCTGGTAATTTATCAATAGAGACCCCATGATGGGTTGATGATACTATTAGTTAACTGGTTTGCATCTACAGTTTGCATTCACAAGTAACAAAAAACGTATTGCTCTCTTGTAATGCACAAGTGTCTGTTTTCATTGATTTCAGGTTCCCTTTCCATTAGTTCATCAAAGGACTGCTACACAGTCACGTTTTGGGAGAAAAAAACAAAGCCTGCAAACACGATACAAGAGATGTTGTATGCTTGACTTTTTACGTCAGCATCAACATTCCGCATTCCAAGGGGACCCTCAAGAGCAAATTTAGCACGAGATGGCCTTATTGGGAAGATCTCCTTTACATCTGACTGGTCTGAAGCACAACTTAAAGAAGAAATGACCACCATTTTCAGAAGAACGTTTGCATTGTCTATGGGCCAGTCCTTCCCATTTGAGTATTTGAGTACAGTCAAGGGATGCAAAAGACTAATGAAACCAAACGTCTCAAGCAGTTTTCTGTGGGGTGGAAAAGAAGTTGCCTTGATTAGTTCAGCCTCTTGTCTCTATATAATGGCATTAATAAGCAAACCTGTACAGGTAAACAGTTTATATGACAGTACAGATTTTCATTTATGTGCAACATTCAATGTATTAGAAGTAAAAATATTTATGTTGCTTATTTTGTTCCGTTACATAAATAACATATCCTTATTTTAGGTTAACTCAGTGTTAAATACTTAACTACCTCTGGCTTTATTTTTTTATCCTGGAGGAACCTGAGGAACTCTCCGATAGTGACTTTAAAAGTCCTGTGGGCTTGAGAAGAAAAGGTGGGTTTGAGAATTTGAAATGTTGTTTCGCAACAGGTTGTAGGCAGAGTCAACAGTTCTTTTCCCACAGCAATGGGTTTATCATTCATTTATAAAAAATGTTATCTGTTCTAATTCTGTTCATCCCAAAATTCAGATTAGGGCAATTCATAAAAAAATGTTAAGTACTTTGTTTCCAGTTACTGATATATATATATTCCATTTTTTTGTCCATAACCTGTCATTTAGTTCATACAGTGTCACCTTCCACAAGTGAACGTGAGTTCATCAGTCAATGTAGTGAAAATGAGAGACTGCAAGAAAGTCCATCTATATTATATTTTCTATAGGCTGAATGGTTACTCGGTTCAAACCCCGGTCCAGCTCTGGTCCTTTCTGTGTGTAGTTTGCATTTTCTCCTGTATTTGTGTGGGTTTCCTTCACCATCAAAAACAGGCACATTTAGATTAATTATCCAGTCAGTGCCCTTGACCAAGGCACTGACTCAGAATCTGGAGTTGGTTCACGGGTGCTGTGCTACGGTTGCCCCTTCTCCTGGGATGGGTTAAAAGCAGAGGACAAGTTTCACTGTACTAAATTGTATGTGTGATAAAAAAAGTATTCCCTTGTCCTTGACAACTCAGTAATTACAGCTTTATTACCTGCAAAAGTTGAGTTCACTCTTTAGGATTGTAGCCCTGATTTTCCACTTGCCGAGAGCAATCAACGAACTTTAACCAAATGTAATAATGTGTGATTTCAGTTTTCCGGCTTGTGCTCAATCTGAACAATTGTATAAAAAGTATATAATTTTTATTTCTCTTCCACTGAGGAAAAAATACATTGATATCTTGGATGGCATTGTGGTGAGTAAATTATTAGACATTTTCATTTTGAGGTGAACTAATCCTTTAAGACTTTGAAAGTCTTGTAGTGTAACCAAAGCTTAATAAAGGCCAAACTGACAGAATTTAAGCACCAGTTCTTTTATTTAATTTTTTTTGTCAGCCTCAAATGGATTTGGATTGGAAGACTTGATTCATCTACATACAAGTCATTATAAGAGGTGTAGACTGAACTTAGTAGCACAATACAGTCATTTGTACTGAAAGGAAGAGGCGACTCTCAAACCTAGCTCATCTCATTCAGTTTTGCTTCACCCTCAGTCCTTTAAGGCTGCCTATTAAATTTATTTTAAAAGAAAAATATTAAAAATTTAATTAAGGTTAAGTTGCACTTTAAATTAAATGAGATTAACATCATTACAAAAATGTTTCCCTTTTACCTCCTTTTCTGTATGCAGTGTTGTGTACAGTGCCTTCATCACAGAGGGAAAGTGAGGCCAGATGTCAGGAGACAGAGAGCAGCTAGAAGAGTGGGATGCACCTGCTGTTAATACTTTAAGAGTTACAAGTAATTTTTATTATGGTAATTTTCGTGTTTACACCAGTGTAAAAATCGCAAATAAAATCAAACAGTTATGTCATTGTGCACTGAAGGTAATAGTGAAGTAAATGCACAGATAATCAAAGGTCTGTTCATCTTTGTCATTGTCTTTTTTAATATAGGTCATCTGAAATGCCGAGCAAAGAAGAAATTGCAGGTCTTCTACACAACCTGTCCTCCAACCAATACGCTTGTATAGGTCGTTTGTCCAAATCCCTGAAATACGACCCTTCAGAGTATATACTACAATAGCGCCCCTATCGGCAAAAGGTCGTTTTCATATTAATGTTTTGTACTCTTTTATTTGCACTCCGGTTTGCGATTCGTGTAGCTCAGTAAGTAGATTATTGCGTTATACCTTGATATGTAATCATGCTATCATGGGTTCGATCCCAGGGAACGGACGTGCACGAAAATGTATGCTCAATAAATCATAATTTAGCATGATTTCTGTGAGGGTTAGGTTTAGGGGTGGGGTTAGGTGTGGTCATTCGAACGAATAAGCAATCTAGTAAAATATGTAGTAAATACTGTAAAATCTGTGTAAAATGCTCACACATTGCATTTAAATAAACGTGCGTTTTGAATGGTAATGACGTTATACGTCAATTCATGACGACAGACGCAACGCGATACTGTCATTATTTTTTACGCCCACTAGAGCGCTTAAGTTTAAAACGTAAATATAGGTTGTAATAAATGATTGCACAAACAACCTATATAGGCTAGTGACAAATGGTCAAAAAGTGCTTTAGTTTTCGAGATACCCCTACCGGAGGTAGAACTAAACCCAACAATGTTTTTCTTAATCTCTAAGGTCTCCCATATATGAAATGGATTCTTGGCTAAAAATATTTTACTGCTAAGATTGTTAAATTAACACATATTGTTATACACCACAAAACCAATAAAGGACTAAAATTTAGCCTGTCCGTATGGGAGTTAAGGTATATAAACTAATGCAGATCAATCACACAAGCTCTGAGAGCTTTGAAACTTGGCATGTTTGTAGTCAGGAAGTTGATTTAACTACTAGAAAAGACTGGATGTAAATATCTTGATGTATGGAATAAATAGACACATGTAAACACATATCTAAAATAAGCGGACATGCACAAATTCAATATCTATGCAGAATGTTTTCATTTACTTTGTGTTTGCTTTGCCTGGCATTATCATAGAAACACATATGATGGCTTGTTGGAAAGGTGGGGTTGTGCTGAATCCAGCAATACCAAATATGTAAATATATGATAAAAGAGAAGTGTTCTGTCACTCAATGTATGAGGTGTCCAAAATGAATGAAAATGGAACACTGACATAATTGAGTCCAAACCCATTCATTATCAGTGGTGAGGAGAATGTTGAGAAATTCAAATATAAGAGACATCAAAAAATATTAAATATGGCACCTTGTACTATATGGAAACAAAGATTGAAATCGAAAGATAACACCTTACCATAGCACAAACAGGAGACCAGGAGTTTTAACTTAATGAACTTTTTAATAAAACTATAACTTAACTTCACACAATACAACTTAAATATATAATATATGTAAATATATAATAAAAGAGAAGTGTTCTGTCACTCAATGTATGAGGTGTCCAAAATGAAAGAACGATGGACAAAATAGCCTCAAGTCCAAATCACATTAACAGTGGTGAGAGAAATGTTGACAAATTCATGGTTACTGCAAAGTAACTTACATTAGGTAAGTGCTGATCTATATTTATGATACATTTAATAAAGATACATTTCATAAGGCACAGTATACTATACAATTCATATGAACCACAGATCCAATTGAATCAGGTTAACACTGGAATGGAACACCTTTATTCAAATATCGTCACTGACGGGCAGAATCCTCGCATGTCCAAATTTTGTCTATTTCATATTATTTCACAATTCAATGCTATTGGTCAAACCCCACGTGGTAAACAATCTAAAGTGTTGAAAATAGATTGAGAGCAAATCTCTTAACTCCATTGGGCACTTCAACTGTATGAGAATCCTCGTAACGCCACCTCTTCTTCACTCCACGGCAGGAGCTTCCACGCCATTTTGTGTCCTCAGGATTTAAAGTCAGGATTTAAAGTGAGAAATCCTCATCGAGCAACACATAAAGCAAGCCTTAACTCTGATTTTATCTATTTTAAACTATGATATCAGTTATTGATGTATTTTAAATGTCTACTTATTACTAGGCAAGGCAAGGCAAGTTTATTTATATAGCACATTTCATACACAATGGTAATTCAAAGTGCTTTACATAAAATAAAGTAAAATAATCATGAAGAAAAATAATAAAAATAAAGACAAGCAATTTTAAAACTTTTAAAATTATGAAAAACACTACTTAACTAAAATGAATTTAAAAACAGTTAGAAAATGATTTTACATAAAAAAAGTGAAAATATAGTGCAATCAGTTCGGACATAGCACAGTGCTCATTTAATAAATGCACAGCTAAACAATGAGTTTTGAGTCTAGATTTAAATGTTACTAGTGTTTTAGCACATCTGATCTCTTCTGGAAGCAGATTCCAACTGCAGGCAGCATAGTAACTAAAGGAGGACTCCCCTTGTTTTGTGTGAACCTTTGGTATTTCTAACTGACTTGATCCTAGTGATCTGAGTGCTTTGTTAGGTTTATATTCAGTGAACATATCTGCAATATATTTCGGTCCTAGGTCATTTAGTGCCTTATATACGAGTAAAAGTACTTTAAAATCAATCCTATATTTAACTGGAAGCCAGTGTAAGGACCTGAGGACTGGTGTGATATGCTCAGATTTTCTGGTTCTTGTCAGAATCCTGGCAGCAGTGTTCTGCATGAGCTGCAGCTGTCTAATGGTCTTTTTGGGAAGGCCGGTGAGGAGCCCATTACAATTGTCCACCCTGCTGGTGATAAAGGCATGAACAAGTTTCTCCATGTCTTGGCTGGAAACAAAACCTCTAATTCTTGCAATGTTTTTGAGATGATAGTATGCTGATTTAGCTACTGCTTTGACATGACTACTGAAACTCAGACCGGTCTCCAGAATCACACCAAGATTCCTGACATGATTTTTAGTTGTTTGACCCTTAGAGTCAAGGTATGCATTCACCTTGAACACTTCATGTTTGTTTCCAAATGCAATGACTTCAGTTTTTTCCTTGTTTAGCTGAAGAAAGCTCTGGCACATCCAACTATTAATTTTATCAATGCATTGGCAAAGGGAGTCAATAGGCGGATCTTTTGTGATGTCATTGTTTATGTTTGTCGCGTTGCATCATGGGAATCGTGTGGCAGGAAACACCGCTAGATACCTGTAATTTGATTGTTTTGCACGTTTGGAGGAGGATTTAGAGAAGAGGATGGTTCACTCTTGCTGTGTGGTCGATTGTACGGTTAGTTGGGGGCCTGATAAAAAGTTTTTTCGAATTCCCTCCGAAAAGGATAGCGAAAAATGAAAGAAATTGTTGCGTGCAATTAGGCGATTGAACCTGGACGTTCCGAAGAAAGCCTGCAGCTTCTGATCGAGTTTGTGAGGCACATTTTGTTCATGATAAGTCTTAGTGACTATGTATTTATAGAAGATTGAATAAAAATAAATAAAACTGAGTCAAATCAACCGAGTCATATGTTTTCGCTTTCTGATTCAGGTGTCCCAAACCGCAATCCACAGCACCCAGACTATGTTCCTCACATCATTCTGTAGCTGTGCTTTGCTGCAAGCCTCACTAGTACATGCAGCATTTGTAAGTCCTATCCTGACAGCTGCTTCTACTTTAAACATTAAATTCTTCAAGACTGGATTTGAAAGAAGGAGAAATTTGTAAGCTGTGATATACAATTTTTCACCATTAGTACAGACGCCATTGAAAGTCTCACACTGAAAACAATTGAATTGGTACAACAGTCACTACATTTTCAGTAAATAAATAAGTAAATAAGAACACTGATCAATGAAGACTTACCCGGATTTGCAGTCGCAGTGAGCAGTGATTATTTTGCCGTTCTCTTTGGCGATCACCCACGGGAGATGCGAATCATGCTGTGACTCTGCTTGGCCAGGTCTAACCTCTGCTTTTAGCACGATCACTGCTTTCTGTTTGGCAGAAAAGATTGGCCCAACTTTTCGAGAAACAAAATAATCATAGGCCTTCAGACTTTTGAAAGCCTTTAATCTTTCATGAGTGAAGGGTCCAGGGGTTTCTATTAAATAAGAATAAATGTCTCCCCAGCAGATTGGTGGCCAAGACACGGGCGAGTCGGACCAACGTTTTTTGTCATCCCAGATTTCATATGGGCTTTGAATAGCTTCGATTTTGTCACCAATACAAATTTTGAGCTTCTCTCCAAACCTCCTCCGGTCTTCAGATGTTAAAGTGCTTATTTATTGAGGATTTTGCCCGCTAAAGGCCGTTCACACCAAGCACGATAACTATAAAGATAACGATAAAGATATAGTTCTAAAAATCGTTCTCAATATTAAAGAATTGCAGAGTCCACACCATAACTATAACAATAAAGAAACGATATCGTTGGAATCACTTTCAGAATGATTTTCCCGCCTGATGAACGATAAAACATTGCCAACCAATCAGAATCAATCCTGCTGTAATGAGCTCGAGAATTTAAAGCAGCAGACGTGCCGGTAAATCTGGGTATCATCAGCATAGCTGTGATAGGCAATTTGGTTCTTTCTCATTATTTGACTTAGTGGAAGCATATACAGGCTAACCAAGAGCGGTGCAAGAATTGACCCTTGTGGCACTCCACATCTCATGGACGTCCACTTAGACTTATGCTCTCCTAGACTCACATAATAGCCTCTCCCTTCTAAGTATGACCTGAACCATTTGAGTACCATCCCAGAAAGTCCAACCCAGTTTTCCAGTCTCTGTAGAAGTATGTTATGATCGATAGTACTAGGGTTATTATTACTAGGCTTATTATACATGTGCATTGAAGTTTTAAAATGTATCTAATTTCTAATTCTACTTGTATTGAATTAAATGTTTTGGATACCAGCATTAAATTATTGTTTTTATTATTATTTTACTGACTCAAAGTTGGCACTGTGCATGTAAAATGCCCCAAGTAGGCCAACAGGTTTTATTTATGGGAGAAAAAAGGTCTGTCTACTGGCGCCAAGTAAGCCTATCTTTGCATAACTCTTTTTCATTTCTTACAATAACGAATGAAAATCGTTAGGTTAGATACATTTGAGTAGGCTTGTTTTGTTAAAAATCCATAGCTGTAATGCTTCGGTAATGGTCCACACAGCTGTAAGGCTCCACACAGCTCACGCTGAAAAGCGACGCAGTGCCTTACTCGGAGACTGGCCCCATTCTCTCTATGACCACCAACACTCAATCAAAGATCTTGAAAGACAAAGAAGAGGCACCAAGATGGGCTTCCTAGCACCAACCTGGATGAGCTGAGGTGTCAGCAGCAAAACTACCCCCAACAGAAGATGGCTTCCAGCAACATGTGCTGAGAGCCGTGTACTAAACAGCAGTGTGGCATCACAGCCACCTGGCCAAACCTCTTCTCTGGAACCCAGTTGGTAGAGGATGGAGGCTCAGAGAAGGTGGCTGCATTTAATCTGTGATGTTCCAGAAGGCACCAGCACCTAAAGGAGTTAGAGACCTCACCCACCTCTACTGTAAAAACGAAAACTGCACCGATGCCACCAAATGCCAGTGTCTTTCTGTGGGCTTGACCTGCACAGGGTTTTGCTCTTGCCCTGACTGTCCAAATATGACCCACTTTGTCACTGATGACAATGTGGATGAGTGGTGTGTTGCAGTTGTAACATCATGGGGAGTTGACCCCATAATGTTTCAAGAGGGTCTGGCTGTAGGCTTGTACTTGCACTCTCAGACTTGCACACTCAGACATTTGCACTTCCGCTAGTGACATCACTTGCAGTCTTTATTTTTTATTTTGTTTATTTTTTTTATTACTTTTCGTTTGAATTTCCCAACATTTTATAAAGCCAGGTTGTGAAGACAAGAAAAAAGAAACTAAATTACAATGTCACTTGCAATTGCTACTTGAACTCTCCGCTACCTGTGACATCACTTGCAATCAACACAAATCGTGCATGTTGCCAATGGAGCAGTGGTGGACAGTAACGGAGTAGCTTTACTTCGTTACTGTACTTAAGTACATTTTTCAAGTATCTGTACTTTACTGGAGTAGTTTTATTTTGAGCAACTTTTACTTTTACTTCACTACATTCCAAAGCATAAAATCGTACTTTTTACTTCACTACATTTCATAAAACATATCGTTACTCCCTATAATATCACGTGCTCCGACACTCAGAAGCGGTGTCTGATTCATCATGAACGAACTGAGTCTTTTCAAAATAAACTTTTTTTTTTTTTTTTTTTTTTTTTTTTTTTTTTTTCAAAATAAACTTTTAAATCGGATCGCGAATCATACCAAACGATTCGTTTACGATTTAGAATGATCCGATTGCAGCTGTTCTGGAGTCGACCACTCACTGATTCAAATGAACCGTTTAGTGCGAGTCTCCAGAAGTAAGAACCGGGAGATCTTGTGAGCGCGCGTGCGTCTGACGTTGCTAAAAGTAAGTTATTAATGTCGAAATTTTGGATTAATTATTGTAACTGAAAATCATATTTAGGTCAAAACTGTCAGTTGTTTGGAAACTAAATCCGTTGTAAAGAGTGATCTATTTAAGCCCACTCAAATGCTCGAGTGCAGACGATGCAGACACATCAATTCTAGGTAAAAAAAACAACAACAACAAAAAACCCATAAAATAACACAGATTAAATACAATAACTCGTGCACGTTCAAATTCCCCGCTGCCGTAATGTTAACAGTTTTATTAAAATGTCCTATGTTACGTCTGTTTTTATATTGTTTATCGACAGTAACGTTATACATATGTATATTGTTTGGATTAACTAGACGAGTAGACAGACATGAATGTTCATCGTACTGAAAATAAGTAAATATTGTTAGCTGATGCTAACTGTCTAGCTAACAAGCTTGTTGGTGCTAAATTGATGTAATTTTTATAAATAATGTCCAAATATTTTTATTCAGCCACCTATATATATATATATATATATATATATATATATATATATATATATATATATATATATATATATATATATATAGTTTACACCTGGTTAGAAAAGAAAGGATGTGATGTTCAGAACATGGTAACTACAGTAATTATCAGTGGGAAGAGATGCACCCCGTTTGGCCAGGGGTGTTTTTAAACCACAGACAAGATTTGAGAAGGAAAAAAATCATTATCTTTATTTACATTTTTTTTATTATTTTTTTCCGTAAAATGTTCTTCCTAACTTCAGGCCTTATTATCATGTCATATATACAGTACAGACCAAAAGTTTGGACACACCTTCTCATTTAAAGAGTTTTCTTTATTTTCATGACTATGAAAATTGTAGATTCACACTGAAGGCATCAAAACTATGATTTAACAAATTTGGAATTATATATGGAATTATATACATTTCAAAAAGTGTGAAACAACTGAAAATATGTCATATTGCAGGTTCTTCAAAAACTTTTTGCTTTGATTACTGCTTTGCACACTCTTGGCATTCTCTTGATGAGCTTCAAGAGGTAGTCACCTGAAATGGTCTTCCAACAGTCTTGAAGGAGTTCTCCGAGAGATGCGTAGCACTTGTTGGTTCTTTTGCCTTCAGTCTGCGGTCCAGCTCACCCCTAAACCATCTCGATTGGGTTCAGGTTCGGTGACTGTGGAGGCCAGGTCATCTGGTGCAGCACCCCATCACTCTCCTTCTTGGTCAAATAGCCCTTGATGCCTTGAGTGAGACTCTACAATTTTCATAGTCATGAAAATAAAGAAAACTCTTTGTATGAGAAGATGTGTCCAAACTTTTGGTCTTTACTGTAACTTTGATATTCTGTAAAACAACAAACTTTAAAATACTTTTTTCTTACTGGTGAAAATCAGATGGTCATCTCTGTTTTCTCTCGGGTACATCACAGTGTAAGCTTCACAGTGAACATTACTCTCATCAGCGTAGTCCATATCAACAACAAAAATATATCTTGACTCCATATAGTGGTTATTTTGAAAAAATCCAAGGTATTTTGAGCAGTAGGATTATAAAAAGAATATGTGCTAATATAAAATTAAATTAAGTAGCCTATATAAAATTGCAAACATCTATCTTGCAGTACTTTTTTACTTAAGTACATAAAAACTCGAGTACTTTTGTACTTTCACTTGAGTAAAATTGAAAAAGGAGTACTTTTACTTTTACTGGAGTAATATTTTACCATATGTATCTGTACTTTTACTCAAGTACTTGATTTTGTGTACTTCGTCCACCACTGCAATGGAGACAAGACGCTGTGGTGGTGATTAAATTATTAAAACTAATTTAGTACTATAACGTTCAGGGTCCTGCGAGAAAAAGACAAGATCGGCAAATCCATGGCCAGAACACCAGAATATGAACATTTGCACAAAGTCTCTAGCTAAGCGTAGAAAAAAAACACTTAACATGGCTTAATATATTAAGATGCTATTAAAATATCAAATTAAATGTACAGTTCATTAATATAAGGAATATGTATATAGTATTTTCCTCACATACCGCAAAATGTGGCATAATGGACATAGATGAGAAAGGCCAAACTCATGCTTCTCTACTTTATTAAAATACATAACTAATATGTACAGGCAAGCAGGTGAGCCCAGAATAAACGCAACACGCAAAGTTTCACATTAAGCATTTTTCCATATAGAATAAACTGTCTACAACTTGTTTATATCACTGTCTTTGTCCATTAACCTACATTATGTGTTTTATTTATAATGATTTTCTATAGGAGGAAAATGTTTAATGTACAATTTAACGCACTGCGTTCTGTACTCGTCTTCTTGCCTGTACGGAGTTGATCCTTTTAAAATCACTTAATGCATAATGCCCGTTCATATTTGCTGGTCTGTATGTACTTAGAGTCAACAACAAGACATATAGGCTAGCCTAGGCCTACTAAATTGTCTTTATCATCTTAGTCTGTTATTAGGCCACATTAAGTGTTATGTTGTATGGGAGGACAAAGTTTGCACATTGTGTTCATAGCCATCTGCTTGACTTGCAGTACATTGAATAATAACTATATATCGAATTAGATCTTTTAATTGAACTTAATGTGTCTGAATACATTATGCCATATTAAGTGTTAGGTTTTTTCTACAGGAGGAAAACGCTTAACAAAAGACTTTGTGCATTGCGTTCATATTCTGCTGTTCTGTGGCCAAGGTCTGTGCTTGTCTTTTTCTTGCAGGACCCTGTACGTTATAGTACTAAATTAGTTTTAATCGTTTAATCACCACCACAGCGTCTTGTCTCCAGTGGCAACATGCACGATTTGTGTTGATTGCAAATGAAGTCACAGGTAGCAGAGAGTGCAAGTAGCGATTGCAATTGACATTGTAATTTAGTTTATTTTTTCTTGTCTTCGCCACATGGCAACTGTTATAAAATGTTGGGAAATTCAAACAAAAAGTTATCAATAAATAGAACAAAATAAAAAATAAAGACTGCAAGTGACGTCGCTAGCAGAAGCAGTGTCTGAGAGTGCAAGTGCAAGTCTGCAGCCAGACCCTTCTCCAACGGTTACCAAAAGCAGTTGATGTTCCAAATGGTTGCTGCTAGAAAATAAACTAAACAGCCTGAGAAGACAGGGCTCATTTCCCCGAAGAGTGTTTGTTTCTTTAGTTAGATTGCCATTTGTTTTATTTAAGACAGTAATTTAGGTTGTATTGTGTGAAGTTAAGTTGTAGTTTTATTAAAAAGTTCATTAAGTTAAAACTCCTGGTCTCCTGTTTGTGCTATGGTAAGGTGTTATCTTTCGATTTCAATCTTTGTTTCCATATAGTACAAGGTGCCATATTTAATATTTTTTGATGTCTCTTATATTTGAATTTCTCAACATTCTCCTCACCACTGATAATGAATGGGTTTGGACTCAATTATGTCAGTGTTCCATTTTCATTCATTTTGGACACCTCATACATTGAGTGACAGAACACTTCTCTTTTATCATATATTTACATATTTGGTATTGCTGGATTCAGCACAACCCCACCTTTCCAACAAGCCATCATATGTGTTTCTATGATAATGCCAGGCAAAGCAAACACAAAGTAAATGAAAACATTCTGCATAGATATTGAATTTGTGCATGTCCGCTTATTTTAGATATGTGTTTACATGTGTCTATTTATTCCATACATCAAGATATTTACATCCAGTCTTTTCTAGTAGTTAAATCAACTTCCTGACTACAAACATGTCAAGTTTCAAAGCTCTCAGAGCTTGTGTGATTGATCTGCATTAGTTTATATGCCTTAACTCCCATACGGACAGGCTATATTTTAGTCCTTTATTGATTTTGGGGTGTATAACAATATCTGTTAATTTAACAATCTTAGCAGTAAAATATTTTTAGCCAAGAATCCATTTCATATATGGGAGACCTTAGAGATGAGGAAAAACATTGTTGGGTTTAGTTCTACCTCCGGTAGGGGTATCTCGAAAATTCAGGGGCATTGTCACTAGCCTAATATGGTCGTTTTTTGTTGGAGGACAGGCTCCTTCTACAAACTCACAGTGAGAGAGTTATTACCTACCTGACCACAAATATTGGTTTGTAAATGCCAGAGAAAATGATACAGAATAATCTGCTTAACTTATTTAATCTTTCAGGCACACCAAATGGATGCACACCAAGACTGAACATGCTCCACTTGCAAAATGGAGTGTATCGAACCATTGGCAGGATGATATCTACAATAATAGTGCAGTGTAGTGTAGTGGACTACATTGTGTCTGGGGACATCCTTCAAGTTCACGTGCCACCTGATGACATAGGTGACCCTGATTTAAGGGAAAACCTCAATAAGGTAATGCACAATGTTCTGATCTGAAGACTATTGTAGTAAGCCTTTGCTTTTTTTGAATATTCCACAGCAGTAGTTAATGTTATTTTGGTAGAATGCATTATCAAAATAATTGTTGATTTCATACTACCAAATAAATAACTAAAAATTAAAACTTTTCTTGTCATAGGTAAGTAACTATTACGTTAAATGCACAGTCTACATACTAATTCTGTAAATGTTGTTGGTTAAATGCAGTAATTTGAGAAAATAACATTTGATCTGTAATATTTAGGTTCAACAAGCAACCTTGCAGGATGATTTGGAGAAAGCAGTCAGCTGCTGTGACTCATGGCGATATCAAGTAGAAGGGCTTCCACTCGTAGTCACCATGGCCAACAGAGATGTGTTTGTGAAAAATGCAGTTCTATACCATACTGTTGTGCAACGGCAGAGCTGTCTTGATCAACTCACTGATGGCTTGTCTCACTATGGAGTAAGATTTACCTCACAGTTCTGTATCATCTTTGATTATCTTTATGGGCTTTCATTTATGGTGTTGAATTTCCCTCCAGGTTTTATCACTCCTGAGAGAGAACCCCAGCTTGCGTGTGCTGCTTAACATACCAGGAGAGAACAAAGGTCAAGAAGCTGATTTTGTAGCTGGTATTCTCAAACCAAGCTACTCCGTACTGGGGAGCAACAGAAGAGCTAAGGAGGAGTTGATAGTGGTCAAATTTAGGGAGTTTCTCCAATGTGTTGAAAGTAAGTACCGGTATGTATTTGTAATTCAGTACATTATACAACAAGGCAATCCAGGAAATTTACAGATTAATTTTATTCTTTACAACTCATGAACCTATGCCTGTCAAATGTTTATGTACCACCAACAAGAATACAGTTGTTATCTGATGCTTTAAAGAATAAAATTGCTTTTTCACCAAAATACTTATACAGTCCATAACAATCCATTAGTCACTCAATTATTCATTGATTCAGGCTTTCTTAAACCTGAGTATTTTCCAGTCTCCAAGTCAACAATGGTTTCCCTTTGATTGTAGATAAAGAGCTGAGATACACTTATGGGGACAGGACAGGATGATGAGGAGGCATTCCTGAAGACTTTGAGCCCTGGTCACATCCTGTTTTCTTACAAAAAATGTTTACATCTGTGAGGACTATCTGACCCTTCTTTATACTGTAAGATGTTGTACTGTATGATTGGAAGGATATGGAAATCAGTCATCGCAGTAATAATAAATTAATAAATGTAGTTACTTTAACCCTGTGATGTGTTTTTTTTAACAATGATTGTATGAATTTAACTACAATCGTTTTTTTTTTTTTTTTTACATATACTGAATCAGTAGTGAAGGAATAAAATATGTACATTTACTATAGTAAGGTACTTCTGTAGAAATTTGAACTACTTTTCACATTTAAATTTTGAATTCCCCTCCTCACCATTGAAAGGCTTGTATATTCAGATTTATTGCTGTTGAATATTTTGTGCTAAACTGAAGATTGTATTTTCATATGTTGAAAAAAATTCACTTCACTTGACAAAACCTTTTGGATTAGCTGCAAAATGCAAAAATGTTTTTTTCTTACCTTTATGTACAGCCATCTTCTCAGAAATACATAACAAAGATACAAGTTATGTATGTAATACACAAGATATTATAAAACACTGACAGTTATCTTTTTACTTCACTGAGTACTTTTACTTTGCATATTTAGGTACTTTAAAATCAGGAACAATGTAGTGGAAGACAGTTATGCATCAATACATCTATAGAGCCCTGAAAAGCATGTCACTGTTCCTTCACATAACATGAGTCCTCTTGTATTTATCCACACTACCATTGCTTTAGACTTGACAGAAAACTAACAGATGTAAAAGTATGTCTGTAGCCTTTTTAACACTGACATCATATAAGTGCCATCATGTAATTTTCTAAAATCTATATGCTGACAAGAGGCTGTAAATCTTGTAGTTCAAGAAGCACAACAAAACATCAGTATTTGTTTCACAGTGTACTTTTGAAAGTCCAATAAGGCTAATGTTACCCAGTTGTCCATGTCATGCTAAGATCACACATTTACAAGTTTTTCAAAAATAAACTGTTGTGTTTTCTGAAACAATGTTTTGCCATTGTTGTTGTCATTTTGAAGAGGGTTAATGACATCATTCAGTTCTTGCAAATCCCTGTCATTCAATGGGGAAAGTCCTCTTTGAGAGTTTGGTGAGGAACAAAAAACTACCCCTGCTGTTGAGAGTTCTGGGTTGTGAAAATGAGGAAAATCACTGTCCAGAGTAAAAAGCTGAACTGGTGTTCTGTTTCCTTCGGATGATATAGAGTGATTGTTAAATCCAGCTTTGAATTCTTCCAAAGTGTGGTTGATTCTGGGTAGAAAGACATAATGGAGATAAAATAGGTCTGTTGCATTGTCTATGTCTAGGATATCCAGGGATTCCAGTTCATAAAAAATGCGTGCATAAATATGGCTGCACTTTTTGTTCAAGTCTCGGTTAAAACGCTCAATCCTCTGGTTGTGTACAGAACTTCCTGTTAAGACAGAGCCTTCCCCCCTGCTCTCATGCATGTCTTCCCAAATTTGAACGTTTTCTCCTCTGTGATCAGTCCTGATGTGCAGTAGTCTGCCAAACTGTCCAACAGCTGCAGTAAAGAGGTCTCTCTCAGTTTCAGCGCGATTATTGTTGGAGCAGTGAAGAAACATCAACATCCTACTGTAGCCGTCTATGGCACCATGAACAACCAATTTCCACCTAATCAATTTATGATTTCCATCTACGTGCCTTATGAAATTTGGATGTGGGACAGAGTATACTCGGTGAGCTATTGCTGTTCTTCTCCTGGCTAGGACACCAATTGAGTCCATCCTTCGCAGTGAATCTCTTACACGTTGTCTTTGGACCACAATGTTTTTGGAATGGAGATGCCCCATAACCATCACTTCTCCAACATTTGGGTGTTGAGTTTTTATTTGTGACACTTCAAGATCCAACTGTTGATCACTGATGCTCTTAAATTTTTATGTTGGGATATTACAGTCTTGAAGTAACTTGTAGAAAGTATGAATAGATGCCGCTTCGGTAAAGGTGTTTTTCAGTGAAAGAACATGTTCAAGCTCCTCTTTGGAAATCTGATGTCTTCCTTGGTAGTCATTCTAGAACACACCAAAGAATATGACATTTGGAATGTTTATATAACAAACAAGGGTTATTCAAGAGAGAATTATAGACATGATGAGCATTCACATGAACTCATTATCTTCTGACTGAAAAAATTATAGATTGTACTGTACCTTTACTCAAGGAATGTTTAAATAAAATGGACAATCAAAAGATGAGATGTTACTGAGAGTTAAATGAGAAATAAATCAAACAAATATCAACATGAATATTAATAAGTACTTACTGACAGACAGGTCACTGGAGCGAAGTCTGTTGCTGGTAAAGGTGTGGTAGCGCTGCTGCTGGAGCCCTGAGGAGTTTTAAAATATAAACAAAATACCAAAGACGTTATCTTGTCAAATGTTAGTGTTGTATAGAATATGCCATCATGATTGGAACTAATGCTGAAACATTACACCTCACAAATTAAAAACCAACAAACAGCCAGCTAGGTTACATGAGTATGCAAGACCGAGCGGTATGATGTCCCAGTGGAGGTGGTGGGTGTGGCTGGCCCCGGTGTGTAATTGTAAGTGATGGGAGCCTGAATAGACATTAGCAAAATATTAGCAACATTATATTTCAATTGCTTTTAATGCTTATATGCTTAGCAGTCAAAGCAGGTTTGAGATTGGCAAAGGAAACAAAGAGAGATACATTTTATGCTATTTTACAGTATGTACTCTGACTCTGGTACCTTATTCAAATTAAATTAAATGTTTTTATCATTGTGACTGCCTCTGTCCTCCATTAGCATTTCTCTCTCTCTAACCAAGCAGAGAACGGTTTTGTCTTGTGAGTAATGGCCAGCAGGTAACGTTAGGTTTAGCCAAGGAGAGATGTCTGACTGAGGACAGAGGCAGATTTCCATTTTAACAACAATTTACAGTGTCATTTGTGGGCCTGAGGGGTGACATGTGGCCTCCGTTAGCAGTAACGCTAAACTATATAATTTATCATGCTTTGCAGCTCAGAAAATCTTCACATAATCTTAAACTCACATTTACTCATGAGTCACTTACATTAACCGGTGTGAGTTTTACATTTTATAGAAACAAATGTGCTACACATAAAGTGCATTTGGTGCTAGTAGCAAATCTCTACTGGCTACCGTTAGCTAGTTTAGTTAAGTTAGCCTTGACGAGAATCCAATGCTACGTGATTTGGAAAACATACTTACAGAGGTGGCCTGTGGTGGCCACGAGGCAGTTGTTGTCATTAGTGATGGGAAGTTCGATTCTTTTCCGCGAACCGGTTCTTTCGGACAGTTCGATTCAATAAACCGGTTGAAAAAAACGTTTCAGCGGTTCTTTTACGCTCAAAGTAATGACGTCATTGGCGATGACGTAATGGCATCACGTCTATCAAACATTCAAATATATAAAGTCAGTAATCATAGCTTTAGTCAGTTAAAAACCTCATTATCATGAAAAGTTTACATTTGAGTTTTGCAACAACACCAAAATACAGTAACAGCAATAATGTGCATATGAGGATTTAAGTCTTGAACATATGAAGTAAACAAATTAGGTGTCATCAGCGCAGAAACCATGATCCACTTACTAAACATAATCCATTGCGAAGTATTTGTTATTAAATGAATTTATGTTTCGCCAGATTGACCTTCATCCAAGCCCTAGGATTACCCGCGCTCATAACAGCACAGAATCAGAATCAATCACCAAAAGAATCATTTCGGTTCAGACGCGCTGTGAGTCAGTTGGCTTCACGCTGAATCGCGCATGCGCAGTATAATCAGCTCCTCGGTTCTCGAATCGGATGTGTCCAAAAGAAATGGTTTTCGGTTCAGTGTACTGATGATCCGAAAACCGATGCAACCGGTTCTTGACTCGAGAACGAGAATTGCTCTAACCGGCACGTGCTGCAGTTCAGTATCATCAGCTGCTCTACTCATGTTCATGTTCTGTTTACTACAAACTCAATTTGTGATGTGTCATCATTAACTATATATACAGTACAGATATTTCATAAATCACCCCTTATTCCTATTAAACATAAGAGTCTTTAGAGTCTTAATTATTGCCCAACTTCACTGAAAACCCATTTGTCCTATACATTATATACAATATACAGATTGGAAACATTCATATAAAAAAAAAAAAAAAAGGTTATTTTATCACACTTTCCGATGTTTAACAAAATACTTAAAAAATTACACGCATGCGCAGTATCATCAGTTCATCGGTTCTCAAATCGGACGCGTCCGACAGAAACGATTCTCGGTTGAGTGTACTGGTGATCCGAAAACCGAAGCAACCGGTTCTTAACTCGAGAACGAGAATCAGCTCATCGGTTCTCAAATAGGACGTGTCCGACAGAGCGATTCCCGGTTCAGTGTACTGGTGATCCGAAAACCGAAGCAACCGGTTCTTGATTCAGGAGCGAGAACTGCTCCAGCAGTGGGCGTGTTCGCTCATTATCTGGCTCGGCTCGGTGTTCATCTTCAGTTCGGTCTTCACAGCAGTTCAGTCAGTGTACTGTTTGAGTAAATGAATTACCCCGGGATATTGGTTTATTCTGACTCAGAGGGAGTGTCAGTCACGTTAAAAAAGTTAACAGCTTAAGTAATTTGTGGATTAATGCTTATTGGAGACGTGAACCGTTTCAAACAATTCAGTTTGATTTGGTGAACCGCTTCACTAAGAAGAACCGGTTAAATTGAACAATTCGTTCACGAATTGGCCATCACCAGCTGTCATTGTTGAAACATTTTGAATAGCCGCCAGGACGGCTCTGCCAATGCTCTCGGCTAACGCCGATTCGTTGGACATTTTGAACGACAATAAAGTTAACATCTACCGTACCTGGTCAGGGGTGGGCGGGGATATAGGCTCTTGCTGGCGTTTAAGTATGTGAACATGACAGAGAGTGATGATGATGAGCATGATGAGTAAGTACATAACATTCAGTCAAAGTGAGACCCCTCGTGGCTGGCTATTATGGCTACAGGTCATCATAAGTCCCGCATTTTTCATTAAAATGACACTAGCCTTCTCTTCAAATACAGTTTCTCCAAACATGTTTATTATTTTAGGTAGTTATTATCACGATAAACCATGTCCAAGAGTCAATTTCCTCGGATGAGATGGTTTTTATTAGTTTCTTATTTGACAGGATGCTATAAACACACACTGACCTCCTCGAGCTTTTATTTTGGCACTTCCGTTGTTGGCATTTTGAATTTGCATATTAGTTAAATATTTAGTTTCACCCGAAACATTTAGATTCAACATTTAGATTTAGATTTAACATTTAGATTTAACATTTAGATTTAACATTTACATCTAAAATTTACATCTAACATTTACATTTAGATTTAATATTTAACATTTAGGTGTAACATTTAATATTTAGATTTAACATTTGATATTTAGATTGAACTATTTAAAATATCTCTAATTTGACAAATATTGTTGTAAATGTGATAATATGTGAATGTCAAAATGAATGATTAATCCAAGTGATTAATCCAAAACTAAAAATGAAAAATAACTCATAATCCTGATACCTTCTTGTATTCTTTACATACTATGTCCAGTGCGTGTGTGTGTGTGTGGGGGGGGGGGGTAACGAGTTACAAAGTTGGTATAGCCTACTTATCACAACATTGTTAATCGCAAACGATAATTTATTAAGACGTCTCGCTACCAAACTACCTACAGTAGCTTAATTTGTGGAGGACGAAGAGAAAGCACCCATTTGGTAAAAAGCCAGTGAGAAATAATAACTTTTAAGTAGGGTCCAGTGCCTTTTCGATACTTTTAAAACATTACCGGTGCCTAAACGGATTTTTGAACCAATACTTAAAATAAAAAAGAACCACAAATAAAAAAAGATGGATAACATTAAAGAACATTACAAATATTTAAAATAAGTCCATAGCTTTCTCTCATTTCCCAAGTTGTGCTTCCCTTAATCTAAGGCTTATACATGTATTTCACAATCTGGGTCATTTTTTAATACAAAATCACACATAATGTTTCTACTGTATCTCTGTCACTCACTCTGATATTTAGTTGATAGATGCTGTCTGTCACTGTCTTAAATCAGTTCTGTGAATTACTGTATGCTCATTCTTTATAAAGTAGCAACAATGTAGTTTTTAAAATACTGTACTGTGCAAAAGTCTTAGTCAAGTTGGGGCACTGGACTTAGAACACAACACACTAAGCATACATACACTTTTCATACAACAACACATATTTGTTTTGCACAATGTAACATCAGTTAACACAAGGTATGTGTGTGTGTGTGTAATTGATTGTGTATTGTTTAAGTGTTGATCCTTTTTTTTAGGTTAACACTTTGTGAGTCATTAATTTTATTATGTTGATTTGTGTATTGTTGAGAATACAAACAAGACCGGTTGCCATGTTAAATGTTTATTTTTTCAATCATCCACTTACATAAAGTAAACAGTCATACTTGCGTACTGGAACATTTTCTAATAACAAACAGAAGAAACCCGGGCAGCACATTGCCACCATTTTTAAACACCTGTTTCCCGCCAATAGAAGGCTCACTTAATTGGTCTCATGCCGGAGGGGGAGATTGGGGTTTGTTTGATTCTTTGGTAAACCATAATAATGAATTTAGTTTGTGTGGTTTGAAATGGTTGGATATTTTTTGGTTCTAATAGTTATGCCATTGTTAGTTAAATCGCTATTTAATTGTTTTTTCTTTCTTGATCTTATTTGTTACCATCAATTATTTAATGGTTTAGTCCTAGTGGGAGGGGCTTATACTTTTTAAACGTTTCTCTCAGTCTGGTAAAGGGACTCGTAGAGTGAGTCAGTGAAGTTGCTTGCTTGATTTTTGGCTCAAATTATTGACATGACAAAAGTTGTTTGTGTACATTTAAACTTTGTACAGTTTTTTTTTTTTCTATTTTTGATACTTTTGGAGTACACTGTAAATATAATTTGCATTCCTCTGGAAAATCTTTGTTTTTCACATTGGAATAAACACTAACTTTTTTTCACGCCTCCATGGGCCGTTACATCCAGAGCAGGGGTGCCGCCACTGCTTGAACACCTTTTAGCAGTTGGCACACCACTGTCTCTGATACAGGCACATTATGTCAGGGTTTGGCAAGGAGGAACTCAAATGCAGACAGGAATCACAAAACGAAGGGTTTATTAAACACAAAAAGGGGAAAACAAAACCCACAAGGGGGAAAACAAGGACTAGGGCAGATTCAAAATAACTTAACAGGACTATGTTGACACGATAAACAAAGACTCAAAACACTAACTACAAATAAACACTCACAGATATACAAAGACTTCTCAAAGGGCTGACAAGTAGAAACACATATAAGGAGACAATCACGAGTAGGAACAATCTCAGTGTGGGAACAATGAACCGACAAAAGACAGAGCACACTAGGAGATCTAAATAGGGGAACTAATTAAGACACAACAGGTGACACAGATAGGACAATCACGACAAGACTAGGATAACAAGGGGGGCGTGGCAAGGGAACGAGACAACACAAGCACATGGCCCAAAGACAAGGCCATGTGCTTGTACACAAAACACGGGTCTGTCATGATCCTGCCTCAAGACTAGAGAAAAGTCAGGACATGAAGGCAGAATCATGACACATTAGTATTTTCACCCCAAAAAAGGGTTTTATGCCAGTTATTTATATCTTTTGCTGTAGTGTGTCAGTAGGAAATATTAGTTTGCCATTAATTTTAATAATAATCTAGTGCGATTTTGAATGCACCAGCAGTCTGACAATGGCAAAATGAATGTTTGGAAATTTAAACTGATATTTTATATTGACACACTACAGCAAAATATATAAATAACTGGGCGAACACCATTCTTTTAAGTGAAAATCCTAACGTGCCTGAGACTTTTGCACAGTAGCGTACGTATAAAGTACGTATGATTAAATTAAGTATATTTAAATAAGTGTATTTAAAGTATGTGTTCGTTCATATGTGTTAAGGGCTAGACTGTCACTGTAGGAAACAGATGCGGTGTGATGAGCGGTGACAAGGGGAAAACTTTACAGTAGATGAGAAACTGACTGCTCCCTCGTGACCTTTTGTAAACTTTATTTATGACAAAGAACTGCACAGATACAGATATTCTAACAATCTATCGATAAACACACACCTTGTGTCCTCTGCTTGTTTCTGCTCGCGCTGCTCGGCCACGGTATGCGGATTGAAGAGTGCGCTGAAAGACGGGAGGAGACCGGTTTGACGCCGGTTTCATATGAAATTTAAGGGGACTGATTTTCAGGCGATCGGATACCGGTTCCACATCCAACCCTACTTTTAAGAAATATATATGGAAACATTCATTTCTGTAACCTAACTAAAATATACAAATATTGATCTACCAGATAAAATGTTACGGTTTAAAATTCTAAATTTTATTGTAGGACTAGGCATAATCTCTGTCCGGGAAACCGCCACTTATTGTATGCAGATTCATTTAAGTATATTAAAAAGTTTGAAAGTTGTAATGTACTGAAAGTACTGTTTACATTCTATTCATTTTTACAATTTGTGTTAAGTATGTCTGCTTTTGAAATAAATGTAGGAATATTACTGAATGTTTTGGTTACCCAGAAATCAGTTTTTGTGCAGATAACAAGGCAACTGATGGAACACTATCCAAAACTTATGAAACTCACTGGAGGGTGGCTCTTGGTAATTACGATAAAAATATTCTAAATTCTAAATTTACAAATGTGAAAAAATTACAACATGTTGTTATTGTGTGACAACGAGTAAGAATCTCAGTAGTATCCAGTTAGATTTGTTGTCTTTAAAGCCGGATCAGGACAGCGAAAACTGACGATTGTCCCAACAGAAGCTGATATCTATAATGGCCAGTATTTAAAATCATCAAGTGGAGGTGGAAAGATTACCATGTTTACAGTTCCTCTTAAAGAGGAACTAGATACAATGCCTCTTCCTTCAGATGCCATGGAATTTCAGAAAATGCCAAAAGCAACCTGCCAAAACTGCAGCTTGTCCATGCCACCACAAATCTTGGCTATGCATGTTAAGTCATGCAGTATCATTGAACTGTCCACTGAGGATGATACCACTAGTTCTGGAAGGGTAATTACAATTTTAGGAAAACTTTAACCTCACTGTAACATTTAAATGTTCTTTAATGGAAAATGTTGTCATGTTTTTTGAAAGGTCATTATTTGTCTTATATTTTCATTGTAGTCTTCTCCTCTTCCTGTATTCAATGGATCAGCATTACCACAACCCATTTCAGAAAGTAGCAGCAGCACTAATAAAGCAAGCTCCGAGGTTTCAAATTAACAATAGCATTTACCATAAAATTGTACTACCTAACACTAGTATTTTTAATGATATTTAGTGGTGGATAAATTGACTTGCTGATGACTCTTAATACATGTTTTCATTGCAGTCTTTTCCTGTAGCCACTACTGCTGGATTGTCCTCGGCAGAAGCCGGCACTAGCACTAATAAATCAAACAATGAGGTATCAAATTGATTGAATTTCATGTTTATAGTTTCTACATTATGACAATGTGAGTATATGAGTATTTTAACATCAAAAGTAATATGCACTTTAGCTTTAAGTTATATGTATAGTTTTTTTTTTTTTTTTTTTGTGGTAATTTGTTTTCTTGGCTGATTGCAGCATTCTGTTTTTAGGCTCCCTGTCCACTGTGTCTAAATAATTTTCCAATGGATCATTTAGAAATTCATGCCAGCTTTTGCGGTGAAAGGCAACTTAATTCACAAATTGCAATACAATTTTCCTAACAAAATGGATTTAATTAATTTAGTCTGTATTTTTAATTCATTGTTTTATTCTGTGTTTGATGAAGTTTGGAGAATTACAAAGCACCGATTTCTGATCTGGAAGATGTTTTTGAACCATTTGGCTGTAAAATAGAAAGGTACAGTATTGTTCAAAATAATAGCAGTACAATGTGACTAACCAGAATAATCAAGGTTTTTCGTATATTTTTTTATTGCTACGTGGCAAACAAGTTACCAGTAGGTTCAGTAGATTGTCAGAAAACAAATGAGACCCAGCATTCATGATATGCACGCTCTTAAGGCTGTGCAATTGGGCAATTAGTTGAATTAGTTGAAAGGGGTGTGTTCAAAAAAATAGCAGTGTGGCATTCAATCACTGAGGTCATCAATTTTGTGAAGAAACAGGTGTGAATCAGGTGGCCCCTATTTAAGGATGAAGCCAACACTTGTTGAACATGCATTTGAAAGCTGAAGAAAATGGGTCGTTCAAGACATTGTTCAGAAGAACAGCGTACTTTGATTAAAAAGTTGATTAGAGAGGGGAAAACCTATAAAGAGGTGCAAAAAATGATAGGCTGTTCAGCTAAAATGATCTCCAATGCCTTAAAATGGAGAGCAAAACCAGAGAGACGTGGAAGAAAACGGAAGACAACCATCAAAATGGATAGAAGAATAACCAGAATGGCAAAGGCTCAGCCAATGATCACCTCCAGGATGATCAAAGACAGTCTGGAGTTACCTGTAAGTACTGTGACAGTTAGAAGACGTCTGTGTGAAGCTAATCTATTTTCAAGAATCCCCCGCAAAGTCCCTCTGTTAAAAAAAGGCATGTGCAGAAGAGGTTACAATTTGCCAAAGAACACATCAACTGGCCTAAAGAGAAATGGAGGAACATTTTGTGGACTGATGAGAGTAAAATTGTTCTTTTTGGGTCCAAGGGCCACAGGCAGTTTGTGAGACGACCCCCAAACTCTGAATTCAAGCCACAGTACACAGTGAAGACAGTGAAGCATGGAGGTGCAAGCATCATGATATGGGCATGTTTCTCCTACTATGGTGTTGGGCCTATTTATCGCATACCAGGGATCATGGATCAGTTTGCATATGTTAAAATACTTGAAGAGGTCATGTTGCCCTATGCTGAAGAGGACATGCCCTTGAAATGGTTGTTTCAACAAGACAATGACCCAAAACACACTAGTAAACGGGCAAAGTCTTGGTTCCAAACCAACAAAATTAATGTTATGGAGTGGCCAGCCCAATCTCCAGACCTTAATCCAATTGAGAACTTGTGGGGTGATATCAAAAATGCTGTTTCTGAAGCAAAACCAAGAAATGTGAATGAATTGTGGAATGTTGTTAAAGAATCATGGAGTGGAATAACAGCTGAGAGGTGCCACAAGTTGGTTGACTCCATGCCACACAGATGTCAAGCAGTTTTAAAAAACTGTGGTCATACAACTAAATATTAGTTTAGTGATTCACAGGATTGCTAAATCCCAGAAAAAATTTTTTTTTGTACAAAATAGTTTTGAGTTTGTACAGTCAAAGGTAGACACTGCTATTTTTTTGAACACACCCCTTTCAACTAATTGCCCAATTGCACAGCCTTAAGAGCGTGCATATCATGAATGCTGGGTCTTGTTTGTTTTCTGACAATCTACTGAACCTACTGGTAACTTGTTTGCCACGTAGCAATAAAAAATATACTAAAAACCTTGATTATTCTGGTTAGTCACATTGTACTGCTATTATTTTGAACAATACTGTATGATTATCTGTTTTTTATTTTTTTAACTTGGATATACAATTTTACATTTATTACAGCAGTCAATAAGTATTAAATATTTTAGCTGTAATTTTTGTTTTTTTTCTTCTTACCTAGCCTCGAAGATGTAATTACAGAAGGCCATAGATTTGACATCACCGTATCGAGACAAAACATGCTGGAGAAGGACAGTGGCAGAGGCAAAAAAAATAATCTCCCATTATCAAACTGAAAGTTGCCTTTATAGGTGAAGCTGGAGTAGACACTGGGGCACTGAGCAAGGAATTTCTGACAGGCATGATTGCATAACATGAATAAAAATATATTCAGCAATTGTAGATCAGGGTTTTTCCAAACATTCCTGGAGTTTCCCGATCACTGCATGTTTTTAAAGTTTCTCTATTTTTAACTGATCTGAATTTACTCCTCAGCTGATTAGAAGAAATATGATCTGAAGCAGAGCTGGGTTTCAAACGGGAATGGTCGGTGCTGTATATGTGATAAACTTTTACAAGTCATGCAGAATTGTTACAATAAACATTTTCTCTTTTAAGAAATGATCGGAGGCATAGAAGGGCGTTTTTTGAGGGAGGAGCACCAAAGTATTCTCTGTATGATCTGGACAAAGGTCATTTCAAGTATGTATTTTGATATGTTATAAAACAATAATTTCATCTCACTTTCTGTTATTAAATGTTTACTATGTGAAAAAAATAATTAATTTGCTTATTCAGGACTTTAGGAGAAATAATGGCGGTCAGCTTGGCCCAGGGTGGCCCAGCCCCAAACTTCCTTGCATATTGGTGCGATAAGGTCCTGTGTAGTGGCTCTCTAGAGTTTGCGCACCTAGAAAAAAATCATCTGGGAGATGGGCCCTTTCGTGATCTTACAACACAGGCATTTTTATTTAGATGATTATGATAGACATGTTTTTTTTAAAGAAGACCTTTGAGATATGCACAGAAGACATTTTGAGCTGTGGCTATCTAGGCGTAGTCAGCTTAGAGAAGAAGGATGAAATTATCTGGAAAGTAGGAATTGTTTATGAATATTAATCTGAGTGAGGTTTGGCAGAATTAAATTCATTAGTGTGCATAGAAATGAGTTTTGTCTCTCACAATGCTATTTTTCCAGAGCTATTATCCTACATGCCACTCTATACCCTCCTATTAACTTTGGGGTTAATTTTACCCTATTCAATATTTAACGTCTGTAAATACATTATTACATTTTTTTTTGCTTCAGATTAAATTAATTTTCCTAATTTAGTAGGGACAACTCTGTAAAAATAAAATTAACATGCTGATATTTTTCAATGTCCTGTACACATCTGTGAACATCTGCGTTCCTTGGGGTCAATTTGACCCCAGGCTATTTTAGCTATATAAAACATAAGAAACATAAAAATTCCACACACATTTGTATTGGTTGTTTTATTGAGGTCATTATAACATGTTATAATTTTATAATGTTCATTATAATTTTACATATTCACCAATATTCAAAAAACTTCCCTCGGTTTTAGGGCTCTAACCTAACATGACCATATCTGTAGTATTGCGAGAACCACTAGTAGTTCACATGACATGGGACATAATTCTCATGAGACTTTTGATGTTTCCCGTGCCCCATGGGAGAAGAAAACCTAATTCTCATGGTTTACCGAACAAAGGGGAGGAGCAAACACTATAAAAGCATGAACAGAAGCATTCTAAACCATTTCTCTTTGTGCTCTCTATGTTCTCCATCTCTCTGATTTGAAAATGACATCCAAGCAAAGATTTTCTGTCAATGAGATTTTGTCACAGGTTTTTGACAGTGAGAGTGACATAGAGGAAAATGTTTCTGAGACTGATGATAATACTGAGGACCCTGATTATGAGGCATCCTCCTCCTCAGATGAGAATGAGACTCCTAATGTTGACCCTCCTGTTGTCTCTCAATCACCCACAAACCCATTACCTTCCAAAAGTTATCATGATCCCGCTCACCACCTGATCAACAGGGTAGACTTAGTGCTGCTAATGTCATCAAAATATAGTGTCAGCCATGTCCAAGATATAAAATCAGCATTTCATCTTTTCATCACACCGTCAATTGAAAAGGTTGTACTTGAAATGACAAACTTGGAAGGTAGCCATGTGTATGGGGATGGTTGGAAAGACTTAAATGAGACTGACTTGCAAGCCTACATTGGGTTGCTCATTTTGGCAGGAGTCTACAAGTCAAAAGGAGAAGCAACAGCAAGCCTTTGGAATGCTGACACTGGAAGGGCAATATTTACAGCCACCATGTCTCTAAAGACATTACATGTTTTTTCCTGTGTCATACAATTTGATGACAAAGAAACAAGACAGGGCAGACGAGAGCGTGACAAACTCGCAACAATACGGGATGTATGGGACAAGTGGGTGCAGTGATTACCCTTTCTTTACAATCCAGGTCCCCACATCACTGTGGATGAATGTCTGGTTCCATTTCGTGGGCGCTGTCCTTTCAGACAATACATACCAAGCAAACCAGCCAAATATGGCATAAAAATATGTGATGCAGAGTCCAGCTATGCCTGGAATATGCAGGTGTACACGGGCAAAGCCCCTGGAGAAGCACCTGAAAAAAATCAGGGCATGAGGGTGGTACTAGACATGGCTGAGGGACTGAATGGCCAAAACAATACATGTGATATTTTTTATCACATCGTACGCCCTGGGTGAAGAACTGCTAAAAAGGAAGGTTACCATGCTGGGGCCAGTGAGAAAAAATAAGACAGAACTTCCCTCTGAGCTTCTTGGGATGAAGAACAGGAAGGTAACATCTTCAATGTTTGCCTTCACTGAAAAAGCCACTGTTGTCTCCTATTGTCCCAAGGGAAAAAATGTCCTGCTAATGAGCACTATGCACAAAGATACTGTTCTGAGCACCAGAGAAGACCAAAAACCACAAATGGTGCTGGATTACAATGAGACAAAGTGAGGGGTTGATAATTTGGACAAGGTTACCCCCACCAACAGCTACAGACGCATGACTGCCCGTTGGCCCCTTGTCATTTTCTTCAGCATCATTGATGTATACAATCGTGTATTTATTTAGTAACTTATATTATCTGTCATAAGTCTCGTCTTGAGACTATCATAAAAATATGTTTTTGTTCGGGAGCTTTTATAAAAATAGAGATATTATCATTCATTCTTAATGTGAAGTATATAGGCTACTGTGACTACAAATAAACAGAAACAGACTTGACTGAATAAGCAGGCTATTTTCATAAGTGTTAAAAATAAATAAAATAGAAATAAGTGTATTTATGTGTGATTAATTTTGAGTCCTGATAAATTAATTAATTATGATCAATGTATCACATATTCTATAGTAAAACATCAATGAACATCACTTCTATGACTATGTATAGTATAAGCAGTGTCAATTGAAGATAAACAGGTCAATTTAGCTCAAAGGGAATCATTTAAGATTTTAAAGGGAATTTGAACAGAATCACTGTTTCGTGGCTGATCACTGAGATGCCCTGCGATTCACTGAACAAGCCTTTTAACATCAAATCTGCGCTGGATATTAATATCCAAAGTATAGTGAAAACACTATCAATTAGCACAGTAACAAGATTGGCAGTTTAAGACATTAACTTGTAAGCACAAAACACAAGATAATTCTCCTTTCAACATGAATTAGGCTTTATTAGATAAATCTAAGACATATAAACTAATTTAACACATAAACGCACACACACTCACACATTCATACAAGTTGCAGGAAGATAAAAAGTTAGGGAAGAATGAGTTTAAGAGAATGAAAATGTGGAATCCCAAGATTCCACAGCAATACGTGAAATTGCATAGACATGAACAGCCATCAAATCACTTAATTAACCCTCGCATTGAGTTCCTCAATGAGGTTAAAATGAGATTAGACACACCAGTATAGATAGGTACTCCTTGTGTAAAGGGGGTTCCCTTTGTTGTCACTGAAAGTGGGTTTCCCGATGTCGCTGATTGGCTGGAAGTTCAGTAGTGACGTCTTGGGAAGCCCGTGGTTGGGCGTTGGCTAGCGATGCAGAGTTGTGGGCTGGTTGAAGTTGAATGGGCACTCGAGATCAGACTCGGAGACACGGTGTTACAAAACTTAACTAAGAACATGAAACTTTCAAACGGAAAAGAAAAAGAAACTAGAGTAAAAGAACACAAGTAAAGTTTGACGATCGTGGCTAAGTAGCAGCAGGCGTGCAGGCCGAAGCACGCTGGAACCGTGCTCAAAGAATGCTAACAGTGATAACTAAAAGCATGGCTAGTAGCAAAGCTAAGAGCAAACTAAAAGCAGAATTTAATGGTGTCCTGGGTATTTAAACTGGCCTGTTGGCCAAACTTCAAATGTTGTCTTGACCAATTAGATGTTATCTTATCATGCATGTGGTTTGAATTTTCTTGCTCTTGCAGGGTCTAATTTTGGAAATGATTGCTATAACAAGAATATGATACATTTGACAAATAACTGATGGTCAGGACTGTTTCAAGCTAACAGATTCAAACATGTAAATGGTAAACATGAATATGTATCCTTAAGCTATCCAATAGTTATTAAAAGACATACGAAATAAGTGATTATAACATGATAGTCAAATGTATGGGTTACATATAAATGAATATGGAGTTAAGCGATGGACTGATATTCATAAGTCATTTTTCGGGTTCATTTTGGTCCATTTATATCTAGAAAAGAAGTTTCTGTGCCATTCTCTGACATAAAGATTTCTGTGGAGACCAGAGGTTAAAAGACCCCCTTAGGAATTTCAGTCTGGTTCTGCTAGGTGGGGCGGGGAGTCAATCCAAGGATTTTGTTTATTACTCTCATGGGTTTACAGGTGCAGGCCGGCATTGCATCTTGATTACTTGCCCCAAATTTGACAATCTCTTCTCCAAACTGAAATTGGCAATAATTGTTCTAGTGGTGTTAACCCTTTCGAGTCGATTAACGCATATATGCGTTTTGAGTCATTTTCACCTGATAACCCTGAAAAGAACTTAAATTACACTCTCAGTTTTAATCGTACAGATAAGAGCAATACATCTATCGAATCTGTAAAGGGTCTAGTTTTTTTTGGATACAGACATAATAACAAAAAACCTTTGTGCACTTATAAAATAAAGATAACAAACAAGGTGCGCTGTCTACAGTCTTTATCTCCGCTGATCGTCATGTACAAACATTTCATTAAAATGAACTGTAACTCCGTGAATACTCAACGAAGAGACATGAGAGAGATATCTATAGAAAGCCTGGAATGTCTACTTTTAAACTAAACAAGTGCTGCCGAAAACAAATATTCTGAGATAAAGTAATCCATATGAAAACAACGCAATGTCTGTTTTTCATATCTCCGCTCATTATATCTAATGTGACCACGCCCCCGCGCTTAACGCGCTATTCAGATTCAAACTGAAGCGCGCGGCTTGAATACGCCCACACAGAAGAAAAAGCAGCGAGACTATTCTTCAAGTTTTTATTTTATTTTACTGTTTGCTTCGCGATGAGAGGAATAAGACATAATTCACCCCAAAAAGATGTGATGTGGTTGAGGATTTGAGAAATGGATTTCCTCAGAAAAAAGAACGAAGCGCTTTATTCAGCAGAGATCATAAACATGAGTAAGTCTCTTTTTATTTATTTGTACTAGTTTTCACATAACGTGTAAACATTTTACTAGTTAGACTTTTTCCAAATACATTTTCCAAACTATAATTCCTGACTAAATGTATAATCAAGTGAAACATTATGAAGTTTCAATAACAATATACAATACTATACCATTCAAAAGCTTGATGTAAATAATATAAATGTGACAAATAGAGATAACTCTAACAAATGTAAAAACAATGCAGTTCTTTCGATTTATTCCCCCTAAAAAAAACCTGAAAAATATTATCAGCTCTTTTCAACATTAATAATAATAATAATAATGATAATAAATGGGGTTTATTTGGTAGAAAATAAGATTGTTAAAAGGATTTCTGAAGGATTGTGTGACTAGAGAAAGGATGCCAAAAAATTTGCCCTCAGAGTGGCACAGTTGAATGAGAGGCTCATTATGCAGCTCATTATGCAGGCCTTTGTCTTCTCAGGTGTAAATCACAATGATATTCATGATAGTTGACGCCTACTCGCATATGACTTTTACCAACAAAAAGTGTTTTAGAAAATTTAAATCAATATATTGTTTTCTGTGAGTGAGAAAACAAGATGATTTTCACATCATTCAGAAAGAAAAATTCTAGGCTACAAGCTCCAGTTCTCAACTTTTCCGGCAACCAATTTTATGTATGTGTTTTATTGCCTTATTCAAGTGATTTAACATTTTTAGTTTTTCACTAACCATGCATAACATTTTTTTTCTCAAAAATACAATCATGTACATGCATGCATTTAACATATTATTATAGCCCAGTTTGTGCTGATTACAGTGATATTAGACTTTACCCATTTAGATATTTATAAGAAACTGAAAAAAGCACAAATGTCAGGGCATGACAAAACTTCTCAAGGCCCCAAAAATACCCTTAGACTCCAGAGGGTTAATGTTGAAAGCTATTCTGTGAAAGAGTTGGTTGGTTATCTTGATTTGGACTTGTGGCACTAGGAATGATTTATGACCTCCTGTTGCCTTTCTGAGGAATTCGGCTCATGTTTCAACCACAGTCCTGATCGACTCTTTAATTTGTCTAGTTCGGGTCTGATACGCTACATCTCCCCCTTTCGATCGGCGAGGTGTTTAGCTGAATACATCATCGATCACTGGAGAAACAAAAGCAGAAGCAGACAAACACAGCAAACAACAAGACAACACCTCCATGACAGTTACTGTACTGGTGCAGGCATCAGGTTATTTAGGTACACGTGGTTAAGCTAAATTAGTCAATGTAATTTAGCACATTGAGGATAGTTTAGATAGTTTTGGAAATCATTGTTTTATTTTGATTCATCAATCAAATTTGTGTTTAACTTTGTTTGGTTCTTTTAGGTTGTCTTAATTTACACATTTACCGTTTTTTTCTAGTAACCTCAAATTAAATTAAGCTTTCTGTCTTCTATTCGGTTTAGACTGGCTGGCAGATATTAGGTGTGGCAAATCAATCCTAATATCAGACCTTCGACCCTTGCAGGGTGTCTAGGTGTTTCACCTACTCAGCAAAGAGGGGAAGGAGAAGGATAGGTAAAAGAAGAACTAAACTAAACAAAGCTGCTGTGTGTTTTCCTAGCATGGCTTACAACTACTGTTGAGCTAGGATGTCATGTGCAGCTAGTGTGTCATGAACCTTAATTTAGTGTAAGGTGTGCTACCTATTGTGAGGATGATGGGTATGTGTAACTTTGTCATGCTAAAAGTTGGATATTCTACCTGTGGAAAGAATATGTTTGTTGAATGTGTTATCAGTAGATTCTGTTCGAGTTTGTGTTGTCCCCCCCCTTTTCTATTATGTCACTGAAGACTGGCTCTCTGCATCCTTGGCTTGGATGAGGGCGTGTCCATGGTCTAATGGGGGTCAGTCCAGCAAGGCAGGAAGTTCTTTAGCACACAGTCGGAGGCAGTTTGACATGGCTGTGTGAAGCTGGGTTTCAAAACTTTGTCTCCTATGTTGCATTCTTCTTGTGGTGCCTTCTGGCTATAGCAGACTATTTGGTTTCTTGAGAAACGTGGCTGGTCCCATGGAATTTTCTAGCAGTTGGGCTGAAAACGGTTGTGGACATAGGTGTCACATTCTCTGTGCTCTTGACGGAAGACTAGTGTTGTGATGCCACTGGGTGTCATCCAGTGCCAGGCTTGAGTCTTTGTTGACAGAGTTCAAGAGTTTGGAGGTTCTGTTATCTTTCTGTGAGGCCATCTTCTGCTTGTTATAGGCCTTCTGAGTTAGGTCACGCAACTGTTGGATGGTCATGGAGCGTGGACAGGCCATGACACCTAGATGGTGGCTGACTCCAGGGTGCAGATTATTTAGGAAGAGGCTTTTGAAGTTCACATCCTCTTCAAGGTCAGGCTTGTTGTGTGCACCAAAGTAGGCTTGTCGGAGTCAGTTGTAGTAAGCTTGTGGAGTCTCTTGTCATCCTTGTTTGGTTTCCAAGGCAGTAAACAGTCCATGTTCAGACTCTGGTTCTGTAAACTCTTTAATCAGGACCTCACTAAGTCACTGGTAGTTTGACTTTGTTTGACTGGGCTGTCGATCTAGAAAGTTTCGTACCTCTGGACTGGACGTGGCTCTAAGGAGGTATAACCGGTCTCTGTCAGTCACACGAGGTCTCATTTCCAGATGAAATTCGATATCTCACAGGTAAGCCTGTATGTCGTGGCCCTCTGTGGAGTTCGGGTTGAAACTGCTGATGTTTTCAGACAGCTTATTGAGGTCTTTGATGGTCATCCCATGTGTAGCTCCAAGGTCCTGTACTTTACATCGTGAATGAAAATGATATTACCTATATGTAAAAAGCTAACAAATTAAAATTACGGTTATACAATTGACTATTAATCCTACCAGGTGTACTACAGTCCGGTTGATTTGAGCAAGGTGTTGGTGTTGAGGCCCTTGTGGTGCACACTGGATGAGGCTCTCTCATTGAATGATGTGGTATCACTGAATGAACCACTGGATGTGGCTGATAGCTACTGAACTAAAGATATCAGATAATACTCTAAAGAAGTATGACTAACTGTGGTCACATGTTTAAGTCTAGTCTATGATAACAAAAAAGTCAATATAATATAAACAACTGAAGTAATCGCCCATTTCATATTATATAATTGCTTTAGTTAAAAAGTTTAAATGATTTAGTTTGCCCATACCTGGAACATTAATGTTCTCACACTCCGGCTCTTCACAGTCCACTGATGAAGCGGCATCATCTTCTCTGAAGCTATCTAGTAATTTGGGTGGTCGGCAGCTTGGTCTGTCACCCAAAATGCCTTCCATTTGGTCTAAGAATGGGAATGTTGCATGGCTATTTCCACTCTTATTGTTGTGGTCTTTTATCGCTTTGTATTTGTTTTTTAAGCTTTTAATCTTGCATTGGCACTGTAGCCACGAGCGCTTAAAACCGTGCCTCCCCATATCTTGTGAAATTTCTTCAAACACAGATTTATTTCTGTAACAACCCTGCATTTTTGCCTGCACTGTCTCTACATCCCAAAGACTTAAAAGACATGAAACCTCTGCATTGCTTCAATTTGAGAAAATCAAAAATACAAAAATATGTCATGATGATGAAAAAAACATATATAAGTCGCACTGGACTATAAATCGCATTTATTTAGAACCAAGAACCAAGAGAAAAAATTACCGTCTACAGCCGCGAGAGGGCGCTCTATGATGCTCAGTATAGACCACAGGAGCACTGAGCAGCATAAAGCGCCCTCGCACGGCTGTAGACGGTAATGTTTTCTCTTGGTTCATGTCAAATTAATTTTGATAAATAAGTCGCACCTGACTATAAGTTGCAGGACCAGCCAAACGATGAAAAAAAGTGCAACTTATAGTCCGGAAAATACGGTAGTGTATTACAAGATATAGGCAAAGTGTGCAGGCTGTTAAGATTGCGCTGCCTACATTGTGTGATGTGTAGTTTGCGAGTGCTAGTGATAGTAGGGATGTGGAAACACATAGTATGAATTGGTTATAAATAAAAAAACAACTGAAGCAGAAAAGAAAAAGGAGAAGGAAAAAGAGATTAATCAAAACAATACTTTTATTCCCTGCCGGTGTCCCTGTTCGGTGGAGTCGCACGGTAGAGTCGATGGTCTTAACACTCTTCGGTCTTCACACGAGGAGGCCTTAACTGGAGGACTGCCGCAGTATATTAATATTTTTTAATTACAGTATACATTTGTATTATAAATTTGTAGTGAAGTTCAGAGGATCAAAGAGGAAGGAGACCGGGGTCGGCGTTCTGAGGCTCATGGGTAGTTATTAATAATAAAAATAAAACAGAGAAATAAATTCGCGCCACATGCACACACGTTGAAACGTCTTCGATACACTGCACTGCTCTTGGGTTTACGATCTCTCCGCACCCGTCAGCGACTCTTTCTCCCCACAAGTCCTCAGCTCTCTCGTCCTTCTCCGGATGTCGTGCGGCTTAAATACTGGTTTCCCATGCCAATCACTGCAACGAGATCCAGCAATTACTTGTCTCTCACCTGAACCACTTACCACCGCTCGTCTCTTCAGTGCATGCCAGTTAGTATCATTTGTCAAATATTTAAAGGTCCTTATTACAAAAAAAAAATTAATACTGAAAGTTTTAGTCCAGAAAAATACTCTTTGTTCAAGTTAGATGTTGTTGCAATTTAGGTCTCTATAATGGCATGCATCGATGTTGTTGCAAATCAGGTCTCTATAATGGCATGCATCAAGATTGTGGGGTTGTGGGAGGTGTTGCTCATCATCAAAATGATCATCTAACCTGAATATCTTGGTCACAGGGCTCTAAATAAACATGCAAAATGCAGCATGCTGAGACTGCAGAATTGATATTTGAAATATTTTCTATTTGCAGGAATTGGAGCCTCCAGAACTTAAACTTCAGAATGCCAAATGCATGTTCAATGACTACACGGGCAGCATTTAGCTTTCTATTAGAAAAGTCGTGGGAAGTTCTATTAGGGAAGTCGTGGCCTAATGGTTAGAGAGTCGGACTCCCAATCGAAAGGTTGTGAGTTCGAGTCCTGGGCCGGCAGGAATTGTGGGTGGGGGGAAATGCATGTACAGTTCTCTCTCCACCTTCAATACCACGACTTAGGTGCCCTTGAGCAAGGCATCGAACCCCCAACTGCTCCCCGGGCGCCGCAGCATAAATGGCTGCCCACTGCTCCGGGTGTGTTCACAGTGTGTGTGTGTGTGTGTGTTCACTGCTCTGTGTGTGTGCACTTCGGATGGGTTAAATGCAGAGCACAAATTCTGAGTATGGGTCACCATACTTGGCTGAAATGTCACGTCACTTTCGTCGCTTTATTAAAGCGTCTTTGCCTAGCAGGCAAGTGTCCATTGTCTCTGTAAGGCTTCATAAGTTGAGGTAACAGAGGATAGGCAGAATCTCCAATTATATCCATTCCCTGTGGAACAAGGGAATGAGGATCTTCAAGAACTCGTCCCACCTCCGTTAGACGAAATGCTCTGGCATCATACTAACTCTAAGGGTGACCCACACTAATGTGACAGAAATGCAGCTGACTGTCACAAAACTCACTTAAAATGACTGAATAGAACGGTTTCCTATTCAGGTATGGTAGGGGACTATCACAATGGGTTCTCCTTATAGAAATGTGACACCCGTCCACCGCACATACAGTGTTGGGGAAGCCTGCTGTGTTAAAATTCAACTTTGACATCTGCAGTCTTTGGCCTATGGGCCAGGAGATGTGGTGGGACATTCATGCATTAACAAAATAGCAAAACTTATGGAGATGTTTGGCAAGAGTGGATTTAGAGATGTTGAATCTGTCTGCTACCCCACAGTATGACTGATTGGCCAATGTCCAAAGGCAAGCAAGAACAATCTTTGTGAGTGGCAGTTTGGTTTGCTGTAAATTCATATAAACAGGACCAAGGGTTGTAATGACATATACACAGGTAGAACATAGGTTATCAAGACAACATGCCAACAATTAATTTTACATTATTTGGTACGCACCTCCACCTGTTGTTTGGAAAGCTTGAAATGACTTCGAAATTCTGAGGGACTGTATAGAGCGACAACCTCCTCCACAAAATTCTGTATTTTTGGTACCAATCTACATTACAGAAACATTAATTGTATTTACTATATACACATCCCTGCTGAAAAAAAAAAAAAACAGCTAAAACCAAACCAAAGCTAGTTGGCTACTTTTCTTGTCATCCAGGGTGGTCTTAGCTGGTCATGGCTGGTAAGTAGACTGGTTTTAGAGGGGTTTTGGCCACTTACTTAGCTGGTCAGGCTGGGAGACCAGCTAAAACCAGCTACTTCCAACTTAAACCAGCTAAGACAAGCCAGCCAGCTAAGGCTGATTTTAGTTATTTTTTTCCAACGGATAATAGACTAAAATTGTAATTTCACTGTTTTATCTTGAATTGGGATAGATTTCAAATAGTTACCATTTACAGGAATATTTAACTTGGAATAAACAGAAAACGAGTAGCTCTCTGTATTTAAACCAATAGCAATCATAGCTATTTATTGATTAAATAAGCCAAACATTACACCACTAAACATTGTAAAAAATAAAACAATGTCAGATCAGGTAGTGCATTTAAAATGACATTATTTATACAACCACATAAACTGTTTATAAAAAACAATACAAGTAGGTATTTTTACTTAATAAGTTTATTACTTAAAAAAATTATTAACATTTTATTTTGTATTAAGAACGACAGTGCGGCATTGAGACACATCCTCTTATGAAAGCATTTGAATGCAGTTTGAATAATTTATCAATTTAATGATAATTTAGAATAATAAGAACAAAAATAATATTACGTTAGGCCTACAACAAAATAATCACTTTTATTAATTCCATCCCACAGTCTTTTAAATCCATTCACTTGTGGTTTCTTATTTGTATTTAACATTTGTATAGCCTCTATTACTTTTTTTGTGTAGCCTGTATTATTATATTTTATTTCATGTAACTATTTTCCCAATTAACATTATCATTAAAGTACCATATATATTAAAGGAACATTAAAGTACCATAAATATTTTGAAAATATACTGTAAATTCCCAACAATAATGTCATAAAATAATCAAGAAAACTTCCACTTCTTTATAGTAGGCTATTATTAGTGCCGATAAATAAAGCATCAGTTTTAAATGTAGGGTTGACTAAGTGTCAAAGCAGCTTTACAGTGATAACAGGGAAATTATTAAATGATGCAAACAGAGTTAATTTAGGCTGTACAGCAGCTCTAAAAGTAATTATGTTTTTGTTCAACAAAAGTTAATTCATTGTTGATTCAGTTCCATTGTAAAGATCAAAAATTATTAAATTAGTTAATTTTATCTATAAACCACAGTTCTGTGATGTCATCATCCAGCTAAGTTCAGTTCAGTTTAAACAAAAATAAAACAAAATCAGTAAATGGATATTAAAAACCTTGGGATGGGATGAATAAAAAAACATTTGCCTTAGATTAAAGATGCACTGTGGTCCAACAATTTTTAAAACATAGGTTATAACTGAAATTTACAATTGAGTAATGATAGCAGAAGATAACTATGAATGCAGAATCCAGAGCCATGTTATAATTTTTGTTATAAAATGTTCAATAATATCATATCATATAATATTGACATATCATAAAATGTTTTTATTAAAAAAATATGTCCAGATTTATTTTAAATGTATTTATTCTGAATATTTTAATTTATAGAATCTCTGCTTTGTATTATCTTTACCATACACAGGTTTGAAGAATATCAGAGTAACAGAAGCGTATCAAATAATCCACAACATCCTTCAGTCTCACAGTTCATGGAAACCTTTGTTGGGCAGTACAGTGCTGGTCACCTTCACCCACTAATTCAATACTGTCTGACTTATAGTTATTGATTGCAACCTACCTCTGTCTATTGTGGAAAACAAGAGTTTTCGGCACTTTCTCTCAGAGGTTCACCAGAAGTACACCACAGTATATCGCAGAACATTGTCCTCAAAAGTGGAAAATCTTGCTGTGGAGTGATGCATGAAGCTAAAAACTGTGTTGAGCAACGCACAAAATGTGGATATTTGGTCCGATAGAAACATTTTTTTGGGGAGTAACCGTACACTTCATTGAGGCAGCTGATGAGAAGATGAAGCTTAAGTTGAATTTACTGGCCTGCAACCGTTTCAAAGCTCCACACACCGGTGAAAGAATCAGCAATTTAAGGCCATTTATGATGCTTTTAACATTAAAGATAAATTAGACTACATTATAAATGATAATGCAGCCAACATAAAAAGAGCCTTCAATGTTTGCTTCCCCACTGAACACAAAAAAGACATGCAAGATGAGCACCAACTTGATGATCCACAGCTCTGGAATGACCTAAGTCAAGAGGAGCAGCAATCCCTTAATGCTGCTATGGGAAGAAAACTGTGTCTTCAGTGTTTCGCCAATACGCTTCAGCTTGTGGTGGGGGGATGGTTTGAAAAAAGCAAATATGATCTCACATGCTCTCTCAAAATGGTCCAAAATCAGCTCATTGCTTCACACAAGCACAACATTCAAAGAAGTCTTTCCATCTGAATTTGGAGAAAAAAGCATTCCAGCTGCTGTTAACACAAGATGGAACTCAACACTGAGACAGGTACGAGCAGTAATTGAATGCGATCATCCAAGATTCAGTTGTGTTCTGGAAAAGTCTGGACATAAGGAGCTGTTCACATCAAGGGAGTGGATTCAGTTAAAGGAGATGGTGGACATCTTGAAGCCGTTTGCAGAGGCAACAGATTTGACACCATCAGCTCTGTTTTTCCATCTGTTCTTTTAGACGGTGGGCCGAGGGGAGATTTCGTGTTTTCAAATGATCTGTGGCGAGGGATAACCCGGTTTTTTAGATGTAACCGATACGCTTTTCAACAAAGCAAATAAAAATTGTTGCCACTCAAACACTTTGCACATTACTATAATATCGGTAATTTTCTCCAGGTTATTTTCCCGGCGAATAGACCAAGCAGCTACGTGCGGGGGTCCGACCTGCATGACGTATTTGTTGCCTTCAGCCAATAGCGTGCGTGGAAAGTGTCGGTGATGCGTTTGTGAACGCACTGGCGCTCTTCGCGCCCAGGATTTAAGATTGTACTATTTAAGATAAGAACTATTTTACCTAATTTTGTTACATATTCAGTTTGACACAAAATAATAATGTAGAGGTTACGTTATACATTTATATTTGTTTTTATTTTATGTAACCACCTTTTGTCATACGATATCCTGTCATTTCTTTGTAATCTTTAATAAATACACCCTTCTGATTTAACACATTTGACATAATGGTATTGCTTGGAAACAGCGTCATGAAAAAATGAGACAGACAAAACTTTTTTTCCCGCCCATGTTTACTTGGATGAAATGAAAAAAAAAAAAAACATGAAGTGCTGTATGCATATATTTGAGGGAAGTGGTGGACCCACCATTCCCTTCACAGACATAAGTTGGGAGAAATTTATTAAATCAGTGTTTCTGTGGAAAGACCTTGAGGGCATAGAAGGTATCATTGCAGAAGAGGCAGTACAGGCATACAAGTTGCAAAGCCAGGAACCTACAAACCAGTTAGTCAAACCAGCTAACACTGGCTACCACAGGGAGTGCTACAGTCATTTCACAAATATAACGAAGATAAAACGAGCACAAAGGAGAAGAGAGAAGGCAGTATCAGTTGAAGAAACTGCAAAGGAAGGTTGGTATTATAATGTATAGACAGGCAGTGCAGTATTGGACATACAGTACAGGTCAAAAGTTTGGAAACAGTACTATTTTTCATGTTTTTTTTTTTTTTTATGAATTTCTTCGCTCATCAAGCCTGCATTTACTTTATCTAAAATGTAAGATTGTGATTATATTATTACAATTAAAATAATTGATTTTCAATTTATTATACTTTAAATTATCATTTATTTTTGTGATGCAAAGCTGAATTTTTAGGATAATTATCACACAATCCTTTAGAAATCATTCTAATGATGATTCATTATCAAAGTTGGAAACAGTTCTGCTTAATATTTTTTCAGAAAATGTGATACTTTTTTAGGATACTTTGAGGAATAAAAAGTAAAACAAAACAAAAAAACATAACTGTTGCTGCTTTTTTTTTTTTATAAAAATATTTTGTAACAATATACACTACTGGACAGTAATTTTTTTTCTTTTTTAAATAAAATCAATACTTTTATTCAGCAAGGATATGTTCAATTGATAAAAAGTGATAAATAAGATTTATATTATTAGATTTTTTTTATTTTTAATCTTTTATTCATCAAACATATTAGACAGCAGAATTGTTTGCAACACTAAAAAAAAAAAGATTTCTAAATGATCATGTGATAGACTGGATGTCACGTGACACTGAAGAATGGAGTAATGATGCCATTTTTATTTTTATTTAATCACTAATATAATAAAAATAAATAAACACCCTGCAAAAATTAACCCTTCCTATTATGGCCTCATTAACATCAACAAGGACGGACACCTGAAAGCTGTGAAACAGGTTTATTACCCTTGTTAAGGGAACAGGTGGAACCAATATACCCTGCTGAAAGTTACAAACCATTTTTCTTTAATCAGTGATGTGGGGAAGGGTGCAGAACCTAAATCTATTGTTTTGCACTTTTAGTGGTAGAGGCAGAGGAAGGTGAGGCAACTCCAGTTAAAACACGGGCTCTGAGATCTTACGCCCGTGATTCCTGCACGTCCAAGCGGGCCCCACACCTGCTTCCAGTACAATGCATTATATGCAAACATGAGAAGTACAAGGTTCAGTCACACAGCAGGAAAAGGGTAAAAGAAAAGCTAACACAGTGTGAAACACTCCATGCCGGGAAATTGCTACTCGCCGCTGAAGAGAAAAGGGACGAGTCTCTCCTTCTCCATATCCAAGACAGGGACTTGGTGGCTAGTGAAGCACGGTATCACTTCACTTGCTATCGAGATTATACCCGGTATCTGACCACAAACAAAATTGAGAGAACAGAAACAAACATATATGAAAATGGATACAAGCACTTCTGCAAAACAGTCATTGAGGAGAGGCTGTTAAAACAACGCGAAGTACTTCGACTGTCAAAGCTGAATTTGCTTTTCAAAAAATCTGTGGAAGAAACAGAGGGAGTGAACATTGCAGCTTATAAGGCACACTCACTAAAGTCAAGACTTCACAAGTCTTATCCCTTCTTGAAGTTCCTGAAGGCATCCACAACCTACCTTGTATATGTGGACAATCTGTCAGCTGACGAGATTGTGCATGAAGTTGCCTTCTCCTCTGCTTCCTCCTCATCTGAAGAAAGTGAAGGAGAAATGACAAGTCAAGGAAATATAGAAAACGCCACCAACACCACGGATGATTCTCGGGAGTTATATCACGCAGCAATGAGACTTAAAGAAATAATTCAAAATACATCAAAAATATACCCAAAGCTACCATGGCCTCCAACAGCAAGTGATCTCACACTGGAAAATGGCATGAGTGTAGTGCCTCACCAACTTTTTAACTTCATTGCATGGATATCAGGAATGTCATCACAACCATCAGATGAACGTGTTGATGTCACTTCAGAGGACAACAGAAAGATAGTGTCCACTTGTCAGGACATTATTACCCTGGCAACCAGAGGAAGGTGGCTCATGCCTAAACAGTGCTCACTTGCAATGGCAGTTCGGCATATGACTGGCTCTGCACAGCTTATAGGGCTGTTAAATGGTCTGGGTCACTGCTCATCTAATTCCCAGGTCCTTGAGCATGATACTGCCCTTGCTCATCTACAAATGGAGAGGGGAGAAGTATACATCCCTGAAAAAATCAGTGATGAAGTGCCTGTGACTCTTGTCTGGGACAATAATGACTTTGGAGAGGAGACTCTTTCAGGTAAAGGGACAACACATAACACCAATGGTATAATAATTCAGAGGGCCATAAATAGTTATACAGCATCCTTACCAGACACATTACCCAGACAGAGAACACGAGAGCGGTCGGTTCATCCTCCTCCACTGAATCTTTCAACATACACAAGAGGCAAGCGGTCTGGTCCACAGAACTTTGCATTGAAGATTGATCTCCATCAGGACCAATACAGATATGCCCAAACTACCGGTAGAAGAATTGATGCTGCATTCTTTTTACTGAAAGTACCTGAGGCCCAGCACAAAATCCTTCCTGGATGGACAGGGTATAATATAATGTTGAAGGAAGACACAGTACTACCACCATCTACACATATTGGCTACCTCCCAGTGATTGACGCCAGTCCGACTGATCTCAACACTGTCCACACCATCCTGAGCCGCTCCATTGCCATTGCTGACAGCTTGAAACAAAAAGAAGTTGTTTTAGTTATGGATCAAGCCATATACGCCAAGGCCCAAGAGATCCGTTGGCAAACAGATTCTTACTCTGAGAGAATCGTAGTGAGGATGGGAGAGTTCCACACAGCAATGGCGTATCTGTCATGCATAGGAAAGTTGTATGGTGATGCAGGCTTTCAGGACATCTTGATTGAGTCTGACCTGGTGGCCGCAGGCTCAATCGATGGAGTGATCTCCGGCCATCACTACAACAGGAGCATACGGGCTCACAAACTCCTGATGGAAGCACTCCAGAAACTACGATGGTGGGCATACTTGGATACACTCACACAAGAACAAAATGCCGCTGCTTTAAAAGTGGCAACAGATCTGCAGGAGTGTTTTCCCTCTGAAGAGTTCAAGGGCATGCTAACATCAGACACATTTCAGCAGTTACTGCAAGGTTATGAAGAATTTGTGGTAAAAAACAACTGTAACCACACATTTGCATTTTGGAGCACATACCTTGACATGATGGAAGATTTGCTTCTTTTCATCAGGGCAACAAGAGAGGGGAACTGGGCTCTCCATTTGTCCACTGTGCAAAGTATGCTGCCCTGGTTTTTTGCCTGTGACAAAGTAAATTATGCAAGGTATTTGACGGCATATTGGGCTGAAATGACCAACCTGGAAGACACACACCCTTCAGCACACCAGCAGCTTCTTTCAGGTGACTTTGTGGCACAAAGACATCAAAGTCATGGTTTCGCCGGCACAGCATGTGATCAAGTCATTGAGCAAACAGCCAATCGTGACTCCAAGACAAAGGGAGGCATCAGTGGGTTCTCTCTGAACAAGGGTGCAGTTCACCGCTGGACCCTAACACAACATGAGCGGGCAGCAATCACTTTTGAATGCAAAACAATGGCAGGAAAGTGCCCGGTAGGACATCTTAACTCTGAGCTAGACAACACCAGAATGCAGAGAGATCAGGCTGATGTGATGAACATTGTGGCCACTATCCAAAATATGGTTAACCCTTTTGACCCATTGCTGGATGGAGATTCTCTTTGTCACATCTCTTCTGGCCAACAGGCATCAGAAAATGTTGCCACAGACTTACTAGGGGCTAAACAAAGAGGTGTTAAGGCACTCACTGAATTCTGTGAAAAAAGGATAGTCCATGGCCAAGCATCATTCCATGACCCTATAAAGAAAATGAAAATAAAAACATTTAAAGACAATGGACAAAGTACAGTCACAAAAATTAGAGGAAAAGAAATTACCCTGACATCACATCGCAACTTGTTTGCAAGGCTAATTGTTGTGGGCGGGGTTAGGCAAATTAACATCAATGAAATGCTCACTTACAGTTTGGGTCCTTTTCCACAGTCAATTTCCAACTTTGATGGCTCTCTGGTCAAAACCAACAAAGCTAAGCTGATGCACATCTTGCTAGATGAGATCCACCCGCCTGCAACAGTGAGTGACATTCCTGATGGCTCAGTTTGGATTTGGGATGCTATGGCTCTGGTGCAACAACTAAAGCCACAGCCAACATTTGGGTTGTATGCGGATCATGTACTGAACACATTAGTTCACTCAGCTAAGGCAACAAGGTCAACAGAGCTTCATTTTGTATGTGATACATACAGCGACCTGAGCATCAAAAATGCTGAGCGTAGTCGGCGCGCAGAACAGGGCTACCAAAAAATCAAAATCTATGGAGATGACCAAAAAACCCCAAAGCAGTGGAAAAAATTTCTGGCATGTGGCCAAAATAAAGAAAACTTACTGGAGTATTTCTTCCAACATTGGAGCTTAACTGCAAAGAATATAATTGGCAATATAACCATCATTGTTGCACATGGAAGCAAGTGTCACGCCATTAAGATGAATGTGAGCAATACTGACCTTGAGATACTGGAACTCAAAGACCTAGAGACAAGTCAAGAGGAGGCAGACACCAGAATGATTCTGCATGCAGCCCATGCAGCCAAACACAGCCATGACCTGGTAATCAAGAGCCCAGACACCGATGTCTTTTTGCTGGCTCTAGCTTTCTGCAGCCACATTGATGGCCACCTCCATTTCCATACAGCCAAGGGGAGAGACACACACATTACTGATATTACCAAGCTACATGGCCATCTTGGCGAAGACAAATGTGATGCCCTTGTAGGTCTGCATGCCTTTTCTGGATGTGACACAGTGAGTGCTCTGCATAAGGTTGGAAAAGAAAAAGCATACAAAAAACTAAGTTCAAAAACAGAATACGTCACCATGTTTAGAGAACTAGGAACAAGTTTCACCCCATCACCAGAACTATTTGAGGCTCTGGAAGCTTACACGTGTGATCTATATGATCAGAAGGACTGCCAAGATGTCAATATTGCAAGGGCCAACCTGTTCAAATCAGGTAAATGTTCTGAGAGAGACTTGCCTCCAAACAAAGACTCCTTGCATAAACACATCCAGCGGGCAAGCTATCAGGCTGCAGTACACAGGAGGTGTCTTGAGTGCATGCCAGACATTCCTCCTCCTGTAAATCATGGCTGGAAAATGGTAGGAGATTTCTACGGAGTAGACTGGATGACTCTTCCGCCAGCTCCAGAGGCCATACTGGAACTTGTGCACTGCTCATGTAAAAAAACGAATTGTGTTAAAGGTAGATGCACATGTAAACTGCATGAGCTGCCATGTACAAACCTCTGTCAGTGTTTAAACTGTGACAATAAGTCACTTGGAGATGACTAGGGCACGTGTATATGCATGTACACATGTGGGGAGATGTGTGTTTGCTACTCTTGCAGAAGTAAATCTGTATGACAGGTTTATGTACATTATAACTCTGCTTTGTTTGATAGTCTATGTTTTTTGATAGTTATACTTATCTTGTTTGTTTTAAAATTAAAATAAATGCAGTTTATGTTCTTTGATAGTGATAATCTTATTTCTAATACATACAGTTCTAACTAACGTTAGAGTTCTTAGCTCTCCGGTTTGAATATTGATTCGAATATTATGATACTGACTCTATAACTTTATGTCAGATGTAACTGGTGATTAAATATATGTCTTAAACATCAACAGGTTCATGTTCGCCTTGAGTTTTGGAGAACGTTTGCAAAACGATCTGAGATAATTATCCACAAACATACAGTGGAGCTGTAGTCTATGCGAGTTGGACAAAGTGTCACCGTTAGAATGTAATGTTTACACCTAATCAAATATGTAATCGCATAATGCTAGTTACTGCCAGAACCGTTAAATATGATATTCTCAACGGCTCTGGCTACTGCTAGTTCGCCAGCTGAAACGTTACCCTACTTATAACGACACTAACGAGACGCTTACACACGTTTGAACAACACAGTGTACAAAACAAACATTTTATATAAATATATTCTAATTAAATGAATACTTACAATCACACAAAGAATGTCCTTGACGATCAGTGCACCGCTGGTGCTTGTGTCTGATAGCGGAATCATTCGTGTAACAGCTGTTCTAAATAAACTACATCTGATTGGATAGTAATAATCCCATGTCAGTATCTTGCCGCGCTATTGGCTCAACTAATATAGTAGGCAACCGCGTTTGCCTGCATATTTACGGATCGTGCATTATGATTTCGGGGAAAATGTGCAATAAATGGGAGTGGCAACACTTTTCATATCGTTGAGAATAAAACAACCGTCCCAACTTTACAAATCCAGGTTCTCCCTCCATGGGGATCATTCATTTCGAAAAGTAAAGCAGATACGGACCCTCGGCCCACCGTCTATTTCTTTGAATCACCACTTGGAGAATCTGAAATCTCAGGTCTGTTTCTTAAGCAGCCTGGTCAGAAGTTTGCAAGTTTCCATGATCAAAAGATTCCTTGGAATCTTCATCAATGTGAAAATGGCAAGCGCCAAAGACACTACTGCACCATTCTCAGACCCAGTCTACCTAAAAGCAGCAATCTTGGGATCAGAATGATCAGCTAATAAGGGTAAATATCCATACTCTGGTGCACTGGAGGGAGCATCTGAGTGGTTTCCACAGTTGTACCTTGACAGGCTGTAGAAGATTTTGATGGAATCATGTCCTCATGTTCTAATATCAAAGATACGCAAAGTGCAACTTGTATGAAGCCTTTGCAATATTTCGCATTTATATTTTTTGTATATATTTTTATAGTTTTCACATGTTTTGATATAATTGTATTGATTTGTTTGTTAAATTCACATACTTTATCTGTTTGATTATTGTCTTATATTTAATATAGTATATCTTCAGTTTAAACCATAACTGCATACTGTGCACTCAAGTGGACATCTGAAGATCTCTATGAAAATTAGTAAAAATTCTTGTTTTTCATGCCCTAAGAGCAATAAAAACACATAGGGGAAAAAATCCTGAGGTTACCATAATTCATGCATGAAAGGGTTAAAAGTCTTCCTGATATTAATTCATTATATATTTCATATAGTAATTAACACTGAGACACTAATTTGTGCAAAAAGCACTAATGAATTGTTTAAGACTTGAATCTTAAACTCGAGGACTTGCAACTTGACTTGGACTTGTCTGTCTTGACTCGGGACTTGACTTGGGGCTTGTCTGTCTTGACTTGGGACTTAAATGCAAAGACTCAAGACTTACATGTGACTTGCAAAACATTGACTTGGTCCCACCTCTGCTACAAAGTATCAATATATATAACTGTATAGTTTTTGTCAGTGTTTATTTAAAAACATCCAGTTATGCAGAATATAAGATGGTAAATACTTAATTGATGAGTAGGCAACAAGATATAAAACAATACAATATATAGGGTATGATTTTGCCACAAAATTCAGCATTAACATATAATGATAACTGCAAATCTGTGTTTCGCTGCCTAGAGTCCATTTGTTTCTTTGAATTGCAGGGATCCATTTGCTTCTCTGTTCTGTAGATTTCGGCAGTCTGTAAAATATATTTCAGATTTCTTGTCAGATCTATTGGTTGTTTTAGATGTGTTTTGTGTGTTCTGTCACAGCTTTCTCGCTGAAAACCACTGCTGTCATTCAGTCTTTTTGGCACTCGGTAGGAACTGCAGTCACTCCAGCTGACGGTGGCTTCACATGCCAGGTATTCATACAACAGCAAGCAATAGATGAGACAAAAGGGTAGGGATGTGGATATTATGTGAAACACAAGAAATAGGAGTGTGCCCCATGCTCATGGGTGATGAATTGCATGCTTCAGTATAAAAAAAAAGCATTCTGAACAACTACATCTGTAAATCTATGAAGTAAATTCTATAAATCTACCACATTATGCTTTGTTTATAGGTGTACACTAGGGTTTACAGACAATGTGTGACATAAATGTCGTCATTATCAGCACAGTATGTGCATACCTACAAGCAAAGCAATATTTTTCTAATAGCATACACTGTACACTCAGTTCATGCGGGTTTTCTTTATCCTTTTTTTTTTTTTTTTTTGCACTTGGACACTAGTTTTTTCACAAAGTGACCCAGGCAATTGTTTCACATTTGAAAAAGAACACAAGCTGACAGAAAAAATAAAATAAGTACTCAAAAGATGCCAACATTAACAGGTTTTTGTTCAAAAACACATAATTCTACTCTAAACAAGTACATTTTTAACAAGACATTTTTATTACTCATAACTTCCGGAGAGAAACAGTGCAGACACTGGACAAAGATTACCTTTTCTAGTGCACAAATGGAATATACTAGGCATTTTGCTACGAAGCTGATGTATAACTGAACCTTCAATTAATTTTTTGAAATGCTGTTAACCGTGTCCATTAAATAAACTAAAAAAACACAGAAGATCAGAAGTAGGACTTGCTTTTACACAACTTACTTACACAAGCTTCCAGATGTCACCAGATGATGCCCAACATCCATATTAAAGTCCAGATAACATATCTTTAACCGGCATTTTTCAGTTTTCATTCAGTTTATGTCCTTTTATTTATATTCTTGATTTATATACTATATATTGTAGCAATTCACAGCAAGACAGAAGTTTAATATTACGATTATGAGATACAAACATATGGAATGGAGCATCGCCTCTATTGAATCAGAATTAGAGGCTGTCTACCACAACCACTCAATATTTTATATAGCAAAGGAGTTGGTGAGGTGTGGCCAAAAAAATGTATATGTACATGACAAATAGAAACGAGAAGCCTCAAAACAAAGTATGCACAGGCCAATGGTCATGAGGCTTTACGATCAGATTTGGCCTGCATTCAGCCGAGGTGAAATTTTCAATTTCACACAGATCCGTATTTTCTGGTGCCACTTTAAATCGCCGAGCCATTTAAACCTCTTACCACACATGGAACACAAATAGCGCCTCACATCTGCATGACTCTTCAAGTGTATTTGTAAGTGTGATGGCAAAAGGAATGTTTTATTACACTGATGACAATGAAATCGCCTCCCTCCGGAGTGAATGTGCAGGTGATTTTTGAAATTGCTATTTTTCTGAAATCCCTTTCCACACTCAGAACACTGTAATTTCTTGTCAGAATGTGTTTGCAAATGACGTTTCAAGTCTCTTTGATATGCAAAGCTCTTTTCACACTGAAGACATGTGAAAGGCTTCTCTCCAGTGTGAACTCTTATGTGAGTCTTAAGATTCCCTCTAAGTGTAAAACTCTTCCCGCACTGAGGGCAGGTGAAAGGCCTCTCTCCAGTGTGAACTCTTATGTGAACCTCAAGATTCGTTTTGTTTGTGCAGTTCTTTCCACAGTGATGGCATATGAAAGGCTTTTCTCCGATGTGGGTTATTACATGATTCTTAAGGTGATTCCGGTCTGTAAAAATCATTCCACACTGATAACATTTAAAACTGCTCTCTCTTGAGTGAATCCTCAAGTGGTAATTAAGGTTTCCTTTGCGTGTGAAACTCTTTCCACACTGGCCACATATGAACGGCCTCTCTCCAGTGTGCGTTCTCATGTGGGCATTAAGCGTTGCTGTATATGTGAAATTCTTTCCACATTGAGGGCAAGCGTAAGGCTTCTCTCCAGTGTGAAGTCTCATGTGAGTCTTAAGGCTTACTTTATAACTGAAACTTTTCCCACAGTGAATGCATTTGAAAGTTTTTTCTCTGGTGTGAATTTTCATGTGAGTTTTAAGGTTTTTATTGTACTGAAATCCCTTTCCACACTGCTGACATTTAAAAGGCTTCTCTCCGGAGTGAATTATTACATGCCTGTTCAGGTGTTTCATGTCTGGGAAACTCTTTCCACATTCGTGACATATAAAACAGTCCTCTCTTGAGTGAATCCTCATGTGGTATTTAAGGGTTCCTTTACGCGTGAAACATCTTCCACACTGAATACACATGAATGGCTTCTCTCCAGTGTGAACTCTCATGTGAGTGTTGAGATTTCCTTTTAGCGAGAAGCTCTTCCCACACACTTTGCAGGTGTAAGGGCTCTCTCCAGTGTGACTTCTCATGTGTGAATCAAGGGATGCTTTGAATGTGAAACTCATTCCGCACTGAGGGCATGTGTAAGGCTTCTCTCCAGTGTGAAGCCTCATATGAGTCTTAAGGCTTACTTTATGACTGAAATTCTTTCCACAGTGATGACAAATTAAACCATTTTCTCCGGAGTGACTTCTTGTGTGATAATTGAGGGTTACTTTACGAGTGAAACTCTTTCCACACTGATCACAAGTGAACGGCTTCACTCCATTGTGAATGTTCATGTGATATTTAAGGTTTGGTTCTGCGGTGAAACTCTTTCCACACAGTTTGCAGGTGAAAGGCTTCTCTCCTGTGTGAATTCTCAAGTGACTTTTAAGGTTTCCTTTTTGAGTGAAACACTTTCCACACTGTTGGCAGCTGAAAGGCTTCTCTCCAGTGTGAACTCTCATGTGGACTTCAAGGTTTTGTTTTTGATTGAAACTCTTTCCACACTGACAACATGTAAAATAACTGTTAGATTCTGTCTTTTGAGCTCTTTTTCGTGAGGACGTCTTTCCAGTCTGATGGGATTTTTCCCCAATTATGAAATGATGAAGCTTCTCACACTTATCTTTCTTTTCCATTTCATTCAGTTCTTCACTTTCTTCTTTCAGTATAATCAGATCTAAAATGGAAAAACAAATAAAAACTGTTACACCATTTTAGTGTCACATTTGACCAGCATTAAAGTATCAAAACTATCAAAACAAAAATGATAAAGAAAGTGGTGTTTCCTTTTATCTCAGAACATTATAGAGGATGTCTCTTCTCACACAAGCATTCATGCAATGTCGTCCCCTTGGAATTATAAGGTTCTATCTCACATTTTTTGTCAAAATTGAGTTATTCACTTATTCTCATTCTGTGTCAACGTATTTACATTATGTGATAGATTTTTTTTATGTTGTGTACATTATGGGACTTTTCATTTAAAAAACAATAAGGTTCTATCTACACAGTAGATACACAAACACGAATGGAATGGAACACAAACACTTTGAAGCTCAATATCTCAAAACATGCAGATAGAACCTTATAATTCCAACGGGATGATGTGCTTTAGAGCTTAAGATCTTTGCCCGGTTCGGTCGGGTTCAGGCTTAATGTATATCATCTTGGGTTGGGCGTGGGCTTGCGCTCCGGTTTGCGAGGTAAACGAGTGGTCATGTGATGTGTTTCGATTAGCGTGATGTGGTTCGATTAGCGCGATGTGAAAATGTATGCTGAGTAGGTGTAACGGAGGCTTGCCTCTGGCGATTGCGTTTTGGTTGCACATGCAACTAAAGCAAGGTCTGAGATGTGGAAATGTTTTGACCATGCTTATAATGAGAATAATGAGTGAATAATGACGCACCATCAGTGAGCACAGGAACGCGCTGAAGCCATCTACAGTGGATTCAATCATTTTCCAAAAACATGTAAGCTTAGCCTAATCACTGTGAGTAATAAAAATTTTTTAAATGAAAAATAAATATTCATTGAGTCTTAAATGCATAATGTGGACAGAGTATTTACGCTAATGTTGGCATTATTCTTTTATTAAATGTCAGCTGCTAGTGGCGAAGCAAATCCGGAGCCTTTATCTTAATTTCGTTATTGCCAAATACCCATCTTAATTTAAAATTTACTTAATTTAATTTGTTAAAAATAGACAAATTTTTATTGGTGCGTTGGTCTATTTATAGGCTAAATGAGCCTAGGCCTATTTAGAGTGCTGAGATGTTAAGATGTCACAGAGGACTTATTTTATTTCTTTATTCCGACTTCCATGTGGTGTAGTCTACGTTAGTTATTAATAAATTATGTTAAAACAAGAATAAATGACAAATTTTTGACAAAGGCAAAAGAGCTGTGTGCGTATGCACATTTGAATAATGTCGGGCTGTAAACGGGTTCAGGCTTTTAAAAAGCTGTCGATCAAAATGTACTTGTCAGGCTCGGGCTGAAACCTGTCGGGCTCGGGTCCTGTCGGGGCTAACTTTTAAGGCCCGATTACAGCTCTCATGTGCTTCACATTATTTTACTTCAACATGTGTTAACTACGTCAAGTGTGAATGCATGAATGTATGACAGTTGGCCAAAGGTAATGTTTTATAGTTTTGAAAGTTTAAAACATTATTAAAACATTATTATTTATAATTTTTTTTCTAAAACATATCGACCCACTTCAAAAGACACTGATTTATCCACTAGGGTTGTATGGGTTGCCATCTTTGTTGTTGTGCCACATTAAAAAAGTTAACAGTTTAAGTCATTTGTGGATTAATGCGTATTGGAGACGCGAACCTTTAAAACGATTCAGTTCGATTTGGTGAACTGGTTCAAAAAGATCCGGTTACATCGAATGATTCATTTGCGAACCGGATATTACAAACTGATTTGTTTTGAACTCTCTCTCACAACAGACAAGGAAGAGAAGACAATGCTGAATAAAGTCATAGTTTTTGCTATTTTTGGACCAAAATGTATTTTCGATGCTTCAAAAAATTCTAACGGACCCTCTGATGTCACATGGACTACTTTGATGATGTTTTTCTTACCTTTCTGGACATGGACAGTATACCGTACACAGTTTCAATGGAAGGACTGAGAGCTCTCGGACTAAATCTAAAATATCTTAAACTGTGTTCTGAAGATGAATGGAGGTCTTACGGGTTTGGAACGACATGAGGGTGAGTCATTAATGACATAATTTTTGGGTGAACTAACCCTTTAAACTACGTTCACACCAGCATTCCTTTGTATTAGATAGACTGTTGCATAATTAAGTGAAAGAATTGAATGGTTATCATTATTTATTGTCATAAATTATACACAAAGTATTTTAATAAGGCTACTTAATATTTTACATAATTTAATGCATGACAACATTGTGAAAATGAAGGCAAAATTTGGTCCTGTGATCTCAACATGTCTGCACAAATGGGGTGACCTGATCTATGTCAAAATAAAATCACTTTATTTAGGCAACGCATACAGTACTCATACAGGGGGGAAAAATGAATGAGTTCACTTTAAAGAATACAAACCAACCTGCTTGTTCCTCAGCATCTTCTTGTTTCACTCTGAAGTCCTCTTCAATCCTCAAGTCTTCACTTTCCACTTTAATAGATGCCATCCTTTTAATAATACATAAACTGGATTTTTCTGTGTGTTTAAGGTGACACTGCTTAACATAAATCCAAACAAAATCTTTGGATGCCTCTCAGTCAGCTCCCTAGTTCAGCAGTCAGCACAATGGCCTGTGAGGTCAGTCAGATTAACAGTTAATAGTCTTTAATAGTCTGATTAGCCAAGCCCTTCCAAAAAACTAGCACATCAAATTATACAGACACTTTGTATTTAGTTAATTAGAATAATGATCTGTAGATAAATTTATAAGATTACAACTTTATGAAAACATTTGCAATTTGTTCAAATTTGTCAAATTTACACATTTTAAAGTTGAAGTTACAGATAGGTAGTGTGCAATGTTTTGCAAATCAAAAAAAAAAAAAAAGATAATATTAATAATAATAATAATAAAAAGTGAATCATTTTGCCAAGCAATTAATTGTATTGGCTTTTTAAAAAAGTTCCAGTGTTGTGGTTAACTCGGGGGCTGTTTCATAAAACAAGTTTACCATAAAAGCCAGGCTTATTTCAGTTAGTCCGATTATTGTCAGTTGATTTGGTTCTAAATAAATTAGACTAACTTAAATAATTCTGGGTTTTTTTGGTAAACTTGTTTAATGAAATAGACCCTTGTTGTCCATGTTCAGTTATTTCTTCTACTGCAGATAATAATTTTCTTATCACATATTCATCAATTTCTAAAAACCTGTGCAACATGTTCATTAAAAACTATACTTTATTACTACATAATTTGGTTTTCTTCTGCATATTATTTTATAACAGCAACGGTTTCCACAATATTTCTTGAATGCAGACAATCCAAAAACAAACAAACAAACAATATCACTGATGTACTTATTTTGTCTTCTGGGAAATGTGTATTAGCTTTTTGAAGGGCATTGCAAATTGAAAAAAAAAAGTTTGCACCCCTTGGCCTTAATGCATTGTGTTCCGTTCATGAACATCAGAAAATGTTTTCACATTTTGTAATAGTTGTGTTTGAGTCTCTCAAGCTGTCCTCACTGGTTCTGTAGAACTCTTGAACAACTATCACAAAAAATGAAAACAGTTATGGATCCTGGTAAATACTGACATGTTAAGATTCAACATATGCAAATCTGAATGTAGTTTTGAAGTTGTATAAATTCAGTTATTTTGTCTTGTGGATTATATGTAAACATCTGTTGTGTGAAATATCTTATTCAGGACAGCACAAAAAAAAAAACACATGCAATTTGTATGATCCCTCTTTTGTTAAAATTTTAATATTTTCCCATATTCTGCAAACTTCTCAGCAGAAGCTTATGGGATGCTTTGGCAGAGTGTCAAAGAGTCGGAGAATCATCAATTGTTGTTTACAATATTTGCCCATTTACATTATTGGATAAAATTCAAAGTAACATTAATATTGTAATTATAACGAAATGGGAATAAGATCGTATGACACTGTATATTTCTGTTATACAGCCACGCAATAATAAAATATCCCGTTAACTGCATCTGTATGCAGCTTCCCATATTTTCGAAATTAATTAATATGCGTCCGATCTTTTAGTCTGCATAAAAATAACAGCTGAACACGGACACTAGTTGAATAGTTAAAAACGTTTCTCTCCTTACTTCTTTCCAGTGGCCGAATTCGTTTTCAAATAAACTGATTCATGATACTGGGAGCCAAGGAGGGAGCAGAATGAGACGCACCTTTTGTGTGTGAGGGTGCGTTTTACTCACAGACAATACCGTTCACAGAGGTTAAGTAAAAATATTGTGACTTTCAATAATAAAAAAAATTATTTTACACAGCATGTAAAACTGAACGGTTTGTATCATTTCAAACACTTTGCATGCATTAAACCACAAACCTTTTTTTCTGCAGAATGATGCAGGACAGCGGTGCAGCCTTATGACGTCATGTCGCTTATCCAAAATAAAAGTTTCGTTCACACGCCAGTGGCCCTGTCCCAAATTGCACACTAAACTCTCGCGGCCTTCCTCTGTGTACGCACGTTCATATGCCGCTTTGACTGTCGGGTAGAAGTCTGCTGCGAGCTCGACCGATGCGTAACGGCCGCAAGGGGGGCGCTTGCAAGCACTCTTCTGAAAGCTAAAATGACGAATGCGACACCCTACGGTCTAGTGGATTTAACGGACACGCGCACGCAGCTCAGATTGTAACGCCTGTTTCATACATCCATAGATGTCTATACGCATGACTCACTGTGCTTTCACACAGGATGCGTTTGCAGTGCGCTGATCCGCGGCTGTTTAACACAAACACATCATTTATCCATTATTTTGATTTCAAATACAAACGTAGTAAGCCTAATGAAAGTGCTTTTTCCTCTTTCATCACATGACAGAATTTCATTCACGTTTAAACTCAGTTAAGCGTATTAATGAATGATTTTTGTTGTAGGCCTATGGTATAACAAATAAATTAAATTAAAATTTATCACAGACAGAAACAGTCGGCTAATGTGCTTTTAACATTTAAATCTTTATTACCGTGGGCATTAAAGAACTAGTTTTCCTACCTCCAAACGACAAAGTGCATATGTTGACTTGTTTATCTAAAAGTGCACCTTTTTTTCGGTTTTAAACCTAACCAAACAGCCTGTGAAACACAGTAGACTTTAATTATATCTATTTATTGTGAAAATACCACATTTCCGTTTCAATCCTTGTTCACTTTTACCGCGAACAAATCGCTGTCAGTTTAAATCACCACTCGCAGCACAGCAAAAATAGCCTCGGTGCTGTAAGGATTGCTGCACTGCTGTATGGCAAGCCAAAATATTCATAAACACCTGCTCGGGCGTCGGATTGCACATTGACATGTCAAAAGTGTGCGATTTGACAGCAAAATGCACATCCTCGAAACGCGATTTGCCTTAACGAAACAGGCATTTTTTTGTGTATCAAAATGCATTTCGTCAACCTATGATTTATGGTAAAATGAGTATAGGCGGACAGAGTACACAGTTTCATTACTTGGGTAAAAGTACAGATACCCCTTGCTAAATAGTAAAAGTACGGAAGTAGTTGTTTTTAAAAGTACTTGAGTATCAAGAGTACAAGAGTATTACTGATTGATGAGATGCTGGGTTCATGAATATTAATCTCGTTGTCTGCGGTCGGTCGAACTGATTTGCTGACTTTACAGCGTGTCAAACACAGATGCACTGTGCATCCATTGAGATGAACTGAAAAGCACATATCGCTTGATGGAGAGAGAACTCTGAAGCGCTCAGTCAGAGTTCAGCGAGTGAAAATGTGCTAACCTTATAATAGCCTTGAACACACACACTGGCGTGTAAAATCTAAGAATTTATTAGCCAATGGCTAACGATAGACAACATTTAGTCGTATAGAGTAAAATTTTGTCGCATATGCGAGTGGTTTACTCGCAATGTAGAGGGTTGGGCTCTGAATACGAGCGTTCTTGACGGGCGCTTTGGAGTCACAGAAAACGAGTGTTTTTAATGTGCATTCATCATAATAGAAATGCACGTTTTGAACGTGTAAACAGGTCAACCAAATTGGTGGTGCAAAACGTCTTTTGAAGTATCCAAACAGGCGAAAGGAACTGCTCTCTCCTAGTGTTTTTCAAATCAAAAGTGTGCTCACTTCATACGGCCCAAGTCTGCAATGCTTTGTACGCTATATATGGGGTATTATGGTAAGGCATTGCTGCCGCATACAGATTATTGTTTTCCACTCTGTCATAATGACAGGATGTTATGTCTTTTTATGTTTTATTTACATTTTTTAATAATGACATGTCATAAAAACAATGTTTTTCACCGGACATAAGTTATTAGGCTATATCGTTACATTATGCACTGCTGGTGTCGCCAGTCCTGAGATAAATGAGGATGTGCACGCTTCCGAAGTTACTGCAGGAGAGATAATAGAACATTGTCTACAATAATGTTTTTTATTGTAGCAACATGTTTATTATGGTCATTAGGTTTATTAAATTAGTCTACAATACAATGCTATTCAAAAATTGCACACAAACCCAGAGGATATGGCTTGTTTTGAATAATTGACTCTGAGTTGGGAATAATTCTTTATTTGAATGACTTCAGTTTGACGGCTGTATCAGAAATTAAAGTAACTTCATGAAAGCATCAAAACCCTATTTTCAAGAGGTGAAAATCTGTCTGAAATAAGACTCATGACAATAACAGGAGATTATTTGAGCAGGTACCTTTTTACAATTTTTAAACATTACAACTTAACTTTAGGTCTGAGTAGAGTCTGATAGAACAATCAAAACTGTAAAAACAACACAAAGAACGTGACAGTATTTTATGTCATTCTAAAATCTGTGGCCTGCAAAATCCCACTACACATGTGGTTGCAGAACTCCTCATAGCTCGTGTGTATTGGTAGGCGCAGGACTACGTCACACGTGTTAGCTTCTGGGAATTTGCGGTCTGTGTGTATGAAGTCAGTGATTGGATGGTTCTTGAATCCCAGTGGGGGCAACTCCTCCAGTCCAGAAGCAAAGACAAGGACCTCTTGCAGAGTAAGGTTTTTACTTTGGCCCACCTGCATTTCTCCACCTGTAGAAAATAATATAAACATCATAAAAAATATCTGAAACTAGGTTTTGTCTATAAAGCTTTGCTTACTACTGACATCATACCTTTCACATCTAGCAAGAAGTCTAATGTCACTGTGTCTGCGATTACTTCCCTCCTCTGCAAAGTGTGGGCTGAAGACATCAATAAGGTCCTGGGCAGTCAGCGGGTCCTCTTTGGCCAGGAACAGATACCGAATATGTTTTGAATTTGCCTTCATTGCAGCATGCAATCCTAAACATCCCAGACCATCCACAAACCAACAGTGTGTAGCAATGAGATAATTGTTTTCATTTCACACACACATTAGCAACTAATTAATAGTTTGTTAACACTTTATAATAACTTTCATTTATAAAATCAATAACAAACATTTATATAATGCTTAACAGATCTTTAGTTATTGTATATTCACATAGATAGTAACATATGCTTTTTAATGTTTACTAACGTACTTGCTATTATGTAGTTAAACTTTCAGTTCATATGATCATGCATCTTTAAATTATTTTGACAGATAGTTTACAATGATTAAAAGCTTTATTAATAAATAATTAACAAACATTATATAACGCTTAACGGATCATTAGTTAATGTTTACAAATGTTACTAAACTTTCAATGCAAATGATTTTAACAAAAGTTGTACAGTGATTACAAGTTTTTGTTAATGTACTTTTGAATGCTAACAAATGTTATCAAACTTCAGTTCACATATTAGCTAATGGGGACAGGATTTGAAAAGTCTAAGTGGTCATAAAAAATAGTCACACTCAGGGTCTTCGGGTCAAAAATGACCCGCCATAGGAAATGAATGGGAAATTGGCAAAAATATGAAAATACTGAGTTTTTTTGTGTGAACAATCTACAAATCTGCCACGATGCAGAAAAAAGCACACAACAGTGAAGGGGTGAATCTCTAAAACATCAAGAGTGCAGAACAGACAAAAAAAATTTACACACACACAAATGAAAGTGTGTCAGTGCAAAAGCTAATTTTGGGAAATGTGTGAAATAAAAGTAATTATTCATCAATGTAAGAAATAAAGTGCACAGCAATGAAAGCATGAGGCTGTAAGCCATCAAGGTTGCATAATAGACACACACACACATAGGGAAATACGAGACTGGAGAAACTATAACAGAGAAATGTGAGAATATGTGAGATAAAATCAATGAATCAAATAAAGGGGAGACATTGGATCCAAAATGCAAAAGTCACACACCATGTCTCTCTCTTGAACACACACACAGACGCACAAACAGAGTCAAAGGCTGGAATTCTTCCCTAGTAACCCCTGAAGAAGGTGCAGGAATGTGATGAGGAAGCAATTTCCTCCACGGCTGGTCCCTCCCAAGCTGGTCCCTCCCCCGCCAAAAGATGAAGATGCAGAAAGTGCTTACCACACGATTTGAAAACAGGCATCGTTTGCTTAAAGTGCCACATTCCAATTTGTTGGGGACACTCTATTGTGATGTGTGACAACTGTAATAATTAGTTTGTAAATAATATGTAAATATAGTTAGAATTTTTTTTTTTATTTCTCTAATTTACTGTTTGAGAATTTACTGTTTTGATAATTTTTAGTTTATATTTAGTATAATTAATTTAGTTTGATAACTGTTAGTTTAGTTTTGTCCATAATTGCCCATTGCCAATTTTGAATAAGAGTTACTGTTCATTCAATTTAAATAATATGGACATAATAATATTTAAATATTTAGTTATGATGATATTTAAACCACTTTTTTTATTTTTCTAATTTCCATTTACATGTACTGTTTGAAAATTATTATACGTTTGCTGTTATTTTTGTTTTTTGTTCATAATCATAAAAGTTACTGTTCATTGAATTGCAAAAAATAATTTTAATGGAAATGTGTATAATAAAAGGTTAATAAAAATATGTTATGATTGAAATATGTATTTTTTCTATTTCTAGTGCAAGGTTTGACTGTATTATAAAGTAAAACTGGCACTTGAAATTACCATTTAAACCAACCAAACAAAAAAAAAACTTGACAAAAATAGTCTTTGTCTTTAAAATCCACAACCTGAAATAAATAGGCAAATATGTGAAAAAATCACTAGAATTCACAAGCCTTTCTACAGAGAGCTGTAAATTCTCTACGGTGGTAAAAATGTGCTACTGCATGATACAAATGCTTAATTTGTCCACCAGATGGCACCAATCTAATTTCAAAAATTGTTTTCTATAGGCCTTGGCTGTATTTTAAAATAAAATAAAGCATTAATATTAATAAAAAAAAATTACACATATATATAGATATTTTTTTCTATTATAATCAATGGAAAAAAATTATCATTATTATTGCATAAAAATTCATTATTATCATAAAATTCTCTCAAAACACCAAAAAAGAAAGAAAAAATATTATTGAACAAAAATACATTTGATTGATTTTACTGAAAAAAAAGTATACCTGAATCCCGCCCTCTGGGTCATTTTTGTCCCAAAGGTCCTGAGTGTGACTCATAAATGAAGAACCCTAGAGGGTTAATGTTTTTGCAGTACCCAATCTAAAGTGGAGACTAATCATCATTTGGAAAGGTTTATAAACATTTACAAATCATTAGTAGCTACCTTTATGAGCAGTCATGTTGATGGCAAAAAGTTCCCCAAATGACTGGAATTCACCCTTTTTTCACATATTTACAAAACATTTTTTAATCATTTGTTCATGTCTTTGCATTACCCAAACTAAAGTTGAGACTATTTATCATTTGTAAAAAAAAAAATAAATGAAAAAAGTAAAATTTTAGTAACATTATTTGCAGTGGACAGCTATAGTAACTGTTTGTGTGAAGGGTGATTAGTTAAGTTTGGCTAAATGCTTGATAAAGACATTACACATTGTAATTTGTGTGCAAAACATGTTTTTATTACTTCAACACTTGTATTTAGTGTATTAGTGTGTACCAGAATTGTTCTGGAGAATTAGGTAAGGACTGTATTTGTGCTCTCATAGGTTATTCTGTATCCGCACTGGTGTGTTGGTAAGAACACATAAGACTCAGTTGAATCAAAGTTAGGAGTTTTCTGTTGATCAGGTAGAGTGGTTACAGTGAGTGGTCTGAAAATATCAAAGAATAATAAGAAATATTAAGTATACAGCAGATTAAATAGCATTCACACAAGCAATAATACAGGTTACATTATTAAACATTATTAAAGTTGTTGCAGTATACAGTTGTCCACAAGGTGGCGTCGCGAGCTTCCTCATGGCATTAGATATGACAGATGTCATTGCAACATGTCAGGGAAACTGCGTGTCATATAATATATACACAAATATAAACAGATAATACTATAAATCATCATTCAGAGATGTTACTCATATTATAGTGGTACTCAGGCTTAGTTATACGTATTGTAAAAGACAAACTTTGGCGCTTAGGCGCTAACGCGGATTGCCGCGATAAAGTAAACAAGCTCTTAATGCAAAGACAGCAACGCTGCTTTTAAACACACTGAAATGATCATATGATAACTGGATATAAACAACTTACTTTCCAGGCATTAACTCGCTCACATGACACCCCTAATAAAGGCAAAGGAGAGATTAGTTAGGTGTAGGAGAATTCACAGTTCGTCTCTAGCTGAGTATGAGGCACTGACTGACGTCACTTAATAAACTGCACTCTGATTGGATGAATCCTTCGTGACAAGAATATTCCTTGAATCATACATCACACAGGAGGGGCAAAAACACAATTTCAAGAAAATAACATTTTCATTTAATAAAGCAATGAAATATAACCAGATTGAATCGCATTCCCTTATTAATTTGACCTGTACACTGCTGACCCCTTAGCCAAACTTAAACCACGGAACTTGTCCCTAACTTTACCCGTATCAGACTTAAACTGCAACAAAAGTGTTGCACACTAACAAAAACGTAATCATTGAAAATCATATGTTAAAATCCATTGTAGATTTTTGAGATGTGCATGATCATGTGAATTAGACGTTTAATAACATTTGAAAAGCATTTTAAATTAAATGAAATGTTAATTATTACACTGTTAGACTTTACCGGGTTTTTTTTACAGTAAAATACTGGCAAAACTGTTGCCAGCTAGTTGCTGTAATGAATCTTTAACAGTGACTAACTGGCAACAGTGTTCCCAGTATTTTACTGTAACTGAACCATTACGGTACAACATTGTTGCCAGTTATATTTTGTAAATAAAGAATTACAGTGAATAACTGGCAGGAGTGTTGGCAGTTATTTACTGTAATTACACAAAACCACTCAGTATAATACTGCATATACATTTACTGTATGTAATATTTGTGTAACACCAGAATGATAATATTTGTATTTATTTTTTTTCTTTAAAAGAGAATGCATATAAAATGTTCATACAAATATATTTTATTCATTTGGGAAAAACAAATACATAACATGAAATATAAATCACAAAATTTAACAAATCAGAAAATATACTAAAATGAAAAAAAAAAAAAAAAAAAAAAACGCACACACACAAAAACAACCACACAGAGAGAGAGATCCAATTGCAGGTATGGTGTTTATTTGAGGGCAAATCCAAAGGGGTAAACAGTCCAGGCAGGGTCAAAACCAGAAGATCCAAAACATAACATGAACAAGACACGAACACTAGGCAAGGCAATGATGACGGACATGAAATAACTGTAACATTAAACAAGGACTCCGTGACAGAGACTCAGACAGACCGGGTATTTATACACAGAAGGATAATGGGGAAACAGGAGACAGGTGGGGGAACAATCAATTACACAACAAGGAGGAAGGTGACCAAATAAGGGAACAGGAAGTGATAAGGTGACAGACACCGTGAGAAAAGGGGACATCTAGTGGAACCCCAGGGAACACAACCCAGACACTGTAGAATTGGCTAAATAACATCTTACTACATCAGTAAAAATTATAAACAAAATACAAGTATTCTTATTTCCTTAACAATATAATAACAAAAGTAAAATAAATAAACAACAACGCCAGTGTATGTTAGTAACTTAATTAAGCAAGCATATTTTCAATAAAAGCAAATTAATGAAATCAATATTTACAAAAAAATTATAACCAAATAGAAATAATGTGTTCTTCCTTTACAATATTACACACACACAAAAAAATATGTAGTGACAAAATATAATACTCAGTCACCATTGACCCACATGTTGTTCCAAACCAATAATAATTTAACAAAAATTTAATTACCAGTTTATGTCTTTATTATAAAAGTCTTAAGAAATACTTATTTTGCTTACTTAATTTAGATGTTTTCTATTTAAATTCACTATGGCTCTGCAAAAATGTATGGTCATGTGGATTTGCATTTTGAACCTTTCTTTTAACTGTAGACCCAGTTTTGCGGCAAAAAAGAAAAAAAGAAAAAATAAATTAATAAATACCTGTATTATGAGAACCAAGTACAACAACAAATACATATTGGCAAAAAATATATTCTTTAATTAAAACCATGATTGGACATAACAATTTTTAACACTTACCTTTGAATAAGCTCAAGTGTGGCACTGGCTGACTCCTGGTACCCAATATTTAAAAAATAAAAGCAACCAAAAAGCACAGAGAGTGCTGCAGCATAATCCAGCTTCTCTTCAATGCAATGTTTCACTTTCCCCTCAATGCTGACCATCCACTTAGATGAGGTTAGAAGTTTATCTCCTGAAAAATGAAAAGTCACCCTAAAAACTGCAAAGAACATATAGGTTGTTTACTATATATTTTATGCTTACCAAGCATGATGAGCCTTGGTGTGGCTGGTAGGGTTTGTTCAGTCTCTATTGAAGTTTCCTTGAAAACAACAATTTTTTTAAATAAAAAGATTACTCAGCAAAAACGTAGCAATGTTCCCTTTAAAAGGGTTTATTTTAATAGTTTTATTTAATTATTTAAATAAAATTAGTGCATTAAAGGGAGTGAGCAAACTTTTCTACCATCTCATATGAATTTGCAAGTGGAAGCACAGCTCTGAAAAATTAGAAGCAACAAATGCACACCCTAGGACCTGACAGTGGAGGTTCGCCTGTGGATGCCTATGCATAACGTTATCTTGTTTTTTATGACTGCCTGTGATTTCTGTGCATATGAGACCTAAACGAGGAGAATTTCTTAAATGTACAAGGGCACTTCTGCATTCCACAGGCATATTGAGAAATTTGCTCTATGTTGGTGTCTTTTTATATGTGCATAAAAAACACTAAGCTGGTGGAAAGGCACATTGCACAGTTTGCATCTATCTGTACATTGTGGCAAATGTTGACTAACCAATTAAATGAATAAATAAAAACTTACTAAATAAATAAACAATCTGAGTTGGTAAATTTTTGATCAATTCAATATTTTGCAACACCAAGGGATGTCACTCAAAGTTTTGAGGAGAGGCTCAAAACTCAGCTAACCATATAGCATTCTGGAAACAAAGGAAGTCCAAGAACAAATAATAACGACAAAATAATTTAACTTCACATAAAGTATTCTAGAAGCCACACTTATATTTGAACAGTTTACTTACTCCTTGTGTAAGGTTACATTTTAAGGCTTAAAAACGTGAAAACGTCTCACAGCTGGTTGACTAACGATGCAGACTGAAAAGTAAACAAATGACTTGACCACCAGGCTGCCTTAGAGGCAACGCCTTCACTTTTAGAATAAGGCAGTCAATGCGTGTGTATGTGTGTGTTAATGCATATTGCAGAAATCCTTGGTTTCTGCCTGAATATGTGTACACTTCACAATATAATGTGACGTAATGCACTTGAGTAGTGTCGGAGGACAGTAATTTACTGATTAATGTTACAGTTGGTACCTGTAATGGGTACATAGAGTAATTTAATGTAATTTATTATTTGAGCTGCATAAATTCTTAAAGATGCACCTCATATTACAGTAAGATATTGTTCCCAGAAGATACAGCAAAACACTGGCTATTTTACAGTTATTTACCCTAGAAAATACAGCAAGGGTTAACAGTGTAGGTAACCTTTAATTGAGTGTAGCATTAGTTCAGTCAGGCCACGGAGGCATAAATCCATCTCCATAGGAAGCGTTAAATACGTTTTTTTTTTTTTTGATAGGATTCCCACAGAGAATCTCACCAGATTTCAAGTTGTGAACAACCGAATTTGCCCGTTGTTTGTCAGCGATGGACTGGAAGTAATCTGAGTTACCACGGCTCCTCTCAATTGATATAGACACTTTGCCTGCGATTCATGGCCAAAGTTGTATTGATATGACTGACCCAACACGAGATCTGCTTCCCTGCTAGCAGCAAGGTATTCAAGAAGAATCAAAGCATCCACAAACAACTGGCTATTTCACCTTTAATTCATCTTGGGACATCTTCACGTAGCTAAGCAAAGTTTCTTAAATTTTTATTGTCTAGTGCTATTTTGGGGAACAGGCTTCAGACATTGCTCATCGTCCAAAACGAATTGTTCAGTTACATTTGCTAGGCATGCTATCGTATTACCACACCTGTAACACTGCTTCAGGCTCATCTATTGGGGATGCTTATCCGCCTATTTCCAACACACTGTGTTTAAATTAGCTATATATTGTTCAAGATAACTAGTGTATCGATAATGTGCTTGATACTTAAATGTAAAGATCGTGAATTTGCTCATACCTAAATTCGAGTACTGACCATATGCCATACTGCTTTAAAGGGGCACGCTGATCTTTTTAGCTGTTATAAAAGAGCGCTCTTCGCTACTTCTGTTCTTCTGTAAGGGGATGTTGCCCCACTCTGTGCACCTCCAAAAGGTCTTTGCTTACATAAGCAGGATTCATGCTTTCGCTGGCTCCACTTGCGAGCCTCCGCTGACTGCAAGCGCACCTTCCCAAACAGTCAAAGCTTTATACTCATCGCGTTCACCATCGTAACGGGTCATACGGGTGCATGAAGTTCTTGAAAATGCTTAAAATTTAATGCACTGTTTTTAAGGTTTTAAAAAAAAAGAGAGAAAAAAGATGGTTGGATTTAGATAAAGTGCTTGAAAATGCAGTGCATTGGATCTTAATAATATGCTTTCTTACTGAGGTCTTTATTTTTTATTAATTAATTAGCTCCCCTTGAGTCTGCACGTGTGGCTGTAGTGTGCTCTTTATTAACACACGCTCTACGATAGAGAAAATAATAAACCTTCTTGGCAGAAGTTGCTGCTTCAGTCAGTGATGGCTCGAAAATGACAAATTATGGTAAACCGAGAACTAAATTCTTGAGTAGCCCCCTGTTAAGTCTGTTTGGTTTAGTTTTTTCATGAGAGAGTGCTTTGAGCATACAAAGGTAAACAAAATTTTCCCTGTTCAGTTAAACTAAACCTTAAGGTGGGCATACACTGTGCGATTTCAGCAAGTTACCAACTCACACTGTACGGGTAGATCGCATGCATGTAAAGCCAAAGCTCACGATTTTTGTGCGCTCACTGTACGGTCCGATCGTCGAGTTGCGATTTGACTGCTCACACTATACGTGAGGAATCAACCGAATCAACACGTAGGACCCCTCAGAACCCGGATGTTTGTGGCTGTTTCAGAATAAACATGTTTTCCCGGGCAGTGAGGGAAACTCGGAAAATCGGTTCGTAGCCCTGCTTCAATACTGCGATACCTCATGAGAGGCGACCAAAATTTCTGACATGTCAGAAATCCATCCGACCAACCGATTGCCGGTTGGGAGAGGCTTATCGCCTCTCGTTTCCCCTTGTACACTGCACGACAAACGACGCGCGAAAATGCTGAAATTCGGCCCGACCCGAAAAAGAGTCGCACGAGTCAGAATTCAGCTCAAAATCGGTTGAAAATCGCACAGTGTATGCCCGGCCTTAAAGCAGTGGTTCCCAACCTTTTTCAACTCGTGGCCCACACAACCAAACACATATGTTTGCTCTGCCCACTGCAAAAAATTATTTAAAAAAAAACCAAAAAGATTTGACCCCGCTGTTGTTGGGTTAATAAATTATCATTCAGAAGCTAGACTGTTAACTGTATTTATTGAATGAACTAGGGCTTTGCGATATGTAAAAAAAAAATAAAAATCGCGATTTCTTTGATCAATTTTGCGTTTCAATTTAAATCAAAATAATCACTGAAGTAAAGGTGTAACAAAATTTCTAGATTTATTGCAAAAAATATAAAACATTTTTTTTTATTTTTTGCTCATTAATTGTAGCGGTTCCTCAGGTGTTGAAATCGATTATACAGGTGCAGAAGCAGCAGCGAGAGTGCATTCATGTAATGCGAAAGCACATTAAAATAATGCACGAGTGCAAATCTCTCTGTTCGCATGCAGATTTCCTTTGCTCTGTCACAAAACCAGACGTGCTTGCTCAGATACATGCTGCTCTTGCATGTCTACTCTCACTTAAACTGCGTCCTGTGCACTCACAATTCTCTCTATGCTCATGTGCTAAATATTAATTATTTTAGCATGTTTTTATTTCTAGCCTTTTACCGCGTGCAGTGTGAACGCTCTGATCCGTTAATATGGGCTTGGAAAAAAGGTGCATCACAGACAGTGTGTGAACTTGGAGTCTGTTCTGTTCTCGCGATTGACGCGTTGCATTCTGATTGGATCGGATAGCATACTGCGGGAGGTCAGGGCCACAGAAAATCGTGCTATAAATTTAGAAATCGCACAGCTATTTTTTATTTGCACAGCTATTAATCGCACAGCCCCAGAATGAACTGGCAAATAATCATAAGTCTTATGGCAAATAAGACCTCCATTCACTTTCGGAACACAGTTTAAGATATTTTAGATTTAGTCCGAGAGCTTTCTGTCCCTCTATTGAAAATGTATACTGTCCATGTCCAGAAAGGTAATAAAAACGCTTTCACAACACTGCAGTGTAGTGATTGATGTCCGGTTCGTGAACGAATCACTCGATTTAACCGGTTCTTCTTGAACCATTTCACCAAATCAAACTGAATCGTTTGAAACGGTTTGCGTTTCCAATAAGCATTAATCCACAAGTTACTTTTTCAAGATGTTAACTTTTTTAACATGGCTGACACTCCTTCTGAGTCAAAATAAACCAATATCCCAGAGTAATTAATTTACTTAAACATTACACTGACTGAACTGCTGTCAAGAGAGAACTGAAGATGAACACCGAGCCGAGCCAGATAATGATCAAAAGATTGACTCGTTATCGAGTCAAGAACTGGTCTTATCGGTTTTGCTGAACTGTCTTAGGTCTTCTTTGTAGCATCTTCCTCTTTATGTTGAAAGATCTGGACTGCAGGCTGGCCATTTCAGTACCCGGATCCTTCTTCTACGCAGCCATGATGTTGTAATGGATGCAGTATGTGGTCTGGTATTGCCATGTTGGAAAATGAAAGGTCTTCCCTGAAAGTGACGACGTCTGGATGGGAGCATATGTTGTTCTAGAACTTGGATATAACTTTCAGCACTGATGGTGCCTTTCCAGATGTGTAAGTTGCCAATGCCTCACGCACTCATGTAACCCCATACCATTACAGTAGCATTCCTGTATGTGATGCAGTGCTGTCTAAGGGCCCAGAGATCACGGCATCCAGTATTGTTTTCCAGCCTTGACCCTTACACACAGAGAATGTTCCAGATTATTTGAATCTTTGGATGATATTATGCACTGTAGGGTTAAGTAGGGTAAGGTTTGAGACGTTCTGTAATACAAGATGTTCTGTAGGACCTATACAACAAAGAAGGTGCAGAGTGAGAGCACCTAGACAAATAACTTTTAAAGTTTCAATGCTAAAAAACACCACCATTTGCCATTATAGATCACACAGGGGTGAGTTCACATATGTTAATACTTTCTTTAGTTGCATGTTTTTTGACATGAAAGCATAAAGTTTTTCTTTTTATACTTTCAGATTTCACTTCACCCTGCCACGTTGTAGTGCGACGTGATCTGGATGAAGAAGACTTTAAACAGACACTAAGAGTTCATTTCCCTGATGTGCCAGAAGATTTTGATTTAGGAAAAGTCAACGAAAGTTTTAGTCCTAATTATTATTATTATTATTATTATTATTATTATTATTATTATATGATTATGTTACGTAACACAGAGACAGGATGTAATCCCAAGGCGTGTTTATTGACAAAAGCTCAAAAAGTCAGAAAAGCACAACCAGTTCACAGGATAACACAGGGGGCGGACACAAGGCTGATGGCACGGTGACACAGGGACCTCGGTGGACAACGGATGATGGTGCTTGCTTCAGTGATTATCCCTCGAATCCCGGTGAGTGTGCAATCCTCGTGATGGTGAACGGTAATCCAGTGTTAGGTGAAGATCCAGGAACAACGACGACACAGGAAGACTCAGGCGGGAACTAGGACAGAGGAAACAGGCACGGGAGCACACCAGGGAGAAACAACGATCTGACAACATGAAACACCAGTTACTGAACTTATATAGGAGACAAACAATTGAAACCAGCTGGCGCTGCTGATCATCGCTGATCAATGACCACGCTCATAGACACACACATAACAACACGTTAGACGAGAGAGAGAGTGAATTCATGAACCGTGCCAGATTATGTATGATTTTTCCAGTAAGTTTAATTTCCCTTTTAAAAAATCATGTGCCAGCTTGACCAAACCACTGCAAGGGCGGCCACAGGAAGCGGCAGCCATGCAGCCCACACCACTGCAAGCCTAGCCACATTAAGCAGCTACCATGCAGCTCACACCACTGCAAGCCTAGCCACAGGAAGCGGCAGCCATGTAGCCCACATAACATGGTTATGGCAGTATTTTTTTATTGACATTAAAAATCGTGTAGATTTAACAATATAGTGGGTGTGTGATGCGCATAACAATGTTATGATGAACTAACATGTCTTTCTCCACTGTCCTTCTTGAGTTATTCAAAGCATTTCTGAGGATACTGATTGTTAGTAGACAGCTTTCTGGCTTGCGAATGCAAACATGCTTTGTGTAACATCAACTCAGTTAAAATCATATTAATAACCGTTATGTGTCCAGCATTGTTAAAAGCAATAAATACTATTGTGATCTCATCTGAGCTCGGTCGAATGAGTGGAGGCAGGACTAATTATGATATTCATAGATCCGTGTATATTAAATAAGGCAAAGGTGTAAGAGTTACATTCAAACTTATTTAAAGCATTAAGATTTTTTTTCACAGAAAAAAAAGTTTAAATGTGTAATTTTGGTGCATAATTTGTTGGTGATGTGGTTGAAAAATGAATTGAACATTACTTCTGTATACCTATATATGCTTGTGTTTTCTTAGAATTGCTGTGTGGGTTCAGAAGGGCGACACCTGGGGGGGGGGGGGGTGATGTCTGAGGGTGCCCTGAGGGGGTCACCTAAATCCTAAATGTGTGAGAAACAGCCCATAGAGAGTGTTCCTTGTTATGTGTGGAAATGCACACCTGCTAAGACTCTGTAACCTTGATGTCTGACCTTCTTTGCAAAGAATAAAAGCTTTCTTTTTAACTATACCTGAGAATGAGTCTGTCTCTTATGCTGATGAGAGTTGATTTAAAGTTTGCCACGACAGTGATAATTTGTTTATTTTGTATTTTCAGCTTGACAGAGAGCTACCAGAAATTCTCAAGGAGTTTCGTGAGGACAATCCGGACTTCTATTCTCGCATACCTGTCATAGCAATACGAAAAAAAAAAAAATTAAAGAGTGCATGTGTGGCACTGTCGAGAGGGTACTTTAAGTATCACAAAACTCTGAATATAGAGTTAGTGGGAGAAATGGCTGAAGTCTATGAGGGTCCAAGGAGATAATTTTTCAGGTACATTAATAAATTACATGTATATAATGTCCACAGAGCCCTTCAAAAGTTTGAAAATTCCATTGGTTTCAAAATGGATTTTTGGACAATATCAGCTTAAGCACTTAGTTTTTATTCTCGTAAATGCATCAAACAACATTAAAGAGTTGCAATAATTAATAATTTTTTGATGACATGTCCCTTTGGCAGCTGTGACATTTGATTATTGGATTAAACTTGATCTGTGGTTGTTTTCAATGTTTACATTTTTATTAGTATGCGTGTTACCTGAATTGAACCTTACTGAACCTTTGGACTTATATTGCAAGCCAATGAAAATTGAGCTACAGGAACAGGTGTTTTAGAATACAATGATATTAATTTGATGATTTAATAAAACATTTCAATGTAACTAACTTTATTAGATAATTAATTAAAATGTGTTGTTTCTTATCAATGCAAAGTTATGACGAAATATTGAGGATTTATGATTATACGTTCCAAAATCCCAAGTCTAAGGTGTTTACAGACTTTTGTGACATTGTTTTCAGGCAACAGTACTTAACTTGTTTTTTTGTTTTTTAAGACCTCTCATGTTTGAGCTCCAAAGCAACGTTGGGTTATTTGAGGGCAAACCTGGACAGCCGCTCTTCAGCTACGATCAGAAGGCTCTAGATGAAAATACATTTTATACAGCAGGAAGATTAATGGCCTGGTCCATAATTCACAATTGTCCAGGCATGATGGGCATAAACAAGGAGATTTTCATGTTAATGTGTGCTCAGAAACCAGACCTCAGCATATTTGAATGTCCTAATTTCATGGAAAATGACCTCTTAGAAAAGCTGGCAAAGGTAACTACTGTAATTTTACATGCCACATGATGTATTGCTCATTTAAGGAGAACAATCTATTCAGTAGGGCTATAAATTGATTTGATCAATTAACTTGAATGTGTAGTTTACAATGATTAGTTTAAAGTAAATAGGTTTTCTTTTTAACATGCACCGATGCTCCACTCAACCCTCCGCCCGCACGTCTGCCAAAGAGACATGATGCTGAGTGAGAGAGATGTTTCGCATGAGGAAATGAACATGACCCGGGCAGCACAAGCATACCCTCCAAAAAAGCAACCTGCTGCAGTGTTACTTGTTGCGCTACTTGCCAAGCTTTACTTTTTGTGGCTTGCATGGCAGTTAATAATACGATGATATGATCATGCAGCCAATACAGAAATTTCATAAAAACATTAAAAACAAGCAGGACTATAACATAACAGTTAGACAGTGTGTGCTCTATTACAAATATTTTATTTAAAAAAATACAAAAATAACCTAAAGCAGCGGGATTACAAGATGGAAATATAGAATAGAATGTCCATGACACTGACACTGCAGAGTTTTAATCTAAAGAGTTTACATCTTGTCACGGGTCAGGGTGCCCTCTGGCTCCCTCTGATGTCTTTTTTCAGCAGCTTCTAATCAGTGCAATCTGTGCTGATCTAGTGGTGGGGCTGCGCTATTTACTGGCTGCCTCCACATTTTATTTAAAAATAATACAAATTAAAAAATAACCTCCACTCCACCTGTTGCTGATTACTCATTTCCTTTATATTCCTCTTCCTTCCATATCCTTGTTATGAGTAGATTGTTGGTGAGTAGATTATGTGATGGGGAGATGAGGACAGAGGACTCAAAGGCAAAGGATTAGATGCAACAAAAGTTTATTATACAAAGATGATTAAAAAAAATTCTGAATGAACGCCTGTAAAAATTGGCAAACTGCAGAAATTGCTGGACTGCTCTACGACTGTCCGGGGTGGGCCAATCAGTAATTTCCTTTACCTTAGCAGGATCCATTCAGATACTGTAGCCACTGGAGCACTTGCCTGACATGCTGGACATGATCGCGTTCATTCTGGGAGGAAATTAGAATGTTGTCCAGATATACAAAAACAAAACGATTGACCATGTCATGGATGAGTGACTGGAAGTCCACCGGGGAGTTAGAAAGCCCAAACGGCATGACCAAATACTCAAAGTGCCCATTGGGGGCACTCATCCTCCTCCCCAATCCAAACTAAGTGATAAGCGTTGCGGAGATCCCTGCAAGATGGTCACCCCCTGCAAGAGCTCGAAGGCGGATGACATCAACGGCAAAGGATAACGATCCTTCACCATAATGTCATTCAACCCATGATAGACTATGCAGGGGTGCAATGGACCATCCTTCTTCTCCATGAAGAAGAACCCTGCCCCAGCCGGAGAGGAAGAGGGTAGGATAATGCTAGCTACCTGAGAATTGTGAATATACCTTGTCATGGCATCCCTCTCAGGACCAGACAGAGAGTAAAGACGTCCCTTAGATGGAGAAGTGCCAGGCAACAGTTCTATCACACAGTTGTACAGGCAGTGTGGAGGCAGAGATAAAGCTCGGGACTTACTGAAAGCCGCTGTCAAGTCACGGTAAGCCTCCAGTACACCCGCCAGGTTCCCGGCTCCTCCTGCAACAAAGAACGAGACATAACAGGGGAATATGCAGCACCTACACATTGAGCTAATCAAAAAGCGCTCCAGGTTAAATTATGTTTGGATTATAGGATTATGTTTGACTAGCCAGGTGTGCCCCAAAACCAATTGGGCAGTGGGTGAGTAAATGAGGAGAAAACGTATCTCCTCGACATGGTTGTCAGAGAACATGAGTGTAAAGAACTTAGTAGCATGGGATATGCTGGAATGAAGGGTGCCACAAAGTGTTCTATCCGATATAGGCTCAGCCAGAACAATATAGGGGATCCCCAAGTGTCTGGCCAGCCTAGCATCCATGAAATTGCCCTCTGCTCCGGAGTCAGTCAATGCAAACACTTGGTGAGCAGCCCCCTTCACCAACAATGTGGCTTGAAATTCCAACAGACCACCAGAGAGCAATCGAGCTCTAGTAATGCTCACCTTATACCCTCCCTAGAGTGGTAAGCACTGCCTGGTGGCTGGCCACGCAGCAGTAGAGACACAGTTGATGATAATGATAATTCAAGGGAATAAATCTCATCCTTGAAGTGCTCGGCCAGACCGTGTAGAAAGTGATCCCAAAGAGCCTTTTTATTCCAGCCACAGGATGCTGCGAAACTCGATCAAGTAACTGGACACTGAGCCCTCTCCTTGCCATAGTACTCTCAAAAAAGGAACAGCAGCTGTGCTCATTATCCCACATAGCTGTTCACTACTCTCTCGCTTGACCCACAGAGTGTGATGTTGAAAGCTACCTTGGACTGCTCCGTAGGAAAACAGGAAAGCTGCAGCGAGAAAGTTAGAGAGCACTTGGACAAAAAGGAGCGACAAGTCTTAGGCTCACCCGAGTAAGGAGCAGGAGGACTGAGGTTACTAGACCCAACTGGGTTGGGAGGAGGAGTTACCGTAGGAGCCTTGAGAGTTCTGGTGTGTAGCAGATCCAACTATTCAACCAGCTGGTTAAACTGGAGAGAGATCTCTGTGTATGCACGGCGGGAAGCTCAATGCATCTTATCCTCCTCTGCTGTGTTCATAATTTCTGGTGAGTAGATTCTGTGGCAGGGAGATGAGGACAGAGGACTCAAAGGCAGAGGATTCGATGCAACGAAAGTTTATTATCCAAAGATAATCAAAACAAATTAACTATAACAAAAATAGCGAGCCAGTCTCTGGGGTAATCCAACTTCAGTCAGCAATTAGATGCAGCCCAATGTTTTTTTTAAATTATAAAACACTAGACACAAACTTAGACATCATATAAGTGATTTATTTGAGCACTAGAAAAATACCATTAGAATAATTTGAGTAAGAAAAATAATAATAATAACAACAATCAAAAGGCAGCAGGTGCATGAACACACTTCTTTTTTTATTGTTAACTCCATTCAGTTCTGAGAGCTGAGGTGCATATTTGGATTTTTTTCAGATACATCAAGGTAAGTGCGCAAAGGTCTCTCTCTCACACACACACACTGTAATTTGCTGTTATACTCCATATAACTCCATATACAAGCCAGAAACTAAGCTTTTTTTGCACATGCCTATCTAGAGGGTTAATGGTCCTACGTAGTGATCAACTGTAAAAAAACATTTTTATTTAATTACCCAGACATCCCAACCTGCAAAAAGTAATTTCAGGGAGGTATCTCGAAGACCCCCCCCCCCCTCCCCAAGGAAGGAAATACATCTCAGCTGTAGTCACCTTCTCAGTGCAACTTTGCTTATCTGAATGGGAGAACTGAGATATATTGGACCAACCTTCCCTGCGCTTAGCCTCCCTAACATGTTGTGGTCCCTAAAAGATATCGCATAAAATATTATTGCTATAAGCTATAGGCCTATGTATTCGTAAATTATGTTTAAATATGTAGATTACTTTTACTATTTATATAATCTGCTTATACAATTTGTGTAAACTGCTTTTATTTATTTTCCATTGCAACTCTAAACAGGTCTAAAAAGTTTGTTGTTTTCATGTAGCCTTGGCAACTAGCCTGAATAATATGCAGATGAAATGAAACTTGTCAACTCACCTCAACATGCCTTTTTTCATTTAACCCACCATGGGTAATGCTTGAGCAAGACTGTCATTATGTTTTACATCTATAAGACAGGGGTACACTTTCGTGTACTTTTTTTTTTTGTGGCACTCTCCCTCTGCCATGGTGCTCCAGTTTCTAGATAGACATAGCTGATTAATTTTGTTCGGGAGAAGAGATAAAAGCCCGCCCTCACTGACAATTGATTGGTTGATTTGCAGAAACAGGCCAATCAGGATGCTCTCCGTCTGACATGCGCTTCGCACACACGCACATTAGCACACTCACACACGCAAGGTCTCTCGCTCCCTCTCCCTCTCTGCCGTGCACGCGCTACACGGTTTGAAACACAGTATCTGTTTCGCATGCATGCTTTTGCTCGCTCGGTCTAGATTCCGGGAGATTTTAACTAATTTGCGGGTCTCAGGGAGCCGGTTTCAATATGCGGGAGACTCCCGGAACTTCCGGGAGACTTGGGATGTCTGATTACCTCTTCCCAACAGGGCAAACCACCAACAATCAAGAATCTCACACACAGATAAAAAAAACATTTGGTAGTCTTGATCAGGACTGAGGTTGATTAATAGAGTTATACAAAAAAAAAAATAGAAAAAAATATTTATCTGATACATTTTTACAGCAGTTTAATTTAGTGGATGTTTTTATCCACAAACATAACGAAAGGATAGTGATTTTGCCCACACTGTATTGTTGAGGTTTTGAAAAAAAATTCAGAGCATTTTCCCAAAATATGTGTCAAAATAAGTATTTGTCACCAAAAATATTTCCATTTGCTGAAACACAGAGAAAGTTATGACTAAAATAATACTCTACTTTACCCCCTAGTGGACAAAAACATCCCCAACAACGCATAAGGGTTAATCATTACTCCTGTTCTTACCTCTGTCCTCAAAATGGTTCATATTCAATTAGTCTTTCCTGCTTATGGGAGGCCAGGGGATGATCCTGATCCCTTACTGTAATTATCAAAGTGTCAAGATTTCCTAGCTTTGCACCCATTATCAGACACTGATCTTGCTACTTTTCGCACTGTTCTTCATGGCACAGCCTGAGATTGGTGGGAAACAACACGTTTCAAAGTTACATCATGGGCGGAAGTGAGAGTCTGCCATCTGCTCCCGTCCGCACCCGCAGTGCTTAAAAACCGCATCCGACCCGTTTTCCGACAACAGCACTAATTAAAATCTGCACCCGAACCCGACCCGCTTAAAATAGAACCGACACCCGACCCGCACCCGAAACCAAATCAGTTAAGCCAATCACATTAGACAGACTTTTTTCAAATTTTATTGCCAGGTCATACAGAAGTTAGTACACGGCCTTTGGCATTAACACAAGGACAACCTCAGCCGAAGCTGTCAAAAAGCCGATACATAAAGAACACGGCTGACGTTACCACAAAACTGAGTAATGCAATTTCGTCTAGCCTACATCAGACAGTTTGGGGTTCAAACACACCCTGTACAGCACACATGGGCTTCTTAGCAGTGTTAAATTAAACAATAACAACAGTGTAGGCTATGTGATGGGCTACTTTTAAATGAAAGAAAAGTCCAGTTGTATGCAAATCCTAACAAACGCTACATACACCGGCCGGTGAATTATGCTATAACTGTACAGCCTAGGTATAGGTTACAATTAGGGCTGAGACGTGAAACTGTCCCATTTATGAATGCAAGATCTAATGGGGGCAATTTTGGCCTACCTTTTCCTGTACGAGGGGATTAGATCCTATTTCTGGTGTGGTCTTTTAAATTGCTGTATAAAAAAAGCACATCGTTTTAGCTGACTCCTCCACTCTTGGATAACGTACCCAGCACAAGAGAAGTCTCGCTCACTTGCAGCGCTACTCACAATCTGTGCAATATTAGGGAAACGGTGAGCATGGTCTTGCCACCATGACAAAATGGTCATCTTTTGGCGTTTTGTGATTGATGTAAGCAGCCACTTCGTCCTGATACTGTGGAGCCTCATCACTGGAATCTTTTACATCTGACTGATAACTAATGACTCATGCAGCCGTTTGCGTGGTTATGATTTATTTTATTTTTTTAAGTGGAACGTAGGACTATTTTTACGTTTGCACGTGACAGTTTTGAACCCGTGTTTCCTCTGTGTCCGACCCGACCCGCACCCGTATACGACACAGTTGGTTATTTTTCATAGCCTGACTACGTCAGACTTCCTACTTCCGCTCAATTTCATTTCGCTTCTGTACTCAGTCTGATACAGCGTCAGAGCTTTCTGTTTGCCACCGGTCTGGAAACAGCCGGGCCAATCAACGAACAGAGGGCGGGATGAGAGCCGTGACGTAGATGCTAAGCGCCGAGTTTTACATTGTAGGTTAGAGAAATCGAAAACCGAAACGACCGCGGAAATGGGAAACAAGACACGGGATGCAATTCGCTGTTATGGAGAACATTCAACTCTTTTTCAAACTGCAAAAGTCGTTTACAGCCATGTTCACTCCGGTATTTCACTCGCATCATCATGTGTTTACAACAGGTTTACAGTGGAAGTTCAATCATAGATTTGAGTTTGATGCATGATGTCTGTGCTTCGATGCAGCTGTACAGGCGCATAACATACGTCATAACTAAACGTATCTGATTGGCTTACGGGTAACCAATGATTTTAAACTTCAGACAAGCGCCCCCTAGCGAGAGAGAAAACACTTCTCTATTATGCTATTCCAGACTCTGTCTATGAAGCAAAGTGAAGTAGCAGTCTGGTATTACCAGGCTATATTTTTCACCCGTTTCAGCCAAATTTGCGGGTCACCTGTTGGGTACCCGAACTCGTGCAGGACTCTAAATTCCATATGCTTCAATCTGTCTCCTGACCCTATACCGGCCAAGATGTGTCTGAAGAAGAGGAATTCAGGGAATTAATGATCCTTGCAATAAAAGGATCTCTGATTTGGGAAGGTATAAGCTTTACCTTTTTTATTAATTTTTTTATAGCAAAAAATAAACAAACTTGAAAAGGAGAGGTTTATGTTTTAGTTCATTTAATGTAAGTGAACCATAACATGCAGCCACGAGTTCTATTTTGGGATGAACTCGTCCTTTCCTATGATTGATCAAATGTCTATACAGGGGCGCTTCCAGGACTCAAAATGTTAGCTTAAGGTGCTCTTTGGATGGCATAATCATAATAAAGAACAAATAGGAAACTCCAAGGCACTCTCTTTAAGAAAAATTAAAAAGCCTTTATTTTATGGCTTAGTCATCATATACCTTTAAAAACTCTGCGCGTTTCGGCATACAAGCCATGGTCAGTCAACAGTTTCCAAAACAAAAGTCCTTCTTATAAGTCTTCACACAACCAATCAAAAAACTCCATTTGGCAGACGTAGGTTCAAAGTTGAAGGATATAAAAGACCACTAGATGTCCTCCTTAGTACTTAATAGAACAGGATTTTTGTGGCTACACACCAAGGTATCATACAATACATGCATCACCAAAGTACAGGAAATATAAATAAAAAAGAAAATAACATTTCTAGAATTGTAGTTTTAGAGAAAAACACTGAGATCAAGTTGTTCATTCAGGCCTGGATATCTAGTTGCCTGCAGTTTATCAATCCAGAAACTTTCTCTCTGGTTTAGTAGTTTTTGCCTGTCTCCTTTCCTTAGTGACAATGGGATATGATCAATTCCACAGATCTGTACGGTCGATAGATCACTATTGTGGTGTTCCACCTAATGTCTCGCCATAGGATAGTTCATGTTGCCCGTGCGAATCGCATATTTATGTTCAGCCAATCTGTCCTGCCTATATAAAACACCTTACACTCAGGACATTCCAGTCTATATATAACAAATATCGTTTTACAGCTTATAAAGTGGTTAATGGTAGACTGTTTTTGGGAAATAGTATCAACAAAGGTTTTAGACTGCAAAACATTTGTACAACGATTGCAGTGTTGACATTTATAAGCCCCTTTGGGTTTGGGTTTAGTTAGCCAACCACGTATATTGACCTTCTGAAAAAAAATTGCACAAATTGAATGCAGATGCATAATTGTAAATACGTTAATTTTATGCAAATCAAATAGTTTAAAATGAAAATAGCCTACATTTTGATGCAACCTATTTCATGTGTCGTTTGACGGTAACCAGAAACACTTGCAGAATCTCTGCTATCGAAAGGAAGAGAAAAAAAACATGACTTCAAAAAAAAAGTTGCACCTCGATCACCACTACAGGTAAGTGGAGCCTGATAACTGGAACTGGCTGCAACCATAATAACTGATAAATAATTGTAACCCTATCAAGTTTTATCAGTCACAAAGATTGGTTTATGTAGAAACACAATATTAAGGTAATAAAATGATTAATGCTCTTGTCAGAACAGCTAATGTAATAATCATGTCTGTCCACTATGGATCAGTGATCATTGCTACAGGTTTTACTACAAAAAAAAATCAAGGCAATTTAAAACTTATGGCTACTTAGCTCACACTCTTATGAAAAATGGTTTTAAACAGTAACAGGAAAGAGTTTCACATAAAAACAACAACGTGTCAGTTAGGTACTTTAATTTTTTTATGACATGGATTTGTACCAAAAATGACAGTGCCCTTACAACAGATATTAACAAATGACAAGTGGCATTGAACATAAATAAATACTTAAAGAAGTAAAACAAAATAGAAACTGGAAATAGTGAAATGAAGACCAAATTTCAGTCAAAATACTGTATTTTCATAATCCTCTATGATGCCTGTAACTCCATCATTATGTGTATTTTGGTGTGATTGAGTGGCCGTTTCTCTCGATATGATGAGTTTTTTTATATATACCATAATTCCTCAAATAAAAACCGGTAGTCAAATAAACGCCGGGCTTCTTACAGTGGCCGGGGGCGTGGTCAACACGTTAGTATTGCACTTTAGGTGCTATCAATCTGGCTCGTTTGTCGTTTATTCGCGGCCATTTTACATGTCCACAGTTATGTAGAATTGGTAACGTTACAGATTAAGTAGATATTTGTGAATGTATATGTAACTGTGCCCTTTATTTATTGAATTATTAACTTATATTTGTTGGTGGTGTCATTTATTTAGAACTGTTCTGTGCCAACCATGTATGTTGTAACTTAGTAGCCTTAACGTTAGCTTTGGCAAATTAATTGAAATATTTAATTGAAGTATTGGACAGTTTGGGCCGTCATCGTAACGTTATCGTTACTTCTAATTAAATTTAAGGTGTCGGTACAACTGTGTTTTTTATATATTGACCAATCCTGAATCGGTCATTCAGGTGAGGCTGTGGTTTACAGCAGTTAACGTTAGCTTAGCGCAGTTTTAAACAAAGCGTGTATATCAGTAGGATGATTGGTGTGCAATTAGATGAGGCAATTTTGTTGTTATGTTCACGTGCATTGTGTGTGAATTCAAATTTGTTTCATTGTCTGAATATCTGAAGCACTGCAGAACCCACAGACATGTTCACCATGTATTTTTCTCGTGTGGCCATAAAGACTGGAAGAAAATTTTCCTAATTTTACTGCTTTGCTGTTCATATGTCACGAACACATCCAGACAGGAGGGCCACACAAACTTGGAACCGGAATGTGTCTGTTCAATTAAAGTGTTCAATGAGTTTGTGCAGTGCAGAATATGCAGATGTTAAAGGGTTCGTGTTTCACTTGAGTAGTCACATACAAGAGGGGCTGACTGTAACTTGTCCTTATGATGGATGTGGTTGGTTGTGGTCCATAAACAAAGCCTTCTCCTGTCAAAGAGGGAACTGCTCCATCTTTCAAGAATAATCTTTGTGCGAATCCGGCATTAAACTGATTGAGATTGAGAAAGTTGTCCTCAGCAAGCTGTCCTCAGCAAAATGAGCTGCACATAGTTTTACATGTGCATTATAATTTTCGGGAACCGAGTTAAACATAAATTGTAACCATTAATCTTAAAGTACAGCGTTCCTGGGAAGCCCAAACAAAGGTGATTGGACTCAGAGATGAAAAAAACAGCGTTTCAACAACATGGCGACAAACACAAACAGCTCTTCCTTCTTCTCCATCGGAGCGCAACAAGGCCACGCCCCCCTTTTTGTGAATTCATGTGGGCGGTGGTTAGTCAAAAAAAACTGTTTTAATGACGTTATTACTGCAGGAACTAGAGGGCTGTAGTCCAAACGGGTTGTTTTTTGTAGGCGAATTCTGTTAAATCCAATAACTCGCTTGGCATTGAACTTTGAGCTTTAGCATTTTACAGATATTATTCATACTCTAACAACAACATTACACACTAACTAAAGTTTAAAACATGGAATCACGAAGAAGGGGACCTTTAAAGAGTGCAGTGCAACTCAGCAGAGCTTCAACCATCTTCATGTTGAAGATGGTACACTCTGTGATTTCACTGATGGGCATGCCATTAGATCTAATGCCATGTTTGTTTCTGACCCAGACTCATTAAAGGTGATGCTTTTTCAAGACTCTTTTGAGGTGGCTAATCCTCTGGGATCTGCCAAGCAAAAGCACAAAGTTTAAGCTGTCTACTTCACTCTGGGACTACACAACCGATCAACTGTTGATCAAATACAGCTGGCACTACTCTGCATAGAGAAAGACTGTAAATATTTTGGAGTGGACAGAATTTTCTGTAAGCTTGTGTCAGCTGGAGGTAAAGGGCACTATGCGCAAAGAAATCACTGTAAAAACTGTTATGGAAGAGTGGCCTTTCCTTTTTGAAGCCTTTAACCTGTTTGATCACACATGTACACTCCTTGGCTTTCCAATGCAAATAAAGCTGCTTGAGGAATTAACAAAAAAATGAAATACCATCAAAGACTTCCAGTACAGCTGATCTCTGGTATTGCCAAGTATTTTAAGGAAACCCCTGATCTCCTTTACTGCCAAAACGAGGTGGGTTTACACTTTCATTTATTTATGATTGCTTGTATGTTTAAACCACAGATCTGTGCTTATCTTTCCCCTCTATTCATTTCTTTACCAGCTCCCTCCCCATTATTTTTTTGATTGGTCTGACTGAGTCTGCTGGACACAACAATCAAGGTGATGAGAAAAAAAGTTGCCCCATGTATCATCACCTTCGGTGGTTTTTCTAGGCTCTGTAATGGAAATTGAGCTTGTTACTTTTAGGCATATTGTAATTAGTGTAACAAATAGAAATGCCAAGTTCACCCAGAAATGAAAATTTGCTGATTTACTGTTGATTTACTGACCCTAGGGACATCTGAGATGTAGGTGGCTTTTTTTTTTCAGTGGAACAGTGAAGAAGATTTTTAGATTAAATTGTGGTTCCTGCTGGTTCAGATAATGCAAGTCGATAGGTGCCGTCACTTTGAGAGTCGTTTATTTTCCACGTCCACTTTTTTTCCACACTTGCCAGTTTTTCGCTGTCAGAATAGCGGTGCTAACTAGACTAACTGGTGCAAGAGCAAGCGTTTTCAATTAATTATTGTGGAAGCTGGACAAATTGAAAAGATCAAATTCCATGTGGATTTTTCTCTTCTTACTGTCATGACAAACACATCACAGAGTCACATGTGAGCAGAAAATTCGGATTTGAACCAGAATTATGTGCAATTTACTTTGAACGTAGCCTGAAACTACAAGTAAACTTAAAACCAATATTCCCAGGATTAAATGTTTAAAATAGTGCAAGCGACTACAGTGGCACAACCATAAGTTTATCAAGCGACGAGAATACTTTTTGTTTACAAAAAAAAAAAAAAAAAATAACCACTTTATTTTAGGGGCTTTATTTTTAAATTTAGGGGCTTTAGTTGTCCTGGTCTCCGCTGTCTTTCAGGGATCTAGGTGCCGATCCACCATCTGGTCTGGATACGTACTGGGATCCAGATCAGAGGGTCTCCAGAAAATCAGTAGGCCTAATAAACCATCTTGTTTAAGAATGTAGCCTCTGTTAGTAATAAATAAATAACTATTTAACAAATTTTAACGATATGGATTATACATTTAATGCCTCTGTTAGTTACTTAGTGGAGAAGAGGAGTATTCTCAGCCGAAGCTGCTCACACTTCACTTGAGCAAAAAAGAAGAGAAAAGAACATGTTTTTTGAAAACCAGATAAAATTTTACAGTTAAATTTGTATTTCAATTAAAGAATTAAATAATTTACTTGTTAAGAGTGTGTTGACAGTCTGTAGTTGGATCACTGAACTCCAGAAATTATTAAATAATATGCATATTTTGTACTGCACTTGCAAGAAAACCCTTGTATTTTTCTGCCTGAATCCAGTTGATCTTTTATTTGGGTGAAAAACTATAAATTCTGAAAACGTTTTAGTAATGCATCTCATTACAAGAGATATTTACATTTGTGCAGTGAAAATGTTGAACAGTTTGAGAATGGAACCTGCAACAGAAACGAAATAAAAAGAAAGCCTTGCCACCCCTGTTGCCACCCCAGTTGGCAGCAACGAGTTAAAAGTTATGGCCAATTAGAAAATTTATGAGCGCGAATCTCCAATGTCCAACTGCAGCAGCACGAGAGTATGCCAGAGCGGCACGAGACTGATTAGTTTGGAAAAGTTTCTGAGCGCGCGAAGCGAGGGAACACAGGAGGAAAGAGGTAAAAATTGATTTTCTATCTTTAAAGAAATTAAGCTATAATGAAAGCACAGTGCTAGCATAGTTGTAATGTTGACTTTGAGATGATACATATCAGATTGAAGAAAGTTATTTCGCTAACTAACGTTACAGTGGTGTAGTCTACTACGTTATTCCATACGTTTTGTGTCTGAACTTTCACGCTTTCATTCATATATTCACCCGTCTGTGTTTGAAAAGCGACAAGGATTGAATAGCGCAATCCCTGCTAACACACGACGTAACAGTTACGTAACGTACTGGTAATTTTTGGTAATTCCATGATTTACCAATTGACAACGTAACTACGACGTCGCATTCCCGTAATTTTATTACCATCACATTACCAACTCACAACGTCGTCAGTACGTCCTTCCAACGTGACCAGATAACCAAGAACGTCCCAGATAGGTCCTCTATTGGTAATATATTGGTAACTTCATGACTTACTGGCAACGTAACTACAACGTCGTATGCACGTAATATCATTACCATATTTTTTGTACGTTCTTTATATGCTCTCTGAGTATAGAGCTATTTAAAAAGTGTGATTTAAACGTCAGACACAAGATTAAACGTTCCTTAAAGATAAAATGTTTATTTTCAACAAGTCAGAATATGGACATGCTTTTAAGCTTTTAATGACGTGACATACAGGCGCGCGCTTCCACAACTGACGCACCGCGCGCACAGTATTGACAAGAAAAGAGTTGTGAAACTTTTTATCTCGTATGGAGTTATAACGTGAAATAATGACACAGACTGGCTCATCATCTCATCTGCAGCAGAGACTGTTGTATCAGAAGGACAGCGCGTTTGTTTGAGGCACTTTTCACTTCAACTGTGTCTGACAGGAGAATTGAGCTTTCTGAGGTGAGTCTTACAATTTATAATAAATAAGTGGGTTGATAAAATGTATAAAACAAAGTAAAAACAAAAGTCTAACGTCGCTAAAACCTTTTTTTATTATTTTATTGTTTTTATTGGCCTTCTAGCCGTTGAGTTACCATGGCAACCGCGTACACATCAGCTGCTGGAGAGGAGAGGAGAGGTCTCGTCTGACATTTTCTCTGTTTCTCGTCAGTTATACCAAAGAAAAGGTCAACAACTGCGACAGATTTAGTAACACGTTAATATTATCCACAGTCTACTTTAAGTACTTTTTATTAATATTTATACCTCTGTGATTATGGTATTTTTCTTGAAATGTCTGCTATCAAGTATTACGCTAGCATAGAAACATAATTAACGTTATAGCATATAGAGCTCGGGCGTAGACGTCATGGAATGGTGCATTGTGGGTAACGGCGGCCATTTTAGAGGCATCGCAAAGCAGGTTTGTAATAAGATAATAGCCAGTATCCAGAAAAAGTTATAGAACGTGACAAAAAAAGTTGCCTATACCTATACGGACAAACTTAATAATGAAGCCAAACAACGCTACTTAAAAAAAAAAAAGAGGTTGTAGGCGGAATCGATCCCTATGAACACATGAAAGTTTACCAAGCCTCAGTTTCCCTGATAATTTATCCTACCGGGTCTGTGGAGTGAGCGCTTACACCTCCGATCAATTTAAAAATGTCACTTTCACTTTTTAAAAAGTCACTGGAGGCTCACCTGCAGATCATAAATGGATCTGCAAATTAAACGTGGAGAAAACAATCTTTTTCACTAAGGAAATGTTAACATTAACCAAGCATCAGTGGTGACACACACACACACACACACACACTTATCAGATTCTGCGAGCTATGAAGCTTGTCTATGCGGGTTTGTTACACTTCAGGAGTAATTACTCACCTATCATACTTGCAAAAATCCACTGTTTTCCTCCGGTAGTTCTGTAATACGGTATAATATTGACGAACATTCACCTCAGACACAACCCACCATTCACCAAAACAAGACGCTTAACTTCCTATTTTGAAGTTCGTTCCAGTTTTTTATTTTTTTTTAAACAAGTTGTTCAAATTTGTTAAATACAGTCAGCACAAAAATATCAAAAAGCAAATTAAGTTCAGGATTGGGTCAAAAGAAAATGTTTAAACAAAAAATACAGACACTAAACTGACTCCCTTACTGGCCAAAAACTAGAGAAAACGTAATGTGTTTGTGTCTGAGTGTGAGAGAGAGAGAGAGAGAGAGACCATACACAACATGTCTCACCATAACTATGTATTATAATATTATCGAAGGTGATGGTTTCCCTCCGTACAGTGGCGACCCAAGCCATCTGACGCCTCTTGGTGATTTCAGACACCTTGTGTTTTTTTTCCAAGTAGGAAAATGTTGAAAACTAATATGATTCACGAGGCGTTTGCCCTGTCGATCATGAAACCGATTACAGCAGTTCACAATACAGCAATACTGAACCATTTTCCAAAAAATAATCAAAATTAATGACCAAATGACCAACGTTACCTAATGCCTACTACACAGTACATCTACTTCTGTACCGCGATTCCCACAATGCATTGCGACGTGACGCAACGATCCCGACCTCTATTAGATTTGAGCTCTTATTAATGAAAGTCTGGGCTTTTAATTACATCTTATGCGTAAAGGATCGGTTTTGATTGCTTTGTAAATGTTTTTGATGGTAATTTGTCAATAGACAAATGAAGTAAAGTTAAGCTAATTAATTTAACCTAAAAGTCTGCACTGTAGAGTCTATCAGTGACGTCACTTACGGTCTAAAATGGGCTGAAACTATTTCAAACCACTGTTTCAAGCTTGTTCTGATTTATCATTGTAAACAAATATTGATAAAACAGTGATTTCAGGAGTGTCTTCAAAACCCTCTAAAACAGAGGGGAAGTTCCAAGAAAGTGTCTAATGGGAGCTGCTGACAGAGATAGAAAACACAGGTGATCCGAGAAAGCTTATTAAATAACTTAATATTTATTTTTTACAATATATCATCATGCATCTCTAAAATCTAAACATGTGAATTCCGGTATCTTAAGATATTTTTGTATGTTTTCCATATTACTGTTTTTCTTTTCTGCATTTCCCCTATTCTCTAGTTTGTTTATTTCTAATAAGGAGCTGGAGGCCGTGAAGAAACAGATCCATGATATCGTGGAGAAGCAGGCCCAGCTGAGCGTGTGGAGAGCTGTGCTGGAAATATTCATGGGTTGATGCTCATAAGTCCAGGGTAAGTATACAGCTAACCCTCCTACCACCTCTACTCTGTGTGGTTCCCGGTGTATCCATGATGCGATCTTCCCAGATGTCCTTCACCCTATTTCACAGTGTAAGACATGAACCAGGCCCTGGGCGACGACCTCTCTCCATCCGCCGCCTCCGGTCTTCAGGATCTCCACCAGAACCCGATTCGCTCCACTTCGTGAGACAGAACACAACATTGTGATCATCGGAGACTCCATCGTCTGGCACGTTCGTGCTATGTTAGCTGAAGGTAAAGTCCACACTCACTGTTTCCCTGGTGCTTATGTTCTTCATATTTCTACACAGATTTCCATGATCCTGAAGGGTGAGGGGAGCCTCGGAGTGGACATGCTTCACGCCGGCGTTAACGACACAATGCTGCGGCAGACAGAGACGCTGAAGAGGGACTTCAGGAGCCTGATCGAGATGGTGCGCAGCACATCACCTGCATGATGATCATCGTGTCAGGACCACTTCCCACGTATAGATGAGGACATGAAAGGTTCAGCAGACTTTTTGCTTTAAATGAATGGTTATTGTCATGGTGTAAAGAACAGAAACTGCTTTTTGTTAATAATTGGAATCTTTTCTGGGAGCGTCCTAGGCTTTTTAGATCTCCTGTTGGACAACATCTCCAGGACACTTCGCTCCATGTGACTAGTAAGCCAATTCTCAAATAACTGCTATGATGACTTTTGTTCTACACGCTCAAATAGAAGTACTTGTGCTGTCCAATCAATAAAGATTGTGTTTGTTCCAGTGTTAATTTTGATAGGCATTTTTGATTTAGCATTAGTCTAAACTCCACCAAACTACTGTTATAAGCATGAGCCCCGTCAGACTGGAGGTGTTGCAACAATATATAGTGATATTCTCAATGTTACCCAGAAAACAGGATACAGGTTTAACTCATTTGAAATACTTCAGTTTAATGTTAGACTGTCAGACATGCAAAAGAAATCGAATGTATCTCTTGCTCTGGCTACTAGGGGTGTGACGAGACACTTATCCCACAAGACGAGACGAGACACGAGACTGGGTTCATGAGAGCGAGACGAGATTTTTTTTTTTTTTTTAAAGAAATCCTCAATGATAAAATAAATATTTCATTTTTCTCTACTCCTTTTTCGTAGAACATGCATTTTCACATCAATTTATTAAAAGTAAAAAAAAAAAAACATGTTTAGGGCCCTATGAAATGTTTATTTTTTCCCCAGCATATTATTTTTTATTATTATTGTTAACAAATTCTGTATTTTAGCATGTCTAACTATTTGAATGCATAACACAACTTAATTTATTCATTTTATTTTTTCTTAAAGGTAGCCTTACTGATATAGATATCATACCTCAAAGTGTTGTTACTGACCACTTCCTTGTATCGTGCATGCTGCATATTACTGATATTAACTATATTTCCAAAATGAGCATTATGAATGTAAGAGCCTTACATTACATTTATAACAATCATTGTTAATGTTTGAACTGTATTTCAGGGCAGTTTGTGAAGACAGATAATCAAGAGAAGTCAGTTCCAGATCCACCTTCCACACCAGACCTCTCTCTCACGAGGATTGCTGTCTACTAGCATATTGTGTTCTCTTCAGACTTCGGGGAATGCAGATATTACTCGGGGACACGAATACATGAATATTGCAAGAATAGAGAAAGTAAGATATATTATATATATATTTAGATATATTTTTGTGGCAGTGTGAACTGGCCATAATGCTGTATGATAGGTGTGAGATTCATTAAACTTGATTTGCTATAATACATCTGTTCATAAGCTATTGCATATTATTTTCAATGAATTATTTGTAGTGGTTTGGTTAAGGGTGTGATTAGCTGATGTATTATTGTGGGAGCTTGTGATTAGTTGATAAATGTGTTTATTGTTAATGATAATATTTAAATGCAATGTGCTGAGTGCTTACTAAGACTTGCATGTTTGTGCATAATGTTTTGACCCCGGATGCTTACAGAAGGGTATAGATATTTAAATATATGGAAATGTATTTATTATTAATATATCTCAATCTATGTGCTTCTGTTTGGGCTGAATGCTTTCATTCATATGTCGCTGTATATCCTGTTTTTATTAATAATCTGGGTGTATTACTGTTCATATTTGTTTGTTAATAAATTAACTGAATTCATTTTGAGTATTCATCATTCACAGCTACTGAAACAGCCTTTAAATTAGTTTGGGCATATGAGGACATAAATTAGGTTCAAGTGCTGCATGTCCGCCCATAGAATAATTATAAAAAAATGACCAACTGATTACCAGCACACGACCACCGATCCGCGACGTTGCCACGACGTCGCAGTTACTTACTGGCAACGTCACAAAGTTACGTTGTGGCGACGTATACGCACCTTTCACTTTTCCGGTTGCCACGCCACGACGAAACTTTGGTCACCAGATTACGTCGCAGTTACGTAACAGTTACGTAATGTTGTTAGCAGGGATTCAGTCACAAAATAGAAGTTGCTTCATAAAGCAGAACGTCACGGAATTTTGCCATTTTTGAATGAAAATAAATCAAAAGTAGCGTTGTACATTTAATCAAATCTCGATATGGACTAGTGTCTGTGAATATTATAGGTGTTGTTTTATACACGCATCTGGGAATGAGCGCTCAATGTGTTCTCTACTACACACACACACACACACACTGAAGCACGTGTGGTGTTTTCAGCTTTTCGTTATACTGACACATGATGTAGGCTACACATGTGCACGCAAGGATGCTATGAGAGGATTTCACCATTTGATTAGATAAAACTATCGTCATTCATTCGTATCACAGACAGAAACTGCAATGTCTTTACGACAACCTGTCAGAATAAAATCTCGGTATAACTTGAAGAAATGTAAACAGAAATATAGTACTAATGCACAGTAGAATATGCTATACTTGAAGTAGGCCTAATAGCTACTAATAATAATAGTTTGTTTAAAAACACAGAAACTCTGTCTACAACCCACCAAAATAAAAGATTGGTCTAACTCAAAGAAATTATGTAAGATATCGCACAGTAAAATATCCTTTAAAAAGATCTACTAAAACGTTATTTTAAGGGAATATCACAGAGGTTTTCATAGATGTTTTAATTTAAACTTGCCGAAACAATAACACCATTTTTAAAAACAATTTTTAAAAGTAAATTTGTGTTTGTGCTTATAATGTTTATTATTATTGTCAGCTGATAAAATCTATGCTTCAGGGACCATATTCCATATTACATCTAAGGCTAAATGTAGCTCTTGACTGGTTGAGTAAGATGGTGATTAACACTAAACAGTAGAAAATCAGTTGAGTCTCCCCAGCTGTAAATATAATTGGCTGTTAAAGTGTTGTTGTGTTTCTTATAATAAATTGACATGTTGATTACACTTAATCTTTCATAATGCTCTCAATTACATGTCGATGCATACTGTATGCATTTGTGAGTGTGGAGGTGCTTATGGGGTAATGGTCAAGGACAGGTAAGAATGAGGTGGGGGGAGGGTCACAGTATACACACTACAAAAAAGACTACACAACTGTATAGCCTAATAATGTTAGTTAGTTAGGTCTGACGTTTGTTCTATATAAAGGTTAATATTGCGTATACATATACTATTTACCATGAAACTGTGATAACTGTGACTAAATTCAGTATATATACGTCTGCCATATGTTGCCACCCCACAAAAATTCCTGCCCCCTTCTTGCCACCCCATCAATATTTTTCTAGATCCACCCCTGTTCTCAAACCTTTTATACCAAGTACCACTTCAGAAAATATTTGTCTCTCTAAGTACCACCATAATGACCAACATTAAATTTCAGCAGCATAGTAGGCTTTAATTAAATATTTAATTCATTTAAACTGTACAACACGAACCGAGTATGTCATCTTTGAGACATATTATTCTAATATATACTATATCAAAAAATAACGCACCTATTGCATGGAATTCACATAAAAAAGTGAAAAATCTCTAAAAGACCGACATTAACAAATAACCAGCAACACATAACATCAGATGAGCATCTAACTTTAGCATCTGTGATAAAGCAATACAAACATACACACATGTGCATTTATCTTCTGCAGGTTACATGACCTTTACCCATTTATAAACTCTGGTAACGTTTTACTTTACTAATTCTGAAAGGTAATAAAGATAGGAATATTCTTACCTTTTTTTTCCCTTATTTTCATTCACATTTAGCAGATGCATTTATCCAAAGCAATTTACAATGCATTCAGGCTAAAACATATTTTTTTTACCTAACATGTGTTCCCTGGGAATCGAACCCACAGTCTTTTGCGCTGCTAACGCAATGCTCTAACACTGACCAAAGGAACACACCGTATGTTTACAGGACCTCACAGAACACATGAGCCGATGTTAACATTCCAGTTTTTGTTCTCCATTGACGCCACAACTCAAATTTAATCAAAATAAATATTGAACAGGCAAATATAAAATAATTCGGGACCAGCCGAGAAGTTTTAATGAGAAGCATTTAAATGGGTCTATTGGGTGAAAACCTTTCAAACGTAGGCCTACAGGCTGTGGGAATCAGTGGGCGTGACTCATTATAATATTAGCAAAACGCCGTAAATGATCAGAGCTTTGTGCAATCAAAACGGCGTTTTTTACGCAGACTGAGGATAACTTCACAACGACTAATACACAATCTCTCTCCTCCTTCTCTCCACTCTCTATCTATATCTATCTATAAATCCAGCACTTCTAGAAGACTACAGACCGTTATCACTTCTTCCATTCACGGTGTTAGAAACGGCGCTTTTTTAAAAATAATTTTTTGGTTTACGTGCATTTTTCATTTTCCGTTTTGTATGTAAACACGATTAACCTATATGAACCTTTGGGCTCGCCATATTTGGTTGACCTGTTTACACATTCAAAACGTGCATTTTGCCTGATTCAAAACGCATGTTTTCGAAGCTCATTTCTACTATGATGATGTTTTTGGGTGACTCCAAAGTGCGCGTCAAGATGCATGTTTTACACCAAATAACACGTCAAGGATGCGCATTTTCTGTAATCCCAAAGTGCAGGCTAAGATCACACGTTTTTATGGCAAATCACACGTCGAGGGCATGCGTTTTGATTTCAACTTGCACACTTTTGACATGATGAAACACGTCAAACACGGAAACACTTAAAACACCGTCAATTGCTGCATTTAAGCGTCTATAAACGCCGTCCGTTGCGCTGCTCTTCAGCACCCAAAATACTCAGTTCTGCGTTTGTTATTAAATTAATTGTAGTAATTTGTGCATTAGTAGTGAAAGTCGATTGATGTTGGATTATTATGGGATATAGTGTATAATGGAGTTGGAATCAAGTGAACCATCTCACAACTTTGTATACATGGATGAGGCTGGCTTCAACCTGACCAAATGCAGAAGGCGGAATATTATCGGTCACAGAGCTACTGTGGATTTGCCAGGCCAAAGGGGAGGAAATATCACCATGTGTGCTGCTATTTCGGAGCATGGCGTCTTAATAACCCATATCCCCCTTATAGGACCATACAACACCCAGCATCTACTCAACTTTTTAGAGACTGTTTAGGGTCTGTTTTGAGAGGACTTGCCAAAGTATGTGGTCCTTTGTGATAATGTGAGTTTCCATCGATCATAAGGCAATGGTTTGTGACCCACCCAAGGATGCTCATAGATTTCCTCCCACCTTATTCACCATTCCTTTACCCAATTGAGGAGTTCTTTTCAGCATGGAGGTGGAAGGTGTACGGTCGTCAGCCACACACACAGATGACCCTGCTGGCTGCAATGGATGCAGCATGTGAGGACATCACAGTAGATGCCTGCAGAGGATGGATAAGGCATTCCAAAAGATTCTTTCCACGTTGCATTGGAAGGGAAAATATCTGGTGTGATGTGGATGGAATATGTGGGCCGACAGACAGGAACGTCTGGATATGTAGAGACAGCACTAGAACAGTGCTGCAGGCAAAGTTGTGCTTTAGGGGTGTTTACGGTTTCTTTCTAATTTAGTTTTTCTTTTCCTTTGTTCCCCTTGTCTTTTTCTTATTGCAGGGTTCCTACAGGTTTCTTCAAGTTAAATTCAAGTCTTTTTAAGACCTTTTTAAGTCCATTTATATAAAAAATTAATACCTACCAGCAAAGAAAAACAAAATCCTTGAAATTGTTTTCGTTTATTTTTCAAATGTGGAATGGGTAAAAGATAAGCCAAGCAGATGTGAAAAATAAAAACATTTCAGTAGGCCACAAGACAGTTTGCCGAACAATGTTAAGTTGTTTTTTAATATTAGCTAGCTACTTATTCCATGCTGGGAATATGGGGAACTGAGAGACCCCTGAACAATAAACATCGAAAATTAGAACTCAACAATACATTAAATTAAGAAACACAGTCAACTCCTTAGCTCTTCACTCAGGGCAGCAATCTCTTTATCAAGGACAGCCAGTTCCGTCAACTTCTCCTTTATCGTGACCGCAAGTAAACATTTTAGCGATTTCGGAATCAGGGAACATGCATTTGAAAAGCTCTGAGATACCCTCATTTCCATTGTAGGACTGATGTTTAGCGATTGTGTTAAGAGTCCACAACACCTTGGCTTTCATTGTTGGCGTGGACCCAAAAGCTGTGTGCAGATCCACTCTAGTTGCGGTCATAGCTGAAGGGTCTGCAGTGCTAGCAGCAAGCTGGCTATAAGGGGCCGTTCACATATCGCGTCTTTTGCGCGCTCAAGTTCGTTATTTCCAATGTAGGCGCGCACTATGCGCGTTCATAATGGAAGCGACGCGGTCGAGACGGCCACGCACCGCATCGAGTTATAAAATCACAACTTTTCAGAGCCGCAAGCGCACCGCAGGTCATGTGACAAGAACTAACCAATCAGCTTCATCCTTTCCTGTAACAACGTTGAAAGCTCAGCCAAGATGAAGGAACAGCTGATCATAGCTGTATATGGATTGCCATTTTAAAAATAAATTTAGTAGCAGAGCTACTGCGTGCGATTTTTAGTGCTGCAAATCCATTTATCCTTTGCTGAAATTTCTGCGTCTTCATGGAGAGTGCGCGTCATTGTTGCCTCAGGTGCGCTTCTGCCCGAGCCCTTTGGAAAGAAGGAGAAAGCGGTGCGCCTAGTGTTTTCCACGCGTTTTTAGGCGTGATATGTGAACGGCCCCTATTATTAGATCCTGCTGCCGCTTCAGGAACATTAGCAGCTAGCTGGCACTTGTTGGTTGAAACCATACAGTATATGGTTGAAACACGTAGGCGATGGAATTTGTTTTTATAAATTGAGAGCATTCATGTGCTTGGATTAGGGCTGGGATAAACGATTATTTTTTAAACTATTAATCTAGCGATTATTTTTTCGATGTATCGATTAATCTAACGATTAATTTTTTTCAGATCGATTCGATTTCGATTATCTCCCCATTAATTGACAACTAACAATTTATACATGTTGATTTACATATCTTAATGAAAAAAACATGAATTCCTTAACATTGCAATATATATTTATTGCTCTTAAAATTACAAAATAAAAGAATGCATTACTTTGCACTTTATATATAAGAGATAGCATTCAATAAAACCTTGAAGCCTTGAAAACACATAGCTTACTGAAACAAGCTTACTGAACACATAGGGCCTAGCTTACTAAAAAAAGTTATTCTTTCAGCTGAAAATAACAACAACTTGATGTCTAGCGTTCCGCCCTTTTTCTAATTTCTATCGTGTCTATTGATTTTGGTTAATATGCATGAGGGAGAGAGAGCAAGACAGCGCTCGTGTAGTTTGAACACTGTGAGTGCGCGAGCGCACATGAAACTTGGTGTTTTGCCATTTTTCTATCGTGTTTAATTATTTTGATTAATATGCACGAGGGAGAGAGAGAGCAAGAAGCGCTCGTGTTGTTTGAAGACTGTGAGTGCGCGCGCAGCCGGGGCTCTCTCTCGTACGCGCCCTGTCAGGCAAGCAGTCATTCTATTCTACATCACTCACCGATCAAATAAGGCTTTGACAGCCGCCCAAAAAAAAAGATCAATGCAGAAAAACCCCTGGACTGGTTATATAACGTAGAATGTTGATCCGGCCATCGCGTATATTCAGCGCACATAAGGTAAACGTTTGCAAACGTTTTTTAGAGAAATAAAAACAGGTCGACGAATCGATGCGAATATTTTGCGTCAACGTATTTTTTTAACCAGGCTGTAAACATGTTTTTTTCTGCTGTAAAGTTGGACATTTTAACATGGGGAGTCTATGGGACTGACTCTCTTCTGCAGCCAGCCTCAAGCGGCCAGTCGATGAATTGCAGTTTTAGTCACTTCCTTATTGGCTTCAAGAGAGAGAGCCATGGAGAGAGCGTGAGGTTGCCGCTCGACTGTGACCCGGGGCTGCGTTGCGTTCTCAATTACTGGTTCCGCCACTCTTTATTTATACTACGTCATTTAATCAAAATAATCGTGGTTGACAAATTAAACTTTTGAGGAAAATTACAATACATAGAAGTTACATACAGCACAATTTTTAAGACCCAGACATCAAAATTCAAGACTTTTTAAAGTCTTTTTAAGTTATTATTTCCAAATTAATAAATGCAATGCTTTTAAGGCTTTTTAAGACCCCGCGGGAACCCTGTATTGTAAATTATTGTGTTGTTTTCTTTCATAAAGTAGCACTAGTAAAGGCTGTGAAAAACAAAATATCTTTTGTCTCTTTCAATCAATAACCTGTATAATACTGTGTAATGCCTTGTGCATTTTTAGTACAGTAACTGTCATCCAAACTGTAGCCTAAGTTTACATCTGTTAATACTGTCCAAGTACACAGTGACATTGACAACATGCCTAAACATTTTGACGAGCTTGTTCATGAAATGACTTATCTGATGGCACTGACATGATCGTTGGCATGAATATTTACTTTTGAGAGATGTACTAAGGATTTTTACTGACTGACTAGCTTTAGAAACATATCTATTGTATATTGCATTTTGTACAAATTGTTCTGAGAAATTATTTTGCACATGTTGGGATGATGTGAAAAACGCACCAAAGCGATTTAAAAAAACTGTAATGTAGGCAAGCCTACCAGATTGGGTGTCAAAAGGTCTTTGGTCACTTAACTCCCTGATGTTTGCTAATATTGAACTTTTTGAAGATGGTATATTGACTTCACTCTTATACATTTTTATTTGTTCTTCAAAATAGACTAGAAATCCAACTGTCTGTGAAAAGCAGTCTGTGCTGCTGACTGTGGTAGTTTACCGTTTACTCAACACCTTACATGATCATTCCGCTAAACACAGCTTAAGCCCTTGTTTGATATTTTGGATATTTACATAAATAGCCATCTCAATCACCAGATTCGGTCACCTTCAGTATCTTGTTCATAAATGACAGGATCTATTAAAGCCTTCAATCACACTTCATTATGTTACAAGTTAACGCCAGTAGGTGGAGACCAGTGATTTGAAGGGGGCTATAGGATATGAAAATGTGTATTCTTGTAAATGGTCCTCTCTGTAGCATACCACTCTGTACTTTTCAAATAGATGTCATTTGTATTGTCACCTAAAGGACATTTTGTAAGGATAATAATATTGTAATCCGCATTATTTATGAATGAATCTGGTTTCCTACATGTTTGCTTTGTTATTTCTATCAAAAGAGCAGTGTATTAGTTTTGTCAAAAAAGAGGCTTATCCTTTTTTCTCAACTGAAGGCTTTTATTCACAGCCAATGAAGAGATGTCACTCAGAGTCTGAAAGTCAGATCAAAATGGTTTACTAATTAGTCACCAACTAATGTTATAAAAAAAACAAAAACAATGAAAACCATTACAGATTTAACCTCAACCATGTTAATATTACATATTCCAAACAAACTATATATACTCCTTTCCGAAATCACAGTATCTACAATTGTCTCAAAAAAGTGAGAACTCTCTTTAGTACAGGGATCTCTAGTGAACCTCTGTCCCTGCCAAGAGGGTCACATTGATCAGCAAGCTGCTGGAAGCTATTGTGCTCCAGTTGATACTCTGTATTTGGTACATGAACTCTTTCATGCCATTGTAAGAGATACTGTGCCTGTGATGCAGCTTGACCTCGACCTGCAGTTGAGGCAGATGGGCTAGCTTGTCCAAAAAAATATCCTGAATTGCTGTCAGTGGTGAGTGCTGCAAAGTCATCAGCCTCTAACAAAAAATGTATGAGCTGTTTGGCGTCTCTCTGTTCTAAGTCCATGGTTGTTCCACTGGGCAGCAAACAGTTGAAGGTCACTTTTGAGTCGGGGGATGTAGACAAAATGCAAAGCCCAGAGGTGCATTTCATTGTCTACATTTATAATGATGTGTTCCTCAAGAAAGGAAAACAACTCATAGTACGTGTTTGTAATTCCTCTCCACAGGTCACCCCAAAGCCTCTCCACACGTTGATTTTGAGTGCTTCGTCCTCTTAAAGCACTGCCTCTTTCAAGTCACCACTATAGTCATATCTGACACGAGACTGAACACCATACCTTTGGACAGCCTCCATGAACAATTTCATTACTGTTGTACTTCGATTATTAGTGGATGCCTGTAGCATTGTGATCATTTGGCTGAATCCATCAACCCCCCCTTGAATTATGATTCTCCACCTGAAACAAGCATTAATGCAGTTATTCAAAATACCTAATGTAATGAAATTGTATTAGCATTAAAGGGTTAGTTCAGCCGAAATTGTAAATTATGTCATCATTTACATCATTTACTCACCCTTAGGTATGTGTTTTATCTCCTGAACACAGAATATAGTTTTTGAAGAATGCTGGTTACCAAACAGTTCACTATCAACTGTTAACCATCAACTTTCTATATTAGTACAATACTAGGAAGTCAATGAATAATGTCACAAGTCTGGTTGCCAACATTCTTGAAAATATATTCTTCTATGTTCAGCAAAAGAAAGAAACTCGTTAAGGTTAGGAAAAGCTTAATGCTGACAGAATTTTCATTTGTTGGTGAACTAGCCCTTTAGAGTCCTCCAAATGTCTTCTTTGATTCATTTATCAGTTACCCACCTTGGAACTAAACTATGCAGGGCTGCGGCCCTCCAGGAACTGAGTTTAAAAAGCACAAAAATATAACACATTACTTACCATCTCCTTGTGCTTCCCAAGGCAGAATAAAATCGTCGGAGAGACAGAATGCTGCTTCTGTGTCAATTTTCTCTTCACAGCCAGGAAGGGTGTTGTACTGCACTATCTTTTCTCAGAGTGTCTTTTTGAGCTCACTTAGTCTCCTACGTTTGCGTTGCCTTGTTTGGTTGCTGTTTGTAAGGTAAAAAAAAAAAAACACTTAAAATTGCAAGCTGAGTGACGTAGTAGCAAATACCATTTTGTCGATATAGATCATGCTTCTTTCTTAGGATGGAATAAATAATCTCATCAATTTCTCTCTGGAGCTCTTCCTGGCTCCTGTGAGTACTGTGTCTCTCTTGAACAGAAATATGCACATTACAGAAAACACAGTATCACTACAAAAATTTACCCACATGTATGGAAATAAAGTACCAATTTATGCATCAGTGGCTATACAACATACCAGTGGCTGCCCATTGCTTGACATCAAACACCCATTGATCTGCATCCTCCATAGAGATGTTTAACTCCTGCTTGAGACTCTCAAGATTGGCTACTTCCATTTCTGCTCTCTGTGTACTCTATTAAAAAAAGGAAAATACAGAAAACATAGTATCACTACAAAATCAGGCCACAAATGTCCTCGGAAAAACGTTTGAAAAAAAAAAAATGCAGGGAGAGCGTGACCACAGTCCTCCACTACCATAAATTATGCAGTCAAGACTGTACATTTGGGGAATTCACAGGGGTCAGCACAGCCAAAGTGCAATGGCTGAGCCTTGCCCTGTCATGCTGTCTGGTCTCAGTTTCCCTGGGTGTCCACTAGTGTTCTCACTTCCCCATAGGCACCTCACCGCAGGCACTACGATTCCACAAAGCCTTGTCCCTTCATCACAGTAATTGCCAGTGGTGGACAAAGTACACAAATCAAGTACTTGAGTAAAAGTACAGATAGGTATAGTATATAATACTATACACTATAATAGTGAATATTACTCCAGAAAAAGTAAAAATACTCCTTTTTCAATTTTACTCAAGTGAAGGTACAAAAGTACTCAATTTTTTATGTACTGAAAGATAGATGTTTTTTCAATTTTATATAGGCTACTTAATTTAATTTTATATTAGCACATGTTTTTTTATAATCCTACTGCTCAAAATACCTGGTATTTTTTTCCAAAATAACCACTATATGGAGTCAAGATATATTTTTGTTGTTGATATGGACTACGTTTACGAGAGTAATGTTTACTGTGAAGCTTACACTGTGATTTACCTGAGAGAAAACAGATGACCATCTGATTTTCACCAGTAAGAACAAAGTATTTTAAAGTTTTGTTTTACAGAACATCACAGTTATATATGACATGATAATAAGGCCTGAAGATTTTAAGGAAAATATAATTATATTTTCATAACGATTTTTTCTTTCTCAAACCTTGTCTGTGGGGTAAAAACACCCCTGGCCAAACGGGGTGGATCACAATTACTGTAGTTACCATGTTCTGAACATCACATCCTTTCTTTTCTCCCCAGATGTAATCTATATATAAATTATATAGATGATTGAATAAAATATTTGGACATTATTTATAAAATTACCTCAAGTTAGCACCAGCAAGCTTGTAAGCTAGACAGTTAGCATCAGCTAACAATATTTACTTATTTTCAGTACGGTTATGAATAAACGTTTATGTCTGTCTACTCGTCTAGTTAATCCAAACAAAGTTAATATAAAATAAAATAACGTTACTGTTGATAAACAATATAAACACAGACGTCACATAGGACATGGTAGCATTTTAATAAAACTGTTATTATTATGGCAGCGGGGAATTTGAACATGCATGAGTTATTTTATTTAATCTGTGTTAGTTTAATGGTTAATTTTTTTTTTTTACCTAAAACACAGAGACGCTGATTGATGTGTCTGCATCATCTGCACTCGAGCATTTCAGTGGGCTTAAACAGATCACTCTTTACAGCGGATTTAGTTCCCAAACAACTGACAATTTTGACCTAAATGTGATTTTCAGTTACAATAATTAATCCTAAATTTCGACATTAATAACTTACTTTTAGCAACATCAGACGCACGCGCGCTCACAAGATCTACCGGTTCTTACTTCTGTAGAATCGCACTAAATGGTTCAACAAGACCATGTCCCCCTTTTTGTGTATTCCTGTGGGCGGAGGTTAGTCACAAAACTGTTCTAGTGACGTCATTTCTGCAGGAACCAGAGGGCTGTAGTCCAAACGGTTCGGTTTTTGTAGGTGAATTCTGTTAAATAAAATATCTCGCTTGGCGTTGAACTTTGAGCTTTGGAATTTTACAGATATTATTAATACTATAACCATCATCATTGGTTAGACACACTAACTAAAGTTTACAACATGGTATCACGAAGAATGGGACCTTTAAGGTTAACATGCAGTGTAGCCTTCTTACTTTGATAAATCTTTTCACCAGTGTCTTGTGGAGACTTTCTTCCTTCCTATGATTCCATGCCATGGCAAGCACAGTTATCATATCTGCTTTGCCTTTAAAACACAAAACAGATCTAGTTTATGGTGTCACACGCAAGGGTTAACAATTTAGTTTAGTCATGTACTTCGTAGTAAGAGCAGCCCTTGAAAGGAAGCTATTAACCTGTTCCACCTCTTCACCAATAGTATTTCCTGCACCATCCTGGCTTCTACCACTCCACCTAATCTGATCCAAAACATAAGATCAAGTCATTTGTCATAAAAAAATATTGATTAGTCTGTGTATCCTCAACTGAATTTGGTGCCATTAGCAAATTTTGATGTAAGGGATGGGGAGGGAAGTACAAAATGCAGTGCTGGGGGTCCTCCACAAAAGGTTTGAAAAGCACTGCATTAGAGTATTTCACTAATGTGGACTACAAGCTAAATATTTCTGATGCTGTAAGAATATGCTTCTAAAAACTTAATCGTACACTTAAATTGCACGGTGTACCTCACATTTGCCAGTGTGAGCCTTGGCATGCATTACAGACAGAAAAGGCTTCATCATGGTAAGTGGTTGGAGTTCAGACAACTTCTCTGCCATCTTTTCCAAATAAGGCCAATACCTGTAATGGGAAAACCTCTTAGTATTTGAGATGCAAGGACAAACAAACAAGGACATATTTGACTTGCAAAATTCCTGTCAACAATCAAAGAACACTGTGCCATCATATGAATATTAATATTGTATTTAAAATGTGGTACTACCATTTTTCGCACTACAAGTCGCACCTGAGTATAAGTCGCATCAGTCCAAAAATACGTCATGATAAGGAAAAAACATATATAAGTCGCACTGGACTGTAGGTCGCATTTATTTAGAACCAAGCACCAATAGAAAACATTACCATCTCCAGCCGTGAGAGGGTGGCTCATAATATATTAAATGTGTGATTTTTTTTTTTTTTTAGCTAGTCGTGGTGTTATTGCCATGCATAACATAGATTAATAATGGTAAAACATAAGTAAAAACTTCAGTTGTCAATTGACAACGGTAAGCTTGCAAGCCTACCTGCAAGTAATGTCCATACAAAAGAATGTTGCATTTGCAACTTGTGCTAGCTCCTTCTGCAGGAACATTGGGTAGGCATATATTCCACCACGATAGCGCATGATTTAAGCCTTGCAGCAAGATTCCATGTCTGCACACAGCTATTCCAAGGACCTCTTCATCCAGCATGGCCCTGGACTTCTGAGATGTTTCTCTGCCTGCTGTAAATGTTGCCGGGCCACAGACATCATGACCTGTCCTCTGAAAGTAGAAACAATATGATAAATGTAATACCTAGTGCTTTCAGAGTTTGACTCCTAACCCTAGGGTTGTGGGTTCAAATCTAGGGCCAGCAATACCACGACTGAGGTGCCCTTGACCGAGGCATCGAACCCCCAACTGCTCCCCGGGCCCCACAGCATAAATGGCTGCCCACTGCTCCGGGTGTGTGTTCACTGCTCTGTGTGTGTGCACTTTGGATGGGTTAAATGCAGAGCACGAATTCTGAGTATGGGACACCATACTGAATGTCACGTCACTTCATCTGGCTTCTTATTTGGTCAACAGAGGCAGATACTTTGGCATCTTGTGCGATAAATAGCCCATCAAAAAGAGATGGTTCGTCTGTCCTGTTAAATAAGAATTAATTGACAACACAATTAAATGATCAAAAACATTGGATTTACCTAAATTAATATGCAATTTAACCATAAGGTGCCACATATTTTAGTCTGTATGATTTTGATCTGTGGAAATGCTGTAATTTGGCATTAACTTCTATGAGAAGTTAAAAACTTAGTTTAAAGTACAAAAATAAATAACATCTTTAAAGTTGTAGTTCATGTTTTCAGGTTACAGAAGGGAAACAAGAAGTTCCTGAACAATTTACCACATTGTTGTCACAGAACTCTAATATCACAAGCTAGTTTAAACAGTGCTATATTTTTCAAACAGTTTTTAAAATGTTCCATTACCATTTGCAGATAATAGCCAGCATGTCTGGTGGGCATGCAGGGCATTTGAAAGGGCTCCATCAAGCACAGATCTTCTTTCTTATAATTGAAGAAGGCAAACTCCCAAAATACTCTGTGAAAGATATCACCACAAATACTACCCCTCTGGATAGAAAGATGGTATTATTTTGGTTAATTCAAGATCTGAAATTCAAAAACTATAGAAATGAAAACGGCCCTTACCCGACCAGTGCAAAGAGATCGATGTTTAAGCATTTTGAGAAATGCTTGTTGGGATAAAGCTGGACTAGCTGACTTCATCTGCTTAAATGATGTGAACACATCAAACTTGAACAGCATTTGGCAGCTGGTGGTTGCTGGCCAGTATCTATAATCAAGCAAGTCACTAATCCCAGGAGTCCATTTACAAGAACAAAGTGGACAGGATATACTAGGCAGGCACAGATTGTATGGACCTTGAAACAAACATGTGTTTAACATTTGACCAGTATTTGTAGAGCACAGGACAAAACAGTAATGGTAAGCAATTATTATGCTTGACTTCATCTGGTGGGATATAAAAAAGGAGGAGGAAGTGACCAGACACACCGTTGATAGTCACCAAGACAGTCTTCTTGCCTGGGATAACTGTGAAGTCTTGGTTTGGGCAGCAGGAGCAGATTTGCATTGGTGGAGAAATCAGAAGCATAGACACTACACAGTAAATCAAATAAATAGAAAGTACTACAAGTAATGTCTACACATTTACTCAACAGACAGAGCTTATATTGCACCACTGTACATGTAGTGGACATTATGAAAACATGTTGAGAGGACACCTACGGAATGATCTGAACATACCTTGTATGAGTTGAGTTGATATTGGCCACTTTCATCAACCAACACTAATGATAGTGGAATAGGTTTAAAAAAACCATCCAACATAGCTTATTTATTATGGAAAACATTTTTCTGTGGATCTCTGAGTCACATGTGGCACAGAAATACTCACTTCCTGAGGGAACATAGTCTAGGCACCGGACAACAGCAGCATTTGTGTGAGGAACATATACATTTGCGTGTTTCCAGATTAACATATTAAGTGGCGGAAGTATCCGCGTCGAGCGCAAATCCCGCCCTGCAGCTGATTCTAAGGCCGGTAACACACTGGCTGCGTGGCGTTTCTGCTGCGTGTCATGAGTGTGGCGGCTCACCCCGCGTTTTCTGTGTATTTACACACCAGAACCATGCCTGACGTGGCGCTGGCGCGCTGCTGCTACTGTAGGTGACATAGAGACCGCCGACAGACCAGGATCTTGTCTTCATGACAACAATATAAACTTTTTTTTTATACACCTACGCCTACTGATAAAGGACACCGTCAACAGTATTGACGGCAAAATATACTATGTTTGATAGGTGCAATATTTGAAAATCGAAAAATTTGAATTTATTTTATTTATTTTTAAATTAAATTTATATCTGAATTTATGTCAACCTATAGACTTTCAAACATCAAAATGTCATGAATTAATAAGTATTTGTGTACTGTGGCGAGTGGGGCGGGGCCGAGAGGCGTGGGAACGAGGCGGTGGGGCGCAGGTGTAGCTCATCTCCAATCACTACACCTGGCCTCACTCCTCGTTCCCACGCCTCTCGGCCCCGCCCCACTCGCCACATACCCCCATCGCCCCTCGCAGGCCGGGGGGTACCCTCGAGACTATGCTCAACTCCCCCCCCCCCCTTCCCTCCGGGGGGGACCGCTCACGGGGACCTGCAGGAACCTGGGGGTAGGACAGACGAGGCAAGAGAAAAGGAGATGGAAGGAGGAGCGACAAGGACGAGAGAGGGGAGAGAGGAAAAAAAAAAAAAAAAAATTCCGGTTCCCAGACGCACTGCTGCTCGGCCCTCCACCGGCTGGGTGACCTCCTCCGCGGTGCCCGGCGGTGGCACTGGACGGCCCTCGGCGGACGGCACGACACTCCTCCGCCGCCCGGTGGACGGCGACGGCTCCTCCGATTTTGGGCAGCGGCAGGAGTCCCCCGTTCCCTGCCCTTCCGGATTCCATCATGGAGGCGGCAGGCGCCGGCCCCCTGGCGAACGGCGCCGACTCCTCCGCTCCCTCACGGACGGCAGCCGCCCCTCCATATCGTGGGCGGCCGGCAGCGAGCTCGCCCGTCCCCGGCAACTCGCTCCAGCCCACCGCCTCGAGCGTCCATGGCGGCACATACCTCGCCTGCTCGAGGGCACCGCGGATTCACCACAGCGGCGAGGGATCTTCAGCAGCGCGTCCCTCCTTCTCCCGGGTTTCGGCACCACTGTAACGATAAAAACTCCCTAATGTTCAGGAAGAAGGAGGCGGGAACCGGCGCACAATCAAAATACTTTAATAATTCAAAAATAAACAAAACAGCGCGTCAGCCCCTCACGGCGACTGACGCGCACAAATAAAAAGCAAACACTTAAAATAATGTCCCAGGCCTGGTCTTCTCTCGTCCTTCACGGTCGTCACTCCAGTTTTATATCCTTCCATCTCCTACGTGGGACTCGATACTGGCGGTGGGGTGCAGGTGTAGCTCATCTCCAATCACTACACCTGGCCTCACTCCTCGTTCCCACGCCTCTCGGCCCCGCCCCACTCGCCACATGTACAAAATTACATATAAACATATTTTCCTTTCATATTTTGCCTGGAAATGCTTCCAACATGCTTGCATGAAAAATAGGCGTCGGTTCTATTTCTAGCATGCACGCGGTTCCTGAGACGCGCGACTCACGCAGACAGTCTACGAGCTCTAACCTTTTAACATGGGAGCCGAATTAAAAACGGACACGCCATGCCAGCGACACACTGGCTGCGTGGCGTTTCTGCTGCGTGACTGTCAGTTGCGTGACAGCTGCTTGCGTTTTCTGTGTCTTTACAGACCAGAATCGTGCCTAACGTGGCGCTGGCGCGATGTTGCTACTGTAGGTGACATAGAGGGAGGCTGCTGACAGACCAGGATCTTGTCTTCACGACAACAATATCTTTACTTCATGTTGAGCATAAATATATAGCCTACTGATAAAGGACACTGTCAACAGTATTGACGGCAAAATAGACTATGTTTGACAGGTGCAATATGCCAGTGTGTCACTGGCCTAAGGTTTTCAAAAGGCATCACGCGAGTGTGAACATCACTACAACTAGGAAAAAAATTATTGCAATTCAAACGCAGCTCCTGTCGGCATTTAAACAGACCTTTGCTCTTAATTCCGATCGGTCCAATGCAATAACGAAATCTGAGCAGGTCTAAAAACTGAAAAAATATAAAAAAAAAACTATTTGTAAACAAATTGTAAAAAAAAAAGATTATAGTAATAAACAACCTGCAGTTTAATGTTTGCATTTCTTTCCCTTACTGTACCAAAAATGAACCGAACCGTGACTTTAAAACCGAGGTACATACCGAGCCGTGATTTTTGCGTACCGTTACACCCCTACTTCATATGCATCATGGAAATGGTCATTAAATACTTTTTACACTTGCCTATATACTGTATGTGACATTTGAATTTAAATATAAATGCTGAAATTATTTAGGCTTTCAATTCAATATGCTTACCAATACTTGGGACCTCTTGTGGAATTTCATCCATTTCCACCTCTCTAGCTCTCTAGTGACAGCAGGTTTCTCTGCAAAAACAAAATGTAATGATATATATATATATATATATATATATAAACTACTTCTGACCAGAAGCATAAACATTTTTGAACAGAATGACAGTATATTTTACTGACTAGATCGAGTCTTCCTAACACACTGTACTAGGATGTTCCCATGCTGGTCGCTCTTCCTCCAGGAAACATTGGAGACTTCAGTTCCCTTTTGTTTTCTTTTCTTTTTAGTCTGAAAGTAAAAACTAAATTACATGTATATATTTGGGGGAGACATGTGCGGAGCCATTTTTCTTTTAAATTTGGGTAAATGCCATGCCATGATAAAGAAATAATGTATGAAAAACATTACTTTGTTTTCTTCACCTTCCTCTTGGTTCATATAAATATATAATCTGCAGTGCTTTTAAAACTTTTTTAGCTTTTTTTCTGTGTTAAAAAAGGTTTTTGTAATTTAATTAATTATTTGTTTTGATAAGAGTTTCATTATTTTTTTGTTTCCAATATGTTTTTTAAAGCACAAATACATAAAAAAATTAATAAATGTGAATTACACAACTCAGTTTTCGGTATTAAGTAATCTCGTGTAAATACAATAATATAACAAATGTTATTTTAATTGGTAACGACAGTCAAACGTCATTAAATGACCACCGATACTATCATTATTTAAAAGAGCGCTAGAGGGCGCTTAACTTTAAAACGTAACTATAGGTCGTAATAAGCTGCTTGCACAAACGACCTCTAGGGTCGTTTTTTGGAGGAGGACAGTCTCCACAAATCCCTCAACCTCCACAACAATAAACCACTTGTCTACGTCTGACCAACTCATCTCTTCAAATTATGATAGTATTTCATAATGAGTTATAGTCTCATTATGCGTGTGGCCAGAAGTACCACTTTTTGTGTTGTTTTTTTTTTGCAGCAGCATGATCAACAAACAAATATGGCCAAAACTTTTATTTTTAGTTTCTGAATGGAATATATTACAGGGAGTCTGTCTACATTGGCTTATCCACTGATTCAGAGGATGAAATTACGCTGGCATCACCTGTAAGAAGCTACAGTCCTGATGTATGTTTAACAAACACTTTCAAGAACTTTCCCCATGTATGTAAAGTAAGATGTTCTTTATTCATTTTAACCTTCCTTTTCACAGCAACAAAAAGACCTTGCATCAGTTTTGACAGAATTCAGACAAGACAATTTAGACTTGACCACCACTGTCACCGTTGTGGCTCGCCGAAGGAAAATATTACATAGTGCATGTGTTGCACTTGATAAGTCTTACTTTGACTGACATAAAATGCCAAATGTGGAATTTGTTGGGAAGATGGCAGATGACTACGGAGGACCACGACGAGAGTTTTTCAGGTTAAAAATAATTTACATTTATTTGACTTTTTTTTATTACTCTGAATGACTACACATGTTAAGTTTGGATGACATGATAGTTCTAACAATTGTAATGTGTCATTACATGTATAAAAAAGACAAGTACCTTGAGCATTAATTCATGGAGTCATCTAGATACTGCCCAAAAAACTATTTAAAAAATACCTGTGTTTTTAAAAAGTAATCTTGATTATCTATTTTTTTTAAAGACTTCTCATGGCAGAAGTGCAGGACTCACTTGGTATATTTGAGGGAAGTCCTGAGAATCTGTTCTTTGCATATAATAATAAATACTACACTGCTGGAAAACTCTATCATGGTCTATCATGCACAATGGACCTGGGGTCAGATGTCTGTGTGACATCTGTAACCAGAAAGCAGATCTAAGCACATTTAACACTGAAACATTCCAGGATGCAGATTTGCAACACCAACTAAAAAAGGTAAACTAAAAAGGTTTTCAACAACACTTTATATATTGTGTAATGTGTAGCATTAGATATTTTATTCATTTATTGTCATTGTTAGATATCTTAACGTTACCATGTTGCATTCGTTATTATAGTGATGCAGTGATAACACTAATGGTTGATTTGTTTGATGATATATCACGTTGTGGCACAGGTTTTATTGTTGTATTAGAACTAGCTGAAACTGCTACGTCCAGTCCCAGGGCTTATATTCAGCTTATATTCGTCCTTACGTTTTGGGTTTTTGTTTGTTTGTTATTTTGTATTTAGTTTTTGTTTGTTGTATAGATGTAGGGTTCATCTTTTTTCCCTTTTTCTTTTATGAATAAAACGACCATATACTACACCAAGACCTAGACATTTATTCATTTAATTGAAAAGCCTGAGCGGGTTTACTGCCCTCTATTGGGTATTTAGGAGTGGGTGTATCCGCCCCTATTACACAAAGATGATGAGCTACTCATGAAAGATGATCGCATCATCGTACCTTGTGCACTGCGACCAGAAGTGCTAAAACGACTTCATGCTGCACATCAGGGTATACAGCAGTCTCTAGCACATGCCAGATCATCACGTCAGCCTCATCCAGGAAGCACTGCAGCATCTTCAATCACAGCAAAAAAGATGGTACGATAGAACAGCAGCCCCACTTCCAGCCTCCAAGGGGGGACAGAGAGTATATATGAGAATCAGAAATGCATGGAAACCAGCCACAGTTGTCAGTATCCGAGACGTTGTCACATCATCGAGCACAATTTACAGCAGGAACAGGCGTCACCTCAGGCCTGACAGGTCAATCAAAAGTGACTCACAACCTGACTGTTCCATGGACACTGACAATGACTTGAGCAACGACACTGTTCCAAATCTTGCTCCAATTGAGCCCCCTCAAGATATGAAAAGGAGTGCTTACTTAAGTATGCTAGATTAGTGTTACTATTGCTTATGTTGTTTATTTTATACACTGGTGATATTTTCAGCATACTTTCCTTGCTTTATGTCTGATTCATATTTTGTTTCTAGCTTAAGAAGGGGGATGTAGTATACGCCCCCATACAGTTCGTGTAGTTGGTATGACCCACTGTTGTATGGCTGGTAGCCGACGTTGAGAATAGTGTGTGAACAAACTGACTAGTAAAGAAGTTCAGCGTGATAACTCCTGTGCGTACTTGTCTTAATGCCAATTTAGGCTTAACAGAGACCACAACAACCTCTAGGGTCGTTTTTTGGAGGAGGACAGTCTCCACAAATCCCTCGACCTCCACAACAACAAACCACTTGTCTACGTCAGACCAACTCCTCTCTTCAAATGATGTTAGTATTTCATAATGTGATGTATATAATGAGTTATAGTCTAATTATGCGTGTGGCCAGAAGTACCACTTTTTGGGTTGTTGTTTTTTTTTTTTGGCAGCATGCTCAACAAACACATGCAAGTCTTTCCGAAGGATCAAGGTTGTGATTTTATTTTTAAAAGAAAAGTAACATTTATTAAAAAACATGTAATGTTATTAATATGGCCAAAACTTTTATTTTTGGGTTTTGTTTTGTTTCTGAATGGAATATATTACAGGGAGTCTGTCTACATTGGCTTATCCACTGATTCAGAGGATGAAATTACGCTGGCATCACCTGTAAGAAGCTACAGTCCTGATGTATGTTTAACAAACACTTTCAAGAACTTTCCCCATGTATGTAAAGTAAGATGTTCTTTATTCATTTTAACCTTCCTTTTCACAGCAACAAAAAGACCTTGAATCAGTTTTGACAGAATTCAGACAAGACAATTTAGACTTGACCACCACTGTCACCGTTGTGGCTCGCCGAAGGAAAATATTACATATAGTGCATGTGTTGCACTTGATAAGTCTTACTTTGACTGACATAAAATGCCAAATGTGGACTTTGTTGGGAAGATGGCAGATGACTACGGAGGACCACGACGAGAGTTTTTCAGGTTAAAAATAATTTACATTTATTTGACTTTTTTTTTATTACTCTGAATGACTACACATGTTAAGTTTGGATGACATTATTGTTCTAACAATTGTAATAATGTGTCATTACATGTATACAAACAGACTTCTCATGGCAGAAGTGCAGGACTCACTTGGTATATTTGAGGTAAGACCTGAGAATCTGATCTTTGCATATAATAATAAATACTACACTGCTGGAAAACTCTATCATGGTCTATCATGCACAATGGACCTGGGGTCAGATGTCTGTGTGACATCTGTAACCAGAAAGCAGATCTAAGCACATTTAACACTGAAACATTCCAGGAAGCAGATTTGCAACACCAACTAAAAAAGGTAAACTAAAGTTTTCAACATCACTTTATATATTGTGTAATGTGTAGCATTAGATATTTTTTTCATTTATTGTCATTGTTAGATATCTTAACGTTACAATGTTGCATTCGTTATTTGAAGGTTCTGAAAAAGAAAGTGTACAAATTAAAAAAATAATAATAATTCAATAACACAAATGTGACATACTTGATGAAAAGCAAAGTAAGGATAAAAAAACAAGTACAAATTCAGTTCTGTCTTTTCTGTATTTAATTTTTAATGAAGGAAGAGATGCTCTTTTATTATGCTCTTCTTCTTTGCATATGAGAGTGATTGGGAATGTGTTATCTTTTAACAACCATTGATGTTTATTAAGTCGTGTTTTAATAATGGTAACAGCTTCTTTCCATCATTGGTTTATGAAGCAGACGGAGGTAAACTTTAAAGGAATGTGTAGTTTTATACAACCTTGCTGTGCAGTGAAACCACCCACCCATACAGAGCCATTTCCTATCATACACAGAACATAAAATAGTTTTACCCACTACAACTCAATATTCAACATCACTTTCTTTATTTAGATATTACAGTGCAAGACCACAGAGGAAATGGAAGAGATCAAGGGAGAACTTGGAGACTGGATTCAAATGTGTTCTCTGCAGCAGTGGCTGATATTCCATCAATTTATGAACAAGTTGTCAGCCAATACTTATACCACAGGTTGACTAGTTTAATAATGTGCAATTTTGTGTGTATACAGTACAAAAATGAACTATTTTGAGTATATTATATTTAACTATATCACTCAGGATAGATTTTTAATTAAAATATTATTGTGTTTAATTTCACATAATATATTTAATAAAGCATTTTATAATAATTTTTGATTTCTTATTAAATATTTTAATATAAAGAATTTATATAAAATCATTCATGCCAAATGCATTGTGCTGAATGTTGTTGAACTTTTTATACTGTTCTCTGATTTCCATAGATAAAGAGCTAGACATTACCTTTGAAGAAATTCTGATCTTCGCAACGGGAGCTGATTCTGCACCACCTCGCGGTTTTCCCTCGAGTGTGAGATCCAGTTCTACGATCAAGAGCCTGGAAGCCAGCGGATGCCATACTCCTCAACCTGTGCCCTTGTTCTGTATTTGCTAAGAGGTATTACATTTACATTTACATTTATTAATTTAGCAGATGCTTTTATCCAAAGCGACTTACAAATGACAGAAGAAACTGATTTTAAAGACCTCATGCTGCTGGCCTTAAAATGCTCTTTTGGTCTTTGAAAGGCTTAAATTTAGCTTTGTTTGTTGTATGTGACATTGCTGATATAAATTTGAATGTAATACATATAAATATTGTTTTTAATATTTAAATTTATATTAAAAAAAAAGTTATTATTATTATTAGGGCCCGAGCACCAATGGTGTGAAGACCCTATTGTATCTGCTCTTATCTTATTCTTCCGCTTCTCCAAAATGAATCGCATTTTTGAGGGCTTTAACATGCTCAAAAAGTCATGAAACTTTGCACACGCGTCAAACCTGGTGAAAATTTTCGTCTGATATAGGATTCAGAAGAGGGTGAGGCAAAATACCTCAAACTTCATAGTCTTCCAGCTATGTTTCACATACATGCACGAAAATTGGCACAAACATGTAACACACCAATACTTACAAAAAAGACTCTTGGAGCAAAATTCTAAACCCAACAGGAAGTCGGTTATTTGTAATATTATGAGCAAATTTTGTGCAATTTTTGTCATTTCCATGCGTTGTATTTTAACAAACTCCTCCTAGAGATTTATTCAGATTAACACTAAATTTGGTATGTCTAATCTAAAGGCCTTTGCAATTTTAAATTACGAAGATCTTGACTTTTCGTCAAAGGGCGTGTCCGTGGTGGCCTGGCGAATTTCGATGATTCGCCATGAAAAATGAAGTTGCTATAACTCAGACATACAATGTCCAATCTGCCACAATCTTCACGTGTGATAAGAGTCCTGGCTTGAACAGATCTACATGCCCATATTCAGTTATAGTCATAGCGCCACCTATTGACAACACAAAGTGACATATTTTACACTGCGATTAACTACTCCTAGAAATGTTATGACATCAGTGTCTTTTTTGTGGTCAGTCTAATCTAAAGGCCTGTGCGATGTTAAGTTGTGAAGATCTTGAGTTTTCGTTAAAAGGCGTGTCCATAGCGCTGTGACAAAGTTCGAAGTCTCACGATGGGAATAAAAGATGTTATAACTTAGGCATAAAATGTCTGATCTTCTCCAAACTTCACATGTGTGATAAGAGTCCTGACCTGAACAGATCTGCAGGCCAATATTCCATCGGTTGTGGCCAAATGGCTCGATAGCGCCACCTATAAACTTTCAACGGAGTGCGCCTCGAGCTACGTTTCACATACATGTACAAAAAAAAAAAAATCCCAACAGGAAGTCGGTTATTTCGAATTTTCTTTGAAAAATTGGTGTTGTTTTTGCCATTTTCAGGGGTTGTACTTTAACGAACTCCTCCTAGAGATTTATTCAGATCAACACCATACTTGGTCAGTGTAATCTAAAGGATTTTGCGATGGTAAATTGCGAAGGTCTTGAGGTTTCGTTAAAGGGCATTTTCAATGGTGGCCTGACAAATTTCGATGTTTCGCCATGAAAAAGGAAGTTGCTGTAACTCAGACATACAATGTCCAATCTGCCCCAAACTTCACATGTTTGATAAAACTCCTGACCTAAACAGATCTACATGGCCCTATTCAGTTACAGTCATAGCGTCACCTGCTGGCAACAGGAAATCACATATTTTATGCTTTGACAAACTACTCCTAGAAATTTTTTGACATTAATGTATTTTTTGTGGTCAGTCTAATCTAAAGGCCTGTGCAATGTTAAATTGTGGAGATCCTGAGTTTAACAACTGTTTATATGTTAACATGTCATTGATTTCTGTGATAAAAGCTGAATTTTCAACATCATTACTCCAGTCTTCCATGTCACATTACCTTCCGAAGTCATTCTAATATGTTTATTTGCTGATCAAGAAACATTAAAGTGCAAGAATAGTAGTAAGAACTCAAATTTTCTTCACTATGTTGCAAAGCATAAACATTTTTGGGCCCTCTATTTCAGGAAAATATGTGAAGAATAGGCTATGTGAAGAAATCGAGAATCTTTCATTTCTACCAGCCAGTGATGATTCTGAAAAACATACCTGGCTTTAATTACTTACGTGTTAATCATTTCAGACCTGAATTCTTTTCACTGATCAAAAAAAAAAGTTATCCACTTGATATTTGCTCTTCATACAGAAAATAAAGAAAAAAGTAAAAAAAAAAAAAAAAAAAAAAAAAAAAAAAAAGGGTTTGTGCATGTTATTTTTTCTATAATATTTCTTTCATGTCCAAATTAATCAGGACTGAAGAAGAATAAAAATACACATTTTAATCATATATAATGAGTAGAGCTTGTGCAAAACAGTAATAGGGTGGACAGTAAAGGGGAAATTTTATGCTAAAATCTGTTTTTGCTATTTATGTGCTATTTTTTCTGTTTCTGTAATTATCAGTTTCCATTGAAAATTAGAACAAGAAGCAGAGTAATTAACAATCTTTTTTCAGTGTTAAAGCATAACTGTTATGATTATGTTATTGATTCTGTTCAGAAATAATCTCAATCTGGCAGATAGAATGCCAAAGTCATTTTCAACCACCATCCATCCTTGCTCCTAAAGGTCTCTAGTCCATTGAGCCAGAATCGTTGGGCCACCACCTTCCAAGTATTTTGTGTTGGGCTGGGTAGAAACCTCTCCATCATCACCTTTTCAATGGCTGCACACACCATTTGAACTGAGTTCATGACAGTTGTGTGCCCTAGGCGATAGCTGGATGCTAAGCTGAACATTGACTCTCCAGAAGCCAAGTACATGTGAGGAAAGAAACAAAAGAAAATTGTTTTATTCATCTGTTTGTCTTCTTTATTTCAGTTGATGTATGCAGGATGAGATGGAAGACATTAAGAGATGCATTTGTGGAAAACTAGAAAAAAATGAATTGAATTAACAGTAATTTTAACAGTGATAACAATATTAATGACTACAGTAACAGTGTAATTGTTCACAATGTATTACAAGAGTGATAAAAAGTATCAATTAAAATGATAAATGTTCCTATACAAAAAATTTTTACAGACCATAAAGACATTGCAAGGTCTATCTATCTGTCTTTTTGTTCATTCATTCATTCATTTGGTTGTTTTTTAATGCTTTTCAGAAAGTAACTTGACACTACAAACAGTTAATATGGAAGACCGTAAGTTCTGTTTCCCCACTGACAACATTGGGTACAGATAAAAGATCCAGTACCCCTGGGCTTTCCTTGCAGAGGTCCCCCATCACTTGCCGTACCCACAACATCAGATGAGAGTGAAAGGCCCTCTAGGTCCCGTAGTGCCTCAAGAAAAAAGGAGGAACCAGAGACCACAGACATTGTGGAGTGGCTGATGTCTTTTTTTCAAGTGGCTTTTACCAAACCACACATACTGATGCTGAACTAGATGAAGCTTACCACTTTGCTCTCAGCCTTGTGCCAATGTTGCACAGATTGGATAAGGACAGGAGGCAAAAAGCCAAAATAGAGATCTTGAACACATTACACAAACTAGAAAAAAAAACAACACCAGCAAACTGTTCCCCCAAAACATGCAGCTGGTTGGCAACCATTTCATCCTCCAACATACACGCCAATATATCCACCCACTCAGGAAATTACAGGGCAGTCCAGCTCCAGGCCAGCAGGTTTTCGGCCAATTACCCTTCCTCCACAAGGTACACAATGGGAAGACGATAGCACTTATGGGTCTTACCACTGAGACTTGTAGTCAGTCAAGTAAAACTGACTCGATTGTACATAATTGATGTAAAAATGTAAAAGTGTGTTTTTTTAATTATTTTAAAAGTGCCTTTTATTTAAAATGTTGTGCCTATTGGTTCTTTTGATGATTTTTACTGTTTTATTTTGTCAATTTGAAGTTGGTTATTACATATATTTGTTACTAAAACAAATATGAACCTTTGCTGTTTTTGAAAGCTGAATGATTCAATGTTTATTATTACAAATAAAAAGACAAAAATGAGTTCAAGTTCAAGTTGAGATTTATTGTCATAACGCTACATTTGTGGACATACAGTGGAACGAAATGTGCCTCACAGGACCACAGTGCTACATAAATACAGACATACAACAATGAAGGAAAACAGTAAAAACCTACACAACACAACTAACACTGACAGATTTGAACTATAAATATAAATGTTTACCTATACATAGACTGAAACAGAAAAAATACAGGTGCTGGTCATATAATTAGAATACCATCATAAAGTTGATTTATTTCACTATTTCCATTCAAAAAGTGAAACTTGTATATTATATTCATTTATTACACACAGACTGATATATTTTTAATGTTATTTCTTTTAATTTTGACTTTATAACTGACAACTAAGGAAAATCTCAAATTCAGTATCTCAGAAAGTTAGAATATTGTGAAAAGGTTCAATATCGAAGACATCTGGTGTCACACTCTAATCAGCTAATTAACTCAAAACACCTGCAAAATCCTTTAAATGGTCTCTCAGTCTAGTTCTGTAGGCTACACAATCATAGAGAAGACTGCTGACTTGACAGTTGTCCAAAAGACGACCATTGACACCTTGTACAAGGAGGGCAAGACACAAAAGGTCATTTCAAAAGAGGCTGGCTGTTCACAGAGCTCTGTGTCCAAGCACATTAATAGAGAGGTGAAGGGAAGGAAAAGATGTGGTAGAAAAAAGTGTACAAGAAATAGGGATAACTGCACCCTGAAGAGGATTGTGAAACTAAACCCATTCAGAAATGTGGGGGAGATTCACAAAGAGTTGACTGCAGCTGGAGTCAGTGCTTCAAGAACCACTACGCACAGACGTATGCAAGACATGGGTTTCAGCTTCGCATTCCTTGTGTCAAGCCACTCTTGAACAACAGACAGCTTCAGAAGCGTCTCGCTTCAAAAAGGTCTGGACTGCTGCTGAGGTGTCCAAAGTTATGTTCTCTGATGAAAGTAAATTTTGCATTTCCTTTGGAAATCAGGGTCCCAGAGTCTGGAGGAAGAGAGGAGAGGCACACAATCCACGTTGCTTGAGGTCCAGTGTAAAGTTTCCACAGTCAGTGATGGTTTGTGGTGCCATGTCATCTGCTGGTGTTGGTCCACTGTGTTTTCTGAGGTCCAAGGTCAACACAGCCGTATACCAGGAAGTTTTAGAGCACTTCATGCTTCCTGCTGCTGACCAACTTTATGGAGATGCAGATTAAATTTTCCAACAGGACTTGGCACCTGCACACAGTGCCAAAGCTACCAGTAACTGGTTTAAGGACCATGGTATCCCTGTTCTTAATTGGCCAGCAAACTCGCCTGAACTTAACCCCACAGAAAATCTATGGGGTATTGTGAAGAGGAAGATGCTATATGCCAGACCCAACAATGCAGAAGAGCTGAAGGCCACTATCAGAGCAACTTGGGCTCTCATAACACCTGAGCAGTGCCACAGACTGATGACTCCATGTCACGGCACATTGCTGCAGTAATCCAGGGAAAAGGAGCCCCATCTAAGTATTGAGTGCTGTACATGCTCATACTTTTCGTTTTTATAGTTTTTAGTTGGCCATGATTTCTAAAAATACTTTCGTTGTACTGGTCTTAAGTTATATTCAAATTTTCTAAGATACTGAATTTGGGATTTCCCTTAGTAGTCAATTATAATCATTAAAATTAAAAGAAATAAACATTTGAAATATGTCAGTCTGTGTAATGAATGAATGAATATAACACACAACTTTCACTTTTTGAATGGAATTAGTGAAATAAATCATCTTTTTGATGATATTCTAATTATATAACCAGCACCTGTATACAGTATATATAGCCTGTGCGAATGTGCAAAGGGAAAAATCGTAAGTCAGTCGGCTGGGTGGGGAATAGTGCAAGATGATTTGTAGTGCACGAGCATGTAAACACATATTTGAGTCTTATGTGTGATTATGTACACACAGCAGTGTGTGTTAAAAGTATCTAGTGCACATGGAGAATTTCACAAAAAAAAAATGGTGTTGTGTGAAAAAATGAAGGTGCTTGTGTGGGAATTTTGTATTTCTTCAGTTTATGGTCAGCGTTGTTGTTGTTTTTTCTGCCAGTCTCTGCTTGGGTTCTATTACAGCTCTGTAATTTGTCGACTGTGTGGTCAGGTCAGGACCAATGAAGGACAGAAGTTCCTCCATCTGCTCTGCGTTCATTCTGAAATACTGATGATGGTGTTGGCTGTCCAGCCTTAATTCAGCTACAAGATGATAAAAATGTCATTGTTCTTTCCTTTGCTGGTTGACAGGATGTACTCATTACCATCTCCTTCTGCCCCTTTGTATTATTTCCAGTAGGAGAACAAACGCCAATGCTCTCCTTCTGCTCACTGGCACTGTATGTGTTATATAGATATAAGATAATTGAAAATATATTTTACATGAATAAAACAGCTACCAAACTTTTATTTTTGTTCATAACTGGAGTTTAAGTGTGTTAAGTAGGACATAATAATAAACACAAAAATAAACAATTAAACTGGAAAAAATTGTAACCATTTAGCTAACTTACCCATGGTGGACCCCCAAAAAACAGGAGCAACCAAACAACATCTCCTCGCTGCTTCGCTAAAGATAGGCACCTAGTCTATTTTTAATGCAAGCCGCGTCCAAACCACACAGCAAATACAAAATAGAAGTAAAAAAATCATGTACACTTCAAAATAAACACATGCAGACTCCCAATCGTATTTCACATTGCTTTATTCATGCTTGGAGGCCAGAAATAGATGACCTCATTATTATGACACCACAGAGCCTTTTTACAAGGCCAATTAAAAAAAGACGTGATGCCGAGTTTTCAAACATTCAAATTTAGCCAACCATGTTAGAACACACAAAAATCAAGAAAAAACAATGTTGGACAGGCAAATTACGTGGTCGCGAATCCTACCGCTTCGCATCTGATCCGCTTCTGATGTGAGTTGTCAGGTTTTGTTACGTCCTCCACGCGGTGACATCTCACATTAGAAGCAATTAAACTCCATACCACATCTCTCTTTTTTTTTAATTAGAAATCAGGTGTCAGGGGTTAGGCAGGTGACTTGCTGCCTTGCTGCCGTATCAGGCAATGACTTTGCAGGCAGCGTTTTTGCACGAGGGCACCTCATGAAATGAATTTCAGACAGGCTTCTGAAGCATAGCAATGGTTTAATGATCTACACAAAATATAGAGAGCTTTCAGAGTATCTCACCAGATTTCACGTCGTGAATGTGAATGTAAAGCAATGGACTGGAAATGAGAGGCCGTTATCTCTAATCTCTATCCCACATAAATAAAATATAAATAAAATATGAGTTAAAATTGGCACTAGTATGGGAATACTTTTTGTATAGAAAAGACGAATGCTTATTTGTCCTCGAAAGTAGACACAGTTTGCAAAAACTGTGGTCGGAAAGCGGCTGCAAAACGAGGAAATGCATCGAACATGTTTACCTATTCAGAACATCTTCATCTCATGCAGGTACAGCTATGTACCATTTATCAGATAATCATCCAATTTGGCACAGGTGTCATTTAGCTAATCACCTTAACTAGCACACAAGCATGTATATATATCCAGTCTTCCTACCTCCTGTCCCACAACAGTTTTTCGGCATGGATGGTTTGTCAGCATTTGGTTCGCTGTGTCAGCATTTGGTTCGCTGTGTCAGCATTTGGTTCGCTCTGTCTGTCATCTTATCACAGGCCCAATCTTTCTTCCGATGAATATATCTATACTGGGAATTTTCAGATCTGCCACTTTTTGCACTCCTACTCCGGCAAAACACGGCTGCTGAACACCAACAAGCGTCATCGCGTCAGCTGCTCTTCTCGCCAAGCCACACGTTGTGGCCGAAAGATCGTGCAAATCCCCGAGCTCGCCTCACTCGACAACACGATTGTCCCACCAGGACCAGGCTCTCTTATAATGCTGGATCGCACCAGCAGCAGGCTTTCAACCAGCCCGAGCCGTGCTCCAGTTCTCATCGCAGCAAGCCTCTTTCGCTTTTCCGGCCGTGGCGCAGTTCGACGCTGCCTCCACTAGAGGCGAAGACCGTGTGTTGTAGTGATGTGTCGTTCGCGAAAGAATTGTTTTTTTATTTTTTATTTTTTGAACTAATCTTTTAGGTGAACGAATTGTTCTCGTTTTACACTCATTTATGATGAGTTTTCCAGAGTTGTCATCCACACTGAGCGAGTTTCATATGAGTGTCAAAGAGATCGAGAGCTCTCATTCGTGAACGAAAAGACTAAACTGGTATACATGTCGAGTTGATTAAACGGATACATGTCGTTCGTAAACGCAATGAACTGGAACATATCTATCTTAACAAAATTGATGAGAGTAAACCAGGTCAGTTAGCCATTTATCATGTCAATCTTGCAAAATGCAAAGCACAGTTATAGGTACTGTGCACATATGCCAGTCCCTCCAGAAAAACGCGGATTTTTTTTGTGATTGTTGCGGGCAAAAATCCTTGATTATGTGGCAGGTTTTCTTAAATGCGATGAAATTGCGGGAACTTGCAAAAACTGCGGTTTGATGAAAAAGAGAAAAAAAGGTGACCCCCTTTAATGGCGATTTACTTGTGTGAAGTAAACGCAACATTTTTCAACTTTCTGCTAAGATATATGTGACTTTTTTGCAACAAAAATTATTATGATTATGAAATCATGCGACCTCCGCATATTTTGCTTCCTGAAATCGGGATTTTATGCGGCGAAAGTGCGGCGTATTTAAAAAAATGCGACCTCCGCATAAATATGCGGCCCTTGGCTGATTATGCATTAAATCACGCGATCGCATAATCACGTTTTTCTGGAGGGACTAATATGCTTGTTTACATATTTAGCATACTAAACCTAATTCCACATTTAATCCCCGATTTATGAATGTGAATATATAGACCAATATATGAACTGTCTGACCAAACTATTAAAATGCTAATTATGCAAGAAAACCTTGTGCTTTGCTCATCTGAACAATTTAAATAAACTTTATATATAGAATGCGACTATGAAGAGAAAGTGTGTTAAACAACGTTATGACTTAACTCTGTCGGATGACGATGCCACTTTTTAACCACTAAGCAAAGGCATTTTTCCCAGAGTTGTCATCCACACCGAAATGTCCAAAGACATTTACATTTGCTTTACTGTGCATGTTTAAACCTCACTGAGATGATACAGACATAAGTTTCATGCAATTATTCTGGCAGGATCAATTATTATGGGACATATTTCACCATTTACTGGCATGAGTACTCCGAATGTAAAAAAAAAAAAACGCAACTACCCTCGTGTTCGGCTGCAGGACAGCAAGTGTGAGTAAATTTTCTATTGTCTTTTTAGGACTGTAATATGAAAAGCATGCAAAGTAAATATCTTTAGAAACCGCTTGAATTTGAATATCACATTACTGCAATTAATGTTACTGCTATATGTCTGTTGGTACAATTGTTTACAAAACGAAATATGCTACATGGTTTCAAAAGCCTGTTTCCACAGTCCATACTACAACGGGAAAACAGCGTCCCAAATTTATCTAATGCCTTTAGTTTAAAAAAATTAGTAATCGAGTATTCTACGATTCGAGTAATAGGATAAAATGTGTTTTTGCTTAATTATATAGATGCGATTTATTGATGTGGGCATGCACAGTAAATCTGACGGGTAGGATAAAATGTCAGGACACCAGACTTTTATTTCAAAGGGTTGACATACCTTTTCAGTTCTGCGTATGTATTGTGACGCTAGTTTTACTTAAATCAAATGGTCAAATGCTCATGACTTACTCTGCACATGCGCAACACATGAGTGACGGCAAACTAGCAACATCTGTTGGTCAAAGCCATGCAAGAACACAGCCAACATTGCTTGTTCTGTAATCTAAAGCGTATAATGCTGTAATCTGTCGTTAAATAATGATTTCTGATAGATTATTTGCATGTAGTTTTTTGTTAATATGTAGCACTTACCAAAAAAGTTACTCTGCCAGCATGATAGTTCATGGTTTCAGATATAGAGGAATATATTCCAACAAAAATCACAGGCATTTTATGAAGATACATATCTATGCTTTAGTGTCCCACACCACTTCTTGCAGGACATGTGAATGTGAAAAAATGTTTATGTGTCTTAACTACAATGACAACTTCGGGATACAATATTTAATTTCTTCATAAAATGCCTGGATTTCTTAACTGAAATATTAGTCTGGAATGTTTGAAGCCATAACTATCTGGCAGAGTAACAGTGTTACAAATTAACAAAACACTACATGCAGATATTTTATCTGCAATCATTATACGAACATGGAGGAGGAAGAGTTTACCCAGCTGGTTGGGGGCCGAACGACAGTGTGTCTGGAAACCGGAACAATGTTTTATTTTATCCTCTCTCCCCTCTCTCATCTCCCCTCTCTCACTTCTCATTCTTCCGTCTCTTTTTCTCTCGCCTCGTCCATCTGTCCTTACCCCCAGGGGGGAGGGGGAGTAGAGCGCTGTCTTTAGGAGTAGCCCCCGACCTGCGAGTCCCGATGGGGGTATGTGACGAGTGGGGCGGGGCCGGTGGAGTGATTGGAAATGAGTGACACCTTTATCACAATCAAATATAGTACGCTTTGGCCACATTTTTGTGATAGAAATGCTACAGTCTCTTTAATTTCTTCAACAAAAACAGGAGACAATCGCAATCCTTACCAAAAGTAAACATGGTTTTATCATAATAAAACTGCTTATTTTTATTTTGTGTGATTTCTAAATGCTTGAGACTATAAAATCAATCAGACAACTGTATTAATAAAATCATATCCATAGTTAACTGTCTAGAGCAACTTAATTGGCCTACAATTTATTTATTTCATTTAAGTTCTATTTCGCCCCCTGAAAAGCAGGTGTGTTTTTTTTTTTTTTTTTTTTTTTTTTTTTGGAGGGAGGGGCCACAACAATTCTATTCTGCTTAGGGCACCCATTTGGCCAGCAGAGGCCCTGGAAACCAAAACAAACAGAAAGAAAAACGACGCTTAATGTACTCAAAATGATGGTCTGCTATTCTGTCACGGGTATTGGTGTGCTCAACAAGGTGCACGACAAAGGAGTATAATCCAAGAGGTTCTTTAATAATCCAAAGGAGAAAACCAAACACAAATCAAATGAAAAGCGGACAAAGGAACGTAGGAGAACACAGGCTTTATAAACAGGGAACATAATCAATGCGAGACAGAAATAGTTGTGGAGCTAAATAAGTAAAAACCCATGGCAACAAATTAGGCTGGACAACAGAAACACAGAAAACCAAAACACATGATACTTGACACCCCCCTTCATTTTTATTTCTTTGTCCTCTTCAATATTCAGACTCATCACCTATATGTAAGTTTATTTTTGTCATACAGTACAGTGGAGGGTGATAATGCTCCTAAGGAGTTATTCGCCATTAAACCAGAAGAAGAAGAAGAATGAAAATAATTTAACTGCTTGTTTTATTTATTTATTTATTTTTTGTTCCTCCAAGTAACATATTACTGGTCCACACTCCAGCGCCTTAAATGTTAGTTGCTACCCGCCGTTATAAAAAGACAAAGAAGAAGAAACATATGAAACACAGAGGCAAGTAGTGAAGAATAAACTGAGGGAGGTTGGGATGCTTCTTTTTCATCCCTTCTTTTAAGGTCAGCAAGGATTTTAAGCAGGATTTGATATGTGATGTGTGTGTGGTTAATGTGAGGGGACAATGTGATTAATATGCAAGTTTTTGTAGGAAAAGGGAATAGATAACCTATTATCTGATCCACTCTCCGCAACAGAAGGGGGCGGTAATCCACCAATAAACTGGATGCCAACCACCATTAAACTCGAAAGAAGAAGAAGGCTGTCCTGTGTTTGTTGTGATTCAGCTCAAGAAAGGTTTGTTTCTCTATGTAGGAGTTTAAATGAAACAGATGTTTGGTCCACTTTATAGCTAACGCTACAGGGGCTTTTAACAGCTTTAATTGTTATCGAACGTATCGGTCAAGTAACGTGACTTTATTTTATATTTTTTTCAAGCGCATCCACACATGAGAAACGCGTATGTGTCATTTAGCTTTTAATATCGTTAGCAGTATGTTGTGGACATAAATACAGAACGCTAGCAAGTCAGTTGGCACGGAGATCGCATTTGTACGAAGCTGTGTTGTTTCAGAAAAGCGGCCATTACATTACAAAGAAAAAAAGAAAGAAATTACAGTAATTACTCTGAGCGAGGATCACGTCCGTTTTATAAAGGCTGCTTTCTGGCCACAACTGTTGTTCAAGTAGATTACAAACATGTACAGTGACCCTTTTTTGACTACGAATGGTTTGTTTGAATGTGTAATCTGTTAAATATAATGTGTAGTAACGTACTGACTAGAGAGCTGATTGAGACCTACCCTGAAGTGTAGGTTGTATTTGTTTTTCTTTCCCTTAATTATTCTCATCTCAAACATAACCGTGTCCAGAAAAATCTCCCATTATAGAGATGGCGTTTATTAAAGAGGAGAGTGAAGAGTGGAGGATTGAAGAAGTGTTCAGTCTGAAAGAAGAAGAAACTGAGAAACAAACAGGTTAGTTTTTAAATTAAAGGTGAACTTGGTCTTTTCATACTTATTAAAATGTTGACCACTACAGAAATGCCACGGTCATACCTCTCTCTGAACTTTATTTGCAAAATAGATTACTAAAATATTGTTTTTACAATTTTCAGAAATCATGTTTTTTCATTGTGCATTCTTGTTAGTTCCAGTCAAACTGCAGCTGTGTTATTTTGATTAGTTAACTAACCCAACAAAAACTTGATATAATAATAAAACATGATTTTAATTTACTGTTTATCTATTTTTTCAACATTTTCTACCCAGCCTGCCATCCTTCAGATTTATCTTTTTCTTTTTTGAAGTTCTTGTTTCAGCTTCATTTCTGTTTATTAAGTCTTTGCAGTTATTTTTCCCCATGGGGTGTTTTTACATTGTTGATATGTTTTTATATAAGAAATATGACATAGTTTAGAAATAAAAGGCAATTTCTACACTTACTTTGGCCCTCTGATTTAAACAATCCATGTAAGGGACCTTAAGGGGGACATTTTACATAAAAATCACTTTTTTAAGGTGTTCGAACACATTGTGTCCAAACAACCAGCCTATAATGTTAAAAATCCATCCACTTATGGAGTTGCCCACTATCATATTCATGTCTTTTTTTGTATTGTGTGCAGTGTGATTCCCAATAAACACAAACTTCCCAGAATACTGAGTGCCCTGTTGGTTACAGTGTTTACATCCTTTTTAATTAGTTTTTTATTAAATATTTATTTGTGAAAAATATTTGGTCAACTAAAGTTTAAAATGTTTATTTATTGTAAAATGATTTAAAATGTATTAAATTTAATTTAGACAACAAATTATATCAGCTTTATATAGGGCTGAACATTATGGCCAAAATTTATATCACAATATATTTCTTGATTTTGGTCGATACGATAGAATTAAAACTATTTTAAAAAAAGCCTTGTAAAAACTGCCAAGAATGCCCACAACAGATGTCTGTGCATACAAATTTGAGAAATTAATTTGCCAAGTTTATGACACCTAATTTAAAACCATAGAATATTTTAGAAAAAAACCCCAGCACAAATAAGTTAATGTTCAGCTTTTTTATGTATTTAACCTTCATACAAACAATAAATATGAAATCACTGTCAAATAATCAATCTCGGACTCGTATACACTACCAGTGAAAAGTTTTTGAACTGTATATTTTTAATGTTTTAAAAAAAATTATCTTCTGCTCACCAAGCCTGCATTTATTTGATCCAAACTACAGCAAAAACAGTAACATTTAGAGTTAGATTTCAAAGCTATATTTTAGCATCATTCCCAGGCCCGGCTCCAGATATGGGATGAAAGGTGGGCCAAATGATATTCCAGGTGGGCCGGTCGGATTTCTGGGAGGGGGGGGGGGGGGGTTCTTTGTTATTGTTTGTGTTTGCTTCATTTTAGTTGTTTTTATATATATATATATATATATATATATATATATATATATATATATATATATATATATATATATATATATATATATATAAATATATATATATATAAATTTTTTTTTTTTTTTTTATTGTGTTCCTGTAGCTCAATTGGTAGAGCACTGCGCCATCAAGCGCAGGTTTGGGGGTTTGATTCCCCAGGAACACATGTAAAAATGTAGAACCTGAATGCACTGTAAGTTGCTTTGGATAAAAGCGTCTGTTAAATGCATAAATGTAATTAATTTTTTATTTATTTAATATGTTTTGTACATATTTTGGAACTAGTAACTTGTATATATAAATGGTTAACATGTTTACTTTTACTTTTCTCTTTTTGCATTTGCAATTTTTTTGACCCCTTAACAGATCTTGTATCAATTAAGTAACTTTAGGTTTGATAAAAAGGGGCAGTTCTTTTAAAATAACTATTTACATCAACTAACACAAACGTTTTACTTGAGTGAAGCATGAACTGCAAGAATTGGGTTTATTCTTGTAACGTTAATGTTTTGTTAAAAAGGGGCAGTTCTTTTAAAATAACTATTTACATAAACTAAAACAAACTTGTTACAAACTAAAAATGTTAATTTTATCTGAAATGCTGTTTTTCTTAGGAATTATACTCACGGCTGTTAATATAAATAAAATTACAGATTTTTGGCCATTTTTATTTTGTACATTCATTTATATATATATATTATTTACAATCTTTTTTTTTTTAACCACACAATAAGTCTTGTATCAGTTTAGTGACTTTGAATTTGATGAAAACAGGGCAGTTCTTGAAAAATATCTGTCACTGTAATATTTACAGCATTAGCTTTCTGCTCATTTTAGAGAATTCTGTTACAAACTCATCCATGTCCAGTTCATGTGTTATTGCTTTTTCATGAGCTAAAAGCACAAGGTTCTTTTTCCTCTCATGAAGCATTGTTCGGCGGAATGGTGTCAAAATTCTTGCCAGAGTAGAGAATGAGCTCTCACATGAAGCAGTAGAGACACCCATGACCATAGCAGATACGTACAATTTATGAAGACCTGCAAATGCATCTTTGTATTCCTGCAAGAGTTTGCAAACAGCAGAACATTCAGCATCAGATGGAAGTTTTTTAGACAGCATTGGTCTGGCAACAAGAATTTCATTCTGGAGTTCAGTTTTTGCAACCCCTGCAAGACTACAGAGAGGTTCAAGCAACTGGATGTCAAGAAATTTGTTGGATTTGGCATTAAACCTGAGAGGGCTTGCATCAGCTGTAAATTCTTTGTGGAAAACCTGTTTTCTATCTCTGATACAGCTGTATCTAGTATGTTCAACATCTGTCGTCTTAGAGATGCAGTGGCACATTTCGATTCTGACTGCCCTTCTTGCCCTAAAGGTGAAAAAATTACAGAGTCACCATAGGAGGGATTCACAGTCCTTAGTCATTTTGGTAAGGGCTCAACAGTAGACATGTCAGTGCAGTACTGCTGAAATTCAGTGTCAGAGATCTTTCAGTGCAGCAAGACATCCCTGCACAACTTCAGCTGCACTGCACAAATCAACATTTTAAAATGGTGAGAAGATGTATGAGAAATTTGCCAATTTAAAAAAAATGGCGTCGTTTCAGCTGAGAGAGAAGCCCGGATGATTCTTTTGCAAGGTTAACTGATGCATTATCATCATTGGAAACCATTAAAAAGAATGTCAAGAATGACTTCCTCATTATCCACCACACATTTTGTGACTTCATAATGACTTGTCCAGCGGATTTCCAACAGTCTTTTGAGATACGGGCTATCGTATCTCTGAGAGACAAAATGAGGCCTGAAAAAAGAGTGCAGGGAGCCTGACAAGTCAAAGAATCTTTTGGCACAAGGTTCACTTTGAATCGCATGTTTGACAGTGAGGTGAAGCTGGTGGTTATACCAGTGGATGTAGGGGATATGCCTGCCCAACCTTTGTTGTAATAAAGCCTGAACACCACCTCACACCCCACTCATCACTGATGCTCCATCATAACACTGGCTCATAATATTATCAGCACTGTATCCTGATTCAGACAAGTGTCGTAATATTTCAGTAGTAATGTAATCTGCATCAAGCTGCTGGAGTTATAACAAGCCAATCAGATGTTCCTCTCAATTATAATTGACAAATTTTCAGTGTTGCAGCGATCCCTTGTGCCATCACTTTTCAAACAGAATGCAGCTGAATGCAGTGTCACATTTCTGTTTTATTTTTTTTTAGAACCATGGATGCCAAAATTTCAATAACTTCATTCTGGATGGTTTTGGAAGTGTACTTTGCATTTTGTGGGATACCTGATGTAATGTCAGCCAGGTATTTTTCTTTTTCCAACGTGTATTTAAACAACTTGGCAAAAAGCCCCGCAGCTATGCAATCTTCCTCACTGTCACATGTTCCCCATTCCCGTGTAGTGTAAGCTCATTGACTGCTAAAAATTTCACAACACCTGCCATGCTTTTTATGTAATAGCGATTCTTTTCTATCTGTTGGGGGCCGAGCAAACATGCTACGGTCTCCCCTGACACCGATCCGCGGCAAAACTCTGTCCATGTTTCTGAAGACCACGGCCACGTTCTAATGCTGCTTTCCAGTTTCGAAAACCTGTCGAAACGAACGTGTCATTTTCAGAGAAAGCAACACCGAACACTCGACAGGGAAAACAAAAGCATGCATCGCGTTCTACAGAATATCCAAGCCACGGCCGTGACTGATACCAAGCGGCCGAAAAACATCTCTCTCTCCCTCCAAAAAGAGTTCGGGGGTATGATTTCAGAACCGGCTGATAAGGATTTGCCCTGTTTAAATCATTTGGAACAGAATTGCTGCATTTTTGAGTGGGTGTATTTGTACTTTTGACACCATCGGCAGCTGCTGAGGAACTCGACTCATCCATTTCTCCGACCTCATTCCCACAAATGGATGAGGAGGTGGTAGCTGTGTCCTGGTGAGCTAAAATTGTTTTCTTTTGTCCTTTCGGAACAAGAAACCTGTACATGTTGTATATTTTATTTTTAAAATACTTCACCGTATGATCTCAACGTCTCTACTACGGCATGCGCACTATTGAACACTCGACATGGGAAGCAGAATGCTGCATCAGCCTTGACACTATATTCAAGCCAGTCACGAGTCTGATACCATGAAGACACAAAGGAGCGATTTTTATTATTATACAAGCGAGCAGGATATCGCTGTAAAATGATCTGATTCGGTCCTTCATTTCCAAGATCATCAATGGCCTGCCGCTTTGCCCAGTCACAGCCAGAGCGACAGCAATCACATCATCACTAGTAGTAGGCCCATTCATAATTAGACCCGCTGCTCTGTCTACGCTGTGAACTTGTGTCTCATTAGACAATAAATTCTCCAATCCTACCATCTCATTAGCTCCAGAGTCGTCTCCACACACGTTGGTGTTGGTCAAAGTCATCTTTTTCACCGACGAATCTTTAAACCACTTTCTTATATCCATACTGTAGCTTTTCTGTACAACCGCCAAAAATGTATTCTGAGATCGCATGCAATGTGCAGCTCAGCTGCGCAAAGGAATTGCGTATAAACAATACAATACTGTATGCTTAACTAAAAGAAATTGCATGATTTATATATACATATACTTACAAACAAACTGCATATTGTAATTTGAATTAATAAAACTACTAACACAAAAATAACTTTGAAAGGTCTGCTGCTGGAGACTTGCCATTGGCTGTTGTATTTGAATAATTAATGAGGTAGGTCTTTGCAATGTTTGGGTGCTGTTTTGGGATGTTTTAACAGTCATTTATGAATATAATTATATTTAAAATTATGTTCTGTGTAATAATGCATTGAATAATGAATTGTCTGAATCATTTCTGAAGGTAATGTGTTATGCATTTCTAGTGTTACCGTTGTAGTGATTACTGTTCCTGTGAGCCAAGTTCTGCTGAAACTACGTCATTAAAATCATTAATGTCATTAATGATCTAAATCCAGAACATGCAATATCAAAAGTCTAGTGCAAGTTTGGTTAATTGTTCTGTGTGTTACGTCTAGGGGGGCACATAAAGTCATTAGGGGGGACACTGCCCCCCGATGCCCCCCCTTGACGACGGGCCTGGGCCCGGGTGGGCCAAGCCTCTGATTGGGTGGGCCAGGCCCACCCTGGCCCCCCCTTGGAGCCGGGCCTGATCATTCCTCCAATCACATGACCCTTCAAAATGTTTCTTACATTCTGATTTGCTGCTCAAAAATAATTTGTTAAACGGCTGAATAGATTTTATTTTTCAGGTTTCTTTGGATAGAATAGAAAATAAATGAATAGAAAGTTCAGAAGAACAGCATTTATCTGAAATAGAAATTGTAATGTTTTTTTGAGCAATCCAATTTTAAGCATCCTTGTTAAAGGGGTGAAATGCTATTTCATGCATACTGAGTTTTTTACACTGTTAAAGAGTTGGATTCCCATGCTAAACATTGACAAAGTTTCAAAAATTAAGTTGTACGTTTGAAGGAGTATTTCTGTTCCAAAAATACTCCTTCCGGTCTGTCACAAGTTTCGGAAAGTTTTTTTCGAGTATGGCTCTGTGTGACGTTAGATGGAGCGGAATTTCCTTATATGGGTCCTGAGGGCACGTCTGCCGGAAGAGCGCGCGCTCCAGTAGAGCAGAGCAGAGACGAAACATTCACTGATCAGAGCGAGAGACCGAAATGTCACAAAAGGAGTGTGTTTTTTGTTGCCAGGGCAAGACAACCCTGCACAGATTACCAAAAAAAACAAAAAAAAAACAGCATTAAGGGACCAGTGGATGGAGTTTATTTTTACAGAGCATCAACGGAGTTGTGCAAGTGTTTGTGTTTGTTCCCTGCAATTCGAAGATGCTTGTTTTACAAACAAGGCCCAGTTTGACGACGGATTTGCACATCGTTTATTTCTTAAGGATAATGCAATCCCAACGAAAAAGGGTCACGACCGTGTGTTGGAACCGCAGGCGGTGAGTAAAACTGCTTCAAATATCTCTGTGTTGTTAACTTAGCTATCGGCGCATAAGCACATCAAGTAAACAACATGCGATGTTGTCATCAAACAGCACTTTCCACATGTACAGCTAAAAAAAAAAAAAAGACGACATAAAGTGGAACCTAGTCATTTTCCAAAACCGGTAAGCAAATATATACAGTTTCAGTACATACCACATAGAGACGTTGTTGCTGATGCTGCTCTTGTTAAATTTCAGCCTCTGGATCTGATTCTGGATCATAAATATACACTGAATCTGACTGTTAGCCATGGTTTGTTTTGGATGATGGTTTTTTCCTCACGGTAATGTCACAGCTTCCACATGCCCTCAACGCAAAATCTTACTCGCGCTCGTGATTCTTTAGCTCCGCCCACATGTCACGCCTCCAGCCGCTCGTGTTTTTCCGGGAAAAATCGGTACAGACTATCTTTCTCTTATGAATATAATAACACTAAAGACTTTTTGGAGATATGAAGGATGCAGTACTACTCTATAGGTACTCAAGATTAACAGGATATTGAGTGAAAACGGGCATTTCACCCCCCCTTTAAATAAAAAATTCTATAATTTCCAAAAAAGAAAGAAATCATACTGTGTATAATGTTAAAAAAGCTTTTTATTTCAGATAAATGCTAATCTTTGGAGCTTCATATTCATCAAAGAATCCTGAAAAAAAAAAATAATGTACTCAACTATTTTTTAATATTAATAATCACTAAATCAGTATATTAGACTTATTTCTGGATCATGTGACACTGAAGACTGGAGAAATGATGCTGGAAATTTATCAAAGGAATAAAATGGAAAAAGTGTTTTGATCTAACGAATAAACTACATTTTAAAATAAAGCAGTTATTTTAGATAGTAAAAAAAAAATCTGTATTTTAGATTAAAAAAAATCTTTAAAAATAAAACATTTTGACTGGTAGTGTAAGCTGATTATTCTTATAGATTAAAAAAAAAAAAGTCTAAAGAGTATAAAAAAGGGCTCTGAGTTGCAGCAGAGAAAAAAAAAACATGTTGCTGGATATGGACTTGAATGCACAGTGATTGTCTGCCAGCAGGAGGTGCTGTGAGAGCGGCAGAACTAGTGGTTTCTCCAGTAACGGCTGTAATCAAAGCAGCTCTGCTTGTGAACGATTCTTTATCAGGTAAAATGAAAATGCCATCAAAACTTTTCTGAAGACAGTCGGTTCCCTTCAGATATACATTCATATAAAACACCCACGACGTGTTTTGATGTTGAAACGTGCAGTGCTTATGTTAATTAAACATATTATTCAAATCATACACCACAAATAAATCAATGTATGGGAAATACCAGTAATGTATATCGGAAATGCGTTTAAAAATCATATCACCGTTGTTGACAAAAAAAATTATATCGTGATACATTACGATATTGAATTATTGTCCAGCCTTAGCTTTATATCAGATATTGGCCACCCTGCTTTCCAAGATATCGGCATCGGCTGTCAAAAAAACAACATCGGTTGACCACTAATTTCTAATTATGTTGCCCTTCATGCTTTTAACCAGTCATATTCATTTCGTCATTTTCACTGTATGATGTTTGCACAATGAGTATTACCTTGGCTTTAAAAAAAAAAAAGTGATTTCCAATGCTCACAAACTCCCCAGAATACTGAGTGCTCTGTATGTTACAATTTTTTTATTACTTTTTAATTTTTTTTTATTAAATATTTTATTTGTGAAGAATACATTGTTATTTAAAGTATAAGCATGTTTATTTTACAAATTTTTAAATCCATTTAAATCAAATAAAGTTATATCGGCTCTGTATCATACGGTGCCCCTAGGGTGACATGGTAGATTCACTAATTTTTTCTTGTGCTCACGAACGTGAAGATATTCTTATGTCGTGGCCTCAAGATGGTATGTTGAGAGAATGACATCCAATTCACATTGCCATGACTTCTTATGTCGAGGGAATACAATTTTTTTCTCGTGGCCACTAGTTAAATGCGTAAAACAAACATGCATGACCATGTCAACTTGGATTTATCAGAGATGTATTTAATTATATTTTATTTTGAATGAAGAGATTATTATATAATTTATTGTAGAAATTATTACGTTATTAATTTATTATATTAACCATAGGCCGTGGCTACCGGGCTGTATTACATGCAATCGTCAGCATTCAAATAAAGTTTATCATGAATAAATTTTACCATGATATTAAAATAATATTAGCCATCAACTACCCTGCTTTCCAAGATATGGGCATCTTGAGGGGGTTGTAATGTTTGCTGCTTTGTTCCATTAAAATGTGGCTAACTTTTGTCTCTTTCCACTATAGAGCTGATGGCACTGAAAGGAGAGAGAAGGGGAAGAGAGAGTTTATGATTTAAAAACTGGAAAAGAATCTTTTAAAAGTTCACAGACCAATAAGGCTTCCGCACGAAAAAGAGCTCAAAAGACAGGAACGTTTTTTACATGCTTTCAGTGTGGAAAGGGTTTCAAACAACATGGCAAACTTAAAGAACACATGAAAGTTCACAGGCAAGTTCACACCGACAAGAAACCATACACATGCCCTGAGTGTAAAAAGAGTTACTCCCATAAAGGAACGCTTAAAGGCCACATGAGAATTCACACCGGAGAGTGGCCTTACTCCTGCAAATTGTGTGGAAAATGCTGTGCTACAAAGCAAAGCTTTAAATATCACATGAACATTCACACGGGAGAGAAGCCGTTCAAATGTGATCAGTGTAAAAAGAGTTTTGCACGTAAAGGAAGCCTTACTTCGCACAAGAGGATTCATTCAAAAGAGAACCGTTTTACATGTCATCGGTGTGGAATGCGTTTGCCTAGCATGAAACGCCTCAACAGACATGTAGTAATTCATCCCGGAGAGAAACCTTTCAAATGCCCGCAGTGTGAAAGGAGTTTCAGATTCAATAACTACCTTAAGATTCACATGAGAATGCACACTGGAGAGAAGCCCTTCACGTGTCATCTCTGTGGAAATGGTTTTAGTCGTAAAGCAAGCCTACAGACTCACATGAGAATTCACACTGGAGAGAAGCCTTACACTTGCCCTCAGTGTGGAAAGAATTTTGCATATAAAGAATCCTTTGGTTGCCACATGAGAACTCACACTGGAGAAACCCCCTTCAGCTGCAAATTGTGTGGGAAGAGCTTCTCGCATAAAGGAAATCTTAGCCATCACATGATAATTCACACTGGATATAAGCCTTTTAAATGTGATCAGTGTGGAAAGAGTTTCAGACACAAAGGATCGTTTGATTACCACTTAAGGTCTCACTTAAGAGCAAACTCTTTTACATGCCATCAATGTAGAAAGAATTTCGACAACAGAAAAGATCTTAAGAAGCATATACTAACTCACACCGGAGAGACACCTTTCATGTGCCATAACTGTGGAAAGAGTTTCACACTTAAAGGAAGCCTGAAGACTCACTTAAAAATTCACACTGGAGAGAAGCCTTTCACTTGCCATTACTGTAGCAAGACTTTCAGATTTAAAGGGAACCTCCAGACTCACACGAGACTTCACACTGGAGAGCGGCCTTTCACCTGCCTCAAGTGTGAGATGTGTTTTACATACCAAAGAGACCTGAAACGTCATCTGCAAAGTCATCCTGGAGAGAATCTGCAGAGTTCTACGCGTGACAAGAGGTTGAGAAAAAGGAACAATTTCAAAAATCCCCTGCCCATTTCATTGGGAGGAACGCGATTCAATTGCGATCAGTGTGATAAAAAATTTATTTTACCATCACACTTAAAGTTATACCTGAAAAGTCATGTGGATGTGAGACGTTATTGGTGTTCTTCATGTGGGAAAAGATTCAAATGGCTTGGTAATTTAAAATGGCACCAGAAATTACGTATCTGTGTCAAATTAAGGCTACGTTCACGCAACACCTGAATGTGGGCCAAACATGAACTTCTGACGTCAAAACGTCAAAATTGCATTATTTGACTGAACTTTAGTAAGAGAATGCACTGTTTAACGTCTTCTCAAAGACCATATGCATATGGCTTAAAGTTAGAGCTCTTTTGATGACACCTGCAAGCTGGTTCCAGTCGAACTGCTCCTACTAAAATGCTTTAACCCAATGATTTTCAAACATTTCCGTGAATTATCCCCAGCAATGTACATATTTTATGTCTCCCTATATCTGACACACCCACTTCAGGTCTTGCAGTCTCCACTAATGAGCGGATGAGTTGAATTGAATTATGAGTTGAATTATTTCGAAGCTTTTGACACAGTGCTTTACTCCGCAATCTGGTGGTCAATAAAAAATGTACTTAAACCAACTGTATCATTTAGATGTTTTGTAAATACAATACATTTTGAAAACTATGTTCTTCGTTTTTACTTGCATCAACCTTCTAAATAGAATGTTTAATACGCAATAAATAAATATTATTATTAACCATTGCACCATTTTTGTGTCTTCCTTACAAAAGATCACAAACAGCCACATTGTTAAAAAACATGAATGCTATAGTTGCATTTGTATGTATATTTTTCTCACCAGTGTGAGCTGTTGTCACTTGTCCACTGCTGCACCAACTCCCACTGTCATTTGGATTTTTTGTAGTAATAAAAATAAGTTGGTTCAGTAAAAGAACAGAGACTACAATTTAAAAACAACACAGCTGCTCAATGCAGCATGCCAGATGACAGTCGCATCACTGATAAGATTTAATTTATCCAGTGAGAAGTGAGTCGAGCTGATTGAAAGAAGAGTGGGGTGAGACAGTCAAGATGCAAAAAGCACCTGTTTGGCAATAATTTGGATTTTGAAAAGTCTGTTGGCATTTGCCGCTTATCTAAGGTGATTACAAAAAAAAAAAATTATATTTTTTTATTTGATTGGTTCCACATTGTTTGCTGATTTTAACTTTACTTTAACTTTTTTTTAATTTTTTTTTTATTTGACATCAAGGTGTATGCTGTGCTTCCAAGCTCTCTTACTCGTTTTGCTAATTAACGTTCTATGTTTCTTATTTATTTGGTTATATATTATACAGGTTTACTTATTTTCAGTTTTGTATACCTATTTAAACTATGTATGTTATTATTTTGTATAAGGCATAGCCATAGCATGGTGAATTTTTATTCATTTTTTAAATAAAAGTTCTATGTTTTATAAATAGGCTAAAGTGAGTTTGACATTGTATTTTGTTGTTCCATTCAAGCAATTGACACCGAACTGCTGCTAAATTGAAAATGAAAGTAAAATGCGCACAGCGCTTTTAAGCTATTTAAAAGTGAAGGAAAGCGAGGAAAAGAGGGAAAGCCCCGCCCCAGGCCCCAAAGGTGATTCACACGCCGATTAACTGATGGGAAAATGGTAGCCAGTGTATGATGAGCAGAGGAGTAACACAGGTTTTTTTTTGGCTCATTAAAGACCACATTCTGGGTCAGTTGTAGAGGCTTGATAGAACATGCAGGGAGTTCTGCCAAGGTAGCATTACAATAGTCCAGTCTGGAGAGAACAAGAGCTTGGACAAGAAGTTGTCTGGCTTGCTCTGATAGGAAGGGTCTAATCCTCTTAATGCTGTATAAGGCAAATCTGCAGGAAGGGGTCGTTGTAGCGATGTGATCTGTGAAGCTTAACTGATGATCCCTTACAAGTCCTAGGTTTTTGGCTGTCCTAGAAGGAGTTATGGTTGATGAACCCAGCTGTATAGAGCTGTTGTAATGAAACGATGGGTGAGCTGGAACCACAAGTAGTTCTGTCTCAGTTCGATTGAGCTGAAGGTGATGGTGCTTCATCCAGCTAGAAATGTGAGGAGCTACCATTAGATCATCTGGTTGGAATGAGAAGTAATGTTGAGAGTCATCAGCATAGCAGTGATAAGAAAAGCCATGCTTTGGAATGACAGAACCTAATGATGTCAAGTAGATGGAGAAGAGAAGTGGTCCAAGCACTGAGCTTTGAGGAAGTGAAGATGAGTACTAAGGATTTGAAAGCTGCTCTTGCCAGTCGCAGGGCTTTAGTAACCGAGAGCAGGACAGTCTCAGTTGTGTGGCCTCTTTTGAAGCCAGATTGGTTGCTGTCCAGGAGGTTGTTCTATACAAGAAACAGAGAGAGTTGGTTGAAAGTGTCTTTGCAATGAATGGAAGAAGGGATACCGGTCTGCAGTTTTCTAGAAGTGCTGGATTTAGAGATTGTTTTTTATGCAGTGGGTTTACCCGAGCCTGCTTAATTGCAGTGGGAAATGTAACAGTGTGAAGACAGGTGTTGATAATGTGAGTAAGCGAAGGTATGACTGAAGAAGAAATGGCCTGAAGGGAGAGAGTGGGGATAGGATCAAGTGGACAAGTAGTAAGATGATTGGAAAGGATAAGTTTGGAAACGGCCATCTCTGAGAGTGGATATGAGGAGGAGAGAGAGAATGTATATTAGTCATTATGAAGTTTGAGGTTAGAAGTGATGAGGAAGTGGTCTGAGGTGTGCAGTGGAGTAACTTAAGTATTGTCAGTGGACCAACAGCTTAACTCCTCCAGGAAGTTTCCCAGTTGACCTGGGGGATGATAAACAACTACAAAGTGGATTTTAAAAGGGTGTGTAATAGTTATTGCATGTGATTCAGATTAACTGTTGCCAGTAAGGGATGAAATCGACTGCCAAGTACAAAACCTATTCCAAAAAAGTTGGGACACTCTACAAATTGTTAATAAAAACAGAATGCAATGAAGTGGAAGTTTAAATTTCTAGATTTTATTCAGAATACAACATAGATGACATATCAAAGGTTTAAACTGAGAAAATGTATCATTTTTAGGGGAAAATAAGTTAATTTTAAATTTCATGGCATCAACACATCTAAAAAAAAGTTGGGACAAGGCCATGTTTAGCACTGTGTGGCATCCCCTCTTCTTTTTATAACAGTCTGCGAACGTCTGGGGACTGAGGAGACAAGTTGCTCAAGTTTAGGAATAGGAATGTTGTCCCATTCTTGTATAATACAGGCTTTTTAGCTGCTCAACTGTCTTAGGTCTTCTTTGTCGCATCTTCCTCTTTATGATGCACCAAATGTTTTCTATGGGTAAAAGATCTGGACTGCAGGCTGGCCATTTCAGTACCTGGATCCTTCTTCTACGCAGCCATGATGTTGTAATTGATGCAGTATGTGGTCTGGCATTGCCATGTTGGAAAATGAAATGTCTTCCCTGAAAGAGACGACGTCTGGATGGGAGCATATGTTGTTCTAGAACTTGGACATACCTTTCAGCATTGATGGTGTGTCTTTCCAGATGTGTAAGCTGCCCATGCCACACACACTCATGCAAACCCATACCATCAGAGATGCAGGCTTCTGAACTGAGCCCTGATAACAAGAACAACTTGGGTTGTTCTTGTCCCCTTTAGTCCATCCATAGAAACAGCTAAAAAAAAATAGGATCACAAATATATTATAAGCTAAAAATATAATTAACAAAAGAAAAACAACAACACTGCAATGTTTGTTTTTGTGACACTTTTATTTGCATTATATTTAGATCTGATTTAATTCATGTTTGTACAGGCGCCTCAAACACACAAACAAATAACATTAGTTCTAGTATTGCCAGTGAGCATGAGTGAAGCATAAAGCCATGTTTAGGCTACATAATGAACAATAGTTTAGCAACCAAATGTTACAAATATGGCAAAAATTTCAACATTTGAATTCTTGTGAGACAGGCAAGTGAGCCAATGCCATCTCAGTTTTGCTTGACATTTGTATGCTGTTTATAATGAATGTCACCAATGCCTAACTCGTGTGTTGAGAGTGCACCAGACAGCCAGCTGTTTAACCTCCAGTCTGTAAGCAGACTCGTCACCGTCCTGAATGAGGCCGATGAGTGTGGTGTCGTCTGCAAACTTGAGGAGCTTGACAGAGGGGTCCTTAGACGTCATTAGTGTAGGGAGAAGAGCAGTGGGGATCAAATGCGCTTTCTTATTCTTTAGCTTGGTTTAAACTAATTAATTTTACTTTGCTGGAATAGCAGCTATGCTAATTATGTGTCTATTTGTTTCTGAACAAGTCAGTCTATTTTTCGTTATCTGACTTGGCTCAGCGTTCATCTTCAGTTCTCTCTTCACAGCAGTTCAGTCAGTGTACTGTTTGAGTACATGAATTACTCCGGGATATTGGTTTGTTTGAACTCAGAGGGAGTGTCAGCCACATTAAACAAGTTAACAGCTTAAGTCATCTGTGGATTAATACGTATTAGAGATGCGAACCATTTAAAACGATTCAGTTCGATTTGGTGAACTGAATGATTCGTTCGTGAACCGGATATCCAGACTGCTTTGATTTGAACTCACTCTCACACAGACACGGAAGAGAAGACAATGCTGAATAATGTCGTAGTTTTTGCTATTTTTTGACCAAAATGTATTTTCGCTGCTTCAAAATATTCTAACTGACCCTCTGATGTCACATTGACTACTTTGATGATGTTTTTCTTACCTTTCTGGACATGGACAGTATACCGTACACACAGCTTCAATGGAGGGGCTGAGAGCTCTCGGACTAAATCTAAAATATCTTAAACTGTGTTCCGAAGATAAACAGAGGTTTTACGGGTTTGAATGTGATGATTTGGGGTGCAATGTCATCTGCTGGTGTTGGTCCATTGTGCTTTTTGAAAACCAAAGTCATTGCATCCATTCACAAAGAAATTTGATGAATGGATCATTTCCTGCTTCCTTCTACTGCCCAGCTTTTTGAAGATGTTGATTTTCATTTATTTTGGTCTTATTAAGTCCAAAGACCTAAACTACTTCAGTCTGTGTGCCTTGTATTTATTTAATACATGAGTTTTTATTAAACAATCAAATAAATGAGGGATTCCTTTATTCAATTGCAATTAGAGGCTATCTACTGCAACTGCTTGGTATTTATAACCATAGCAAAAAAATAAAATTAAGATCAGGTGTGGCCACGTGAGTTAATAAACAGTTTCCAGGTAAAGCAATCAAGTAAAGGATGCAAATTAAATACATGGCAAAATGATTAAGAAGCATAACCTATTCAGACATGTATCTAATAGTAGACACATTTGAAATGTCATGTGAACAGCCTCACAAAAATATACTGTATATTTAAGCAAAAAACAGACTTGACCACATTCACCTGTGTCGAGAACGCAGCCTTAATTTCACACAGATCCGTATTTTCTGGTGCCATTTTAAATTGCCAAGCCATTTAAAACCCTGTCCACACAAAGAACACTGATAACGTCTCACAGATGCATGACTTTTCATGTGTATATGCAAGTGTGATAGTGAAAGAAATTTTTTATTACACTGATCACAATTAAACCGCCTTTCTCCAGAGTGAATGCGCTGGTGATTTTGAAAATGGCTGCTTTTTGTAAATGTCTTGTTACATGCAGGACACTGTAATTTTTTTACAGATTGAGTTTGTGAATGACGTCTTGGGTCTCTTTGACATGAAAAACTCATCTCTCCAGCATGAACTCTCATGTGAGTCTTAAGGTTTCCTTTAAACATGAAACACTTTCCACAGCGATGGCATGTGAAAGGCTTCTCTCCACTGTGAATTTTCATGTGAGCCTTAAAGCTCACATTATGTCTGAAACTTTTTCCACACTGATGGCACGTGAAAGGTTTCTCTCCAGTGTGAATTCGCAGGTGAGTCTTGAGGCTCACTTTATGACTGAAACTTTTGCCACACTGAGGGCACGTAAAAGGCTTCTCTCCAGTGTGAATTCTCATATGAGTCGTTAGGTTTCCTTTATGTGTAAAACTCTTTCCACACTGATGGCACATCAAAGGGTTTTCTGCAGCGTGAATTAAGACATGCCTCTTAAGGTGTTTTTGGTCTGTAAAACTCTTTCCACACTGATGACACACAAAGCTGATCTCTCTCGAGTGAATCCTCATGTGGTAATTAAGGCTTTCTTTACGTGTGAAACTTTTTCCACACTCAACACATATAAATGGCTTCTCTCCAGTGTGAACTCTCATGTGAGTCTTTAGATTTCCATTGTGTGAGAAGGTTTTATCACACAGTTTGCAGGTGTAAGGGCTCTCTCCAGTGTGACTCCTCATGTGGGAATCAAGTGTTGCTTTATATGTGAAACACCTTCCACACTGAAGGCATGTGTAAGGCTTCTCTCCGGTGTGAATTCTCATGTGAGACTTAAGGGATTTTTTAAATTGGAAAATCCTTTCACACTGATGACATTTGAAAGGTTTCTCTCCAGAGTGAATGGTTTCATGGCTGTTTAGACGCTCTAGATTTGTAAAACTCAATCCACACTGTTGACATATAAAACAGTCCTCTCTTGAGTGAATCTTCATGTGGCAGTTAAGGGTTACTTTACATCTGAAACTCTTTCCACACTGATCACATGTGAATGGCTTTTCTCCAGTGTGAATTCGCATGTGAGTGCTGAGGCTTATACTATGTCTAAAACTCTTTCCACACTGATGGCACATAAAAGGCTTCTCTCCGGTGTGAATTTTTATGTGATTCTTGAGACTTACATTATTTCTAAAACTTTTTCCACAATGATGGCACATGAAAGGCTTCTCTCCAGTGTGAATTTTCATGTGATACATTATGTTTAGTTCTGCTTTAAAGCTTTTTCCACACAGTTGACAGGAGTAGGGCTTCTCTCCAGTGTGAATTCTCATGTGCCTGTTAAGGGTTCCTTTTTGAGTGAAACGTTTTCCACAGTCTTGGCAGGTGAAAGGTTTCTCTCCAGTGTGAATTCTCATGTGCCTTTTAAGGCTTCCTTTTTCAGTAAAACCTTTTCCACACTGCTGGCAGGTGAAAGGGCTCTCACCATTGTGAATTCTCATGTGGTCTTTAAGGTTTTCGTGCTTACTGAAACTCTTTCCGCACTGAAAGCAGCTGAAATAACTTACCCCTGACTTTTGTGTTCTGTTTTGTGAGGAAATCTTTTCAGTTTTCGTGCAACTAAAAGATTTTTCTCCAGTTATGTAAACATGTTTCTCATTCTGATATTTCTCTTCCATTTCATTTGGTACTTCACTCTCCTTCTTCAGTGACATCCGGTCTGAGGAGAAAAGAGAAAAGACATTGGACTCGCGTCTCGCACAAGAGAGACAATTGTTTCGAAAGACATGTAAAATTATGGTGGGTTCAATTTTTTAAAAAAACATATCTTGAGACTTTATGGTGGGTTTTTCCCCATCCCACTGCCTCTCATGTTTAGATGAAAAATGTACTCTGTGTAATTGGCTTTCACCCCTTTGTATTAAACTATGCATGCACAAATTATGCTGTTTTGTTTATAGTTCTTTAAGATACTTAATAATAATTAGTTTATAAACATTATTTTATGCACTTTTTGTGTCATATTTTCTTATACTTTGAATAAACATGTATTAGTAATATTTTGCCCAATGCACCCTCTTGTGGCCTCAGAAGAGAACTCAAAAGCTTCCCTTCACCCTAACTGAAATTATGCTTTTTAAATTCAAATATAATTTGAATTTTGATGATATTTATTTGCAAATTCGAATTTAGTTTTTCAGCCATTTTGACAGTATACCATACATACATTTTCAGAATTTTCATTCCTATACATTCCTAATTTTTAGACATACTAAAGCACAGAATTTGCTAACAATAAAACATAAGGGCCCTAAACATGTCATTTTTTGTTAACCTTTTAATAAATGTATGTTGATTTGTATAAGTTTTATTATTTTAATTAATTAGACATTTTTGGTTAATACAATAGAATTTAACCATTAAAAAAATTAGTTCAGAAAAATTTAAGGTGGGGTAAGCGATTTCTGGTAGCCAATGTTGACATTTGAAATCACCAAAACAAAACACGCCCCTAACCTAAAAGAGCCTCCGCCCCAAACATGTGTGCAACCCAGGCAACGAATAGTTCTGTAAAACAGAGCAAAACCACTTTTACACTGTGTCTACACTGAACACAAGCGGCACGGCACAACAAAATACTATGGAACTCATAATCAGTGATGCTATCTACACAATCGATATATATATACACTATATCTATGGTCTACACTGGATGCTGTGTGGTACGATACGACAAATCCACAACAGAAAACTGCTGCGGTGTTCTATTTATGACATATTGACACACATTTCAAATGATTTTCAACGGTCGCTTTGTCACGTCCAGGTACTATACAGACTTCAGCTGTTGCAGCGCAGACACGTTGTTACTCACTTATCGAGAAGAAACGAAGCAACCTCTGCGTCCAGTTTTTTTTTTATCCTTAATCTCTATCTTTCTGTCGATCGGCTCGGCTAATCTCCAACCTGTGCACTGAACGCTCTCTCCTCCACATCATAGGTAGACACACCCCTTACTGCTGATTGGCTACCAGTTTGCTTTGCTACTCCGCCCGAATCAGTTATCTAAAGTGTTTTAAAAAATAGTTTACCCCACCTTAAAAAAAAGTAATCTGGAAAAAAAAAAAAGCAAAAATAAAAACAATATGGGAAAGAATAAAATGGATATCATAGGGCACTACTTGTAGAGTTAGGGTTAGAATAAGTTGACGTACTTACAAAGTTACTTATAATTAGAAGAATGCCTGTTGGGAGACAGACAATACAGAGAGTTAGATATTAAGCAGAGAGTCTACGAACACTCCGATGAGAGTTGGTTTACATGAAACGAAAACATCACTTATTTTCAACAGAATGTTCAAAAGGGACCATGCTCTGACCCTATGAATTTCAAGATACTCAATATTGTTAGCTTCTATGTTCTTTTCTTAATTCATGAAGAGTTTATAAAGTGAATTGTTATATATTTTATAGTAGCTGTATAATATTTTGGTATTTTGTACATGCAATTTAAGATTGACTAGTCCCCAAATAAGAAACTCTGGTTTAAAAAAATAAAATAAAAATTTTCCCACATATAATTATGATTTTGTGATCTGCACCAGCAGCCTTGTGGTCAGAGAGCCAACATGCAGCCCTGTTGTGTTTTGGGTTTGAAGCCCGGCCCATGGACCTTTCTCTATCCCCCTAAAAATTAAGCTTTTTTTTATTTATTATGGTTTTGTGGTGCACGTAGGTGTTTAATTTTAAATACAATCTTTCTTACATGACTTTAACGCACCATTATTTTAAGCTGTTTACAAGAACACCATGATGGTAAATATATAACACCTGCGGTGTATGACACAGTGGGAGAATGAAATTAAAAAGTGGCCAGCAATAACTTTTTTAATATTTTTGTCGCTCGTAGTAGATGGGTCTTCAAGGCGAATTATAAAAGCACTGATAACTTTTTATTTTGGATGCAATTATTAATTTTACAAGTACTATTCAGAATGTTTTCTATTTGTTCCCTGAATTTAAAAAAAAAAACCTAGCATTGACCTAGCATTGCTAAACTATCATTTTCAGTGGGGGGAAAACTTTAAACAAACTGCATTTTGCCATTTTAATTGTGTGTTTGTGTGTGTGTGCATATAAGGAGAAAGAAGTAATATAAGATATTTAAAAAATATTTGTGTAAAAACTGTTTATTTAATGTTACAGTAACACTGAATAATTCCAAACAACTACACAATGTATCCAAAATTACTACACCATTCTAAATGACATGTAGACTCATGTGCTCCTCCTCATAGCATTCAGCAAGATCTCAACTTCAGCTTCATCATGGTCATCAGAATTTGATCCAAGATTTTTTATTTGTCACATATACGATTATATAGATCATATATAACCAGTAGTGAAATGTGAGTCAGGTCTGCTCCATGGAGAGTGCAATTATTGAAGAATACAACATAGATGAAATATACATAAATATAGGAAGGAAAAAATGAAATAAACAATTAAAATATAAAAAGATGTATACTGTAGAATTAAATATAGAATAGAAAATAATGTGCATGAAAATAAACCATTAAGATACACAGGAATGTAGTACAAGAGGCAAATGTTCAAACAATTCATTCAACAATTCCATTATGCGCATCTTAAAATCGGAAGAGTAGATTTTAACAGTGTAGGGTAAAGAGCTAGTGACACTCTTGAGAATGGCGAGGGCTAAGGGATCTTCAGGGAACTGTATTGCCTTGTGTAACATTATTTTATCCCCTGAGGCATAAGTGTGGTCTGTCAATGGCTGGACTTCAGGCATCACTGTACTGAAGGGTGGCTGGTCTCATGGTCACCTTGCTCATCATCTGCAAAACACAACACTGAAGTCAGTCAGATGCTCAGGAGAAACTGATCAATTCTCCACCCCCTATTTACAAAAACTAGCAAAGTATTTTGTACATGGCACCATGGTGTTCCAGTCACAGTACATTGGTGCTTTATTTCAATACATTCAATACCTAAGTAAGTTACAGAATTTTAATTTTAGCTATCCCTCTATGCACTTTTTTTGTCACAGTTTTCTACTGTAGTCAACAACTTCGGCTTAGCACTAAATATTATTCATGCCCAATAGGAGTGTCTTTGGTAAATAAATAGTTTAAACAATGTCTTTTGTTAGTGCATGTAACTTAACAAAAGCTGTAACGTACCTTACGTCGCCTCTGGGTCTTCACTGGAGCATCGTTTCTCATCTAATGGATGATTTTCCGTGGGTCTGCCATCAGCAAATTGGAAAGTGCAAACGTATGGAAATTTCGGTGATTTTTTTTAAGTTTAAGGCTTTCACATTCAGCTCTGGTGCGTGGATTATAATCAATACAAATGTCTTGCAGGCATTTTTTACTCTTGAACCAGCTATTATGACACCCCTTAACTACACGAAGTACGCCAGTCTTTCTGTGGTCCATTTTACAAGTAAACTAGCCTGTAAAATCAACACAGTGACCACGAAACTACTGAATCACAATACATCTACTATTAGCGGAGCTGCTTTACAGGGAATCTTACACATTATAGTTCGAAAATGGCGGCACTCGCACTTATGTGGAAAATCGTGGGTTATACTTTGACATGTCAGTAATACAACCACAACAATAGGTGGCACCAAATACACATAAAACCAGTGTGCCATGAAAAACAAAGTAATGCGTGTTGTAAAGATCGCCAGTGAAAACAAAAGAAAAGCTTACGGCGGCACGAGTCGTGACCGTCATGTTAGCGTGATGGGAACAAAACTTCCTCTGTAAGGGATTTTAAAACAGTACCCAGATTTGAAAACTACAATAAGATTTCACTTCTACTGTGAAAATTTGTTTGGTAGGCTCCTATGAGATGGATACACTAAATGCTATAGGCCAATAATTCAGATGGGCTACCTGTTATATTTACAGTATATCTAAAAGTGTACATTTTTAAATGTGAACTTTGGTACATTTTACCAGTATTTACCATACTTTCAAAACAAAAATTTTAATAGGAAAAATATGCAATATGAAAGTAATTTAAGAAAAAAAAAAAGCTATATACATACATACATATATATAGAAATATATATATATCTTTTTTTTTTTTTTTTTTTAAGTAATACAAGATTTGGTTTTCAATAAGGCTTTTTTCAAAAGGTACATCTGAAAAAAGGAGGGTCGTCTTTATATTCAGGTCAATATGGTATATTATATATAATTATATTATAATAATAATAATTTAACTCGAAGTATAGGCCAGGGGTAGGCAAGTTCGGTCCTGGAGAGTCACAGTCCTGCAGAGTTCAGCTCCAACCCTGAAAAAAATCACTCACTTGCCTGCAGCTTTACTTTTGAAGCTTACCTTTAGCTTTACTTTTTACATTTGAAGCTGAAATCTGCAGGACCAAAGTATATTAATAGTATATACGCTATAAGCAAAATGTATAACTCGAAGGCAAATATAATACATTTCTATTGAAGTCAACATTTGAATGAGTTAATCTTTGAGAATAAAAACCAACCTGTTTGTTCCTCAGTATCTTCTTGTTTCACCCTGACTGCTTCTTCAATCCTAATGTCTTCACTCTCCTCTTTAATTAACGCCATCTTTATAATAGTGCGTGTATCACATGGATCTCTGCTGCTTCCTCAAGAGTTTTTCTGTGTGTTTGAATACACCGTCATGTTAAATATGAGAATAATTAACAGAATTTGTTTTTGTTTTTTTATAATAATCTAAACTAAATATTTTATGTGTATGAATTAGCTCTCTAGTTAAGTAGTCAATGCACTGGAAAGACTCAAAAGTCTAAAGTGGAATAATAATAAAGCGGGGAAATCATTTTGGCAAGCAATTAACTCAATTGAACAGAAAATTTCTGCTCCACCCTTTAGTACTTGAATTTGTGCTTTGAATTCACAAATAAAAGAAGCAAAATGAGACAACATTTTTTCTTTTATCATGGTTTTGCAGGTCTTATAACGGTTTTAATACACCTTTCCACAATTTAAGACATTAAAAGGTCATAAACCAGAGCAGAATTAATTAAATTCACAGTCATGGCATTAGAGGTTTCATTCACTGCAAAATTACTTCCTCTGTATTTTTGCTTCAGGATAATCAGGATGGGATCAAGGTAATAAAATTAAGCACGTTTTTGCTTAAAACAAGAACATATATCGGTCAAATTAGTAAAAAAAAAAATCCTGTTTTTCCCTTTTAATTAAGTTTATGAATCTTAGCCCATTGGCAGATATCTGTTCTTGTTTTAATCAAACTAATTAATTAAGTTAAGTTTAACAGAAAACACGACTTTTATCATTTTGCTTATGTCATCTTATATTATTTAATCAAATAGTAATAGAGTTCGGTTGAAAGTGGTATTAAAAAATACATTAGTTCAATAAACTCATTGTATGCTCCCTAGACATTTACATTAAGAAAATATGCATTTAATGTTCCCTCAGTCTATTCATTTATTTCGGTTTAGTTTAAGAAATAAACTAAGGAAGCAGGGTTTAAGCAATACAATCTGAAAAGGTGTCTTTTAAAAAAGACTTGTTCTACATTCACCTTCATAAAACCTGCAGAACTGGATGCGCTTTGTAGCGCAGATTAAATGTTAATTAATGTTACATATAACAATAATACACTAATTGATTAAAAAAAAAGTCAATTTTACAGTTCTTCTAAAACTATGATTTTGTCTGAAAGTTATCGATGTAAACACTCTTAAATGCTTATAAACACAAACCGTTCTTCTTTAGCGGAGTCAGAGACGCAGCAGCGCGACGCGGCTTTATGATGTCATATAGCCACACCAAAATAAAAGTCCCGTTCACACGCTCAGACTACATGGAAACAAAAAATAAGTATTCAGATTGTGATTTGATTTATTCCAGCGACGTACTGAAAATTAGGGATTTAATTAAAACTTTCACTTTCACATTAGCCTACAAAAACTATAAAAACATTTTTTTTCATCGTGCTGTTTCTTTCAACTGTCTACTAATAAAATTATAATAGAACAAAAATCTAATACAAATAGATTAATTGTCCACAATTGGAATTTAAATATTACACATCTCTATTTTTCCAGTTCTACCCATATCATGTGGAGTTAAAATACTGTATATATTTTAAACTAAACTATTAATTCATTATAATCATTTATCATTTTATTACTCTATTTAATTATATAATCGTTTATATTTATCATAGTCATTTATATACCCATTTCATTGTTTCATTTATTGATTAGTCAGTTATATTCTATTATATTATAGTTGTTTTATACTATTTTCCATTGTTGTTTTGTCTTATGACTGTTTCACTAGCTGTTTGTCTTATAAACTCAAGGTTTACGAGATGCTATTTTGAAGATGTTTTGTAACGTGTAATCATTAAGATGTAATCATTATCATTCCTTTTTACATGAACAATCCTGAAAGCACTGACGGTTATCAGTACTTCCACCATGTTAAAGTCGGTCATGTTTTTGTTAAACAAGATGGGACACAATGTCAGGTGAAATACAAACAGCTGGAGGATGCTAATGTGTGGCTAGACCAGGGTGAACTTGCAGCCACGCAGATGCAATTCTTTGGAAGGTAAAAAGTAAAACCTGCTGTCAGAGAGTGAATTTGTCTCTCATTCCACCCTTCTGCCGTTTTTGTTTGGATATTCAAAAAACATTTTTTCAATGAGTTTTGTATCAGTTTGCAACTCCTGATATACAATTTGTGGAGGCCTGAGGGTGTGTCCTAACCATACCTGATTTGGAGCCTGCCCAAATAGAAATATGAACTCAGCACAGCTCCTTGAGATTAAGACTTGCAGAGTTTCTTGGTCGGCCAAATAGTGACACTAGAAGCTTAAGTGATGGGAAGTATCTCATCCTTCACAGTGGGTGAAGTGGACACTACTTCCAGGTGGGTGAAATTGTTTTTCTTTTTAATACATAAACTACTGCAACAGTTATTTCTGAACCATCATTAAAACAAAATGTACATTTATTCTTAAGTTAACAATTTTGTGCCTGGGGCTGCAGAGCTGCGAGCTGGTTATCTGGACATCAGCTGTGCACCTGAAGTTGGACATTTACACACATGAAACGCCTCCAGAATTTTTTTTTTTTCACAAACACTTCCTAGGTTAGTGGATGATTTTGTTACAAAGAAGGTGAAGCTCTGCCCCAAATGCCTGAATCTTCTGAAAATATATATATATATTGTGACACGTGTCCCGAGCTCTCGTCAGCATCACCCTGGAAACAAAGCGGGCACACCTGCACCTGCTCATCACAGGCTGAATGTCCACACCTGCACCCCATCAAACTCTGGCTTCATAAGCCTCACCGACAAACACAGAGGTGAGAGATATTTCCAAAGAGTCGGCTAACCGGTTTCTGTTATTTCCCCAGACAGCAGTGTGTGACCGCCAGCTAGAGTCCTGCACGGGTTAGGGGTCCATGGGTGACCCGCAAATTTGGCTGAAACGGGTGTAAAATATTCAACCGTGTCGGGTGCGGGTCGGATCGGACACAGGGGAAACATAGTTCTAAACATGGGTTCAAAACAGTCATGTGCAAACGTAAAAATAGGCCTACGTTCAACTTTAAAAGAAAAAAAAAAATCACAATGACTGCACGAGTCATTAGTTAACAGATCCCGTCCTCGGGCCGGGTCGGGTCAGGCCCTTGATAAAGCATGTCACGTGTCATGCCTGGCGTCTCGTCCACTCGCAGTCTCGCATGCGTGACGCATCACACCTGCTGTGCGCACTGTAGCCTACTATTCAGTAGATTAAGTGCAACATGGAGCTTGAAGAAGCAAAGAAAAAAAAAAACAGGAGAATTAACTTTGAGCAAGTTTGGAGGAAAATCGGAGGTATGGAAACATTTTAAACTAGTCGTGGGGAGTGACAACATATGTGTTGGCTTTGTCTCGTGCATTAAATATATATATATATATATATATATATATATATATATATATATATATATATATATATATATATAAATATATTTTATATTATATATATATATTATATATATATATTTTATATTATATATATATATTTTATATTATATATATATATTTTATATTATATATATATATATATATATATATATATATTAGCTCCCCTTAGCACAGCAGCACCTGTGGCGCCGCCCCTGGTTATAACGGCCCATATGTTAAAAATAGTCGGGTTTAAATCGGGCTCGGGCTCATAATTACAGTGAACGTGTTGGGCTGGGCCGGGCTCGGACACAACGTGCTCGGGTAGGGTCGGGCTTGATTTGTTGGGCCCGATCTAAGCTCTAATATATATATATATATATAAGCAAGCCTATTTCAAAATTTGTGTAAAAAAATATCGCGCATACAGCTCATAACTAACGCGATTGTTATAAAGGTGTTTAAACAACAATTTGACAATTGGAATATCAGATGAATGTGGGCCTAATCTAGGTTGTTTTTCAGTCCACATGCATTTTATATTTAATATGAGGGAAATAGACATGCATGCGTGACACAAAAAATATTTAACTTTTAGGTAGCAAAATATTTTTTTGTAATTCTGTCAATTACACTAAGGTTATTACATTGTCTGCTATATATTTGCTTCTTATTTATTAAATACGCGCAATTGATTGATTAAAACATTGATCAAAATTAAGATAATGTATAAAAAACCTTTTAAAAGGAGTTTTCCATAAATAACTTCTGTATGACATGGCAATAAAATTAGAAAAAAGTGTGTCTAATGTGATTGGCTTAACCGATTTGATTTTGGGTGCGGGACGGATGTCGGTTCTATTTTAAGCGGGTCGGGTCAGGTGCGCACCCGCGGATTTAAACCCCATATATATATATATATATATATATATATATATATACACACACACACACAATTTTAGATAAATTGTAACAAAAAAACACTAATGAATTAGTGTTTATTTTTTTTAATTACATTTCTGCTGGTTGTCGGAAGGTTTTTCAGATTTCTTGAATACAAGTATATTCAGCTCTTTACCTGCTAAGTGTTATGTATCAGAGATAAGAGGTTCTGTAAGTGTAGCTGTACCTCATTGCAGTTTTTGAAATGTGAAATTAATAATTCACTTGGAATATCTCTAGGAATTACAACTTTTCTTGAGAAAGTGCTTTGAAAGTTTGTGAACGCTGAACTCTGAAGCCTTCAGATTGTGTCACCCCAAAGTCACATGATCAGTACTGCTTCCCAGCTAGCCGTACCATTCAAAATCATGTGCATTTGGCTTTAGTGGAAGGAAAGTACTCTGGTCTTGAGCAGCTTAATTTGGAAGTTGAAGAAATGGATCCTGCATCCTTTTTTTTCAGAAAATGCTCTGAGGCCAAAATCATAGACATTAAAAACTCATCCCAAGATGTTGACTGTGTCAGTAGAAGATGAGGAGCCTACCATGCAGAACATATTTTTATTTGTACATCAGTCCCAAGAACAGCAGAAACGATATGGAGACATGGTTCACCTGGATGCCACATACCTTGCCTTGCCACTTTTTTTGTAGTTGTCAGAACAAATCTGCTGCAGAGTTCATCTGTGAAAATGAGTCCACCATTGCAATCTCTGAGCCTTTGTCCTTGATAAAGAAAAAAAAAATGGAATGATGCCTTGAATCCAAAATATTTCATGACTGATTACTGCCAACAAGAATACCAGGCAATTACCTGAAGATTTCGGGTACTAAAACAGTATCATCTTTAGTTGAAATGATAATTACTGAATTCATACCTGAGCAGCTCCTCTCATACGCTAAACTTAATTACACGTACAGCAGTGAACACAAGGTCTACAGTGATGAGTTCATTTGGGACCGTCCAAGAAGCTTTGTGCAACACTGCCGGAAAAGCATAGAGTCAGCTGCTTATTATACCACCCAAAATCTTTAATAACAGAGCAAGGGTGTATATGAACAGTCATGCGACTGGTACTATGTATACCTTGGAGACAAAGACCATTTTCCATCATGTGAATGCAGATCTTTTAAATAATCTTTTTTACCCTGCAAGCATTTGTTTTTGGCACTTTGCTATTTTCAAACACACTGAAAGCTCATGGTACTCCTTGTGCCCAGATTACATCAACAATTTATATGTCACTCTTGACTCAGATGTGGTATCAAGTCAGAAACACATGCAGATAAAAGAAGTGATTGACAAGAGCAAGACTGTGTATCCTCTGGCCAAAGACGGTCTTGACATTCAATGCTTGATCATGGATGTGGAGGCAAATGGAGTTTCCACTGCACAGTGTTCTACAAGAGAAATTAAAAATTCTCCTGGATCTGTTATACCTATGCACTGATCTTGAATTGTTGTGAAATGTGACTGCAGTCACTGATGAACTTGCAGGAAAGATTAACTGCTCTGTTCCAAAGGAAGATGCTCTACCACTTTTAAGCAAAATAGATGATGTGAAGCTGAAACTTTGTGTACTTCCAACTTAGAAAAGAAAACGTTGAGAGCAAAAAGAAGAAAAATTGAGAAAAGAAACAGTGGTAAGATCATTGAGGGTAGAATTGTTGTCTGCGTCCAATTTAAAACACGTCATTCATTGCAGCTATTATATGTTGCAGGTGTAACCCCTTTCTCCCAGGTTTACCTGCGCAGCACCTACTTGCTGGCCTCCATTACACTCACACCACTAAACCTCACTCCCACCCGGGTCATGGCACCAATGTAACCCCTCTCTCTCGGGTCCTCACTGCCCCACCTCGCACTCGCTTCGAGTGGGCCTTGAACCCGGGTCTCCGGCATGGGAGGCGGACGCACTAACAAGGAACCTAAATGATTGCAGCCACTAGCGCATCTCTTGAGATCAGGGAGTGAGGTTTACCTGCACAGCACCTACTTGCTGGCCTTCATTACACTCACCCCCCTAAACCTCGCTTCCACCCGGGTCACGGCACCAATTTAACCCCTCTCTCTCGGGTCCTCACTGCCTCACCTCGCACTTGCTCCAAATGGTTCTTGAACACGGGTCTCCGGCATTGGAGGTGGACGCACTAACAAGGAACCTAAATGACTGCAATAGTTTTGCAAGGTGAGTAGTAGGTAAAAGTTATAAACTGATTATACTGTAACTATGGGAATGTAAGTAATTTAGGTGTTCCTGTATGCGATATTTATAATGTGGTATTATTTGACAGAGGCTGAGACACTTCTGGCAGAGCTGAACAAGCATGATAGTGTTGAGGTGGACAGTGGAGGTAGATTGTCTGAAACATCCTCACTGGTTAAATGTTAAGGTAGAATTAGGTGTCATAAGCTTATTAAAATCTTCTAAACTAAGATTCATTTCTGTTTGTCACAGTTGATGAATGCTTATTTAGACACTTTTTAAGCTTGAAAACAACACCAAAACCAACGTTGGATACCACTGTTTCAATATTTCTACCTACATGCCTCTACTTTGGGAGTGTGACAGATTTGACTCTTGGATGTTTGAAAAGGTGATTATAACTATTGAAAATCTTTATGTTTATGTTTTACACATTAGCACTGGTAGTAGTAACTAGTTTGTAAGCTGAACTTAGAAGCAATATGTATTCCTTTTCGTTAGCTTTTGGAAAAAAGAAAATTGATTACTCATGTTATTATAAAGCATATATTTAGCCACTCACTCACTGCCTACTATATTTTTAATAATAATATGTGAAACAGTATACAATAAGCACAAAATGTTTCAGAGTAGTTTGCTACAGTGTTGTCACATGACAAATACTGAACCTTAATTCAGCACAGCTGTCGAGATTGTTACCTTACAAATAAATTTTGCTAAGCATTTTTTTTAAACAAAGGATTGCTATATCGCCCAATTGAACTCATTTAATAATTAATTAACTTTACATATTGAACAGCTGAACACATTTTTTCTTTTTGCAGTTACATTGAGTGGAAAAAGTAATGTATTCTAGTTACACTAAATGTAAATAATGATAAATTGTGTTTACACTAAAATGGCAGTATTTTCTTTAGCAATAGGCTAAGTGTAAATGGTAGTTAGGTGGCAGATATTTATACTTCAGTACTGTAGTACATTAAAAAACAGTATGCAACAACATTGAGTGTAAATTATCATATTTACTAAATATCAATAAATGGATGCTGCCTTATTATGACAATAAAGTCCTAAATACACCTATCACGAACCATAGCCAATAACACTGTATGGAGGGTTTTATTTCTCATTTTCAAATATTTCCTTTGTTTTTATTGAAAATTAATGCATTTCCGATCTGATATGTGGTGGGAAAAGGAGAAGAACGAGTTCAGCAAAAGATGGATTCGAACATGGGTTGATTGCATAAATTACTTCGGGTTTAACTCGATATGCCGCTGATACTACATATTTTCAGGCATCTTTTGCAGTGCTGTAAACTCTGCCTACAAATTGGGCTACTTGCACTTGGAGTAATAATTCTATTGCATAATTGCATATTGTTATTTAGATCTTATCTTAAACGGATAGTTCACCCAAAAATGAAAATTCATTGATTACTTACCCTCGTGTTATTCCAAACCCGTCAGACCTTCGTTCATCTTCAGAACACAAAGATATTTTTAATGAAATTCGAGAGCTTTCTGACCCTCCATAGACAGCAAGGTCCTACATGCTACCACAGCCAAGGTCCAGAAACGTAATAAGCACATCATTTAAATAGCTTTGACAACGATTTTTGTGTGCAAAGACACAAAAATAATGACTTTTAAACAAAAATAATGACTTTATTCAATGATTTCTTCTCTACTGGGAGATTCTGCCATCATTATCGAAAGTAACACAAGGCTTGGTGCGGTGCTGCTGACTAGAAAAGCTACCTGAAAAACTATGCTCAAGTGCACAGAGGACAAAAGCTGCTTTAAACGCAAAGGATGGTCACCAAATGCTAATTTAATTAAGTTAATAGAAGTTAAACTGATAAAGAAAATCTATTTATGACATTATTTTGACAGCATACTCATTTTACAGCATTTTTACCCAAGGGCCAAAAACTTTTCACAGTACTGTAGTTTGTTCTGTTTCTTCATGTCATTCCAGACAGACTGGATGATAGTGAGATCAGATCACTGTGTGGAGCACTGGCTTGTTGTAAGCAAAAATCTCACTAGATTATTACAATTAATGGCAAAATGTATGTTTGGAAATGTAAACTGATATTTTCTACTGACACTCTACAGCAAAAGATATCTGATTTAAAACAATTTTTTTAGCTGGTGAAAATGCTAGTGTTCTAATAATTTTGGCCACCACTTTCTCTCTCTCTCTCTCTCTCTCTGTGTGTGTGTGTATCCATTAAGAAGAGGCCATTTCATTCTTACCTTTATATTCCAAGAAAAGTCAATTCATGAAAAACTGGCTAGTAAGGTCTGGAAGGTGTGCATTACAGCAATTATGTAAACAGGTCCTGTGCTGTGTTCATCCAATCATGTGTTTGGCTTGAAGCGACTTAACAAAAACCGGTCAGTTATTGACATCAAAGTACCATGACAGCTATAGATAGCAGATGGTTCTGTATGCTTTCGAATCTCTCTCACTTTACTTTGATGTCACAAACCGATTGAAATGACAGGTTAGGAATACCCAGGATGAATTGTTAACCATAGTTAAAGTATGAGCAGTGTGAAATAAGAAAAAACTGGATTCCCTTTACCCAGGGTTTAGAATGACCCATTTTCACCTTTTCTTTTTACTACATAAATGGACATCTTTTATGTGGCATTAATTATTTTTAATTTATCTGTCCAGAATGCTCTTGCCCTAACCAGAACCATCAATCCCAGACAACTGACACAATGCCAAGCAGTGGCAATGAGGAAGTTTGTGTACCACAAACTGAAGCAACATTCCTCAGTTCCAACTGTAGAGTATTTTTCCAGTGTTTTGGTTTGAGACACAAGTGAGTGCATGTTTCACATTTTTGCGAAAGATTAATAAATGGCTCTTTAAGGTAACATACTTGATTTTGAGTGATTTCTATTTTAAACAAAACTGCTTCCTTAAACTTCTCAAAAATATGTTGATAAAAAGCTTAAAAGATTTGTACAGTGGAGAATCCAAATTATAGAAAAACCAACAAATGTCTAAAATTTTAAGGTCACTGCTTAGTCCTATTTGAAGTTATCTTTACAGGATTAGAAGGGCAGTTTTAAGCATATTTCATAAATTAACTTTATTCTGAAGCGAGGTATAAAAAGCTTAAGAGACATTTGAAAAATGACTGATCAAAATTAATCTGGCACTAATTATATGACAAAACCTATTTAACAGGCAGCATTCCTCTAATTTTCACTGAGATTGCAAGACGGCTTTCTCAAAGGTGACTCAAATGCTGCGACAGCAGGTTGTCCAAACGAAGGCCAAAGAAAAATTGGTCATTTAAAATTTGTGATTTCTCAAATATTGTAGGTTCAAGTCCCCAAAAGGCTTGTCATCCACGTAAGTCAAATGCAGGATAATGCGAGACTCTTAATATGCAATTGGTTCCACACTTCAGCTGGAATTGCTCACCAGTCCAGCGCTGAACAGGGTGAGGATCTGTCTCTGCGTACATATAATATGTAGAAAGTAAAAAAAAATAACAATTGAAATTGGTATCTTTACTGTCACTATTGATCACTTCAATGTATCCTTGCTGAATAAAAGTTAATAAAAATAAAAACTTACTGACCCCATACTTTTGAAATTTAATTTCTATAGTTACAGAAGCTTTCTATTCAAATAAATAATGTTCTTTTAAACTTTTTATACATCTGTGTATCAGAAATATTTGTTGAGCAGCAAATCAGCATATATTTTCTGAAGGATCATGTGACACGGAGTAATGATGCTGAAAATTCAGCTTTGATCACAGGATTACATTTTACGTATACACACACAAACACACACACACACACACACACACACACACATACAGGTGCTGGTCATATAATTAGAATATCATCAAAAAGTTGATTTATTTCACTAATTCCATTCAAAAAGTAAAACTTATACATTATATTCATTCATTTCACACAGACTGATATATTTCAAATGTTTATTTCCTTTAATTTTGATGTTTATAGCTGGCAACTAAGGAAAATCCCAGATTCAGTATCTCAGAAAATTTGAATATTGTGAAAAGGTTCAATATTGAAGACACCTGGTGCCACACTCTAATCACCTAATCAACTCAAAACACCTTTAAATGGTCTCTCAGTCTAGTTCACTAGGCTACACAATCATGGGGGAGACTGCTGACTTGACATTTGTCCAAAAGATGACCATTGACACCTTGCACAAGGAGGGCAAGACACAAAAAGTCAGAGATCAGAGATAATTGATTGCCCAAGACGTCGCTCACAGAACGAAGCAGAATGTTTACTAAAGTTTGACAACAGGGCCACTGTCACTTTACAGTAAGAGCTGACTAGTCTCACTGGTCAATGGGAGAAACTGAAAAAGTCTTCAGTGGAGGGAGTACACAGCCATGATCGTGAGAGAGATACCTATGGATGGAACTGATGAAGAACTGATATTATGAATAGAAGCTGTTCAACATGTAAAAACTGTGCTGTATGTTGTTTTTAGTTTGTCATCAGATGACCTCCAACAATAGCCATATTCAAATCCATATTTATGTTTGCTTGAATCTTCTTTAACTAAAGGTGTATTAAATAAGCAATAGTGTTCATTGCCTCATTCAGTTAATCTTCTTTTAATTAGTATGTAAAGGACGTAAATTAAAGTCATTAGAAATGTTATAAAAACATCACCTGTTCAGACATGTACCTTATTTAATAAAGGCTGCATTTAAATTAATGTCAACAGCTTGACCAAAAAAAAAAAAAAAAATTACTTTAACAGAAAATCAGACTTACGATGTGAATGCAGCCTTAATTTTACACAGATACGTGTTTTCTGGTGCCATTTTAAATTGCTAAGCCATTGAAAACCCTTTCCACACAAAGAACATGAGTAGCGTCTCACATCTGCTTGATTTTTCAGGTGTATCTTTAAGTATGATGGCACAATAAATTTTGTAAGACATTGATCACGATTAAATCGCCTTCTTCCAGAGTGACTGCACAGATGGTTTTTAAAACGTCTCCTTTTTCTAAAGATTTTGTCACACTCAGACCTCTGCAACTTAATTCCGGAATGAGTTTGCAAATGACGTTTCAGGTCTCTTTGATACGTGAAACACTTCTTACACTGAAGGCATGTGAAAGGTTTCTCTCCAGTGTAAAGTCTCATATGGATCTTAAGACTTACGTTATGTCTGAAACTCTTTCCACAATGTTGGCACGTAAAAGGCTTCTCTCCAGTGTGAATTCTCAAGTGAGTCTTGAGGTTTCCTTTAAGTGTGAAACTCTTTCCACAGTGATGGCACATGAAAGGGTTTTCTCCAGTGTGAGTTATTACATGCGTTATTAAGTGTTTGTGGTTTAGGAAACTCCTTCCACACTGTTGACACACAAAGCAGTTGGCTTTTGAGTGAATCCTCATGTGGTTTTTAAGGCTTTCTTTACGTGTAAAAAATTGTTCACACTGAACACATATGAATGGTTTCTCTCCAGTGTGAACTCTCATGTGAATCTTTAGATTTCCTTTGTGTAAGAAGCTCTTTCCACACAGTTTGCACGTGAAAAGCTTTTCTCCTGAATGAATTCTCAAGTGCCTCTTCAGACTTCCTTTTTGAGTGAAACTGCTTCCACACTGTTGGCATGTGTAGGGCTTCTCACCAGTGTGAACTCTTACGTGCCTTTTAAGGCTTCCACTTTCAGTAAAACTTTTTCCACACTGTTGGCAGGTGAAATAATTTGTAGTTCCTGTCTTTTGAGCTCTTTTTTGTGAAGAAGTCATTTCAGTTTGTGAACACCTAAAATGTTCTCCAGTTGTGAAATCATAATGTTTCTCTTCTTTTGCTTCGTTTTCATTTAGTAACTCTTCTTTAAGTGGCATAAGGTCTAAGGCAAAAAGAGATAAATACAAGTTATTTTCAGGTTAATGACCTACAACAACAAGAAAACAAAAGAAAAAAAAAACTTTAAAGCTTAAGAAATGTACACAATGTATGACAGATCCTATACAAACTAAGATACTGAAAGAGGTTTTCCCTGTAATCTCAGAAACTCAATATTAACTCTGTTTTCCTTAGGATTTGCCAATAAACATAAAAAAAACACACAGCTTGACCCAGGGGAATTGGTCATTTATCGACCTCATTTATAGATCTCAAATCTGCCATTTACGTCTAGAATATTAGAAATACTGCATAGAAAGAGAGAAAAAATACATAAAAAAGAAGGGAAAAAAACATACTTTTGGCATCTCATTCTGTAGAATTATACAGCATTGACCATTATATTTTTGGACCACTTGTGAAATATTTTGGAAGTAATGGACAAGCATTAGCACAGTTGGGTCCTATTTACATGACTTTGTGTAAATTAAGAGATATCTCATCAAACACAAGTATGGAGTGGCACAGGGTTCAGTGTTAGGTCCTCTGCTCTGCCTTGTTTACCTCTCCCAAGAAGCATTATTATTCGATTTCACTGTTATGCTGATGACACCTGTATTTATATTTCCAAATTACATGTTTACATCCTGCAGAATCTGTAGAAAGCTAATAATTTTAAATATAAATATTTTCTATTTTGTATTTCCCTGAATAAACATAATTTTGCATAACATATGTTTACAAGTAGTCCAAAAAGCAATGTAATACGTGAATTAATAAAAATAACACCAATCAAAAGATTGCACGTTTTCTTAACCCCTGTACTGTGCTGAAAACACTTTTACCTAAATTGGTGTTGGTGGTCAGAAATGACCAGTATTTTAAAACTTTCTCATTATGCTACGGTCATGGCCAAAAATATCGGCACCCTTGGTAAATATAATCAAAGAAGACTATGAAAATGAATCTGCATTGTTAATTATTTTGATCCTTTATTTTAAAAAATTCACAAAATGTTTAACTTTCATTGGATAATAATAATTTTAAATGGGAAGAAATATCAATATGAAATAAATGTTGTTCTTTAAAACACATTGGCCACAATTAATGGCACCCTTTTATTCAATACCTTTTGAAACCTTAATTTGACAGTTTAACAGATCTAAATGTTTTCCTATAATGCGCGATGAGGTTAAAGAACACCTGACAAGAGATCAGAGTGTTTGGGTTATTGTACAGTTGGAAGATCTAAACATGGACCATTATAAGATTTCTAACAGAGTCAGTCACATTTCGATTTTTATATCTGTTGGTATTTGATAGAATCAAAGATGCCATGTATCTAAACAAGATGTCCAGGACCTCCAGCAGAAATATAGGCCCACGACATAAAAAAAAAATTCAGCTGTATATTCCATTGTAGACATGGGGAACTTTTTATCCCTGTTTTTACCAAACCCATCTTGAGTGTTTGCTGCTAAAAAGAAAATTTTTTAGTTTAATCTGACCAAGGAACCGGTATGCACCAAACCGAATCAGAACTCAGATTTAGGTGCTTATTAAATGCCTGAGCGATCGATTTAAATATTTGTCCTGGTTCTCCAAAATGTACACAAGAAGCATGGGCATTACTAGGCTTTTTTTTTTCGGGTGGCTATAGCATTTAGCTCCATAAACTGTACACAAATTCGTGATCGCCTTAAGACCGGTTAAATTTCATATGAAAACGACGGCAGACTGATGAACTAAGCAAGAACAATCCTTCTACAGCATTTATAAGTCTTAGTTCATGTTAATTTCAACATTTACTAATGCATTATTTAAATCAAAAGTTGTGCTTGTTAACATTAGTTAATGCACTGTGAATTAGCATGAACTAACAATGAATAACTGTGTTTTCATTAACTTACGTTAACGAAGATGAACAAATACAGTAATAAATGTATTATTCATTGTTTGTTCATGTTAATTAATACATCAACTAACATTAACTAATGGAACCTTATTCTAAAGTGTTACCAAACATTCATTTCATAATGATATTTCCCCCCATTTTAAATTCT